>NC_084834.1:5379111-5994338 GCF_033115175.1 Lepus europaeus
AACAATCCAACTCTAGATACAAAAATATGAATCAAAGTTTTACATCTTTGTGGAAGTCACTTTAGGCAAGTTGGACTTGATTATGTAATATTAATTTCATCCAAGTTTTCAAATATATTTATAGAGGGTTAAGCAAACTGGCCTTTTTCTTAATCTCATTTGTTTCCATAGTTACTAAGAGGGAAAATATATAAAAGTTAAGAATGAGATTTATCCTATAAATTTGTTAAATCTTCAAGGTATAGAAATATTCTAATATTCAAGAAATAATCATATGTATGCAATAAAAATCAGAGTGGGGTGGGTATTGGACTTGCGGTTAAGATGCCACTTAAGACACCTATGTCGCATGTCAGAGCACCTGGGATGACACCTGCCTCCAACTCCCAACTCCAGCTTCCTGCTAACACAGACCTGGAGGCAGCAATGATGGTTCAAGTAGCTGAGTTCATGACACCCATCTATGAGACCAGGATTGCGTTCCTGTCTCCTGGCTTGAGCCAGTCTAACTTCAGCCATTGTATAGGCATTTGCGAAAGAGTGAAACAATAGACAGAAGCGCTGATTATTGGTCTCTGCCATTCAAACTAATTAATTACTGATTTTATTTTAGAAATTTAGACCGGCTTAAGATATATCGCAGTAATAATGGACATCAAATAACAATAGAGTAACACACACAAGATCTTCAATGCAGTTGAGAAGAAAGGACCCAACACTTATAAATGTTCAGCAGTTGTTGTTTCCACATGCCCCTTTTAGGAGATTGTTGAATGAATTCCAACCAGCAAGAAAATAAAATAGGAAATTTAAGGAAAACTAATGGTAGTAAAAATTTTTTCATGTTTAACTGTAGAGCTAAGAATTATTTTTAATGTAAGGATAAGGATGACAAAGGAGAATTTAAATATTACATTCTTTAAAAGTACAGAAATTTGGCCAGTGCCACAGCTCACTTGGCTAATCCTCTGCCTGCGGTGCCGGCACACCGGGTTCTAGTCCTGGTCAGGGCGCCAGATTCTGTCCTGGTTGCTCCTCTTCCAGTCCAGCTCTCTGCTGGGGCCTGGGAGTGCAGTGGAGGATGGCCCAAGTCCTTGGGCCCTGCACCTGCATGGGAGACCAGGAGGAAGCACCTGGCTCCTGGCTTCAGATCGGCGCAGCGCGCCGGCCATAGAAGCCTTTTAGGGGGTGAACCAACAGAAGGAAGACCTTTCTCTCTGTCTCTCTCTCTCTCTCACTGTCTAACTCTGCCCATCAAAAAAAAAAAAAGTACAGAAATTACACATTTAAAACTCTATAAGTAAATAAATGAATTTACTCATCTGTAGTACCTGATATTTAAAGGACATGACTTAAAAATGGTAAATAAGGCACTAAAAGTATGACATATGACATATAGGCAAAAAAACAGACATCATTCACTAAAATTAGATAGTTGAGAAAAGAAGAAATTTAATTATACTAACTTTTGTCACCATTCATATAAGTATTAGAAATATAATATATGCTATCTAAAGAAAACTAAAAACTAACCCAAGGATAGATTGAACATAGATAATACACAAGGGTGTGCTATATAAACAAAATGATAAATAAGGACACCTGAAAATATACAAATGAAAATCCAGTTTTAAAATTAGGTCCATACACACATGCTTCCCAGGGTGCACATCAGCAGGAAGCTGGAATCAGGAGCGGAGTAAATGCAAACTCACACTCTGGCACGGGATGCAAGCCCAAGTGATGTCTTAGCCACAAAGCCAAGCACCTATCCAAGATATGGTGTCTTTAATGCTACATCCTATTCCAGTGGTGACATTGAAAATGAAAACAAGAGTACGAATCACTTCTGAGAGGAATTAAGAAAATAGTTTTAATGGTTAAGGGGATGATGAAGGGAAAGGTATATCAAAAATTGGAAAGGTACTATGCTACTTGATCAAAGCCTTTCAAAGATAGGACAGATGTTTTAAATAAACAAGAGGAAAGAGGCTGTAGTTGTATATCATTCTGATTTTGTTTTTCTGTGAATAAGTAAAAACTTTTCTGGAGAGACTGGTTTCAGCTTAATCAGAATGCATTTCTTATTCATATTCATGTGAACCAATAACCCACTGTGATAAAACCCATTCCCAATAGGTTCTCTTTATTCAATATTTTAATCAGTCCTCTGAATAGTGAATGTCTGATACAGGCTGAATCTCTCATCTCTGCACTTTAGGGAATCAAACTGAGTAGGAAGAATATAACCCTAATGCCTTACTGAGAATTTCTCCTGGGACACAGCTTATTATCTAATGGCTCATGGCCAATTTGGTAGCAAGTCCCAGATTTTGTAGCCATCCATATGAAAAGTTCAGGGGAAAAAACCAATTAATTACAAGGCTGTGAAATACTCTTTTTCTCCAGGGGCATGTCAGAGTAAAACAAAGTGGAAATAAATAGTTGCATATAAACAATTGAATAAATATTCCATCATTAAACCTTCTACTTCAGCCTCTCTAACTATGATAACACCATGCCTTTCTTAAGAAAATAAAATGATGAACAAGATATCATGCATGAACTCTTACAACATTCCATCCATACATACTCAAATTGTAAAAGCTTATCTCAGCAAAGTGTACACACATAATCACTCACTCATGCACTCATTATTAGCATCAGACTCTTTTCCTTAGAGTCAATCAATAAACAGGAAATCTTATAATTAAAATAAAAATTGTTTACTGCAATAGCCAATGAGAACTTCACTAGAAGTTAAAATATTAAAAAACTTTGGTAAGTTGTACATGAACTTGTAGATGTAAAAAATATGAAAAGTGTATTTTATGTATTTTATGTTTAGATGTCCTAGGACCTAAGCCTCTTGCTGTTAATATTTTTCATCTTTGTTTTTCTCTGTCTTTTCAAAACAAGAACCACAACTCACTAGGCTCCTGATGAATCATGCAAATCTTGCCTTCAGAGAGTAAGGATGAATTACGAGCCATTCCATAAAACTTACGTTTGCTCCTTGTTGTTAATGCATTGAGTGAAATATTAAGAATTATTGAAAGTGGGTAGTATTTTTCAACATTTATTGAGGGTCTTCTACATGCTAAATATGGTCATCTGACTACGTTAGCTCATTTTCTACTACCTACGGTCCTACAAGGTTGGCACTTTCATTCCCAATTCACAGAAACACAAGAGGCTAGGCCTTTGCAACTAACATTCAGATTGTAAACAGCATAGTCAGGCAGCATTTATTAAAAGGAAAGCTCCTATTAGACATTTGTATCTATCTGTCAAATCTCAAATGTTTTCAGCTTAAAATAATCTTAAATCAATTCTGGATTCTGGGAGAAGCTCCACATTATCATATTATGCACAGAATTCTGACCACCACATTTGCACTATCCTCCATAGGAGGCTGGAAATGAGAATATGACCAAGCCAAGACAGCAAGACCTAAAGATAATGAAATTATTAGGGCCAATAATGAACCATCCAGCCTGAGTGCTTTTGATGAAAACTCAGTCAACACACTTGCAGACTTACAGCTTTTTCCTGTCCCCTTCTTAAATATAAGCAGAAAATTAAATGTTGTCAGATAGTTCAATGAAACCCATTACATAAACAGAGAGAACAGAGTGTGGGTGTTTAGTCTTGCTGTTAAGACACCTACATCCCACACTGGAGTGCTTGGCATCAATTCCTAAACCTGGGTCATAACTCCAACTTCTTGCTAACGCAGACTGTGGGAGGTAGTAGTGAGGGCTAAGTAATTGGGTCTCTGGCACCCACATCAGAGATCAAGAATGAATTCCTAGAGTTCTTGGCTCCTGGCCCTTGCCTTAGCCAGCCCTAGTCATTATGGCAATTTGGGAATTGAATCAGTAGATGGGAACAAAGAGAGAGAGAGAATGTGAAACAAAAGGAAGGTAGACACTAACAATGAAATGGAATATTTCATATATATATTTAACATCTACATATATTTAATACTTTGGGGAAATGAGAAAATTACAGCAATCACTAAATATAGAGGATATAGTTTTTTAAAAAAGGATTCAGGAAATAAGAAAATAGAGTTAACTACTAAAAATTTAATAGCCAAATGGAAAAATAATTTTGAAATCTCAACAAAAGACCTGGATAATGAAGTTGAAGAAATTTCCCAGAAATATAACAAGAAGATAAAATAAAATATAAGATAATTATTTTTAAAAATAGAGAATAATTAAAAGGATGTATCCTAAGCACATCATGGGGTTTTAAGTAAGATAATGTCAAGATAACACTTTAGATACAAAAGATTTCTGAAATTAAGGGGCTTTATTGAGCTGTTGCTCAATGATAGCCAAAAGAAAGGATCAGCCTTGAGCAAACTCCCTATGCCATCAGCAGCGACACAGATAGCATTTAAAAAAAACTCTACTGATTATAAGTCAGGGTATTTTATAATGTAAAAAGGAGGAAACATAAATTACTTACATTGAACATGTTATCTAAGACAGTGCTTCCACAAGCCTAATTAAGTGTTTACCCCCCAACCTAGCATTGTTTCTGTCTTGTAAAAAGATGGTTTATGGCAGAAGTTCCTCCCCAGGCCAACTGATTTGAATGGGGGAGATCAAAGAAGGCTGCCAATGACCTCATGCAGACCTGAAGTCTCAGCATAATCTCATCTCCATGCTAAAACTCACTGTCACCAGAGCCAAGAGTCCAAGAGTCGAAAACATCATGACAAACAATGGAAGTGACCTGAAAAGGACAAGATGAAGACAGCTCTGCTCTCCAGAATTACTCCGTCTCCCAGAAAATCCCTATCACATTCCTCCTACTTACTTGCATTTTCCTCATCATTCCTGTGGTCCTGTATTTATGACTCCTCAGGCCCCAGCAGACTGAGATGTTGGGCCAATGCCTCTCCATTTTTTGGCCACTGAATAGAGCTGAGTTATTGATGCTCAGCTTCAGTTTCAGGCTTTGTAACACCCAACTGACAAAAACTCAACTTGGGTTTCCAGTCCGTCACTACCCAAGATGAGAGATACCAAATCTACACTGGCTACAGATAACACAAAGCAGTCAAAAATATGACAGCTCAGAGAAAAATGTGATGCTTCTCTGTTGGTTGGTTCTGTGCACAGCATAGCTAACCTTCCACATATAGGAGCAGGATGCAAAGAAGTTTCTTTTTGCCTTTCTTTGTTGGTTTAGCCCAAAGTGGTCAGTTTGATAGAGATTCCTCTTATCTCTTGTTCCTTTGTTTCTTCTTTTCTTCCTTCCTTCCTTGGGTCTGTAACTTAATTTAGAACATCTCAAAATTTTTATCATATCAATAGCAAAAGTGGATGGAGGGTGATATAATGTAAGAAATTGAAGGACTATATTAATTTTTTGATAGAAAGGGCCACAAATGGCCCCTCAAATGGATTAAACTAGCACCAAAACAATAGTCATCATTGTGAACTTTCAGAATGTTGGAGAAAACCAAAGATCTTAAAAATTTCTGCAAGCAAATTTGAAGATTAAGTTTAACAAAAACATTATATTTGTTAAGAAAAGTCAAAAGACCAGGAGACAATGAAGCAACATGTTCAAAATCTAAAGAAAGTTTTTATATTAGATCCGATCAATTTAAAATGATGGCAGAAAAAAAAGCCAACCTTAGTTGCATAAATACTTATTAAACAGCATTTCTCATATCTACTAGAGAAACTGCTTCATCAAAATAGAGATTAAAATAAGAGAGAAGAATTCCCAAAATCCCCAAAACAAGGAGTTCAAGATAGGAAAAAGCTAAAAAGATCCCCGAGCACGGCAGTACAGAGAAGTCTGAAACAAAACCTATCCTAGATTCACATGATCAGAGGTGAAAAAGCAATTCAATTATTAAATTGTGTTTAAGGACAAGATGGTGAGAGGTCACTTATGTTACAACTACTAGAAAGAGATAGTGTACCTTTTCCCCTACATCCCCAGCAGCATTTACTGTTTGCTGATTTCTGTATGTATTTCGGCATGTAAGCCATGTGATGAGGTGAAACCTCATTGTGGTTTTGATTTGCGTTTCCCTGATGTCTAGTGATAGACAACAAGTGTTAGTTGGGCATTTGAGTTCCCTCTCTTGAAAAATGCCTGTTCAAGTCCTTTGCCCATTTCTTAACAGGATTGTTTGTTTTGCTGTTGTTGAGTTTCTTGAGCTCTTTGTAGATTCTGGATATCAATCCTTCATCAGTAACATAGTTTGCAAATATTTCTTCTCATTCTGTCAGTTGCCTCATGACTGCCGAGTGTTTCGTTTGCAGTGTAGAAGTTTCTCAGCTTGATGTAATCCCATTTGTCAATTTTGGCTTTGACTGTCTGTGCTTCTGAGGACTTTCCCAAGAGTCTTTGCCTATGCCAGTGTCTTGTAGGTTTTCCCCAAATTTCTCTAGAAATTTTATGGTATCAGATCATAGATTTAGTTTTTTTGATCCATTTTGTTAAAATGGCTCTCATACAGAAATCAACAACAAACACTGGCAAGGATACGGGGAAAAGGTACCCTAATACACTGTTGGTGTGAATGTAAACTGGTATAGCCACTGTGGAAGACAGTATGGAATTACATCAGAAATCAGAACATAGACCTACCATATTACACAATCATCCCACTCCTGGGAATTTACCCGAAAGAAAAGAAATCAGCATATGAAAGAGTTTATTGTAGCTCAGTTCACAATAGCTAAGATATGGAATCAACCCAGATGTCAACTGTAGACTGGATAAAGAAATTACAATATATATACTCTATGGAGTACTACTCAGATGTTAAAAAAAAAAATCTTGTCTTTTGCAATAAGATGGACTCAATTGGAAACCATTATACTTAGTGAAATAAGCCAGTCCCCAAAAGACACATATCATATGTTCCCTGATCCAAGGTAAATAACAGAGTACCTAAAATGTAATGTATTAGAGTGAAATGGACATTTTGAGATTTGATTATTGTTTACAGCCCTTGTGTTTTTTTCCCTCATACTACTTTGTTGAACTCTTTTACTTAGTGTAGGGTTAACTGTACAAACACTAAGTACATTGAAAATAGATTTTTTTGAAAAATTAAGAATGGGAATGGGAAAGGGAGGAGAAAGAGGGCTTGGAGGCATGGGGTGGGAGGTAGGGAGGGGAGAGAAATACAACTATGTTCCTAAGTCTGTATATATGAAATGCCTGAAACTTGCATAATTTAAATAAAATTTTAAAAATAAAAAGAATGGAATAAGAGAGGGAGGAGCAAGAAGGGTGAGAGTTTGGGCTAGAGGGAGGGCAGGGAGGGAAGACTCACTATGTTCCTAAATTTGTATATATGAAATGCATGGTTTGTACACCTAAAATAAAGTTTGTAAAATAGTATAAAAAAGAAAAATATAAATAGTGACTTAATATTCAAGAGTTTTTCTTCTATTTTATTTTAAAGTCAAAGTTACTTAGTGAGGTTCAACCAATATTTGATTTTTTTTTCCATTAACTGTTTAGAGTAAAAATTTGACATTAGAAGTCACATTTCCAAATCTATATAATGCTAAATCTTCTAATCTTTCTCAAACCGTTACAGGGGAATAGAGGTTCCTGTCTTCTCATAAGAATTTCAAATATAAGTCAAAGAGTATTGGTAAGCAAGGGGGCAAGGTTTATTGACACAGGGCATTCAACAGAATGGATTGGCACTTGTCCAGAAAGATCTGATAGTGCCCAGTCATTCAGACTGGGATAAGCAAAGTTATAAAATTTAGGAGACAGTACACCTGATAGGCCAAGCAGGTATCTCAGGATAGAGCTGAATACTAAAAACTGACAACCCAGTCTGAATTTAGACTGGGACTTATAAGGGAATGGAGTTCACGTATTCTCACTGTTTCTCCTATTGCCCCCTTCTCTGCAACAAAGGATTTGCTGGGTCTGAAATGGGTGAAAATTCTCCCAAGGTTTTTTTTTTTTTTTGTTTGTTTGTTTTTTTTCCAATGTTACCAGCCTGGGTAGCGCCCTGCTGGTCAGAGATGATTCTCCCAGAATGCTTTCCTTATGGTTGGCTTGGATCACCTATCAAGTTATTGGGGTATGGGGCAGGATTTTGTAGTATAAAATGCTGGGTGTATCCAGAGCTGCTGAAGGCCGGTGCACTCTCTTCCACAGGTGCTTTATTTTTTTTTAATCCCCTTTCACACACATAGGCCAATTTCTATCTTCCTACGTAACAAAATTAGATTTTTATAATATTATCTTACTTTATTTGTTGTCAGCCTGAAGTAGGCAGGCATGCAAGTTAAAATTAATTAGGTTTGTGAGCTGGAAGACCACACCTTTACCACACCCCTGTGTGACCTCATGCCCCAACCTGGCCGCACCTGGCCAATCAGGTTAATCAACCACTCCCCTTTGGAAGTGCATTAAAAGCCTGGGACGCGGTGTACCTGCCCCTTCCTTTCCTTGGCTTTTTGCCAGTACTGGGCTGGCTGTAGCCCTGTGCCTCCCAGGCACGTGGCCTTCAGGCCACCTGCCCCATGCTTCCTGGCCTAGATGCTCTTCCACGTGGATGGTTCCTGGTTCCGGTATGAACCCAGATTTATCCCTCTCTCTTAGATAAAGCCCTCACTCTCCTATACATCTTTCACACTAAATAAAAGCTTAAAATGTACCATGCTGCCTCATTCATTTATGCCAGTATTCAGAATTATTCTCTGAATATTAGGCAACAACCCACTCAGACTTATTAATATTGGAAACTTACTAATAAGCTTACGGTGATAGCATATGGCACCCCAAATTCCGATATCAAGTCCACTTCATTACCAAAAGATAGTAATAATTAAAAACGTCTCCTTATAATGGAGTAAAAACTGCTCTCCTATAAATTTAAGGTCTGGTCTTTGTCTTGATCTAGAGCATAATCTGTGTGAATTTACGAACATAGCTGTTATTTGCTCAGTGGTTGCCTGAGAATTAAAACCATCTTAGGTGCAAGTGTTTGCTGTAGTGGTTAAAACATCACGTGAGATACATTCAACTCATACTGGGTTCCAGCTTTCTCCTAATGCTCACCCTGGGAAGCAGCAGTGGTGGCTGAAGTAGCTGGGGTCCAACCATGTATATGGCAGACCTGGACTGAGTTCCCTGCTCCCAGCTTTAGCCCAGTGCAGCCCCGGGTATTGTAGTCATTTGGTGAACGAATCAGCAGATGCAAGCTCTCTCCCTGTCTCTCTTTGTTTCTCCCTTCTCCAACCCATGTCTCTCCATCAAACAAATAAATATAACTTAAATAAAATACTTTTTAAAAATTATCTTAATAGAAAATAATCTACTTCAGCCTGAAACTGTTATTCCAATATTATAAAAAAAATTTCCCATATACTTTTGTGCTTTGTGTTACTATATCTTAATATAAGGAGTCTTCAAAAAGTTCATGAAAAATGTATATTATGAAAAAACTATACATAGATTTCCATTTCTTGCACCAAAATAACCTTTTAATTTCACTTTCCATAAACTTTTGAAGTTCCCTTATACATTATAAACCAACAGTTCTATAATTATTGCTTTGTGAATTTTTTTTAAAAAGTTTTATCTTTTTTATTTATGTAATTGAAAGGGAGAGTGGTCAGGGAGAGAGAGAGAGGGAGGAACAGAATGAGAGAGACAGGGAGAGGGAGAGAGAGAGAAAGTGAGAGAGGAGAGAGAGAGAGAGAGAGAGAGAGAGAGAAACAGACAGAGACCTCCTGTATACCAGTGCGCTTCCCCAAATGCCTTTGATAGCCAGCACTAGGTTTGCTAGATGATGGCAGCCAGTAACTCAATCCCAGTATCCCACGTGAGTGAGAGGGACTAAACTACATGAGCCATAACCTGCTTCCTTCCAGGGCCTGTATTGGATGGAGTAGAATTGGGAGTGAAGCTGCATATCAAACCCAGGCACTCTAGTATGAGACATGGACATCTTAACAACTATGCCAAATGCCCACTTCTATTTTTTTTTTTTAATTTTTGACAGGCAGAGTGCACAGTGAGAGAGAGAGAGAGACAAAGAGAAAGGTCTTCCTTTGCCATTGGTTCACCCTCCAATGGCCGCCATGGCCAGGCACAGCGTGCTGATCTGAAGCCAGGAGCCAGGTGCTTCTCCTGGTCTCCCATGCGGGTGCGGGCCCAAGCACTTGGGCCATCCTCCACTGCACTCCCGGGCCACAGCAGAGAGCTGGCCTGGAAGAGGGACAACCGGGACAGAATCCGGTGCCCCAACCAGGACTAGAACCCAGGGTGCCAGTGCCGCAAGGCGGAGGATTAGCCTATTGAGCCACAGCGCTGGCCCTCTATTATTTTTAATTCACACAAAATAATTGTGCCTGTTTATATGGTATAACATGGCATTTGATACATGTACACAATATGTAATGGTCAAATCAGAGCAACTAGCATATACATCTTCTCAAACCTTTATTATATCCCATCAAGGTGGCACGTACCAATACCATCTCACTAGTCAAGATGATCAATTTCAGTTCATAATTGATCATAACAACAGGATTAAGTATCAAAGGGATCACATAAACAAGACTAGTGTCTGCTAATACTAACTGATAGAATTAAAAAGGAGAGGATGATCCAACATGGGAAGCAGGATACACAGCAGACTCATAGAATGGCAGATGTCCTAAACAGCACTCTGGCCTCAGAATCAGCCCTTAAGGCATTCGGATCTGGCTAAAAAGCCCATGAGAGTATTTTAGGCATGGAAAGCCAAGACACTCTGGCAAAAAAAAAAAAAATGACCTAAATGAAAGATCTCTGTGAGTGAGATCCCAGTGGAAAGAACGGGGCCATCAAAGAAGGAGGTACCTTTCTCTGAAGGGAGGAGAGAACTTCCACTTTGACTATGGCCTTGTCTAAATAAGATCAGAATTGGCGAATTCAAGAGGTTTCCACAGCCTTGGCAGCTCATGACAAGAGCCTCGGGTGATTATTGACACCATAAACAAGAGTGTCAATTGTTAAATCAACAACAGGAGTCACTGTGCACTTACTCCCCATGTAGGATCTCTGTCCTTAATGTGTTGTACTATGTGAATTAACGGTATAACTAGTACTCAAACAGTACTTTATACTGTGTGTTTCTGTGTGGGTGTAAACTGTTGAAATCTTTACTTAGTATATGCTAAATTGATCTTCTGTATATAAAGATAATTGAAAATTAATCTTAATGAAGAATGGAATGGGAGAGGGAGCAGGAGATGGGAGGGTTGCAGGTGGGAAGGAGGTTATGGGGGGAAAAAGCCGCTATAATCCAAAAGTTGTACTTTGGAAATTTATATTTATTAAATAAAAGTTTAAAAAATAAAAAAGCCTTTATTATATCTTTGTGCTATGAACATTCAAAATCCTTTCTTCTAGCTATTTTTAAACACAATAAATTATTTTTAACTGTAATCACTCCATTCTGCTGTGGAACATCAGAACTTACTCCTCTTATCACTTAGTAGTTTTGTACCTTAAAGGATAAGAAAATAGCTGCAAACAAAAATATTTTTATACTGTCTTTCATATTATCAACATAGTTGCCTTTAGTGGTGCTTTTGTTTTCCATGTGGACTCAAGTTACCATGCTGTGTTCTTTTATTTAGTCTTAAAGAACTCCTCTTACATTTCCTTTTTCTTTTAATTTTTATGTATTTGGAAGGCAGAATGTCGAGAGATAGGGTGAGGCAGAGAGAAGTACACAGAGTGGGAGATCTTCTACCCACCGGCTCAATACCCCAATGGCTGTAGCAGCCAGGCTGAGCCAGGTCAAAGCCAGAAGCCAGGACCTCCAGCCAGGTCTCCCACATGCAGATGTCATACCTCTGTCCTCCAGCTTTGGGAAAAGGGAGCCACCTGTTGATCTCACTGATCTTGTTGTAGGTGATCTTGCTTTTAAGATTTTCTTATTGTCTTTCACTTTTGTCAATTTTGTATCTGATAATGTATCTCATTGTCAATTTCTAATAACGTATCTCTTTGAGTTTATTCTTCTTGAAATTCAACAACTTTTTTGGATGTGTAGATGAATTTTTTTCAATTAATTTTGGGAAGTGTTTGGCTGTTTGTCTTAAAATATTTTCCTCTTTCTCCTTTTCTACTCATTCAGAGCTATCCATTATGTCTATGTTGGTGTGCTTGATGCCTCACAGTTTTCTAAAGCTCTATTGATCTTCCTTCCTCTTTCTTGATCCACAGACTAGAAAATTTCCATTGATATACCTTAAAGTTAAATCATTTGTTTAAAGATTTATTTTATTTATTTGAAAGACAGAGTTAAAGAGAGAGGTAGAGACAGAGAGAGAGATCTTCCATCTGCTGGTTCACTCCCCAGATGGCCGCAATGGCCAGAGTTGCGCCAGTCCAAAGCCAGGAGCCAGGAGCCAGGAGCTTCTTCTGGGTCTCCCTCATGGGTGCAGGGGCCCAAGCACTTGGGCCATCTTCTACTGCTTTCCCTGGCCATAGCAGAGAGCTGGATCGGAAGTGGAACAGCCGGGACTAGAACCAGCACCCATATGGGATGCCAGCGCTTCGGGCCAGGCCTTTAACCCACTGCGCCACAGCGCTGGCCCCAAGTTAAATCATTTTTTTTTTCTGCCAACATGAATTTGTTACATAAATCCCTTGGTGAATTTTGCATTGTATTTATTGCATTCTCCACAGTTTCCACTCAATTCTGTTTTAACCAGTTTCCTTGCATTATTGGTATCTGTATTTAATAACACACTATTTTTTCACCTCCTTTTCATTCTTTTGTCAGGGCATACTTTCATTCTTTGAACATATTATGAAAGCTGCTTTAAAATCTTTGTATACTAAGCATAACACTTGGGCTTCCTCGGGAACATTTTTTTTTTTTTTTGTACTGCCGTTTTTTCTACATGTATGACATAGCTTCTTTTCTCATAATTTTGGTGGAAAATCAGATATTTTAGATCTCATAAAGTAACATTTCTGTTATCATATCCCCTCCCCACCCCCAACCTTTATTGTTACAGTTACTATTGTCTTCCTTGTTGCTGTTGTTTTATATGATTTCCACATACTCATTTTGTACATCTGTGTTCCTTCTAGTGTGTGGCCATTGAATTCTCTGCTAACTTTTCTGTTTGTTTGTTTAACTTCTTGTTTTTGTTACTAAGCCTGGCTTCCTGGAGATCATACCCAGGTCACCATAAATTTCAGAGAGAGGTGAAAGACAGATCTCTTTCTCTCCAGGCTTCCCTGGGCATGCCCACACTGAACATGTCCAGTGGATGAGCTGGGCGGAACCTAAGTGCAGCCTTCTCAAGCCCATCACTGTATTGGACCTTTGCCAAGTGCCCTATGGCCATCCAGTTCTTGTCAAATTTTAGAGCAGTTGCTTGTTTCTGCAGCTAAAGTCACAGGCTCTGGCAGCTTTGATGTTGCCAGAGGACGGGCTAGTATTTCATTCTGCCGTTCCCTAGGGATGGGGTTTTTGCTCGGTGCTGAACTGTGTGTCAAATCAGTTACAACTCCCTGGGAATAGTTTTTCCAAGGGACTGCTTTATAGACAACATACTGACTGTGTTCAGGGCATGGAGATTTGGACATAAACTCTTTGAGATCAGTCCTCATCTTTGGCTGCAAGGCTGCTGGCTTTTTGTAAGCTTTCACACCACTGAACTAGAGATGGAGCAGCAAAGGCAATGACCCCACATTAAAGCACCACAGGCTTCATAGTTTCACGAAAGAAAGTGCTGCAGTTTCTCATAGATGCTTTTTAGTTTGTTCAGTAGCTTTGGCTAAGTTTGGAATTATGAAGCGGTTGATTTTAGGGTGCTTATTCATTTTTTCTTTGTTGTGCAAGAACCAAGTTCCAGAACCATTCCAGAAACTACCTTTCTTATGCACTTATATGTTTTCCAGTCTAAGCACCTCCATTGTTTGTCAAATTTAGCACTATATAAAACTGCTTTTTTCACAACTTGATCGACAGCAGCTAGCACACTGTGCTTCACACGGAAGGTACTCAGGCAAAGAGATTTGAGTGGGAAGTTTGGGGTGAACATGTAGATTATGGGACAAAGAGAGAAGATAAGTGTATGTTGACAAGCAGTCTCATGCATAAATAATTTCTATTATGACTCTACAGGAAACTAAGAAACAAGTTCATCTGGAAAATGGCATTAGAGGAAGCAATACATTTGCTTTCAATTTGTGTTCTTTTCTATCTCTTGAACTTTTAAGAAAAACATGAAATATGTCCATATATAGAGTTACGGAGGGAGGGAGAGAATAAAATTACTCTGAAAAATATAACTATGCCTTTTACTTTCATGATTGTTCTCCAGAAAAATTATTTTTTGTTGATGTTTCTCAAAAAAACATGGTTTTTGAAATTCAATAAAATAAAAGAGAAAATAGAAGAGAATCACCACATCAACCAGCCTGGCTTCCTTTTCCTATTTAAGATTTTTTTTTCTTTTCTTTTTCTTGACAGGCAGAGTTGATAGTGAGAGAGAGAGACAGAGAGAAAGGTCTTCCTTTTTGCCACTGGTTCACCTTCCAATGGCTGCTATGGCTGGCGCTGTGCTGATCCAAAGCCAGGAGCCAGGTGCTTCTTCCTGGTCTCCCATGGGGTGCAGGGCCCAAGCACTTGGGCCATCCTCCACTGCACTCCCGGGCCACAGCAGAGAGCTGGCCTGGAAGAGGGGCAACCGGGATAGAATCCGGCGCCCCAACCGGGACTAGAACCCGGTGTGCCGGCGCCGCAAGGCGGAGGATTAGCCTGTTAAGCCACAGCGCCTGCCCCTATTTAAGATTTAACAGTCCTATTAGTGTTCTGTACAGTGGAAGGCACTCTCATGGCAATGACTGCTAGACAGTCACAATGACAGAGTCAAAACTTAATCCCTTCTGAGGGAAATCAACAACACTTGGCCCAAGCATGCCATTTTACAATTAAAGAAAACTTGAAGGTCCCCACTGGCAAGATACTTTCCTGAGGACATCCAATGCACAGCAAGGTGTCCAATCCAGCTTGTATTAATCTTTTGGTCCCTTGCGACTCTTAGTACCTAAACATAAAAGGCAGCCCAGAGGAGCATTGAGAGTTAAACTTCACAGTCCCAGTGAACAGAGATGAGTTTAGAAAATGTAGGAATGACTTTTACTGAGACTCCCACATTCCAGGTAGATGAAAGATGAAAGCTCCAGGTGTGCGTCTCTAGAAGGGCTGTCCTGTGTGTGGTCCTGAATGTCCCTAAATCTTCCTGAGGGTCTATGATGTCAAAGTTCCCTTTGTAATAATATTTAGATGTTCTCTGCCATTTTGTTCTCGCTCCCTCTGTAGGAGTACAGTGTGTTTACCAGAGGCTACACGTCATAAGGTATCACAACAGACTGAATGCAAAGGCAGATGTGGGGATCCCACTGACTTGTTTTGCCAGACATTAAAAGCACTTAAAAAATCTAAAATAAGGGCCGGCGCTGTGGCTCAACAGGCTAATCCTCCGCCTTGCGGCGCCGGCACACCGGGTTCTAGTCCCGGTCGGGGCACCAATCCTGTCCCGGTTGCCCCTCTTCCAGGCCAGCTCTCTGCTGTGGCCAGGGAGTGCAGTGGAGGATGGCCCAAGTGTTTGGGCTCTGCACCCCATGGGAGACCAGGATAAGCACCTGGCTCCTGCCATCGGAACAGCGCGGTGCGCCGGCCGCAGCGCGCTACCGCGGCGGCCATTGGAGGGTGAACCAACGGCAAAGGAAGACCTTTCTCTCTGTCTCTCTCTCTCTCTCACTGTCCACTCTGCCTGTCAAAAAAAAAAAAAAAAATCTAAAATAAGGCCGGCGCCGTGGCTTAACAGGCTAATCCTCTGCCTTGCGGCACCGGCACATCGGGTTCTAGTCCCAGTCAGGGCACCGATCCTGTCCCGGTTGCCCCTCTTCCAGGCCAGCTCTCTGCTGTGGCCAGGGAGTGCAGTGGAGGATGGGCCAAGTGCTTGGGCCCTGCACCTGCATGGGAGACCAGGAGAAGCACCTGGCTCCTGGCTTCGGATCAGCGCGATGCGCCGGCCGCAGCGGCCATTGGAAGGTGAACCAACGGCAAAATGGAAGACCTTTCTCTCTGTCTCTCTCTCTCTCTCACTATCCACTCTGCCTGTCAAAAAAAAAAAAATCTAAAATAATACCACTCTTCCCACTCAATTTTTGGCCTGGCACTTACAGTCATTTTTTTTAAATGATTTATCTATTTGACCTATAAAGGGACTGCTGTTATCTCTAAGTTAATAAATATTCCTGCACCTGTGTGGGAGACCCAGAAGAAACTCCTGATTCCTGGCTTCTGATTGGCTCAGCTCCAGCCATTATGGCCATCTGGGGAGTGAACCAGCAGATGGAAGGCCTCTCTCTCTCTCTCTCTCTTTCTTTCTCTCTCTCTTTGTGTCTCTGCCTCTCTGTAACTCTGCCTTTCAAATAAAATAATTAAATCTTAAAAAAAGAAAAGGTATATAAAAATTTTTAAAAGCTAAAACAAAGGACATTCTAAAATGTTAATTCATGAAATATTTTTATTTTAACATTTTATTTCATTTCTTGAAGAGGCAGAGAGACATAGATAAAGACAGAAAGAGAAGAACTCTCATCCACTGGTTTATGCCCCAAATGCCCACAAACCACTGGTGCTGGGCCAGGCTGAAGTCAGGAACTTGGAACTCAATTTGAGTCTCTCATGTGGATGGTAGGCACCCAATTACCTGCGACATTATCTACTATCTTCAACAATGCAAATTACCTGGAAATGGGAACAGACCCAAAACCCAAACCCAGGCACTCTGATAAGTGATGCAGGTGTAACAAGTGACAACATGGTGAAATGCCTGCTCCTATTTTAGTTTTTAAAACTTGTAAATGTCTAAGAATATTGCAATAAATTCTTTGCATGAAGAGTAAGAATCATCAGTATTAAAGAGGACAAATTTTCAAAATTAGTTTTAATAAATCTTAAATATTTCTTTTTCAATAAAGTTTGTTTATAGATTTTTAGCATACAATAAACTTTGAAAACTCTTAGAAAATAAACTACATGTGCTCATAAATTGCTAAACATAACATAAATAATGTATCTTATTAGTTAAGGAAATAAAATCTACTAAATGATTTATATACCAAAATGATGAATTAGTCAATTAAATTGTGTTTGTATGTCATACACACACATACACATACACACAAACAAACATGACCCAAAAAGTTTGCAGAAGAATGGAATTAAAAGATAAATTCATTTTGTGTAAATAATTTTTGAAATCCATGTATAGATTCTTAATAATTAACATATTTTATGAAGTTTTGGAAGAACTCAATATGCATGGATTTCACAATGTTTTTGACCAAAATAAACTATTTTTTAATTCAACCTTCCATTCATTTTTTGGAGTACCCTTAAAAAGTGTGTATATTTATGTGTTTCCATACGTGTGTATTTTTTGCTCAGACACAGGATGTGTTTTTTATTTAAGGTTACTTAGTTTATTTTTAAGTGTCAACCTGCTACATTCTCTTCAACCTCCTTAAGCAAAGGTGGTAGGCATTGGCACAGTTGTCCACATTGGAGTCCCTGGATCCGAGGACCACCTTCTCTTCTAGCTTGGTTTCCTGCTAATGTACCCTGGGAAGCACCAAATCATGGCTCAAACACTTGGGTCTCTGCCACCTATGTGGGAGACTAGGATGAAGTTCCTGGCTCCCAGATTCAGTCATGCTTAGCCTAGCTGATGTGGCAATTTGGGAAGTGAACCAGCAGTTGGGAGCTCTATTTCTTCCTCTTCATCTTTATGTGTGTTTGTGTGTGTGCATTTCTGTCTCCTGTCTCTTTCTCTCTTTCACCTTGAATATCAAATAAATAAAAAACATATTTTAAAAGCAAAAGAAAAGGCCAAATTTGTATGAAACCTTAAAATCTATCATATTCTAGTTGTTTTGTTATTATGAAAATAATTATTTACATAGTATAAAAACCAATATACCTATATATTTTTGACACTCATTACTACTGATCAAAAAATTTCATGAAGAAAGGATAATTCATAAATCCAAAAAGTCACTGTTTTGTAGATGTTTGGGGTTCATTAAACCATGTTGAAGTTGGGATCTTGTCATATTTAGTGATTCTTAAACTTTAATTTGCACAAAAATCCATATGTGTATCGTAAAAAAACAGTTTCATGGATGCTCCGCCTTTAACAGAGTTGAACTGTACACATATTAAGGTAGAATCTCAGGAATCTACCTTTTAACAGGTATCCAAGGTAATTTTGATAAATGTGATAAACTAACACACCTTGAATAAAAGTCTGGAAAAAAATTTATGGAAGCCTTCCATTCGGCAAGAAAAAGAAATCATTGGGATGCAAACTGGAAAGGAGAAAGTCAAATTATTCCTATTTTCAGATGACATCATGGAACCAAAAGACCACTGGAAGACTGTTGTAACTCATAAGAGAGTTTGGTAAAGTAGCAGGATATACAATTAACACACACAAAATCAATAGCCTTTGTATATGCAGACAATGCCATGGCTGATAAAGAACTTGTAAGTTCAGTCCAAAGAATGTCAAAAACCTCTACAATGAAAACATTAAAGAAAGAAGACATTAAAAATGGATAAATCTTGGCTGGCGCCGTGGCTCAACAGGCTAATCCTCCACCTAGCGGCGCCAGCACACCGGGTTCTAGTCCCGGTCAGGGCACCGGATTCTGTTCCAGTTGCACCTCTTCCAGGCCAGCTCTCTGCTATGGCCCGGGAGTGCAGTGGAGGATGGCCCAAATGCTTGGGTTCCTGCACCCCATGGGAGACCAGGATAAGCACCTGGCTCCTGCCTTCAGATCAGCATGGTGTGCCGGCCGCAGCAACCATTGGAGCGTGAACCAATAGCAAAGGAAGACCTTTCTCTCTGTCTCTCTCTCTCTCACTGTCCACTCTGCCTGCCCCCCCCCAAAAAAATGGATAAATCTTTAATGATCATTGATAGGAAGATTTAATATCATCAAAAAAGTCCATACTATCAAAATCAATTTGAAGATTCAATGTGATCCCAACCAAGATACAACCAAGAACAACATTTTGGAGATCTAGAAAAAACTGATGCTAAAATATACATGGTAACAGAAGAGAACCCAAATAGCTAATGCAATCTTATACAACAAAAACAAAGCTGGAGGCATCCAATGTCAGATTTCAAGACATACTACAGGACAGTTATAATCAAAACAGCCTGGTACTGGCACAAAAACAAACATGTAGATGAATGAAACAAAACAGAAGTTCCAGAAATGAATTCGTGCATCTGTAACCAACTTATTTTACACAAAGGAGCTAAAATCAATCCCTGGAGAAATTACAGTCTCTTCAACAAATGGTGCTAGGAAAACTGGATATCTGCATGCAGAAAATATGAATATAGACCCCCACCTTACACCTTTACATAAAAATTCACTCAAAATGGATCAAACACCTAAATCTATGACACGATATCATCAAATTACTAGGAAACATTAGGGAAACTCTGCAAGTCATTGGCATAGGCAATGGCTTCTTGGAAAAGACCTCAGAAGCACAGACACTCAAAGCCAAAATTGACAAATGAGATTACATCAAGCTGAGAAGCTTCTGCACTGCAAAAGAAACACTCAGCAAAAGGAAGAGGTAACTGACAGAACGGTAAAAATATTTGCAAACTATGCAATTGATGAAGGATTAATATCCAGAATCTATAAAGAGTTCAAGAAACTCAACAACATGTAAATAAGCAACCCAGTTAAGAAGCTGGCAAAAGATATGAACAAGCATTTTTCAAGAGAGGATATCCAAATGGCCAATAAACACTTGAATAAATGTTCAGGATCACTAGCCATTGGGGAAATGCAAATCAAAACCACAATGAGCTTCCACCTCACCCCAGTTAGAATGGCTCTCTCACATACAGAAATCAACAAAAAACAAATGCTAGTGAGAGTGTGGGGTCAAAGATACCTTAAACCACTATTGGTGGGAATGTAAACTATTACAACCACTGTGGAAGACAGTAAGAAGATACCTCAGAAATCTGAATATAGACCTATCATATGATCCAGCCATCCCACTCCTGGGAATTTACCCAAAAAAAGAAATCAGCATATGGAAGTTATCTGTATCCCATATTCATTGCAGCTCAATTCATAACAGTTAAAATATAGAATCAACCCAGATGTCCATCATTTGTTGACTGAATAAAGAAATGGTATATGTATAGTATGGAATACTATTTAGCTGTAAGAAAATATGCAATCTTGTCTTTTGCAACAAAATGGATGCAACTAGAAACCACTATACTTAATAAAATAAACCGGTTCCCAAAAGATAGATGTTATATGTTTTCCCTGATCTGTGGTAACTAATAGAGCATGTGAAACGTAATGTATTTGACTGAAATGGACATTTAGAGTCAATGATTGTTTACAGCCCTTGTCTCTTTTGCTGAGGAACAGTGTTCTTTTTCTTCACACTATTTGTTGAAGTCATTACTCAGTATAGGGTTAATTTTATGAATATAAAATAAACTGAAAATGGATCTTTATAAAAATTAAGAGTGAAAATAGGAGAGGGAGGAGGAAGGATTGGAGTGTAGGCAAGAGGGAAAGTTGGGTGAGATGTATCACTATGTTTCCAAATCTGTATGTATAAAATACATGAAATGTGCATAACTTACATAAAATTCAAAAAAGACACCCTCCTGAGGTTTTAAAAACTTTTCATTTAATATTTGATAACTTGGCTTATCAATGTAATTTAATTTATTAAAACCACTTAAATGTAAATGCAATCACTTTAAGAGAATTGGGGTAAAGTATATAATATGAGATAAAAAAATCATCTCAACACATCAATCATGATGAAGTTACCTAACTTTATAAACAGAATAATGTGTATAAATGTGCAGTTAAAATAATCAACACATTGATCTTTATTATGTTGTCCAATTTTGTCTTCTGTATATAAAGATAATTGAAAATGAATCTTGATGTAAATGGGATGGGAGAGGGAGAGGGAGATGGGAGGGTTGTGGGTGGGAGGGAGGTTATGGGGGGCGGGGAAGCCACTGTAATCCAAAAGCTGTACTTTGGAAATTTATATTTATTAAATAAAAGTTAAAAAAAGTTATTTTTAGCCTTTCTCAACACTGAAATTTTTAAAAATAGGCTGTAAGTTTTGTATATTCTTTCTCATTAACAAAGCTAAGCCTTTCTGTAATGTTTATTCCTTTTGGTATATGATCAATAAAGCTGAAAAATTAATCATTAAAAAAATTAAATTGTCCAGCTTTGAAAAACATTGAAGGTTCTCCATAAGGTATATTTCAGAGAAGGTTTCTTTAATTAACATCTCATTGTCTCTGAAGATAAGAATCATGTGGGGTTGCCTAAAAGAGGAGCCTTTGAAGAGTTCATGGAAAATACATATTATGAGAACGCTATGCTTGCATTTTAAAATTTTTTGCACCAAAATCAACTTATTTCAAAACTCAACATATATTTATAAATCTCGCTATATAGTAACCTGAGTATGTTAAGTGTTTAATGGTGGAGGCATATGTATGATAGAATTGAGGAAGAAAAATGATTATGTCTGGTAGAAGGCATATGGTGTTGAAAAGCTTCCTAGAAGATTGCACACAGAAAATTACACTGAATTTGGACTTTGAAAGCTGATTTGGATTTTAGCCAACTGAAAAATATGGAGGACAGAGGTAATAAAAGCAGAAAATGCAGGAAACCTTGAAATTATATCAAGAGCTATGTGATATATGACATGAATCACTTGGAAGCAAGAGGAGACTCACCATTTGGGGCAAACTCAGATTGTAAGTGAGATCAAAGCTACATTCTGGAGTTATCACTTGAGTATGTAGAAAATGCTTTGAATTACTTTCTAAATGTTTTATTAACATGTACGACTTGCACATTTTTATGAAGTACAGTGCAAAATTTAACACAAACCGGAAATAAATCAAACAAACTGATCAACCAATCTTTCCTTTTCCTTAATTTTCCTTTGTGTTTCGATCCTACCATTTCTTCTCTTATAGTTCTTTATACTGAATTATGTGAACTGGTCTACCCTACCACCCTGAGGAACACTAGAACTTATTACCTCTGACTGTATACATCTACAGGCGTTATCCAACTTCCCCCTTATCGCACTTCCCCCTGCCCTTCCCAGGTTCCAGTAATCACAATTCTAAGTTTGGATAAACTTTTTTTAAATTTCCAAATATAAGAGAGGAATGAAGTATTTGTCTGGCTTATTCCATCAACATATTGGTTCACAGTTCTATCCATTTTGCAGCAAATTTCAGAATCTTATTTGTTTTTATAGCTCAATAATATTCCATTGTGCATATTCCATTTCTTTATCCAATTGTCTAGGAAGATTACCTATTGGTTCCATATCTTGGCTACTGTGTATAGTGCTACAATAAACACAATAAAGCTACCTCTTTCATATGAATCTTCAGAAAAAATTGAATCCATAAAATGGTCTTGAACACAAATATGCACCTTGGGAATATAATTTCTCTGGATATAGTGTTGAGCATTAACTTCAAGGCAAGAATACTTGAGACAAAGAAACCATTAGGAGAATAATGCTTTGATGGGTTCCTGAGTTCAGATTTAATGGTGAACACAAAATAAAGAATGGGAGAAGGAGAGGGAATATGAAAGGAACAGGATGTAGGAGGAGTGAAAGAAGGAAGGAATAACAATTTTACAAACACTGGAAATGTACAACTAATATATATTACTGATTTATTGAATATAAGAAGAGAAATGAATCAAATATGATCCTAAAATTTGGTCTACAAATATGTGAATAATTGCTCACTATCACCAGGCATCAGAGAAATGCAAATCAAAACCACAATGAGATATCACCTCTCTGCATCTAAATAGCTATTATTCAAAGACAGAGCCACAAATGCTGGTGAGGATACAAAGAAAGTAGAATTCTGTTTTTGGTTGTTGTTGACATGTACAATGCTTTTTTTTTTTTCCTGAATTTCTCAAGGCTGGATAAAGAAAATGTGGTACATATTTATAATATATAATGGATTATTATTGTTACTCAAAAAGAAATACTATCATTTGCATAAAATGCTTGGAACTAGAGGACATCATGTTGAATGAAATAAGCTGGACACAGAAACAGATAGCATGTGTTCTCTATTCTATGTGGGAGTTCAAATTAAAAAAAAAAATCAAAAAACAAAAACGAAAAAATAAAAGCTCATGTGTACCAGTTTTGCTGCAAATACAGTGTTTTGTCAAACTTTGTTTTAAATCTTTATCAAATTGTTAAGACGTATATACTACTATAGTTTTAATGAATTTATGACTTTTGAAACTTACTGTTGGGGCTGGTGCTGTTTTGTAGTGGGTAAAGCCACCACCTGTAACACCAGCATCCCATGTGGGCACCTGTTTCAGTCCTGGCTTCCCCACTTCTGATCCAGCACTCTGCTATGGCCTAGGAAAGCAGTAGAGGATGGCCCCATTGTTTGGGCCCCTGCACCCATGTGGGAGCCCTGGAGGAAGCTCCTGGCTCCTGGCTTCGGATTGGCCCATCTCAGGTCGTTGAGACCATTTGATGAGTGAATCAGCAGATGGAAGACCTTTCTCTCTCTTTCTGCCTCTGCCCCTCTGTAACTTTCTGCCTTTCAAATAAATAAATAAATGTTTTAAAATGACAAATTTTATAAGTGAAGTTGAATACTTTTTCATTTTATTATTGTTTATAACCCTTTCCTATTTTCTTGCTCAAGAACGGTCTTTTAACTTTTTACCTGTTGAACTGTTATTTTATGGAACATTAAGCCTTTGACTATTATATAAATTCAAAATATGATATATCAAAAATAAAAATAAAGAAAAAATAAAAAATATTTTAGGCTAAAATTTAATCCTGTAAACATCTGTCAAATTCATTTTATTTTCTTTTGAAGTATTTACAATATTAAGATTATGTTGTCTTTCTACTTATATCCTTGTTGAGATATACTCATTAATTTCCTTACAAACAACAAATAACTGCTTATTCAATTAGTTTTTTCATTTCATTAGACTGTATTACTTTGTTTCATTTCCAAATTTTCTTTTAGATTATCTCCATTTCACTTCACCATCGATCACAAATTTTCAGCATTACTTTTAGGATAATTCAAGGTTAGTTTAATGAAGACACCTATTTTTATAACCTGTGAAAATTGAAATAACAAAAATGAAGTAACATGTCAAACACTAACAACAACAAGAACAAGTAGTAAACAAGTACTACTGGAAGGTCATCAGGGGCATCTTATGTACATATGTCTGACACCAAGAAATATCTTCAGAGACTGCCAGAACCACAACATTGTATAAAGGCTACTGCAAGCTTACATAAAACATACTTCTGATTAAACTCATTATCTTTGGAGAATCGCTTTCTGTTATTTAGTTTGACTAAGCCTAACTATTAGGCAATCATAACTTTTATTTATTTCATTTTATTTATTTGAAAGACCAGAGAGAGAGAGAGAGAGAGATCAAAGACAAGCAGAGAGCTCCCATATGCTGGTTCACTCCCCAAATGCCTGCATTAGCCAGTGCCAGGCCAGGCTGAAGCTTGGAGTGAAGAACGCAATCCTGGTCTTCCATGTGGGCGGCGGGAACCCAGCATCTCAAGCCACCACTTGCCATTTCCCAGGGTGTGTGCTAGCAGGAAGCTGGAATCAGAAGCAGAGCCAGGACTCAAACCTGGGTGCTCCAACTTGGGGTGTGTGGCACAAAGCAGCATCGTCACTGCTATGCCAAACACCCACCATGCAACCATAGTTTGTAAGTGGAAGCATCCCGTATTACTTGACATCCACAACGACTAGCACTGTGTACTGTATTTGTCATCCAGTAACCCACGGTCCCTTGTACATGAAGCTGCACCACTCACAACCTGCATACAGAGCAGGTAATCAGACTGTAGGTCGACAAGGTTTCTCTCGCCAGGGCTCGCATGACTACTTGCAATTTAGAGCCTCCCTCAAAAACATGCACTGAGCCAGCAGTGTCCCACTCCTAGAAGGTGAACTGACAGTAAGTTTGGTTGCTAGAGAAAGTTGGAGCTGGGAAATTAAGCCCCAAATCAAAGTTATAAGAGCAAACACTGCAAATAACCTTAGCTAGCTGGTCGGACGGGAGGAAAGATGGAGCTGATGACAAAGAGAACAGGAAAAGCCTTGAAAGAATGGCTATGTGGCCTATGAAAGAAATTAAGAGATTTTTATTATGACTTGTATTGTCTCAGTTCATTTCTATCTTTGATGGACCTCCTTTTTAAAGAATTAGCATGCATGTTTATTTTTCTTACAACCAAAAAAATCTACCTAAAGCTTTCTACAAATCCCTTTCAAACACGTTCTGTGAACTAAAATATGGCCCAACATCATTCCCAGGGCACACCAGGGGCAGAGGGGATGCACCACTATCCCTCATCTGAAACGATTAAAGGATACAAGATGATTGCTAAGTTCTCTCTTAAATTTATATTTAAGTTACAGATGTTGTCTATATTTCTTTCTTTATTAGCGACAGCAGATTAGTTCTGAATCTCTACCCATTTTTCTGGAAGAAATCTAATCTTGGGGCCAGCACTGTGGTGCAAAGTGTAAAGTGTTCACCTGTGACACTAGCATCCCATATCAGAGTGCCAGTTTGAGATCTGAATGTTCTACTTTGGATTCTGCTATGTGGTAATGCTCCTGGAAAAGCAGTGGAAGATGACCCAAGCACTTGGACCCTGCTACCCAACTGGAAGACCAAGCTAGAGTTTCTGGTTCCTGACTTTGGCCAGTCCAAACTCCTGTCATTGTGGCCATGTAGGGAGTGGATCAGCAAACAAGTCATTTCTTTCCATTTTCTACATATTCAAATTTATACTTGAAAGAAGTTAACTCCTTATTATTTGAACAAGGACACAAAGAGCTATCATTGCCCGAGCAAACACGTTGGCTTCTCCTGGGCTGTCAACTCCCTTTTCACCGGGAGTCACCCTGGGAAATTATGGGCCCCCCTCAGGGCACTGCAGAAGCACTTTGGAGAGGGCATCTCCCGTGGTATTAAAAAGCAAAATGATTTTGATGTGATTGAATCAGCCAACAGAGACTCCCTCAAGGAGAGATAAGCAGTCACCAGAGGAGGCATTTCAGAAGACTAATTCTAATTCTACAGAGTTATTGTGTTATTACACCCAGAAAGCTTTTGTTAGAATACAAGAGAAGGGAATTAAAGTCAGCAGAGCACAATTAATTTTCTCTGGTATTTCTGGTGTTTAAGAATGTATATCATACATCCTCATTTCAAATCCTATTTGACAATAGGTGAAGTAAATAATAAAATAAACAAACCTTAAATTTTGCATCCAATACAAATTCAAAGTTTATATCGTCAGCATTTACTTCAAGGAGAGCTGTTAATGACAGCCCTCTTGAATGTGCTGAAGTTGATTTAATTTCTGAGAGGATTCGTTCTGAGAGGAAGAGCATGGTGGGAGCAAGAGGCGTGGAGTCACCACACAGACCCTGGGAGTCATGTGAAAGCGGGCCAGAGGTGAGCAGCCCTCAGACTCATTTATTTCAGTTGGTACAACAGCTTATATTGTCAAGGCAGCCAATCCAGTCAAGGAGCGGTTTATGCCCTAACCAATCACAGCCTGTTGCCAGGCAGGCTCTGTTGCCAGGTGGGTTTCAAAGCCATTCCTGAGTAACTGACGCTCGCTTGCCAGCGGCCATCTTGGCATGGCCTTCTCATTCCACCACAGAATGTGCATTGATACTTGCATTGAGCAAGTTTCCAGCCTCCTAAGGATAAAATAAACTGAAAATTAAGAGTGGGAATAGGAGATGGTGGAGGAAGAAGGGTTGGAACATGGGCAGGAGGGTGGGTAGTGTGGAAAGTATCACTATGTTTGTAAATCTGTATGTAGGAAATATATGAAATTTGTACACCTTTAATAAAATTTTCAAAAAGGTATCAAATTTTCTGTCATCAGCCAAGCCTTATTTTTAACCCCATGTTACAAACTAGCTTAAAGATTGTAGTAGCCTTTGTCTAGTAATGACCTCACACATTTTCTAAAAAAATTTGTTCTACTCTCAAAAACTGAAGATTAAAGGTGTTTTTAAAAAAAGATTTATTTTATTTATTTGAAAGAGAGAGTTACATAGAAAGGTAGAAACAGAGAAAGAGAGAGTCTTCCATCCATTGGTTCACTTTTCAAATGACCACAACAGTCTGAGCTGAAGGTAATCCAAAGCCAAGAGCAAGGAGCTTCTTCCAGGTCTCCTGTATGTGTGTAGGGGCTCAAGCAATTGGGCCAACTTCTACACTTTCCCAGGTACATTAAGAGGGAGCTAGATCAGAAATGGAGCAGCTGGAACTCAAACCGGTGCTGTATTGAATGCCAGCTACAGGCCAGGGCTTTAACCCACTGCACCACAGCACCAGCTCTGTGTTGTTGTTGTTAACATGCTAATGTGTGAAGCTTGTTAGAGTGGGAAATGTTAGGCAGAGAGAAAGGGCAAAGGGCCTCACCTCTAATGTAAAATGATTTTATGAATCCAGTTGGGTGAAAGACAAGCTCTGGCATCAATACTGAAGTAAGTGAGTATGGTGACTGCTTGTGATCAGTTGGGGGAGTATGGTAAAACTCAACAACTTCCCTGACAGGTCCCATGACAAAGTTCATTCTTTGTTCTGTAAAAGAAAATTTTATTTTGACATATATAAACCTACACCACTAGGTTTTAGTGGATTTCTTTCCCCTCCTGGTTAGCAGGAGTTCCTGTCTTTGGCTCTCTCAGTAAACTTCATGAAAATTGCCCTTGTTCATTGGTCTCTAACTTTGTCATTGGTAGAACAAGTTCCCAGGATTCACATTAGTTGCAACACTACTTATTCTGAAGGCATTAATTTTGAAAGTATTTTTTGTAATATATGTATATTTTAATTTCAAAGTGAATTGATGGGAATACACCATAAATTCTTATTTTGACACTCACCGAAATAGTCACCTGGACAACCTGTTTTGTGTGACAAAGTACAGAAGTCTTGGTCACATTTAAATCACTGAGAACTAGAGAGAAATACTATCGCAAACCATAATAGACATTACATCCATAAAAATGTTCCCAGTCCTTATTGAAATATGGCACAGTGCAATTGCTACATGGCAAACTAGTGTAGCATAGAAGTAAAAAAAAATATGGAACGCTTCACGATTTTGCATGTCATCCTTGCACAGGGGCCATGCTAATCTTCTCTGTATCGTTCCAATTTTAGTATATGTGGCTGCCCAAGCAAGCACAAAAGTATTTTCTTGCAACAAGTTTCTGTAGGTAATTGCTTTAAAAGGGAGAATTAGAGTGGGTGTTTGGTATGGTGGTTAACGCACCATATGAGAATCTGGGTTCAAGTCCTTTCTTTATCTGCTTTTCTAGAAGAAACACAGTCTTCCCTTCCAATATTGTGCACACTGTTATTCACACTCAAAGCAGGTTAGCTCCTTATTATTTGAGCAAAAAGACAAAGAAGTAAAAAAAAAAACATGGAGCACCTAGTCAATGTCTTTGCTTCATTTTTGATCCAATTCACTGCTAATATTCATCCTGATAGGCTGTAGTGATGGCACCTGTACTTGGATTCATACTACCCACGTGGGTGACCTGGATTAAATTTGAAGATCCTGGCTTTGGCCTGGCCCAGACCTAGATGTTGGAGGCATTTGGGAAATGGACCAGTGGAAGGAAGATCTCTCTGTCTGCCTCTATGTCTCTGTCTCTTTCTCCCTGACTTTCAAATAAAATGAAAATAAATGAATTTTTCAAAAAAAATTTGTTGAACTCTACTTTTTGGCGATTTCAGTTGCAAGCAGGTCTTGTCTACCCAGTGTTCTTCTGCATCTGTCCTAAGTTTGAATGGCATTATTTGCTATATTTACAGTATATGTGTAACAGCATTTTTCATTTACTGAGCATCTATCCTATACCAGAACTTGTTTCCTAATACATAGAAATTTTAACATGCATTCTTCCCTATAGATTCCATTATCAAGTAAGGAAAACAAGGTATGTCCATGAATGTCCATGGTATAAATTACAAGAATACAAGTGCTACAGGAGGAATTACAAGAAAGGAGAACAGGGGCATGAAAATTAATTTTAGCATGTGTACTATTATTTAAAGTCTGCTTTAAAATAGAAAAAAAAAGTGCCTTTGGATAAAAAAAAAAAACAGTGTATATTGGAACTGTGAGGAAAAAAGGATTACATTATTCTGATTCCAACAAACTTATTTTTCAGTGAATAAAATGTAATTCACAATTCCACCCTAGAGAGCAGCAATTTAAGCTAGCAGTTAAGTCTACCTGTCCCACATCAGAGTGGTGGGTTCTATACCCAGATCTGGCTCCTGACTCTAGGTTACTACCAACGCAGATGCCAGGAGGCAGAACCCTCAAGTAATTAAGTTCCTGTGATCCTTTTAGGAGAGCTGGGTTTTATTTCCAGCTCCTAGCTCCAGCCCAGCCCCAGACATTATAGATGTTAGGAAGCGAATGAATGGAATAAAATCACAGCTCATACACTTTCTTCTTCTATCTCACTTAAATTTCTTTAATTAAAAATAATAAAATAAAATATCTCAGAATTGTGTTATTCACTAGTTTTAACACATACAGAGAGAATGAAATACATGCTACTACTGTGTGAAATGTTGTGTGGACTACGAGGTGGGGTAGAATGAGGAGAAATACGGATATGAGGAAAAAATCATATTTGCCATACTTACCATATTTTATTTATAAATTCACTGAAATTACTCATTTTCAAAGGATTTATTGGCATATGTAACCCAGTTTTGTGAAGATCTGGGTACAACTGAGCAACAGGATGACTGGATCAAAGGATTTGCCAGTATTAACAACTTCCACTGCTTGCCCGTGCCTTGATAAAGTGTGCTTCTGCTTTATCCCATCAATCTATTTCTTCCAGTGGTTTAGAAGCAAAAGCCCTAAATGTCTTTCTCATGTTGCTGATGTTAACTTTCAAAGAAGAACTGCAGTGCTCTTTGCCTAATGTTAAATTCTAAAAATTCACAGGAAGTATTGCAATTGGCCCAAAATTGGATAAGCTGTCTATCTTCAGGCAACAAGGGTATTCAGAGACATTGGGTATCATAATAGGTCAACGTGCATCTTGTACCACATCTAGATCAATCTTTATGTCCATGGAGGCCTCTACCAGAGCCACACAATTACAGCAGCAATCAGAATATATCCCAGAATGAAGAAGGAATCTGAGCAGAGAGTAATTAAAACGTGTCCACTACACTATTCTCAAAAGTTAAAATAATTGAGTTGCCACGTGGAAGAACAGGCTATTACATTGTGGATAAAATATCTTAAGCTGTCAATTAGTTTTCCAATATGAAAGTTGGGACAAGAGTACATGCATAATATTACACTGAGGGGAATAAAATGAATCATGTCCAGGATACAGAGACTAATTAGAACTGTGCCAGTAGAGAGCCTTCTAAGTACTGAATTGTTTGAACTCAATGAAATAATGGCCATTTTCTCAAGACACCAAATTTGACTGTTCCCAAAGCTCCACCACACTGGCTGTTTATGATCCTAATTATTAGAGCAAGCATAAACCAACCATCAACAAAAAAAAACAGAATATCACAAAGAGCAGACCAACAATCTGAAAGGTTTTCATCCAACAAAAACCAAAGTGTTTACAAATTTAAAACACCAGAGTTGTGGTATTTAACATGGCACAGTGACTTTCCCTAAATCATGTTCCAGAAAATAAACAGCATTTAAAAAGAAACATAGTATTGCCCACAGAGTTTGAAACTTCTGCCTCTGATAACATTACTGCCTGTCGATACCAATTTGCCTCAGGGGCCAGATGTTTGAATAGTAGTTCATCTCCAGCTGAGCACCAAGATTGTCTGCACATGACTGAGTCTGTGTATACAGGATCCAATTTGGGATCAAGGCCTGTTCCACATCCTAGGGACTGTTACAGCAAATGGCCAACTCACCAAATGAGAAAATCCTCAACAATATGTTCTGGTTTCTAAACTGATAATGTTTGTGCTGCTTCCAACTGCTTTAGTGTTCTTCCCATGAGCCACCTTGTTCAATACTTGCAGCAGGAGTTAGGAATCTCTAGAGGTCACAATCCATGAGCATCATAACACAGCTGTTGGTCTTAGACATACTCATAGACCCTTAAGACAATCACAAGCATTCTTGTCCCGTGTTTTGTGGGTACTCTAACCATTCCATGCCATCTACAGAAGGTAAAACCCAGAGAGCAGTGCATGTAAATAAGTCATCCTTTTCATTCCCTAGCACAGATCCTGCAGTTTCAACCAGGAAGAAATAACGTCACTAGAGGTGCTGAGTGTTGACTTCTACAGTCCAGTGTCAATGATCTCCATGCCTACAAGTCTATGTTGATTATATTAAAACATAATAATGATAATTTGCACTTCTTCGTTATTTCTTTGTCTAGACCTTAAGTAGAAAAGACAAGCAGAGCTATTCCAGAGTCCTACAAGAGGTAACAATGCCTTCCTTGTAAGCGGGAGCACCTGAAGTGGGAAAAAGTGGGCAAATTCTGAAGATACATTGATCATGCAAACAGCAAGATGTGCTGATTGACTACTTATGTGTTATGAGAGAAACTGGAGAAGCGGGTTGGTGCCCTGGTCCAGGATGCCAGCATCCCATATGGGCGCCGGTTCGAGTCCCAGCTGCTCCTCTTCTGATCCAGCTCTCTGCTGTGGCCTGGGAAAGCCATGGAGGATGACCAAGGTCCTTGGGCCCCTGCACCCACGTGGGAGACCCGGAGGAAGCTCCTGGCTCCTGGCTTTGGATCAGCGCAGTTCTGGCCGTTGCGGCCAATTAGGGAGTGAACCAGCAGATGGAAGACCTCTCTCTGTCTCTACCTCTCTCTGTGACTCTGTCTTTCAAATAAATAAATCTAAAAAGAGAAATATACATATATACATAGACAGACACATAGAGAAGACAGAGTACAGAGAAGGAGGAGAGGAAATCAGATAATAGGAAGCAACTTGAATAATCCACTAAATGCATGAGACTATGAGCCTAGACAAAGAAGAGAAACATCCAAGGATGTCCTAAGAGTAACAACGTTCAGAAAAGTGACTGAAAAGAGACTTCCGGGGAAGTAGGAGGAAAACCAAGTAAATAAGCTGTTTCTATAAGGAGAAACCAATATTTGCCAAACACAGCTAGCAAATGCAGTCAAATGAGCTCTTCACATTGCCATTGCTTGGGTCAAGGTGGAAGTCGTTGGTAAACTTCACAGGGTTTCAGAAGAGAGATGGTGAGGAAAGCCTGAGTAAAGTGTCAAAGAGAAGAGGAGGCAAGAAGAGGAAATCATGTTGTTCATGCTTGTTTCTAAAGGCTCACTTATTTATTTTGAAAGTCAGAGTTACAGGGAGAAGTGAAGAGAAAGAGACAGAGATCTTTCATCCACTGTTTCACCCCCAAGATGGTCAAAACTGCCAGCTCTGGGTGAGGCTGAAGCCAGGAGCCAGGAGCTTCATTCAGGTTTCCCATGAGTGGCAGGAACCAATCATTTGGACCATCTTCCCAGGCTCAATCATTTGGACCATCTTCTCAGGCCATTAGCAGAGAGCTAGATCAGAGGTGGAGCAGCCGGCACCTGAACTGGCTCCCATGTGGGATGACAGCATCACAGGAGGCAGTCTCACCAGCCTTTCCACAACGTTGGGACCAGAAATCATGTTGTAAGTAACGCTGATGAATAACTTTATTCTTTTTTTAAGATTTATTTTTATTTATTTGAAAGTCAGAGTTACGCAGAGAAGAGAGGCAGACAGCAAGAGAGGGGGAGAGAGAGAGAGAGAAAGAGAGAGAGAGGTCTTCCATCTGATGGTTCACTCCCCAGTTGGCTGCAATGGCCAATCCAAAGCCAGGAGCCAGGAGCTTCTTCTGGGTCTCCCATGTGGGTGCAGGGGCCCAAGGACTTGGGCCATCTTCTACTGCTTTCCCAGGGCATAGCAGAGAGCTGGATCAGAAGTGGAGCAGCTGGGACTTGAACTGGTGCCCATATGGGATGCTAGCACTGCAGACGGCAGTTTTACTTGCTATGCCACTGTGCCGGCCCCACAGCTTTATTCTAAGACTGCAGCACTGGGGTAGAAAGAGTCGTAGGAGCTAGAGTGAGATTGTTTTTTAAGGCAGGAAGCTTAACAAGGTACTTAAAAGATAGTACAAGCAGCAGAAGAGAGTTGGAACAGTAAGAAGTAAACGAGACATTTGGTGGAGCTGCAAGAGTAAATTTTCAGGGAGTGCTCAATGCTTTAGGGATACTGTCAAGTGATGTATTTGTATCTCATTTAGTGATTCCAACAGCCTCTGAGGAAAGTATTGCCATGGTGTTTTACAGAAAAGGCAATGACAGATGGTTTTGGTTACTTGCCTAAAGTCACACAGCTGGTAAAAGTTAGGGCCAAAAGTTAAGCCTAAGACTTCAAAAAATTCCAGACACTTGATTCAATCATTAGCTATAAGTGATGACTATTCTCAAGCCACGAAAGTCATTTACCTCTGGCAGATGGAATCAGAATGAGAGGAAAAAGGAAAACTCATGAAGAATTGAAGCTAAATTTGTTTCTCTTCCATGTCTTTATGTTATACATCCTTATTTTGAAATGTCCAACTATAGAAATTGAAGTTACATCCTAAGCCAAATAAAGAAGGTTAAAAATTGGCAAGTTGCAGATTGGAAAACTTTGCTTTGGTTGTTAGAAATGAAAACTTTTAAGAGCCTAAACTCAATTGCAATTTTCATTTCTGTTAGGAGTATTTGAGTAATTTTGTATAATCCCAAGAGTGGAAAAGACCTAGTTCTAAATCCTCAGGGAGTAACTTCTGGCGTTTGTCTTCCTTAAGAACCTATTGCCTCATTTGGAAAACAAAGGTAATAAAAATCCCTACCTCAAAGAATTCTGAAGATTAGATAAGATGATCTGGATGATGCATACTGCCTAGCCCACACAACATACTTCATCAACTTGATCATTTTTGTTGCCTTTCTGTTTGACATGAATATCTCTTTTATATGAAAACCCCTGCAATTTAACATGGATCTTCCTTAATTAGATTTTAATTCAGGGGAGGACAAATAAATATCTAAATAATGGTTCTGGAAGAGCAAATAGCTAAGAGAATTTGGCACATCAAAGCTATTTTTAAATATACTTGTCTTTAGAAATAGACTCTTACTAAACTGACACTAGACTTCTTCATGAAATTTGCAGTTATAAGAATTTCACAGTGGTTAAAAAATGTACATTGAAATAACAACTTGACAACAATGTAGTCTCACTGCCAAAAATGTTCTCTTCATGGTTCTAATAATAGATATATTTTATATACTAAAATAATTAATTACCGGGGCTGGTGTTGTGTCATAGCAGGTCAAGCCACAGCCTGGGACACTGCCATCCCATATGGGCACAGGTTTGGGACTGCAAATAACTACTAATATTTAGCAGTATCTTGTGACAGAGAAATAAAAATATTCATAAAACTAAGCAGATAAGCTGTTGTAAAGAATGAGAGGCAGGAGGTCCAAGATGGCTGACCAGGGAGACCACATGCTGATTTTGACCCCAGGAAGATAATAGAGGAGAAGCAGAAGTGCATTCCCAGGGAAGCGCTGGAGAGGAGTCTGCAATGGAAATTCTACAGAAGCAGAGCCATGCTGTGAAGCAGCGTGGACAGTACAAACACGCAGCAGCACGCAGAGACACCACCAGCGACTGGAGGGGACGCGTGATTTCTGGAGCAAGGAGAGAGCACACGGCGGGAGCACATGCCACCCATGCTTTCTCCTGAGGGAGACCCTTGAGGACTATGATGACTTTGGGTCCACCCTTCAGTGCTGGCAGGGGGCAGGGTGTCCACCTACCCCCTGAAGGTTGAGCACGTTGATTTCTACCCATGCCCCCACAAAGGCACCTGTGACTAGCAGGGAGGTAAATGGACACTGCTGTGTCTCACACACATGCCCTAATAGGGGATTTTAACAGAAGGAAAATCTGTGGTCCCCACTGACTATGACATGGAGGATTGGAAGGGGTGGAGCACACACATGGGCCGGTGAAGGACTCCCTTCCCCTCACTCTATCCTGGGAGCTTGGACTCAAAGTGCCGAGGTAGAACATGAACAGGGACCAGGCTCTGGGAATATCTCAGCTCTCAGTTAACCGGGCAGGCGCAGAGGGCTGAGTGGATCCCCTGTTCCCTGTGACTGTGGGAGCTCTGTGCGCTATGACTATGGGAATTCTGTGACTGGATGCTAGGGTGAGGGCATAGCCGGGTCTCTTGGCAGTCACTGTGTCTGACTTCAGAGTCTCTGGAGGGAGTCACTGTAGAGGGTCCCATGCTCACACTGAGGACCATACAGATCCATTGGTTCATATGACTGCAGGGGTATGTATATAGCAGTATAGCAACTGTGGGCTCACCGTGGGCACTGATCACCATGGCAGAGAGGAGGTGAGGCTCTGCTCATGCCATCTGACATAATCATACCCTCCCCGCTGCTGACAATAGAGGACATCTACTGTTGCTGTGGATTCATTCTGAGAGGAGGAGCGTGGTGGGGACAAGAGGCATGGAGTCACCACACAGACCCCAGGAGTCGGGTGAAAGCAGGCCTGAGGCAAGCAGCCTGCAGACTCGTTTATTTCAGTTGCTACAGCTGCTTATATAGCCAAGGCAGCCAATCCGGTCAAGGGGCGGTCTATGCCCTAACCAATCACACCCTGTTTCCAGGCAGTTTCCGAAGCCATCCAATCACAGCCTGTTGCCAGGCAGGCTCCATTGTCATGTGGTTTCCAAAACCATCCAATCACAGCCTGTTGCCAGGCAGTTTCTGTTACCAGTGGCCATCTTGGCATGGCCTTCTCATTCCACCACAATCTACCACTCCCAACTTGGTGTCACCCTGACTCTACCCCACCATCAAACACTGACCAGAACTCTCTGGTCCCACCCAGCACACACCAGCAAGGAATCCACTAAGCCACAGAGGCATATTTCAAAGACAAAAGCCATCAGAGGAGAAAAACAACTTATGTTTCCACAGATGCCTCAAAATAAATGTAGAAATACAGGAAATATGTACAAGGAAAATAACATGATTCCTCAACAACAACACTTCAATATTAGAATGTGAAGATGAAGAGACTAATGAAATGCCTGAAAAGGAATTCAAGAGAATGATCACAAGAGTACTCAATAAGGCAGAGAGCAAATACATGAGTAAAGGACTCCATACACAGCATGGGTGAAAAATTTTGTGGGAAGATAGAGATATTAGAAAAAAATAAATCTGAAATATTAGAAATGAGAATTTAGTATGTGAAACAAAATAAAAACCAGTAGAAAAGCCTTAACAAAAGACTTGGTGAGGTCAAAGAAAGTATAGTAAATGTATACATACCCAATGCCAGGATGCCTGGCTATTTAAAACAAATGTTAGGGGGTGGAGCCAAGATGGTGGAATAGTGAGGGAGGGCACCAATAGTCCGGGAAAAGATAGTTTAATAAAAGTGGCGTTACTGTAGCCTCAGGAAAAAACTGCAAAGGAAACTCTTCCGGATCTAGTGGATGTGACACAGAGGACCTGCAGGGAGAGCAAGGTCGCCTACCGCATGGAAGACCAGCTGCAGAGTCTGCGCGCCAGCGCTGGAAGATGAAGTGAGACAAAAACCACGGTAACCCAAGACATTGGTGGGGAAAGGCAGAACGAGGCCTGAGGCCCCACTGGGGAAAGTTCACCAGGCTGACTGGAGGAGAGAAAAAAACGAATAAATAAGGGGAACCGGCACGGACACTAGCCTCTCTCTCCACTCACCTTACAAAGCCAAACAAGCCATTAGCCAAGCAGAAAAACCTGACTCTGGTGGGGAGAAATAACAGGAGGTTAGGATCTAGTGAAAGTGTGTGGAGCTAACAAACTGAGACTGTGAAATTTAAATCTGAACCTCTAACTCCTCTTCCAACTGAATCCTGTAACTTTGTTTAACCCTTGCTATGTTACTTAGTTATAGAGATGTATTAATGAAGTCAAGAGGATATACAATCTTCATGCCTTATGCTCAGTTTATAATCGTAAATGAAAAAAATTGTCTTCAGAATTGCTTTACATGGTACATTCTTTAGCTATTCCATAAGTTATCTAACAGTGAGTGTGTGAACAGAAGACTGTTGAATTCCAAACACTAAATACCCTGATTGTACTCATTTTGGCAAGTGTTAATTAAAACTCATGATGTCCAACTATTTTGAGGCACTAAGGAAAGTGTAAATGTCTGAAGAGTTTTTTGAAACAGAGTTTTTGAAAACTGGGCAAAAGAAAAACAACATTCTCAATGAGTAACAAAGCTTCACAAAATAATGACTGTGAAAGGAGCACATTGCAGAGGAGGATGATGGGATAAAATAGGAGACCAGGACCTGCTGGAGGTGAGACTGAGATATGGGCTTCGCAGTGTTGTGAGCAGCTTTCCTTTACGAAGTGCATATCAAGAAAGGGAGACAAGCCTTTGGGTAACAAAAATCACCACTACCACCATAAGGCAAGGATTTAACCACCTTACTCTCCTTACCCTAATTTCTGGCAAAAAAGGAAAATCTTGAATTTTATGTTATTAATACAATGATGAACAGAGGCAGGCTTAGCAATAACAGTTAAATTTTCAACAGTCGCATATGTGTACAGATAGAACATAGACAATAATTCCAGAATTTTATAGATACGAAGCAAATTTTACTGATATGGCACAAATTTTACATCCACACATGCATTCTATCTAGTCTCCTGCTAATGCGCCTAGGAAATGGAAGATGGGCTAAGTAATTGGGTCCCTACCATCCACAGGGGAGACCAAGGTAGAGTTCCTAGATCATGGTTTTGGCCTGAACTAACCCTGGATACTGGAGGCATTTGGGGATTGAGCCAATGTTTTAAAGATCTCTCTCTCTCTCTCTCTCTCTCTCTCTCTCTTTCTCTCTCTCTCAAATAAATAAATCTTTACAAAGAAAAAGAAAAATAATTTTCCTACTTGACAGTTATTCCTTTATAAAATAGTACACGTCAGTTCTACAAAATCTCTGCGGTATATTAAAGTTGCAGAATAATATGTATAGTATGATACTCCTTGTGTAAAAGGCTAATAAAAACATTAGGCCAAAATTGTGTGTATATGTGTAAATTTTGGTGAGAAAAGCTAAAGAAAACCCAAAGGAAATGGTTTCTATTTATCCAAGTAGATCTAGAATAACTCACTTGGGTTTGTCTAGGCAAGCGAGAACACATTTTAGTCTTGTTGAAGTCAATGCAGACAAACTAAGATGATGCACTGAGTGGTTTTACTGGAATGACCTCAAGAACAGCATCAATACCATCTGAATATGTCTCTTCACAATGAATCTAAGAGCCCCAAATTAGCATGCATTTTCCCTACTTATCAAGCAGATTTTACCAAAGCTTCCCCTGTGCGCTTGGCACAGAAAATTGCCTCAGAACCAGTGTCTGTGATGCAAAATTTGGAAAACCTTTCACAGAGATAATTTGTCTCCTTCTATAAATCTAAGAAGCAGCATGGGTGCTAAGACTAGTTTTTCCATTCTAATCCTTCACATTGTTTCATAGCGTGATTTCAGATGAGGGTTTTTTGAATCCACATTCACTAATATCCTCAGCGTGGGATGAGAGAGGATGTTTTTTCCTTTTTCTGTGTCAGATTCAGTTCTCACACTAATACACATAAGATGCACACATTATGCAGGATCATTTTTAGTTATGACTTCATGGGAAAGCAGGGATAAGTGGATTTTGTTAAAATCCAGGTCATCTAGCAACCACACTTATTACAAAAAAGCCAATTTCTTTGGTCTCAGATTTGAGGTTATTTCTATATAGGCTCATAATTTTACCACGTTTTGAGGCTACACAGTGCATTTTGAAACATAACATTTTATATTTCGTCAAATAAAGTAAGCATGTTTTTATTACAGCATGGGTTAGGACCAGTGATTGCTGGTACTCTTGAACTTCAGCAAATCACATAAACAAGTTGGAGATTTCAACTGGCAATTCAGCCGCAAACACTGATTATCCCATAGGGAACACAGGACATTTAACAGTTTGCCAAAGTAGAATTATGACACAACAAAACTCATCAACATTCACCCTGCTACTTCCAGTTAGATTTTCTCCCAGCTCCTCAAGTGGAATTGAAATTCAGAGAAATCTTCTCTATTGGGAATTTTCATCAACATTTTTCATATCTAATCATTAAACATCAAAAAGATCCAAATAATAAATTAGCCAGAGCATCAGTCTCAGGAATGTCTTCCTTTCTAACAGAATATATTCAATTGAGAGAGTTTTCATGATCTCCAGGTGACCTACGTCATAATTTTTATTCTGTTAATAATTGAAAGTATACTGATGGCTTTTCCCTCACATCCTCAGGCTGCTAATACCACAGGGTTAAATTGGCCAGGACCAAAAATTCATTTACCTATACACTGGTGTGTATTTCTTTATATGTGTATGATATTTCAATAAAATATGTTTCTCTAATATACTAGAGACATTTAACAATTAAAAAACATAATTCAGACTCCACAGTTCCTTGCTACCATATTCCTCCAGTACTCTGAAAACAGAAGAAATAAGGGGCTGGTGTTGTGATGTAGCGGCTAAAGCCACCACCTGTGACCCAGCATCCCATATGGCTGCCAGTTCCTATCCTGGCTGCTCCACTTCCAATCCAGCTTCCTGATAATGTGCCTGGGAAAGCAGCAGAGGATGGCCCAAGTGTCTGAGAATGAGTACACACGTGGGAGACCTGGAAGAAGCTCCTGGCTCCTGGCTCCTGGCTTTGGCCTTGCGCAGCCCCAGCTATTCTGGCCATCTGGGGAGGAAACCAGCAGACGGAAGATCTCTCCCTCTTTCTCTTCCTCTTTCTCCCTCTCTCCCTCCCCCTTTCAAATAATAAAACAAAATAAAATAAAATTTTAAGTAAATAAATGGATAAATAAATAAATATGTCCCCCATTGCTTTCCCCAACAAACTAATTTTCCTTCCTGATTTCTAGTTTCTGTGTATGTATGGCAGGGGGGTTGGTGACACTTTAATGGCCATACACCAAGTCTGATATATTCATATACAAAATTTCATTCTCATCTAAACATATTCTTTGTTTGAAATTGGTTCTTCTTTCCAATACATAGTCTTAGGTGCCCATATCAGGACCATATGATTCTACCTCATAGGCATAGAGAATTAAGCAAGGGTTGGGGTACATCAAACAGAAATTCATACACACGATTAGTCTAGCCAATTAGAAAAATCATGAAATAGCAGTTACAAAATTTGAAGGAGTCCAGTGACTTGGAACAAGGATGCCAAGTGTTCATGAGAATGAGGCTCTGGGGTCAGATTTTGCACTTGAGCAAGCCAGAGTTATGAAAGTCAAATTTACAAGAAACCAGGGAGATAATCATGCAAAAAACATAAATGATAACCCATGAATGTTAACTACAATGAGGGGAAAGAGCAAATACATTACATGGCCGAAAAAAGGAACAGAGGCAGCGAAGAAACTGTAAGAGCAGGAGAGGATGTGAGAGAGGGAAAGAGAAATTTGCACGTGACTTCTGGCATTGCACTGACACCTAGTTGCATTTCCCATGTGAATCACATGTAATGCCCTGTTTCTTTATGCCCAATACTCTTCTTCCTGAACCTCTTTCAGTGTCTTGTATCTTAAACTCAAGTGACTTCTGCCCTAGGAATTCATCTTCCTGTCCTTTCCCTTTTAAGTCATCCAGCTGTTAGCAACAAGCTAAGGTTCTGAATGCCTAAATCAGTGTTTTTTGGGTGTGTCATATTGTCTTTTTTTTTAAGGTTATTTATTTATTTATTTATTTGAGAAGTAGAATTACAGAGAGAGGCAGAGACAGAGAGAGAGGTCTTCCATCTGCTGGTTCACTCCCCAGATGGCTGCAACAGCCAGAGCTGGGATGATCCAAAGCCAGGAGCCAGGAGCTTCTTCTGGATCTCGCACATGCAGGGGCCCAAGCACTTGGGCCATCTTCTTGCTTTCCCAGGACACAGCAGAGAGCTGGGTTGGAAGAGGGGCAGCCAGGACTCGAACTGGCACCCATATGGGATGCTGGTGCCTCAGGTGGAGGATTAACCTACTGAGCCACATATCATTGTGGCCCCATGTCGTTGTCTTTTATCTTTGGAGAGTAAAACAGAGAATACTAGCCACTGAACAGGAAACTGGGATGCAAAGGAAATCGGGAAACTGAAACACAAAGAACTTACATGACACAACGTAAGTAAAACACACCAGTGTCAGGGATAAAGACGTTCAGTTCTTTAGATTTCCAGCCTGGAACTGTACACTCGACGAACCACGTGATTATCTCACGTCTATTGGAATTTTTCTGAAATGCTGAAGCGCACAGTGCAATCCCTTCTTTAGAATCTCCTGACTATTGCAGCAGTTTCTAAGGCCATGGATCGCACACCTGCTATTTGCAATTCTATGCCTTTATTTGGGGCAACTCTATGAGTCAGAATTCCCCATGGTCTGCTTTTCTGTTTGTGATGTTTCTGGCTATCCGTTCAGAGCCTTAACTGGCGCTTTGTATTACTGAGCTGCATTGAAGTATTCCTTCTGTCTGCCTGTTGGTCTCATGTGTGACTGTCTACCTCTGTTCCCCGCAGGGCTCCCGCTTGGGTACATACCACCCTCACCTCCGTCGTTCACATAAACCAGCCTAGAGAAAATGAAGTATATCAGTGGAACTGATTTTTCCAGCCGCATTACCAGGGAGCTGGATTGGAAATGGAGCAGCCGGCACATGAACCAGCGCTCATTTGGAATGCTGGTGTCACAGGTTGCAGCTTAACCCACGGTGCCACATTGCTGGCCCCCAGCTGAAGTGATTTTATCTTTCATGTTCCTACATGTTCAGTTAGAAGTGCTAGACTCTGTCATTGAAGATCTTTTCTTGGGATCTGACTTCACTAAGTGATGATTAAAATGTCTGAAAATCTTTATGAGAACATCAATATTTCCACAATACATGAGGAATTCCTATCAATTCCTCTTGATTTTCCTTCAAGCCATCTTTTCCTGGAAAATACATACATACATGTCTGTGTGCACGTGAACACAAGCATCCACATGCATAAACACAAACAATACACACTCTTTCACAAAACCTAGGTCAAAGGTGTGTTTTTACTTTTTATTTTTTTATTTTGACAGGCAGAGTGGACAGTGAGAGAGAGAGAGAGACAGAGAGAAAGGTCTTCCTTTTGCCATTGGTTCAACCCTCCAATGGCCACTGCGGCCGGCGCACCGCACTGATCTGAAGCCAGGAGCCAGGTGCTTCTCCTGGTCTCCCAGGCGGGTGCAGGGCCCAAGCACCTGGGCCATCCTCCACTGCCTTCCCGGGCCATAGCAGAGAGCTGGATTGGAAGAGGGGCAACCGGAACTAGAACCCGGTGCCCCAACCAGGACTAGAACCCAGTGTGCCAGCGCTGCAAGGCAGAGGATTAGCCTATTGAGCCGCAGCGCTGGCCATCAAAGGTGTTTTAAACAAGCAAGAAAAAAGGAATCAGTAAACGCCTGAATTATCCGTTCACCTTTTCAAATTTGAGAGAGAAATTGGATGAGATTAAAAAGTTTGAAAGACCACAAATTTAGTTATTTAGGACCAACCTTTTCTAAGGTGTTTATATGCATTTGGTATGCATTTGATTTCAAATTATAAAATAAATATTAAAATGTAATAAAATTTTAATATTAATTTCAATATATGTGCCTTGATGTTGTCTTCCAAAATATCTAATTAACATAACTCCTTAGGGCCGGTGCTGTGGAGTAGCAAGTAAAGCCGCAGCCTACAGTGCCGGCATCCCATATGGGCACTGGTTCAAGACCTGGCTGCTCCACTTCCGATCCAGCTCTCTGCTATGGCCTGGGAAAGCAGTAGAAGATGGCCCAAGTCCTTGGGTCCCTGCACCCGTGCGGGAAACCTGGAGGAAGCTCCTGGCTCCTGGCTTCAGATCGGCACAGCTCTGGCTGTTGCGGCCATCTGGAGAGTGAACCAGTGGATAGAAGATCTCTCTCTCTCTCTGCCTCTCTGTAGCTCTCTCTCTGCCTCTCTGTAGCTCTTTCTCTCTCTGCCTCTTTGTAGCTCTGCCTTTCGAATAAATAAAAAATCTTTAAAAAATTAACATAATTTCTCAGAGATCACTAACAAGTTACATCACTAATGCAGAGTAAATACGAATTTGCATACCTCTGCTTAACAAATGAATGAATGGATGAAAAGTAAAGTAAATCACAACATATGCACACTTAGAAGTTTAGATAAAGAAATTTTTCAGATCACAACCTACTCTAAGATCAACCAAACTAACTATAGCAAAGTAATCAGTGATGGTAAAATTAAATTCAGGAAAGATATATTGAAAAGACATGTAGCATCAATCGAAATAGGTTTTTTTTTTTTTTTTTTTTTTTTTTGTAGAGTTAGTGAGAGAGAGAGAGACAGAGAGAAAGGTCTTCCTTTTTCCATTGGTTCACCCTCCAAGTGGCCACCATGGCCAGCGTGTTGACACCAGCACGCTGCACCGATCTGAAGCCAGGAGCCAGGCCTCTCCTCCTGGTCTCCCATGCAGGTGCAGGGCCCAAGCACCTGGGCCATCCTCCACTGCACTCCCGGGCCACAGCAGAGAGCTGGACTGAAAGAAGAACAACTGGACAGAATCCGGCGCCCTGACCGGGACTAGAACCTGGGGTGCTGGCGCCACAGGCAGAGGATTAGCCTAGTGAGCCACAGCACCAACCAAAATAGGTTCTTAATACCAATTAATAACCACAGACCAGAGTATTCCATCCTCCAGTGCCCCATCCTTCCAATATCCTACCCTGCTTCACATCCAATCAATGGGGATGTAGGGCCAGGTAGATAGACTTGGAATCAAATTGGTTTACAGTGGGTCTGTATCTTCTGTTGATTGACTTGGTGGCCCTTGCCTGGGTCTCTAACTGTGTAATTATGCTACCCTCACATTGGGCGTTTGACCCATAAGGTAAAGGGATGTGAGGATGTCTGAGTGCAAGCCTCAGAAAGAGCCCCTGGCTCCATGCCCCTGGGAAATTAGTGTGAGGAGTCAGATGCATTAATGGACAGTCAGGGTGGTCCCAGTGGAATTTCCAGTGTAAAATGCTTACTTCCTCCTAAAAGTTTTCTTTAGCAGGAACAAACTGACTGCCCTCATTCCTTAGGAATCTCCAAATTTACCATGAGAATAGCAAGGGAGTGGGGATCACAGTTTATTGTGATCACAAGTTACCTATCCCACCCTTCTGATATTTTTTGTTGTTGTTGTATCTTGAGCAAGCCAGATAGGACAAAGGATTGTAAATCAAGTCTTTGGATGGGTGTGCCCCCCAGCCCCACACTGTAACTGAATGTCAATCTGATTATAATTTTTTTTTTTTCCCGGCCGGCCGCTGTGGCTCAACAGACTAATCCTCCACCTTGCGGCACCGGCACACAGGGTTCTAGTCCCGGTCGGGGTGCCGGATTCTGTCCTTGTTGCCCCTCTTCCAGGCCAGCTCTCTGCTGTGGCCCGGGAGTACAGTGAAGGATGGCCCAAGTGCTTGGGCCCTGCACCCCATGGGAGACCAGGAGAAGCACCTGGTCCTGCCTTCGGATCAGCTCAGTGCACCAGCCGCAGTGCACTGGCCATGGCGGCCACTGAAGGGTGAACCAACGGAAAAAGGAAGACATTTCTCTCTGTCTCTCTCTCACTTTTTTTTTTTTTTCTCAAAATTGTACTTAAAAACCCTAGTGCCATGAGGTCCTTTCAGTTTTTCCTCTCTTGGAAGCCCCCCTCCATACCGCTCTGGATGGAGGTCTTTGACTCTAATAAACCTTTTTAAATCTCTCTGCTTGTCCGCTTGGAAATTCTTCTCCCATGTGAGACAAAAAACCAAGGTAATAATAATTTCTCCACCTCCACTTTCCTATAACATTAGTACCAATCTTAAGGACCTTGAGGGACTAAAAGACACAAGAATGGTGGTCCTCAACATGTCTGGAGGCAAGTCACCAGTCTGGCCTCTACACAAAAGTACATGGATCTTGAAGGATGACTGCAGAACTCTCTACCCTCAGCTGAACAGTAGCCTAATTGCAGCTGCTGCCCCTGGTTAGTTTTGTTCCAGAGAAGATTAATCTGCCCTCAGGACCTGCCATAACTAATCTGACAAATTCTACTCAGATCAGACTAAACAGATCAGAAACGGTTACACTCATGTGAAAATCACAACATCAGAAAGTTACAGTTTTTTTTCTCTTTAAATAAGAGAGCCTATCCATTGGCACACTCCCTAAGTGCCTACAATAACTGCTGCTGGGCCAGCTCAAAGGTGGGAGCTGGAAACCAGACCCAGTTCTCCCACATGGGTGGCAAGAACCCAACTATTTGAGCCATTAATTTCTGTCTCCAGGTCACTCAAGAGCAGGAAGCTTGAGAGTAGTGAACCTGAGACTTGAACCCAAGCATTCTAGTATGGAATGTGGGCATCTGGGGCCAGCACTGTGGCCTAGCAGTAATGCTGCCACCTGCAGTGCCTGCATCCCATATGGGCACCAGTTCAAGTTCCGGCTTCTCTACTTCCCATCCAGCTCCTGTTGTGGCCTGGGAAAGCAGTAGAAGATGTCCCAAGTCCTTGGGCCCCTGCATCCACATGGGCAACCTGGAGGAAGCTCCTGGCTTCTGGCTTCGGATCAGCACAGCTCCAGCTATTGCAGCCAATTGGGGAGTGAACCAGTGGATGGAAGACCTTTCCTTCTCTCTCTGTCTCTCCTTCTCTCTCTGTGAAACTCTGACTTCCAAGTAAATAAATAAATCTTTTAAAAAAGGAATGTGGACATCCAAAGTGCCAAACACTTGCCCCAATATTTATAGGTTTTATCCTTCTAGAAAAATATAGTCTTAGGAAATCTTGACTATGTGTTTATCACATTGATTCATTAAAAATGATAACATTATGTGAACTAGATCCATGAGCAAGAAGTGGCTAGCCAACTGGAAGATTCGGAAGACACATATTCCAGGCAGGGAAAGACAAATTGCCCTGACACTTATTCATGGGTCAACCTAAAACACATATACGTAATGATTAGCCATCCGTGTTGAGGGATTGCAAGCACATTACCTCTAAATTAAAAGATAAATTATTCTACTTTGCACTTCCTACTACAGAAGCCAGACAAGCCTCTTTTGGTTTCAGAAACAAGATATTCCACCTGTGGTTGGCATGAAAACTTGTAAGCTTTGAGTCCCAATGGAGGAAAGCTCTCTGCAGCAGATCCATGTTTCAGTTACAGTAATTGCTCCACTTAATCCAGCTAACAGAGAAACCCTATGATATGAATCACAACACAGGCATGTGGGGTTCTGAAGCAAAGCTTTGCCATCTGTAGGGGAGAATTACATATTTTTGAAAAATTATTCCTGGTATGATGTTAGATCTTGGTAGAGTATCTGACAATAGATATCATGCATCTGAAAACTTCTGTTTTTGTACAAAGCCTTGGAAGGGGAAAGGTTGGGAAATTGTAGATAAGAAGATTTGGTGTATAGGCATGAGGGTGAACATATGAGAACAGCAAAAAGTGTAAAGTCTCTGTATCTCATATTAGCACCTGCAGCAGAGTATCCACCAAGTAGCAATTAAATTATGGCCAATTTATACAGCCAGTTATGTATCATTTAACACATCAGGATAGGCACCATGAACATACAGATTTGATTAATTTGGTAGCCACAGCAGAAGCCATGAAAGTTAAGCATGGGCCCAAAAACATGGGCTTCTACCTACCGAAGATTATTTAGCTACTGCTACAATTGGCCATCAAGAAGGGCCAATCTTGTCACCTTAAATAGAACTTTTCTTTAAAGAAAACTATTGAGCATCTGATGGATCCCTTTCATCCTAGAAAGGACAAAGACTTGCTATAGCAGGAACAGATACACATTATGGGGGAGATTTTGCCATTGCTGCTCAGAAGAAATAATAGTACAACTATGCAAGGATAGATGAAGTGTTTTATTCTCCAATGTGGTCGCCCATATAGCACTGGTCAGACCAGACAATCTTCTTTAGGATAAAAGAGATACAGAAGTGAGTCCACAATCATGTGATCGCTGGATATATAACATATGCACCAGCAGAAATTGTTGGCATGAAACAGCATTAGAAAGTATAGTTAAACACCATTTTAAAATCAATATTCAGAGAGGCTCAGCTTTCAACTTCCATGATGTAATAAATAAGCTGAATCAAAGACTTTATACAGCACCAAGCAGGAAGTACCAAGGAGTAGGACCACATACTAATGTTCTTCACAATCCACTGGAGGTTTTGTGCCTCCCATCCCTGCTACTACAGACTCTATATAGTTAAGGATCCTAGTTTCTGATTGTAAAACTGAGTACCTATTTCTACTTCATTAGATGTAGACTGTATCAGGCCATGGGCTCTCTCACTTCGCTTGAGTTCTTCTATCTTCATTTTGAAGAGTACAAGTCAATTCCTTATAAAGATTAATTCACTACATTAAGGAAGTGGCACAAGGTTCAGGATGGACCCTCAGGACCCCAAATCACAAGACCCAGAGTTCAATTTTCACCTCTATGGTTAACATCCTAACACTAGAGTATTTTGAGTCTCTTCACAGGAACACAAGACCCTGGTCAAATAAAGTAAAAACCAATCTACCCACACACCCTGGATGTGCTAGAGCCAATTTCACCAACATAGCATTTTCAGAAAAACATATAGGCCTCCTATCACTTACTAATCCAAAGTGGGGGGCTGCAAGAACTGTGGACCAACCGGGAGCAGCACAGGAGCTGATCACACTGCTCAATCCAAACGATAAGATTCACCATAATTAGTAACTTGTTGAGCTTGATGATTGAGTGATCCCTGCTTAGCTCCTAGCTATGCACATTTCAGGAAAATAAACACCTCTTTCTTCTACCACCCTGGTGTGAGTGATGGGCTTATTGAATATCAAACAAGTAAAAAGGCTTTGTGGCTTCTGTCACAAATTGTACAAAGTTTTGCCAAGGGGAGACTGTAGTCCTGCTGAAGCTTTGGTTAACATGTGGGGGCTCAGTCTGTGTTCAGAGACTAGAAGAAAAAGAGAAGTCATATCACAGCAGGAATGATTGGCAGTGAATGCAGAAGGTAGCAAAACTTCTGTGACATTACAAAAGCAAGGAGGCACCCAGATGATCCAGATGGGTCCCTGTGAGCACTCCCTGGCTCAATTATGGGATAAATAAAATACTTCAGAAGGTTATGGGTAGAAGAATTCTAGAAACCTCAAGAATAGCCAAACCTTCAAAACTAGCAAATATTGGGCTCCCAGAGGTAAGTCGAATTCCTAATGGATAACTGAAGAGGAAGATGATGAGACAGGCTGAGTGCCGAGACTAACTGCAAGAGTAAAAGTTAAAATTCACACTATTGGCTTTTCTCTCTATTCTTCCCTTAACAGACAGACCATGGAACCAGCATTGTGGTACAGCAGGTTAAGATGCTATTTTCAAGGATGGCTTGAGTGCTGGCTGAAGTCTTCACAGCTCCACTTCTGATACTGCCTCCTGCTAATGCGCCAGAGAAGGAAATGGAACACGACCCCAGTACGTGGACCCCTGAAGCCCAAGTGAGAAACCAGGATGGAATTCCTATCTCTTGGCTTCAGCTTGGTGCAGACCTGGCTGCTGAAACCATTTGAGGATTGAACTAATGGATGGAAGATCTTTCTCTGTCTCTGTATGTCCCCCTCTCTCTGTCACTCTACCTTTCAAATACATAAATCTTTAAAAGAGAGAGGAGTTGGGAAACTCTGGAATCCTTGACTAGATGATCCTAAACATTTATAAGAAAGTTAAGACAATCAGTCCATGAGGCAGAATGTTGTAAGCATTGAGTTATTTCACCACTCATATAGTACTTTAACAAAAGAATTGAAGTGATCCCAACACAGATATTTTAGTCCTTTAGAACTTGTGTCAAAGACAGACAGCTCTGTCATGCATGGGTGTGATTTCTCAGGAGTGGTGCGCATCTGGTGACTGATCATGAAAGTGTCATTAAGGTCTTCAAGCTTTCAGCTCACTACAAGCAACACCTCCTAACATCTGAGGGGTTAGCTGCCTCATTGCATCTGCATCTCACTCCACACTCTGTTCAATGAAGTTCCCTCCAGGGTGGCTAGGGGCCAGTGATGTGGCACAGCGGGTTAAAGCCCTGGCCTGAAGAGCCGGCATTCCATATGGGCGCCAGTTCTAGTCCCAGCTGCTCTTCTTCTGATCCAGCTCTCTGCTATGGCCTAGGAAAGCAGTAGAAGATGGCCCAAGTCTTTGGGCCCATGCACCCACGTGGGAGACCCAAAAGAAGCTCCTGGCTCCTGGCTTCGGATCAGCACAGCTCCAGCACTTGCAGCCTTCTGGGGAGTGAACCAGCAGATGGAAGACCTCTCTCTCTGTCTCTGCCTCTCTCTCTGTAACTCTGTCTTTCAAATAAATAAAGTAAATATTTTAAAAAAAAAAGAGGTGGCCATTGTATAGTGTTTCCATTTTCAAGTCTATTTTTCGCATTTCCAATTACATTTCTTAGACCTTTCATTTTTAATAATCATCTTATATTGCATTTAGCAAAAAGTCAAATAACAGAATTTGAATCCCTCCTTTTTATACCAAAGTTCATGGCATGATATGATCTGTAGCTTAACACAACACAAAAAGTAAATTAAGCACCTTCTAGTAACAAAATAAAATTTTGTCATGCCACTTGATGGAAAATCCAATTATTTTTCCCTAGAAATCATTTTTAGAATCAAGAAAAAAATCTTTTTTGTGATAGATATTTTGATTCCCCAAGGCACCTATTTCACTTCTAGCAAATTCAAGATATTCTTTAAAGGTAGCTTCAGTGTGTTTATCTCACTGAGAAACCACAATCTTTGTTATTTGCAATCTACCTATTGTATTTCTGAGGAAAAATATCACATGTTCTACTACATACATTCCAGGATTTTTTGGAAAGAGAAACTTTGGACAATTCCATTGCCATTCCAAATCTACTTTTGATTCTACAGCTACAAGCAACTAACCTTTGACAAATAACTAATATCACTCCTTGAAGAAAGGACAGTCTCTTCAACAATGATGTTGGGAAAATTGGGTAACTGAATGCAGAAGTATGAAACAAGATGCCTACCTTAGACCTTATACAGAAATCAACCCCCAATGGATCAAGAATCGAAACCTAAGTCCTGAAACCATCAAACTACTAAAGGAAAACATAGGAGAAATACTGTTAGACTTTGGCATTGGTGAAGACTTCCTAGATAAAACCCTAGAAGAACAGGCAATAAAAGCAAAAATAGACAAATAGGATTACATCAAGCTAAGAAATTCCCATGCAGCAAAGGTAACACTCCACAAAATGAAGAGGCAACCAACAGAATGGGAGAGAATATCTGAAAACTATACAACTGATAAAGGATTAGTTGGTTGAAAATGTGTGGATTAATGTCTGAGGATTCTGTTCTGCTCCATTGGTCTACATGTCCATTTGTGTGTCAGGCTCTTTTGAATATAACAGCCCTGTAGTATGTCTTGAAATATGGTATTGTGATGCTTCCAGCTTTGTTTTTATTGTTTAAGATTGATTTAAGTATTCAGGGTCTCTGGTGTTTCCATATGAATTTAACATTATTTTTTCTAGAGCTGAGAAGAATGTCATTGGTATTTTGATAGGAATTGTACTAAATCTATAGTTGCTTTTGGTACTACAGACATTTTGATAATATTAATTCTTCCAATCAATTAACGTGGAATATTTTTCCATTTCTTGTGTATCTTCTTCTATTTCTTTCCTTAATGTTTTGTATATTCACTGTACAGATCTTTCACATCCTTGGTTAAATTTATCCCAGGATATTTAAAACTTTTTGTAGTTATTTTGAATGATACTGATCTTATAAGCTCATGAGTTTCAGCAGTCTTGTAGTGGAACCTTTGGTTCCCTTGTATGTAGGAACATGTTATCAACAAACAGGGATAATTTGACATCCTCTTCCAACTTTTATCCCTTTGATTTCCTTTTCTTGCCTAATGGCTCGAGCTAAAATTTTCAGAACTATTGAATAGTAAAGGTGAGAGTGGGCTTCCTTATGTCATTCTAGATCTTTGTGGAAATGCTTCTATATTTTCCTTATTTATTAGGATGCTGTGTGTTTGTCATATACTGCCTTGAGTGTGTTGAGATATGTTCCTAGTGTACATTAGCTCTGATGTTTCTTTGCTTATTTTTTTTTTGGTCTGATTGAGTTGCACATTGAAGAAAGTGGGGTATTGAAGTCTCCCATTATTATTGTATTGAAGCCTATATCTTCCTTTAGATCCATTATGAAAAAATGGTAACACCAAGCCATTACTTATCAGTAACAACCTTGACTGTAACTTGTCAATCTACCTGGAGCTTACAGAGGATATTCAAAGTCATGTGTTGGATGGGGTCAGAAAGCTCTGGCCAGCATTTGTGGGAGAGGCAAGAGGCTTGAGTGACACCCAAACCAGACATGATAGAACTCCTCTATCATCATTAGGAGGAGGGGATGATCAGGGTTAGATGGTATGTTCATAGCCATTGCCCTTCTCTGAGCCAAAGTGAACCAACTGATTCACTACCTAGATGAGCTCCCAGTCCACAACCCACTCACTAAGTCTCGTTAACCACACATGACCCCTCTGCAGTTTGTAATGTGAGTGTGAAGCCCTCTGTGAGGTCCCTCCCAGCACTCAGGGATTTCTGAACTTCCAGAATCAGACTAGAGGAGTTCCCTGAAACCCAGTAAATCCTGCACCCTTTTCAGTTTTACAGGCTATGCAGAAGGTGTACCACTGCAGGATTCCCACAGCCACAGCGGTGCAGGATGCCTATCGCCATGGGGTTAGTTGTCCTATCCCTGCAGTGAGCCATCAAACAGGTCTGTTGCAGCTCTGCCCCAAAAAGCAGAGTCTGGGACCTTGGTAGGGGGAGGGGAGGGAAGCAATGTGGCCGCCATGAAGGTAAGTGGACACCTCTGCCTACCACATGCTCTCCAGGCTGGATGCAAAGCCAGTGGGTATCATGGACTGCTCCCTCAGACAAAATAACCAGTGGTGTGCAGGCCACTGCATTCTCTACTCACCTTGATCTAGGGTGATGGCATTTTCCCTACTGGCCACCAGCTTTAGGAGTTGATAGTAATGTCCTGCCACCTGCTGCTTGGTAATACAATGCCCTTGTCATTCTGTTCTGCAGCTTTCCACTTAATGGGCAAAAGACTTAAACAGACTTTTTTCAAAAGAGGAAATCCAAATGGCCAACAGACACATGAAAAAAATGCCCAGGATCACTAGCCACAATGAGGTCTCACCTCACCCCTGTTGGAATGGCTTTCATACAGAAATCAACAAACAACAAATGCTGGTGAGGATATGGGGGAAAAGGTACCCTAATCCACTGTAGGTGGGAATGTAAACTGGTAAAACCACTATGGAAGACAGTTTGGAGATAGCTCAGAAATCTGAATATAGATCTACCATATGACCCAACCATCTCACTCCTGGGAATTATCTAAGGGAAATGAAATAAGCAAATAAAAGAATGATCTGCACCCCCATGTTTATTGCAGCTCATTTCACAATAGCTAAGACATGAAATCAACAACCCAAATGCCCATCAACTGAAGACTGGATAGAGAAATTATGGGATATGTACTCTATGGAATACCACACAGTGGTAAAACAAAACGAAATCCAGTCATTTGCAACAAAATGGATGACTCTGAAAACATCATACTTAGTGAAATAAGCCAGTCCCCAAGGAACAAATACCAGATATTCTCCCTGATCTAAGATAACTAACAGAGCACCTAAAATAAACCTGTAGAAGTCAAACTGACACTATGAGGAGCAATGACTTGCAGAGCCCTTGTTTTGACAGTTGAGGAACAGATTTTTTTAAATTTTAAAAATTTTTTCAATGTAATACCCACTGGTTGAATTCTCTACTTAACATAGAATAAATCATAAGTGTATAAAGTCAATTGAAAATAGATCCCGGGGCCGGAACCATTGCTCACTTGGTTAATCCTCTGCCTGCGGCGCTGGCATCCCATAAGGGCATCGGATTCTGTCCCGGTTGCTCCTCTTCCAGTCCAGCTCTCTGCTGTGGCCCAGGAAGGCAGTGGAGGATGGCCCAAGTGCTTGGGCCCTGCACCCGCATGGGAGACCAGGAAGAAATACCTGGCTCCTGGCTTCAGATCAGCGCAGCGCTGGCTGTGGCAGCCATTTGGGAAGTGATCCAACGGAAGGAAGACATTTCTCTCTGTGTCTCTCTCTCTTACTGTCTATAACACTACCTGTCAAATAAATAATAAGATAACTAAAATTAAAAAAAGAAAATAGATCCCAGTAAAAAGAGTGTGAATAAGAGAGGAAGGAGCTGTGTAGTTCTGCATGCATTCCCATGGACTTATTTCCAAGGTAAAGCTAAAAACTTCCACGGGACTCCAAATCCCATTAAGCTGAGTGATAATAATGCCATCTTATGTGTTGCAGTGATCATATTAAGTATTTAATTGATCATATAGCTAGGATTAACTGTCAAAGGGATCATATAAATAAGATCAAGTGTCTGGTAATAACAATAGATAAAATTAAAAAGGAGAGAATGTTCCAACATGGGAAACAGTCCACACAGCAGACTGTGTGGACAAATGCTCTAAACAGCACTCTGGCCTCAGAATCAGCCCATGATAACATTTCAGGCATGGAAAGCCAAAAAACTATGGCAAAAAAAAAAAAAGAAGTCCTACATAAAGGATCTCTATGAGTGAGCCCCCAGGGGAAAGAAAAGGCCATCAAAGAAGGATCTACTTTTCTCTGAAGGAAGAGAACTTCCACTTTGCTTACGGCCTAACTACTGATGGAGATTGTGGACACAAAAGGCTTCCATAGCCTTGACAGCTCATGGCAAGAGCCTTGGATGATCACTGACATCATACATAAGAATGTTAATTGTTAAACTAAAACAGGAGTCACTGTGCACTTACTCCCCATGCAGGACCTCTGTTCTTAATGAGTTATACTATGACAATTAACTGTAAAACTTGTTCTCAAATAAATCGTTATATTTTGTGAGTGTCAGGAGGTAATAATTGTTGAACTCTTTACTTGGTATAGAGTTGGTCTTCTGTATATAAATTTAATTAAAAATGAATCTTAATGAAGAATAGGATGGGAGAAAGAGGAGGAGGTGGGATGGGAGTTGGGGGTGGAAGGGTGGGTATGGAGGGCAGACCCACTATATTTCTAAAGTTGTATGACATTTGTATTCACTAAATAAAAGGTTTCTTAAAAATATATATCAAATATGTATGGGACACTCTTTAAAACGTGCTCTAAGTGGGCCTCAATTGTCATTAGCATATTTTAAAAGTTTTGAGAAATTCTGTAGTAAATATAAATATACAAGTCAATAAATATTTTTAAATTTTTCTACAAAAAGAATAACTTGGCTGGCGCTGTGGCTTAACAGGCTAATCCTCCACCTTGCGGCGCCGGCACACCGGGTTCTAGTCCCGGTTGGGGCACTGGATTCTATCCCGGTTGTCCCTCTTCCGGGCCAGCTCTCTGCTGTGGCCTGGGAAGGCAGTGGAGGATGGCCCAAGTCCTTGGGCCCTGCACCCGCATGGGAGACCAGGAGAAGCACCTGGCTCCTGGCTTCGGATCAGCGCGATGAGCCGGCCGCAGCGGCCATTGGAGGGTGAACCAATGGCAAAAGGAAGACCTTTCTCTCTGTCTCTCTCTCTCACTATCCACTCTGCCTGTCAAAAAAAAAAGAATCACTTGCCTAATTCCAATAAAAATTCGCTTCTATCAACCAGTTTTTCTTTATATACTTTTCACATTATATAAATACATTTATAGGTACACACACAAATATATATATATATATATATATATATGGCTATCTTTACATTTTTCAAGTCTACATACTTTCTCATATTTCTTTTAAAGTACCACTTGGACAAGTTTTGCTACTAAGTTTATTCCGAAATTTTTGGTCCTTCTGTTGTTATTGTGAATGTAACACATTATTTCTTTACATGTTTTAAATGGTCACTAATAATACTAAATTTTATTTTAATTTCATGTTTTTTCCTTGCTGTATTCTTTTATGGTTTGTATGTTTTAACATCCATACTTTTTGAGTTTTTCAGATATAGAATCATGTTTCTTACACTTATAGATTCTTTCACTTCTGTTCCAATTCTTAGCCTCTATGGGCTGTCTCATTTCATACTCCCAATATAATAACAAATAGAAATGCAGAAAGTTGATATTTCTACCTTATTCCTTCTTCTAGAAGAAGTATATTTAATTTTTCCCTCCATTGTCTTATTTTAAATTTTGAGATATATATGTTAGGAAGTTGACAATCAGTTCCTACAAATCAGTTACTATCAGAAAGAGAGATTGAATTTTGCTGAAGTGTTCTAGTCTCTGAATAAATGATCATGTAGTTTTTCTGCATGGATGTCTTAACAGAATGACTTATGCTAATCAATGTCTTGATGCTGAATCATCCCAGCAGTGCTGAAATACACCTCTTAACTGCAGTGTAATTTTAAACACACTGTTGGATTCTCTGATAATTCCATTTATCAGAATTCATAAGAGAAGATGTAGGTATGAGAGTGTGCGTGAATAAATATATATTTACAGATTAGAAAGATGATAGAAATAGATGTGGGCAGCAAGGAACAATGTATGCAGTTGTGAGGGTTGGCTAGGGAAGTCAAAGTGTGTAGGGCAGGTAGTAAGGAATGGAAAATAACAAGCAAGTTGGAACCAAAAAAGCATGAGCTGCTCAGGTCCTGAACTCAGGGAAGGCTCAATGCCTCCTTCAAAGAATTCACTTGATTAGGTCCGATCCATTCAGCAGAATGTCCTTGCTTATTGAGTCAAAGTAAATTGATTCAAGACTTAAAACACATATGAAAATCCTTTCTCAATAATACTAGCAGTTCATTGAATAACTGGTAAATGTAAATAGCTCATCACTGCTAAGATAATAAAAAACCACCACTTTCATATCTTATTTTGAACTTTTGATTTTATAATCCCTAGGTGAGATAATCCTATAACTATTTGTGCAACCTTCATCAGGTTTGTGTGTCAATGTAGCATTTAGTTCACAAATAATTGAAAGGCTCATTGAGTTTCTAGGAATAACAACTTAAGATGCATACAAATGATTTAATCATGAAAATGTTATTGATTTAACATTTAAAATATCTGGGATTCAGTCCTTTTGGGAGAACATTGTTTAAGAAATTTTTCCATTTCTTATGTGTTTATAAATATGAATAAATTTTCTGTATCTACTGGAGATAGTTTTAGTTCTCCTGGTAGATTACTCACATCACTTAAGTTTTCAAAAATACAAATGGCCAACAAATATGTGAAAAAATTAACATCACTAGCCACCAAGGAAATACAAATCAAAATCAGAATGAGATATCACCTCACCCATGTCAGATGGCTATTACCCAAAAGACAGAGAGTAACAAATGCTGGTGAGGGTGTAGACAAAGGGGGACGTTTATACATTGTTTGTAGGAATGTAAATCAGTGCAGCCTCTGTGTAAAACAGAATGAACATTTCTTTAAAAACTATAAATAGACTTTCCCCAGGATCCAGAAGTCCCACTGGAGGGTATATACCCAAAAGACATAAGCACATTGTAATAAAGAGATATCTGCACCACTATGTTTATAGCAGTACTGTTCACAATAGCTAAAATCAAAATGATTGCAACTGAAGAATATCATGCTGAGTGAAATAGGCCAAACACAGAGAGACAAATACCATCTGTTCGCCCTTATTTCAAAGAGGTAAAATTTTAAAAATAAATAATAAATACATGTATCAATATTGCAAATATAGTGTTCTTTCAAACTTTGCTTTATCTTTGTCAAACAAACTGTTATGGATGCTGTATTACTATGGATAAAATGACTTGTGATTAATTTAAAATTTATTATATATGTATGAAATTGACATAGTTTCATTTGAAAAAATTACATCTTAATTTCTGCTTTATGAAGGCAATTTTCTGAATTATTTAGTACAGGAATATTCATGTCTATTATTATTTCACTGAGAATTGTGGCCTTTTCCATTATAAAGTGTGTTTGTGTCACTTAATGCATTTAATTCATTATTAACTAACATGAATTCAATTATGTCAAACATTGAGATTACAAAGGCTGATTTGTGACTACTTTGCAAAATAGAATATTGTAAGTTCATCTCTCAGTGACAATTTTCCTTTCATTACTCTATTTTATGCATTTGTGTTTATCCCATTTTTTTGGTCCGGTGAGTTAGTGGTCTCCTTAATTTTTTTCAAAGAGCCAATCAGGATTTTACAAATGTTACCATTTCTGTTTTCATAATTTCCATTTTAATTTTTCATATTTCCTTTTAGATATTTTAACTTACTATTTTTGGGGCTTTTGTGTAGAGTATTTGGATCTTTTTTTTCAATCTTAATTATTGATAAAGTATTTAAGACTATAAATTATCTTTGGCTACTGCTTTAGTTATATCCTATTGACCTTTTTAGAATATGCAATTTATAATTTCAGTTTGTATCTTCTTTTTTTCCCGGAGTTTATTAGTAATTAGTTTTTATTCTTAATTTCCAGATGGAAATAATATTTTGTAAACTATTTTTTACCTTTTAAAGAAGTTAAATGGCTTTATTGTATCTTAATTATCAAATGCTCAACAGTTACCGCTACCCGGAACTTATTGAGATTTTATTTGTGAAATAATATTGGATCGATTTTAAGAAATGTGCCATGAGTATTTGAGTGAAATATATATTACCTATTAAGCATAAAGTTTAATATATAGTCAACTGCAGTCATAAGATATACCTTCATGATTAAATTACTTGCCTTTTTGATAAGCTATATAGTTATAACTAACTACAATTTTTTTTCCTTCTTGACCTGACTTGGATTGGGAATTCTATGTTGAAATCTAATATTATCTGCATATCCCTCCATGCAGAATATTTGTTAAAAAGGTCATCCTCTATGTATTTTCTTTATGAGTTATGCCCTTTAACATTATAAAGTAACTTTCTTCGACTCATTTAATTGTTAGGCTTTAATTCAACTATGTCCATTTCAACACTGTAATGCCTCATGTCTCATTATTGACTGGTAAATCTATGCTTTATCTTTGTATTGTCTGATTCATTTTGTTTAACTATACCTTTGATATACACCATAGAGTAGGATTTGCAATGTGAGACAACCTGACAATAATTTTTATTTAATATATAAGCTCATGTTCAACAATGATATAAATGATGTTTAGTCTCAATTTTTTCATTTATGTTAGGTAATGCACATTTATTCCTACTACATAGTACTTTTCCAGCTCTATTTTTTAATTTATTACTTAGGAAGATTCCTGTCTTTGCTCTGGGAGTAGTATTTATACAAATAACTTTCTTTGTCTGGGTTTCTGCCATCTTTTGACTGCCAAGCATTATCAGTATGCAATCAATGAGCATTTTCCACTGTTTTTTCTCTTTTGTTTCTCTCTGCCATTTTTTATTCCTACCTTATCAAAGTCCATGACACTTATATACTATTTTACCACCATTTTCCTACTTTATTTTGTCTTAGATATACTATTAAGTATATTCAATTCTTCATGGCCAATTTCTTAATCATTTCTTGAAGTGATGAAGTTTGTTCATGACTTTTTCAGAAAAACTTGTAAGTACAACAATCCTTATATTCTTATACCTACTATTGTTAGTGGAGAGTCTTCTTAAAAATTATTTTTATTTATTTGAAAGTCAGAGTCACAGAGAGAGAAGGAAAGAGATCTTTCATCTGCTGGTCCACTCCCCAAATGGTTGCTGCACCCATAGCAGAGCCAGGCTGAAGCCAGGAGCCTGGAACTCCATCCCAGGTCTCCTAGATGTGTGGCAGGGGCCCTAGCACTTGGGCTATCCTCAGCTGTTTCCCAGGTGTGTTGCCAGGGAGTTGGATGGGAAGGGGAGCAGTAGGAACTGGAACTAGAACTCACATGTGATGCAGGCACTACAGGCAAGGGCGCAACCCACTGCACCACAATGCCAGCTGTAGTGCATAGGCTTAAAATGCTAAGGAGAGCTTGGAGAGATTTAAACTCCTTGACCTCTGCTTACTTTCTTTGGAGTTCTAGAGAATTTTTCCCTTGTTTTTGTTTGTTCTTCATGAAAAGTTTTAATCAAAGAGCATTTTCTTTCCTCTGAAAGAAACTTAGTACGCTTTCTCAGATGCCCAGAGTATATTTTCTTTATACTTTTAGGTTCTGTAGTCCACATCTTAAAGTTAACCTTCCACGTCAGTTTTCACTTCCATATGATAGGCCTTTAGCTCTTGCTCATATCTGCCAACCTTTCTCGGATTATCAAAATTTGTAGGTATTGTTCATCTTCTTCGATAACCTATAAACATAAATATACTTATATAAAAATAAATCTGCATCACTTTATCACTGGTGATTTACACATTTTTAAAAATTTTTCATATTTGTACTGGTGTTGTAGTACAGTGAGTTAAGCTACTGCTTGTGATACTGGCATCCCATGGCAGATCACCAGTTCTGGTCCCAGCTGCTCCACTCCTAGCCAGCTGTCTGCTAAGGACCTGGGAAAACTGGTAGAAGATGCCCAAGTGCTTGGGCCCCTGCCATCCATGTGGGAGACCCAGAGAGAAATCCTGACTCCTGGCTTCAGGCAGGCCCAAACCCCACTGTGGCAACCATTTAGAGACAGAAGGAACAAGCAGACAGAAGACTTCTTTCTCTTACTCTGCCTCTCCCTATCACTCTGCATGTCGAATCAATGAAAATCAATAAGTAAAGTTTGATTTTGTTCTTAGCTATTTTGATTGTCTTTTTCAATGGATTTTACTGCAGTCAAATATGTTCTGAGGTATAGGCATTTGTCTTTTTATTACACTTGTTTTTAGCCAATGTGACTAAAGTCAAAAAGGTCAAAAGAAGAAAAAGGGAGGAACCTGTCCTGGGAATGAAATGTGGTTGTCATCTACTTGCCTGTGAAGTTACTATCTGCTTGGATTCCTGCTTCTTAGCAATATACGATTGTGTTAACTCTTGCTAGACAATGTATAGTTCACTATATCTGCGGAAAATAAAACACCAGGAACTTTGTATGCATGTGCAGTATTGTATCCATTCCTGTGGCTGCCATGGATTAGAAGAATCAATATAAAAAATACCCACACTACTGAAAGCAATCTACAGATTCAATGTGATCCTAATCAAAATACCAAGGATATTCTTTTCAGATATAGAAAAACCAATGCTAAAACTCATATGGAAACACAAAAGACCCTGAATAACTAAAGCAATCTTACAAAACAAAAACAAAACTGGAGTCATCACAATATCAGATTTCAAGACGTATTACAGGGCACTTACAGTCAGAACAGCCTGGTATTGGTACAAAAACAGACATGTAGACCAACGGAACAGAATAGAAACTCCAGTAATCAATCCAAACATCTACAACCAATTTATATTTGACAAAGGAGCTAAAATCAATCCCTGGAGCAAGAACAGTCTCCTCAAGAAATGGTGTGTGCAAAACTGGGTCTCTGCGTGCAGAAGAATGAAACCAGACCTTCCCTTACCCCTAATACAGAAAATCAACTCGGAATGGATCTGTGACCTAATATCATTAAATTACTAGAGAAGAACAAGGGGAAACTTTGCAAGACATTGACAAAAGCAAAGACATCTTGGAAAAGACCAAGAATCACAGGAAATCAAAGCAAAAACTGACAAAATGTGTTACATAAAACTTAGAAGTTTCTGCACTCCAAAAGAAATACTCAGGGAAGGGAAGAAGCAACTGACAGAATGGGAGAAAATATTTGCAAACTATGCACTGACAAAGGATTAATATCCAGAATCTATAAGGCATTCAAGAAATTCAACAAGAAAACAAACAATCCAGGTAAGAGATGGGTAAAGAACTTGAGCAGGTATTGCTCAAGAGAGGAAATTCAAATGGCCTACAGACCCATAAAAAAAAAAATGCTCAAATCACTAGCTATCAGGGAAATGCAAATCAAAACCACAATGAGTTTTCACCTCACCCCAGTTAGAATGGTTCTTATAAAGAAATCCACAAATTACAAATTATCCAGCCAAGGATGTGGATAAAAATGTGCCCTAATCCACTGTTGGGAATGTAAACTGGTGTAGCCACTGTGGAAGACAGTATTGGAGATATCTTAGAAATCTGGATATAGATCTACCATTTGATCTAACCATCCCAGTCCTGGGAATTTATCCAAAGGAAATGAAATCTGCATATGAATGGGTCATCTGTACTCCCATGTTCATCGTAGCTCAGTTTACAACAGCTAAGATGTGGAATCAACCCAGATGTCCATCAACTGATGACTGGATAAAGAAATTATGGTACGGGGCTGGCGCTGTGGCTTACTTGGTTAATCCTCTGCCTGCGGCGCCAGCATCCCATGTGGGAGCTGGCTCTAGTCCTGGTTGCTCCTCTTCCAGTCCAGCTCTCTGCTGTAGCCTGGGGAGGTAGTGGAGGATGGCCCAAGTGCTTGGACCCCTGCATCCGCATGAGAGACCAGGAGGAAGCACCTGGCTCCTGGCTTCAGATCAGTGTAGCTCCGGCTGTAGCAGCCATTTGGGGGGTGAACCAACTGAAGGAAGACCTTTCTCTCTGTCTCTCTCTCTCACTGTGTAACTCTGCCTGTCAAACAAAAAACAAAAAAAGAAATTATGGTATATAAAAACTATGGGCTGGTGCCGTGGCTCAATAGGCTAATCCTCCACCTGTGGCGCCGGCACACCGGGTTCTAGTCCCCGTCGGGGCGCCGGATTCTGTCCCGGTTGCTCCTCTTCCAGTCCAGCTCTCTGCTGTGGCCCAGGAGGGCAGTGGAGGATGGCCCAAGTGCTTGGGCCCTGCACCCCATGGGAGACCAGGAGAAGCACCTGGCTCCTGCCTCTGGATCAGCGCGGTGCGCCAGCCGCAGCACGCCGGCCGTGGCGGCCATTGGAGTGTGAACCAACAGCAAAGGAAGATCTTTCTCTCTCTCTCTCTCACTGTCCACTCTTTCTGTCAAAAAAAAAAGTAATTAAATAAAATTTTAAAAATAAAAAACTGTGGAGCACTATCTAGCCGTAAAAAGAAACCAAAAAAATTACACCCTTTATTTTGCAGCAAAATTGATGCAACCATTATGCTTAGTGAAATAACCCAGTCCCAAAAAGACAGATACCATATTTTCCCTGATCTGGGGTAAATGATGGAATACATAAAATGTAATGTGTTAGAGTGAAATGGACATTTTGAGATTCAATGCTCATGTCTCTTCTCTTGAGGAATAGTGCTTCTTCTTCATGAAATTTGTTGAATTCTTTACTTAAGGTTAACCTTATGAGTATAAATAAACTGAAAACAAATCTTTGTTTTTATTCTGCTTTTTTTTTATTTTTTATTTATTTGACAGGTAGAGTTATAGACAGTGAAAGAGAAAGAGACAGAGAGAAAGGTCTTCCTTCCTTTGAGCCCCAAATGGCCGCCACGTCCTGAGCTGCACCGATCCGAAGCCAGGAGCCAGGTGCTTCTTCCTGGTTTCCCATACGGGGCAGGGGCCCAAGTCCTTGTGCTCCTGAACCGGTGTGGGAGACCAGGAAGAAGCTCCTGGCTCCTGGCTTCAGATCAGCACAACTCTAGCCATTGTATCCATTTGCGGAGTGAAACCATGGATAGAAGATACATTCTCTCTCTCTCTCTCTCTCTCTCTCTCTCTCTCTTCCTCTGTCTGTAACTCTGCCTCTCAAATACATAAATCTTATCAAAATAATAAAAGAATATCCAATCAAATGTACATTTGTATCCATGTAAGGGAGACAAAGAAACTAAAACTACATATAAGATAATAGCCCTTTGTTTGGGGCTCAGACTTTTGGATAGAAGTCCACCTGGGCCTCATGCCAGCACAAAGAATAAAGGACTACTCCCTGTTCAAGGCTTTCTTGTCGCACCTCTGCACACGAATCCTGCTACACTTCTTTTGTCACCTTTTACCTTTATATTTACTTCTAAAATGATTTTATATTTTGTTTATTTTCTCAGTTAGTTTACTCTTACATTTCCTAAATTTTTATTTCAAAGACTTTGAATATCTGCAATTGCCTGTTTTGATGTTATTTAATTGATCTAGAAGTAGTGTGTTACAAGTTTATTTGTATTTTGATTGGTTTAGTAATATTTTCACCAGTTGAAAATACATTTTTTAACATGAAACATTTTTTAAAATGTTTATTAGGGAGGCAGAGACACAAAGGAAGAGATTGAGAGAGAGGGAGAGAGAGAGCTTTCATCCTCTTGTTCACTCTTCAAATGCCCACAACAGCCAGGACTGGGACCAGCCAAAATGCAGAGCTCAGTCCAGATCTCTCAAAGGAGTGGCACCCACTCAACTACTTGAGCAAACATCTGTTGCTTCCCAGGGTCTGAATTGGCAGGAAGTTACAGTCAAGAGTCAGAGACAATACTGGAACTCAGGCACTCCCATATGGTTTGCAGGTATCTTAACTGATGTCTTAACCAGTAGTCCAAATGTCTACCACTGAAACAATTTTAAACAGAGAAATATCTATACTGACACTTCATCATTAGAAAAGTGAAAAGTAAATTAAATTATATCCTATCTGGAGCTTATTTGTAAATGTCAAATAGGAAAATTCTGTTTCATTTCTTATGAATAATCCTGTGAATTTTTTGAGATTCTTACAATTAATTGTGTATGATTTTAAAATAATGGAGAGCCCTAACTCACATTTTTATTTGCATTGTCTAAGTTTTTTTTTTTTTTAATTCTTAAGAGCTATGGTTAATTGTTTAAGTTGGTGACAATCTATTCCTTTGGGCTTCCATATCGTTTAATTAAAATCACAGTGAAGGCTACATAGGTTTCACCTCCAAATTGAGTTTTTATCTCATCTTAAAGAATTGTCTGGAAGCCATTCTGCTTGGAATAAATGACTCTTAAAGAATAAGATTCTAACAGTCACCTACAATTGTGACGTTTGATGCAACTGTGCTAATGAAACGTCTAGCCTTTTCAAAAGCATAAAAATTTCCAAGAGATTAGTTTTAAGCTTTTTCTCTTTTAATTATTGCCATTTATGAATAAAGGACCAAAATATTAAAAAGAAAGATTTTATTGTAAAAGGAAGTCAAAATAAAAGCATGCTCTTTTCTTATGAAGCTAAGCTTGAAAGAAAATAAGCTTCTATTGGTAATTGCTGAAAGAACATGGGACAAATGCCAGCTCTTGGAATCAGGAAGGCTTTTGAAACTTTTGATTAATGAATATTCTTTTAAACAGAATGTGATAATAGTCCATGCATTTGCATGAGTATTACTCACTTACATACCACTAATAGATAAGATGAGAGCTAATTGGAGATACCATATATGGCAATCTGAATAAAACCTATGGAAAGACTATCCTGTCGTCAAGGAGTAGGAAGGTAAGCGTAGTAACGTGAATGCTGCCATCACACATTCTTTTCTTATTTTCAATTCTAATTTTAAATGGCATTGGTAGATAAGCATGATTTATCACTCACTAAATTCAGCAAACAGAAGTGCAATAGATATGACTTCCAGACTTTGAAGAGTAGTCACTTGAGCATCGTAATATAATGTGTATAATTGAAATAGCTGTATGATAATGAGTCCTGTAACTTGACAGTAGATAGTCATGGATTTTAGAATAATGTAAACTGAGCAATAATGAAATATTGAGTCAAAGAAAATTGAAATCAGGTGAGAACCACTTCAGAAAGAAATTTTAAATGAAGTTTTTTACTAAATCTTTCCAGAGTCTTGTATTTCATTTGTTTAATTTATGTTCACTCAAAAAATATTTAAAAAGGAAAATTTCAAGTCATTCTATATTTTCCCAAGTCAACTATTTGAAACTCATTGCAAAGTAATTATAAAACTGTTTCAGTCATTTTTACATATAGGAACTCTGATTTAGATACAATAAAGTGTTTGAAAATATTCTAATAATTGCTCACAGGTTGTTTATTTTGGTGTTTTTGAGGATCATAAATAGGAAATGTGATCATTTCGTGGTCACTGACTATATTAAGTACCCTCACTGTCTCTCCATCTCCAACACGGACAGTAGTTACTGCTGATGTTTCCACAATTATTATTCTTATTAATGAACTCATCATTTAATTTTATTATTTGATCACTCATTCCTATAATCTATATTTTTGAATCAATCATTTCAATATTTTATGTTTTTCCAAAGGTTTTATCTTAATTGATTCATCCTGATAGTTACTATATTACTAATTTCATTTTTTGTGTGTTGATGAAAATTTATTATCAATAATATGTCCAAATTTAAACAATTCTTTACTCTCTAAAATGAAATAAAAAGAGAAAAGCAAAGCAAGAATAGAGAAGGAGCAGGAAGGGAAAGCTCTACTTACATGAAGTTTATGGTGTTCAGTTACGTTGGCTGATATTTCTCTCTTTATATTTGCTGTGGTCATCAAGCCATCACCTTTGGTGACGACTGTGTGCATGCCAAATAACTCATGCCACACTTCGGTCTCTTGGTTTCTAGCCTTTTTCTTCTCTCCCAATCCTTCCTCCACTCCAGTGCAGTTACTCATCTGATATTTACATTCTAGACCATCACCTCTAAACTCTTTTGAACATTCTACTGTAAAAGCATCTCCTATCTTTCATGTTCATGGACCTACTCTTCCTGCACTTCCAAGAATTAACCTTGTGGGGTTTCCCATACGTTAACTCCAATTATTAATCACTGCCCTTTAATATCCTCCTGTCTTCATTTTGTTCTGCCTTGCTTAGGCTCCCTGTCCAACACTGTCATTTGCAAGTATTTTGAAAATGCCCTCCTCTTTCTCTTGCCCTTCTGTTGCCAAACAACACCTGCGAACAAGTTGGAGGTGTAGCTAGAGAAGCCTCAGACTGTGCCTGCTTGCCCCATGTGCAGAAAGCCAATCACTGACAGCAGAGTGGTGGATGAAAGTAGCTGTTTATTGCAAACCACAAAGCAAGGAGCCGGGCAGTTATTGCTTAATTCCTAGGCTCGGCCGGCGCCGTGGCTTAATAGGCTAATCCTCCACCTTGCAGCGCTGGCACACCGGGTTCTAGTCCCGCTTGGGGCACCGGATTCTATCCCGGTTGTCCCTCTTCCAGGCCAGCTCTCTGCTGTGGCCCGGGAAGGCAGTGGAGGATGGCCCAAGTCCTTGGGCCCTGCACCCGCATGGGAGACCAGGAAGAAGCACCTGGCTCCTGGCTTTGGATTAGCGAGATGTGCTGGCTGCAGCGGCCATTGGAGGGTGAACCAATGGCAAAAAGGAAGACCTTTCTCTCTGTCTCTCTCTCTCACTATCCACTCTGCCTGTCAAAAAAAAAAAAAATCAAATTTCAGACATTAAAACTATAAAATTACTAGAAAAAATCACTTTAAAAAAAAATTCCCAGGCTCTCAGAGGAGTTAGGAATGAAGGCTATTATAGGATGAAATTGGGGTTGAGGTGCATGATCAGTTCCTGTCCAAGTCCCAGTTGGCCGGTTGTGTTCATGACCTTCCTTTGATTGGCCAGTGGTGCTGTGATCTTTAGGGGATTTATGATGGCCAGGTGGGCTCCACTTGGTCTGAGAGTTAAGTAAAGATGGCAATTACATTCTGCCCAGACCTGGAATTCTACACAAACTATGCCAGGACAACACTGGCCAACAAAGTTCTTATCTCTTGGAGAAGCAAATGATTCCTTGAGGCTGGTGATTAGAACCTTGAAAGGCCAGCTTTGTCACTCATTCAAGTCAGTGAACACCTTTTTTTTTTTAAATTTATTTCTGTATTTAAAAGCAAGCTTTATTTAAATCAGAGATCTCCTGGCAGAGTTGCCAGGAGAAGGGCTCTAAGAAAGGCAGAACCCAAAGGGGCTGGTGGTAGTGGGTTTTTAAGCACAATTTCAAGGGATAAAAAAAAAAAAAAAAATGTCAATCAGTACAAGGCAGGGAAAAGCCTAATTTGTAATCAGAAGACCTGATTTGTGATCTTTTTACCCTGTCTGGTTTGCTCTTGTTAAAACAAAAGAGCCATCAGAAGGGTGGACACCTAATTTCTCTTACAGTAAACTGGGAGCTCAGAAGGGTGGAGTCACCGCTCCCTTGCTATTCTCATAAGATTGGAAACTCTCAAGGAGTGGGGCAGGCACTCTTGACCTTGCTGAAGATAACTCTTGAGGAAGAAAGCATTTCTCACCCTCAATTTCCAATGGGACCAACCTGACTGCCTATTAACCCATTAGACTCTCCACATGGTTTTTGATAAAGGACAAGCAAGGACACCTTGGAATAAGGGAGACAGACAAGAGGCTGGGTTCTTTTACATGACAGGGATTCAGGTTCACTTTCTTCTGATAGTTTATCTCTCTGACAAGCCTCACTTGCCAGGTTAAGCTAAAATGTCTCTATTCCTGTTAACAACCAAAAAGCTAACCCTTACTGGAGACAGACCAGCAAGCTGTTCACTAAAGTTTAAATGGATGGTTAAAATGATACATGAGTACTCATTCTTACCCTATCATCCTACCACACTTCCTTAATGAGATCAGTTCTTCATGACCTAAAGTATCTGTTTCATATGTGGTTTTCTTGTTTTATTACATTTTACTTTAATTTTTAATTCGTTTTTAACATTAAAATGTGATTTGTAGATACAATACTAAGAACATAATGATAACCCCTCGCTTCCCTCCTCTCTTCCTCTCTCTCCCTCCCACTCTTCTCCCTTCTCACTTTCTCTATTTTTCTTTTTTTAGTTTTTGAGATAATATATTTTAAATATACATTAAAGTAAAAAGGCTAGTACTTCACTGAATAAGAGATTTAACAAGTAAGAAGCAAAAAGACTCCGGTTTATAGTGAGAATAAACACAATGGCTATAAACAAAAAGTGAATAGAAAAATGATCATTTCACCCATATATGGTATATTTAAAGTAATCACAGATCATTAAAACTATAGTAGTATAATATTCTTTTAAAGATTTTTTTTATCTATTTATTTGAAAGGCAAAGATACAGAGAGAGGAGAAGAAAGGAGAGGAGGGGGGGTCTTCCCATCTGCTGGTTCACTCCTCAAATGGCTGCAATGCCAGGGGCTGGCCCAGGCCAAAGCCAGGAGCTAGGAGCTCCTCCAGGTATCCTGCTGGGTGCAGGGGCCCAAGCACTTGGGCCATCTTCTGCTGCTTTCCCAGGCACATTAGCAGGGAGCTGGATCAGAAGTGGAGCAGCCAAGATGAACTGGCACTCATAAGGGATGCCAGCACTGTTGGCAGAGGCATAACCTTCTATGCCACAGTACCAGCACCTAGTATAACATTCTTAACCATTGGTGTGGTATATAGATACACTATGTAATACTACTCAATGGTAAAAAAGGAAAAAATAAAATTCTGTCTTTTGAAGTAAAATTGATGCAACTGGAAACCATTATACTTAGTGAAATAATCCAGTCCTTTTTTTTTAAGATTTATTTATTTATTTGAAAGAGTTACACAGAGAGAGGAGAGGCAGAGAGAGAGAGAGAGAGAGGTCTGCTATCCAATGGTTCACTTCCCAAGTGGCCTCTATGGCCGGAGCTGCACTGATCCAAAGCCAGGAGGCAGGAGCTCCTTCCGGGCCTCCCACATGGGTGCAGGGGCCCAAGGACTTGGGCGGTCTTCCACTGCTTTCCCAGGCCATAGCAGAAGCTGGATCGGAAGTGGAGCAGCCGGGACTCAAACCGGCACCCATGTGGGATGCCGGCACTGCAGGATGCGGCTTTACTCACCACGCCACAGCACCAGCCCCCAATCCAGTCCTCAAAAGACAGATACCATATGTTTCCAGTGATCTGTGATAACTAATAAAGTACCTAAAATGTAATGTATTGGAGTGAAATTGACATTTTGAGATTCAATGATCGCCTACAGCCTCTGTCTCTATTGCTGATGAATAGTTGTTTTTTTTTTAATTTGTTGAAATCTTTACTTTGTGTAGAATTAATCTTATGAGAGTAAAGTAAACTGAAAATAGATCTTTATGAGAGTAAAGTAAACTGAAAATAGATCTGTCTTCTGGATGTCTCTTCACTGTATTGATTCCTTTGTGGTGCAAAAGCTTCTGAGTTTGATACAGTCCCACTTGTTTAGTTTTGCTTTTGTTGCCTGTGCTTTGGGAGTCTAATCCAAGAAGTCATCCCCTACACCAATGTCATAGAATGTTTCTGCTATATCTTCTTCCAGCAACTTCATAGTCTCAGGTTTTAAATGTAAGTCTTTGATCCATCTTGAGCTGATTTTTGTATATAGTGAGCGGTATGGATATAATTGCTTTTTTAAAAAAAGATTTATTTATTTGCTTGAAAGAGTAACACAGAAAGAAAGGAGAGGCAGAGAGAGAGAGAGGTTTTCCATTCACTGATTCACTCCCCAATTGGCCACAGCTGCTGGAGTTGTGCCAGTCTGAAGCTAGGAGCCAGGAGCTTCTTCCAGGTCTCCCATTCGAGTGCCGGAGCTCAAGGACTTGGACCATCTTCCACTGCTTTCCCAGGCCATAGCAGAGAGCTGTATCAGAAAATGGAGCAGCCAGGACTCAAAATGGCACCCATATGGGATGCCAGCACTGCAGGCGGCGACTTTATCTGCTATACCAGAGCACCAGCCCTGGATACAATTTCATTCTTCGAGTTTTGCCAGCACCATTTGTTGAAGAGATTATCCTTGCTCCAATGTATGCTCTGAGAATTTCTGTCATCAATCCATTGGCTATACATATGTATGTGGATTAATTTCTGGCTCTCATCTGCCTTTACCTGGCCAGCTCTCCTCCCAGGCCAGCTAAGTAATGAAAGTCAACAGAGTGCCTTCCCCTAGGAGGTTCACACCTCCCTTAGGATATACCCCATGTGAAGAGATAGATAGGTCTGGGCCCCTTAACTTACAAGGCCTAAAGCCCCACAGATTATTATCAAGCCCCTTCTGTCAGGTTCTATTTGCCTCTCAATCAGAAAACTTAATTGTAGCTTAGACTTTCTTAGCTTTCTTAGCTGTAGCACCTTTCTTAGCTCCTCTAATAATGACTCTGTCCTTTGTTCTAGACCCTGTCTAGCGTACTTGGGCCTCATTCCTTCATAATCATAACCTCTACTCTACCACCAATGGCTCTACTCCCAACCTATGTGTACTGATGGTCCTCTTCCCCACTTAATGCTGTATAATTGTTCAGACCTGGTTAATGCCACTCTTAGGATCATTGGTTACTATCCTCACCCTGTCTTTTATGACCTTGTCGAAATATGATCAGAGTCGGCAAACTTGGAAGGCTTCCATAGCCTTGGCAACTCATGACGACAGCCTAGGGTGGTTACTGGCACCATAAACTAGAGTGTCAATTTGTTGGGTCAACAACAGGAATCACTGTACACTTGCTCCTCATGAGGGATCTCTGTCCTTAATGTGCTGTACATTTTGATTTAATGCTATAACTAGTACTAAAACAGTATTTTTTCACTTTGTGTTGCTATGTGGGGGCAAACTGCTGAAATCTTTACTTAATATATACTAAACTGATCTTCTGTATATAAAGAGAATTGAAAATGAATCTTGATGTGAATGGAAGGGGAGAGGGAGTGGGAGAGGGGAGGGTTGCGGGTGGGAGGGAAGTTATGGGAGGGGGAAGCCATTGTAATCCATAAGCTGTACATTGGAAATTTATATTCATTAAATAAAAGTTAAAAAAAAAATTCTGGCTCTCTATTCTGCTTCATTGATCTATATATCAACAACAGTACCACGCTATTTTGATTACTATAGCTATGCAGTATGCCATGAAGTCAGTTACTGTGATGCCTCCAGCTTGATTTTTCTTGTTCAAGATTGCTTTGGCTATTCTGGGTCTTTTGTGATTCTATATAAATTTTAGGATTGCATTTTCTAGTTTTGTAAAGAATATCACTGATATTTTGATAGGGATTGCATTGAATCTGTAGATTGCTTTAGATAATATACACATTTTCATGATATTAATTCTGATCATGAGCAAGGAATATCTTTCCATTGTTTGTTTTTTACATCCCTGATGATTTCTTTCATCAACATTTGAGAATAGAGAGCTTTCATTTCTTTGGTAAAATTCTTTCCTAAGTATTTGATTTTTGTGGCTATTGTGAATGTGATTTCTGTCTTGATTTCTGTTTGTGTGAGTTCATCATTAGCTATGAAATAGCTATTATTTTTTGTATGTTTATTTTGTAATCTGCAACCTTACTGAATTGGTTTTTCAACTGCAACAGCTTTTAGGTGGAGTGTTTAGGTTTTCCATGTACAACATGCAAACATGGATAATCTGACTTCCTCCATTCCAATTTTGATGTCCTTTATTTCCTTTTCCTTCTTGAATGCTCTTGCTAAAACTTCCATTACTATTTTGAATAAGAGTGGCAAAAGTTGGCATCCTTGTCTTGTTTTAGATCTGAGGGAAAAACGCTTTCAGCTTTTCCCCATTCAGTGTGTTATTGGTTGTTGGTTCGACATATTCAGCCTTTATAATTTTATGCCAAATTTGGGGAGGGCTTTTCTCATGAAGGAGTGTTGAATCTTATCAAATGATTTCTCTGCATCTATTGAGATGACCATATTGTTTTAGTTCTTCATTTTATTGATGTGATTTATGACATTTATGAATTTGTGAATATTAAACCACCTTAGCATTTCTGGGATAATTCCCACTTGATCATCAAGTATGATATTTTTGATGTGGTTTTGGATTTGATTTGCTACTATGTTGTTGATAATCTTGGCATCCATATAGGAGTGTATTTTTCTTTTCATGCCATGTCTTTGTTTGGTTTTGGTATCAGAGTAATGCTGGCCTCATAAAAAGAGTTTGGAAGAATCCCATCCTGCTCAATATTTTGGAATATTTGAAGAGTATCAAAGTTACTTCATTTTGATTGTTTTTTAGAATTTGGAAGTAAAACAATCAGGTCCTCGACTTTTTCTTGGTGGAAGACTTTGTTTACTGCTTCAATTTAAAGCTAATTTAAAAATAAAATAAAAATATATAAAAAAGAAAACAGCCAAGCACTGTGTTCTATTTTATCAATAGAATTAAACAGTTCAGTTTGTCTTTTATGAGGCAAAAAATGAGATTTGGAGGGTCTTTGGTATTATCCTAGCCAAACAGTGTCAGGTGGGAAGTTGATGAGTCTTGTCTAAGTTTTATGAGAAGGGCTATTTTTGAAACAAAAAGCATGAGGATCTTTTGAAACCAGATTGTTTTCCAAGAGCACAAGACTCAGGTAAAGTTTAACATTTCACTCACATTTGCATCTGTTTATACTTAAGTATCTTGAATTCATCAGTTTGTGCTATTACATCTATTTTCTTCATATCTACTAAACATTCCTTTGATCATCCTACGTCACTTTCTTCATAAATATTTTTGCTTTCTATTAGACTATTACTATAAACTCACAACACAGCCAATATATCCAATTTGGAAATAAGGCAAGACAAATTTCTCATCTCTTTTTGCCTTTGGCTATATTCATGCTTCCTCTGTATCCTGATCATTCAGACTATTTGTATCAATACATACTTATTTCTTAATGCACTACAATCTGGGGCTTGTCCTTCTCCTTATTCTGAAATCAGTAATGATCTTTGTATTACTATTTTCAAAACATATTTTTATTTCCTAATCTTTATGCAATTCCAAGAAATATAGATGATGACTCTTTCTTGCTTCAAATAATACTTATCTCACTTCCAATTCATCAGACTTTCCTATATATCCCCTGATACCTCCCTGGAAGTTTTATTTCAATCTTCACTGTTGACTTCTTCTTTCCTACACAATTTCTAAATAACAGAAATTTTAGAAACTGTTCTAGACCCTCTTCTACTCCCCAATTGCTCCTTCCATGACTTCATCTATTCACAAGTTTTTAAATGCTTTCTTTGTTCCAATGATTTCAAAATTTCTGCTTTAAATCAAGATGTCTTCTGAGAACTCTGGGGTCAGAACCCCAAGTTCCATTGGCATCTCTGTTTGGATACCAGAGGGAAAGAGAACCTCCTAAACAGCGTGACCCAGTTCTAGGCTACTACTCAGAGCTTTTAGATTTCCTGCCTACTCTAAAGGGTGGGAGATGATTTCAACATCATTATACAGCTTAATTTATAAAATATTATAGATGACAATAAGCGGAGCATTATCAGAGGCATCCCTTGTTCTAATGTCTTGATGCCTGGTTGAGGGAATCACATTATTACACAATCTGCTTGAGGATGCCTGCTGTGTGATGCTATGAAAATAAACTCTTGATTCATCCACTCAAGCAGTTTTTATGAGAAATAGAAGTTGTCAGAAAATTAATGATTCATAACCTTCTCCACCACCTTGCAGCAGTATCCAAATTTTTATCATGAAGTTACAGTTCTTTGTTTCTTTTTCCTAGATACATCATCACAGCAAATTTACTTGTTTATTTTTCTGAGACTAAATATATGTTATTTTAAGATTTGTAGATATTAAAATGCCCTAAACACCACTCTGGCCTCAGAATCAGCCCTTAAGGCATTAGGATCTGGCTAAAAAGCCCATGAGAGCATTTCAGGCATGGAAAGCCAAGACACTGTGGCAAAAAAAGACCTACGTGAAAGATCTCTGTGAGTGAGATCTCAGCAAAAAGAACGGGTCATCAAAGAAGGAGGTCCCTTTCTCTGAACGGAGGAGAGAACTTCCACTTTGACTATGGCCTTGTCTAATTAAGATCGGAATTTGTGTTGGCCGGCGCCGCGGCTCACTAGGCTAATCCTCCGCCTTGCGGCGCCGATACACCGGGTTCTAGTCCCGGTCAGGGCACCGATCCTGTCCCGGTTGCCCCTCTTCCAGGCCAGCTCTCTGCTGTGGCCAGGGACTGCAGTGGAGGATGGCCCAAGAGCTTGGGCCCTGCACCCCATGGGAGACCAGGAAAAGCACCTGGCTCCTGCCATCAGATCAGCGCGGTGCGCCGGCCGCAGCACGCCAGCCGCGGCGGCCATTGGAGGGTGAACCAACGGCAAAAAGGAAGACTTTTCTCTCTGTCTCTCTCTCTCACTGTCCACTCTGCCTGTAAAAAAAAAAAAAAAAAAAAAAAAAAAAAATCGGAATTTGTGAACTCAAGAGGCTTCCATAGCACTGGAAGCTCATGACAAGAGCCTCGGGTGATTACTGACGCCATAAACAAGAGTGTCAATTGTTAAATCAACACCGGATTCACTGTGCACTTGCTCCCCATGTAGGATCTCTGTACTTAATGTGTTGTAATGGTAAAACTAGTCTTCAAACAGTACTTTGTACTTTCTGTGTCTGTGAGGGTGCAAATTGTTGAAATCTTTACTTAGTATAGAACTGATCTTCTGTATATAAAGATCATTAAAAATGAATCTTAATGAAGAATCGGATGGAAGAGGGAGTAGGAGATGAGATGGTTTGTGGGTGGGAGGGTGATTATGGGGGTAAGAACTGCTATAATCCAAAAGTTGTAGCTATGAAAAGTATTTATTAAATAAAAGCTTTCTATAAAAAAAGACAAATTTAAAAAGACAAAACAAGATTTCTAGATTTTAGACATGTATTCCTATGTTATTATATTTTTTACTATGGTCCAGTGTTCAAACAATAAAGAAAGAAAATTCTCAATTTCCCTTTACAAATATGGTCCTTTCTATAGTTTAGCAATCTCAGTAATCATTAAAACTATTCAATCCATCTACTTAATTATGAAATACCAACATGTGGCAGTCATCCTTAATACTTTAAGTTCTGTTACTTTCTATATTCAGTCCACCAGTAACTCATGTCATCTGTACCTCAACAGTACATTCCTATCTCACTTTGCAAGTGCTGTCTTAGAAACCACTGTGCTAGTATTCCTTCTATGATGTCTCTTTGATTTTCATGTTTTCATCTTCTAATCCTCCATAACAATCAGAGCAACTTTTGAATATAAATTAGATTTATGTCAAAAACATACAGTTGCCTAGATAAACTCAAGTCTATCCACAAAGACCAATTTTCCCTTTACTTATTGTTTCAGCTACATTTCAGATCACTCATCTACTTCAATTATATTCTAGTTATATTTATTCAACAATAATTATGAGTCTTTACTTGGTAGATGGAATTGCTCTATCAGGAAAATAATTCTGTTAAGGCTTGCATGCTGATAGAGAATCTAGTATACAAAATTAATAAGAAAATCACACATTAGAAAATGGTAAGCTCTATGAATGGAAAATGAAGCAAAGAGGATGGCAGGAATAGGATATGACTATGGAATATGTCTATGGAATAGGGTGCTGAGTTCTAGGAACACATCACACTTGTGCATTTAAGGTGGAGGCCTTGTCGGCATTATTCCATATGGGATCCCCAGTTCCAATTCTGACTCAAAGCAAATCTTTCACAAAAACTTCATAAAAACTTGATATTCAATAAGAAATGTTAGGGGGAAGAAAATACTCACAGTCACTATATATTATTTATTCCTCCTCAAAAATAATTAAAAGTCTAGAATATTCCACTTTCAATTTTTTATAAAATGTTAAATTGTAAGGAGGAAGCACATTATAAAAGACCTACTTTTTTTTTTTTTTTTGAACAGGCAGAGTGGACAGTGAGAGAGAGAGAGACAGAGAGAAAGGTCTTCCTTTTCCGTTGATTCACCCTCCAAAGGCCGCTGCAGTCAGTGCGCTGCGGCCGGCGCACTGCGCTAATCCAAAGCCAGGAGTCAGGTGCTTCTCCTGGTTTCCCATGGGGTGCAGGGCCCAAGGACCTGGGCCATCCTCCACTGCACTCCCTGGCCACAGCAGAGAGCTGGACTGGAAGAGGAGCAACCAGGACAGAATCCGGCGCCCCGACTGGGACTAGAACCCGGTGTGCCAGCGCCACAGGTGGAGGAATAGCCTATTGGGCTGCGGCGCCGGCCCTATATGTGTTTTAAAAGACATTATGTGTGTTTGTTTTTTCCTGAATACTTATAGTTTTAATCAACCATGACATTTGACCTATTCATAAGAAAGAAGAGAGCATATGCTCATGACAATTGGAATAGGAATACGAATATGGTATGTGTGGTTTCAACCGTGAAGTTTGAAAATATATATTTAGAATTAAATAAATAATTTTGTAATGAGATACTTAAAATTTTAATTTCCTATATAGGTTAATATTTTACAACTTGAATATTCAGTGGACAAACCAAGAAACACTAAACTAATATTTATAATCATATAATCCATTTTAACTTACATTTATTGGTTTGATTATTAAATCAGTTTTTAACATAAAAAGAGTGACTTTGATTGTTATAAACTTTGTATGTTCAAGCGTTAAGTCTCTGAGTTGAAATATTTCAATACATATTAATAAATGAAGTCAACTAGGCTGTCATTTTTTTAAGATTATTTATTTCAAAGGCAGAGTTACAGAGAGGCAGAGGCAGAGAGAGAGAGAGAGAGGTCTTCAGTGTGCTGGTTCACTCCCCAGGAGCCAGGAGCTTCATCAGGGTCTCCCATGCAGGTACAGGTGACCAAGGACTTGGGCCATCCTCTACTGCTATCCCAGGCCATAGCAGAGAGCTGGATCAGAAGTGGAGCAGCTGGGACTCGAACTTGCAGGTGGCAGCTTTATCTACTACACCAAATGCCGGCCCCTAGGCTGTTATTTCTTATCAAAAAACTAATGACTGCTTTAAAAATTGAGCTAGTTATTCATAAAATTTGATAAATCTCAAATTCTTTCATCAATTTAGTAAAAAAAAAAAAAGAAATTAGGAGGCAGATAGGTTTGTCTTTTTTTTAAATGTCCATATTTAATTGCTGGTATATTATGGATGATATAAAACCAGTATTAGCTCAGTACTTTGCTATCCTTGCAACAACACTGTGAATCAACTGTGCAATGAAAGGTATGTTCCACTTGTATCTGAATTGATTGAGATCTAGCCATTTGGCACCCAGTCAAAAAGTTTGTGGCTCAACTTTCAAATATTTACAAATATATTTTCTTCAGAAAGTAGAGTTAACTTGTTCAAATTGAGAGACGTTGTCACCCATTCAGTTGACATAGTTTGCATACAGTTGTAAGCACATTTTCAAAAACGATGACTGAGGGGCCGGCACTGCGGCATAGGGGGTTAGGCTCAAGCCCGCAGGGCTGTCATCCCAACTGGGCACCGATTTGTGTCCAGGATGCTGCATTTCCAACCCAACTCTCTCTTAGTGTGCCTGGGAGAGCAGCAGCAGATGGCCTAAGTGTTTGGAACCCTGCACCCACATGAAGAACATGGAAGAAGCTCCTGATTCCTGCCTTTAGACCTGCACACCCCACCGTGCATTGTGGCCACTTAGGAAGTGAACCAGTGGATGGAAGCTCTCTGTGTATGTGTCTGTCTCTCCCTCTATAACTCTGCCTTTCAAATAAATAAATAAATCTTAAAAATGTCCATGGCAGGAAAACTCACAATGCAATTCTTCTGGAAAGTGTTTAATAAGTCAATAGAATCCTTTTAAGACAGAAAGTATACAATTCATACTTTATCTCTAAAGTTCGGGTTAAACAAAAACTAGAATTCACACCTTTGAGGAATCAAATGTGATTTTTTTTTTTATCATTCAGTGGTGTGGATGTTTACATCTCCTGCCTTATTTCTGGCCATTGTTTCATTCTTGGTTTTTTTTTTTACTTTAATTTTTTATTTTATTATTTTTTGAATGCAAATGTATATTGGGCTACCCTTTCCTGGTTCCTTCCAATTTTGTGTAAATTCCTCCCCTTTGAGATTTTACTTTAATGAGCTTTTAGCCCTTATCCTATTTTTAGAAAGTGAGAAGTAGCTACTGAAAATGATAAAGTTAAATAATACAGCTCACTTTGAAGTCTAGCATCTAATTAGAGTTCTTTCAGACTGTCTATTAACTTCCCGAGGTTTGGCAAAGACAATGCCTTGGCAGCCGCTGCTCTGCTGATTACACAGCTGGGTCCATTCACTGTGTACTCTCCTTCCCTTCTCAAATTGGTCCCTAGAGAATATGATTGCAAGACACAGACACAGTTAGTATAAGTTATTGGCCTCATTGCTGGGGCACACAAAAAATATGAAAACTGCTAAGCATTTTTTTAGTCCAAAAAGTTCGTACTACATGAGGAATCTTGCAAGTTTCACTCTGCAGATATTTCTATAGTTTTCTACTGCTTAGAGAATAAAATTTAAGCTCATTGAGACTACTACAGTAGAGTTTCGAGTTCCCACCCTTGTGTTCCATTTGTGTACATGAAACTTTGCTCCCAACAGGTTGTTAAACACCTCCTCTCTTCTAATTAGTACCTGTTGTTCAGGGGTGCACCATGCCACTTGAAAAGTAAAGCATGTTGTGAGTGATTTATTGCTCCAGGTCATCCTTTCCCTTGTTGCCTCTGGAATACAAATTAGAGATGTCTTTCTCTCTTATATGCCAAATCATAACTTCAGAATAATCGTCCTCTAATTAGATAAAATATAAAAACCAGGAGTATTGCTTCTCCTTCAATTTCTGATTAGCCACAAATATAGACCATGCACTCTGAGTTCTAGGAATTAATGTCTCCCACACATCACTCCAGAGGAGACCTTTCTTTTCTTTTCACAGTACTTACACTTCCAAAGGCAAGTCCCTGGTAATAGCAAAATATTTGACACACACAAATTGTTTTTGAACAAATGAATGAAAGAATGAATGTTGGTACTCATCACCACAAGTAACAACTAGGAAGTAGTGGAAGTATATTTTTGCTCTATAGTCGTGAGTATTTTATAGACTGTAAGCAAAGGGATGAAGCAAGACCTTAGCATGGAACTGGAGAGGGAACTGTTCAGAGTCTTCCTTGTGCTTAATCTCTGCTTCTTTCTTCCAATATGCTGCATTCTCCTATGTTCCCAATTCTTTCCTTCCCTCTTTTCTTTCCCTGTGTTTTCCACTCCCTCTAACACATTTTCTTTTGCTGGCATACCCACAATCCTCCAAATGATTGTTCATAGCCTACACTCACAAATATAAAAAGTGATTGACCCCTGTTAGGCCACATGTCCATCTCAGAAACAAATAACTGAGGCTTCAAGTCAAAGGTATGTAATGAAAATATATTTGCAGTCAGATGGATGGGGAGGTGTGTGGAGCTTCCACACTACCTCCCAGCACCTTGATTATTCTCACAAAAAGTCTCCAAATCACACCACTAAAGGGTTTTGTGGAGGTTTCAAACTATTATAGACAAGAGGTCTGATGGATGGGAATCGAGCTGATGATTCCCCTCTAATCACACGGTTGGTTCTCCCTGTGACTAGTTCCCATCTTGAAGCTATCCAAGGGTCTACCAAGAGCTACTTCATTAACATGAACTCAGGTACAAGGGTTTTAGTAGCTTTGTGTGAAGAACTAGGCATAAATGAAGACAGTTATTTAACATTTTACCCAATTTATAAATTTTATTCATTTGAAAGACAAGAGAGAGAGATTTCCCATCAACTGGTTCATTCCCCAAATGCTCATAGCCGTCAGGCATGAGCAAAGTCAGAGCTAGGAATCGGGAACTCAATCAGGTCTCCTGCGTTTGTGTTAAGGATACAACTACTTGAACCATTGCCTGCTGTCTCCCAGGGTCTGCATTAGTGGGAAGCTCAAATCAGGAGTGGAGCTGGGATTCAAATCCAGCCACTATGACAGGGGATGCAGGCATCGCAAGTGACATTTTAACAATTGCACCAAGCACTTGTTCCAATCTGCTTGTTTTTTTGTATCAACAGAATTGTTTATATAACACAAGACAAACAGCTAAAAACAGAAGACTATGCTACATAGCTGAGAAGATGAGCAGATGTTGGAACTGGAATAAGGAAGTGTATTGTAGGAGGTAAAGAAACAAAGGATGAGAATAAAACTCCCAATGCTAACAAAGGAAAGCTAACTAGAACCTACTACAATACACTAGTTTTCTATGCCCTTGGTGGACTTCATCTCACATCTTCCTAATGGCAATGTCATCTTGTTAGAAATCTTAATTCAAAGAAAAACTGAGGTTCAAGAAGCTTTCCTAAGGTCACATGGCCAGATGATGGTGAATATGATCCTCAGAGGGAGATCTGAGTCACAAGAAATCCTACACAGTTCAGCCAGACATTATCAATAGATTGTCACCCACCTCCCGATAGTTTACATTACTCACATATGCCCTCTACTCCAACTTCCTGAGTCATCTCTTAGTCCGATTTTTAAAACAACATAATGCAATAAAGTAAGCACACACAAATACAAAATTAATCATTTTTTCTTAATGAGAATATTAATTTTTACTTGTTGTAAAAAGTTACCACAAATTTAGGGCCTTAAAACAATAAAAATGCATATGTTACAGTCAGGAAGGTCAAAGTCCAGAGGCAGGTCTCACTGGGCTAAAATGAAACATCAACGGAGGGCTGCTTCCCTGCTGTAGGCTCGAGGGCAGGATTCATTTCTATCTTCTCCAGCTCTTAGAGGCTGCCTCGTTCCTTGGCTGTGGCTTCACCTCACTCTGACCTTTGTTCTTCCCCTCATATCTCCTTCCATGATTCTGACTTGCCAGCCAGGCTCTTTCTAAAAGAGATCCCTATGACTGGACAAACCAGTATAATCCAGGATAATCTCCCCATCTCTATATCCCTAACTTCAGCACATATGCAAAGTCCCTTTTGCCACATAAACTAACATTTTCATACAGACTGGTGATTAGTACATATTTAAGTAGACCATTGCTCTGCCTAGGAAATGGGACGGGAGCTTTCCTTAATTAAAGCAACAATATTCTGAGAAGTCTTAAACTTTAAGTGATCTACATGATGTGAACTATTTCTTGAGGCTTGATTTTGAGAAAGAAGTAGACAAATATGATGTGTAAACCACAGCTCATAATTTCTCTCTGCTTTTACAATGAACAAAATAGACCTCTTCTTCATTTAATGTTCTTCCTTATTCACCTCTTTCCAAATCGTTTTCTGGTCATTTTCACTCAAAATCCTTGTAGGTTGGATGTGTCATTTAACTTTTTCCCTCTACTCTCCGGGAACCAATAGAGGTAAAAATAGGAGTTTTAATACCAGTGAAGCTGTGGAGACACAGCAGAGATCTACTTACTGTTACCAAAGTGGTCTTGTCCAAATACTCACAGGCAGAGCTCTGGGCAAATGGAGATCTGCTCCAGTCGGATCAGAACTTGCTCCAGTAGACCCACCACAGGGTTGCAAAAGCAGGAGCAGCAAAAGCAAGTAGGATTTTGAGAACACTGTTCCAGGCAGGAAGCAGTAAGTCTGGATCACACCTATACCTTTTCACCCTTCTAAAATAGAAGAAAAGGGACAAATAAGCGAAGCTCTTTGCTCACTGTTCCAAACAGTACATGAATGACAATTCAGGAGATGACCAGAGCCATGGAAAAGTGGCAGTGATTCCCTTTATAAATAAAATTTTCTCCATGTTCCTATGCTCACATCTACTTCTCTCCTGAAACTAATAAAGAGCAGATCAACAATTTGATAAAGGAAAGAGACCCAAAACTTACTTCAATTTGGACAGACTAGTGTACGCTCTCTATGGGACATACTCTACTAGGCACCATAAAACATGCAAAAAATGTCATTAAAGTTCAAATTGCTTGTGCCAAGAAGAGTCCAACAGGTGGGACTATTGGAGCTTTGTCTAACACAGGCTGCTCTAAGTACCACTGATTGGATGGCTTATAAACAGCAGGAGTTTATTTCTTATGATCTGGAGGTTGCAAGTCCAAGATGAGGGTCTAGATGGTTGCATTCAGGTAAGCACCCTCTCTGGGTTGCAGACTGTCATCATTGTTTTATTGCCTCATGTGACACAGAAAGATGGAAAGGAGACACTTAGTTAAAAGGGTACTGATTCTGTTCATGGGGGCTCCATCCTCATGATATAATCTATCTCCCAAACTCGCACCTGCTAATACGATCACATTGAAGAACAGGATTTCAATATCGGAATTTGGGGAGGATACAAACATGCAATCCATTGCAAGCACCAAGAATATCAAGAATAATCAGCACTGTTTGTACCTGGGAAGAGCCCAAAGTCAGGCCGAGCGGGGTGGGCAAGTTGAAGAAGAGCACATACGACCTTGCCGTGGAACGCAGATTCCGACACAGAGTAAAGAAATATAAAAAGAAAGAAATTAAACAAATGGGGCTGGCATTGTGGTGCAGCTGGTTAAGCCACCACTTGCACTGGGCCTTCAGTAGCTACCAAGTTTGTCACTTTCACTGTGATGGTAGGTTGGTTTCTGAAGCTAACACCTAACTTGAGAGAATGGGAAGGAAACAGGCAGGTTGAAACACCACAGAATCTCACTCCTATTGCTGAGATTCGGCCATGTTCACTTCCATATTGATGCAAATCGGTAAATATCTAAAGCTCAGAGAAAGTTGATTTTGATCATTTTTTCCAGGTTTCTCATCCCTTTAATGGGGGACAGATTTTTTTTTGAGACCCTTCTCTAACATTTTCTGTGTCATACATGTAGAGAAATATTAAAGGAATGGATTTGGGATAAATTATTAAAGGGAACAAACGGTTGCACACAGTTTAGTCCATTAATTTTTGTAGTAAGGCAATGGTGGCATTTACAAAAGACAGTTTAGAGGTGAGTATTTGATACAGTGGTTAAGATGCAGCTTGAGACACCCATATCCTGTATCAGAGTACCCAGGTCCAAGCCCTGGTTCTACTTCTGACTCCGGCTTCCTGATAACATACAGCAGTGACAACTCTACAACCTCCATCCTTGCTACCCATGTGAGAGGACTCTATTGAGTTCCAGGCTCTTGGCATCGGCTGGGTCCTGCTCTAGCTGTTGCTGGCATCTGGGGAGAAGTCTAGTGGATGGAAAAACTCTCTCTCCACTGCTTGCGTCACTGACATCCCATTTCAGGGTACCAGTTCTAGTCGTGGCTTTTCTGCTTCTGATTCAGCCTCTACACAGCTCTGATGCATAGAACTGTGAGATAATAAAACAGTGTTGTTTTAAGGCACTGTGTTTGTGATAATGTGTCATAGCAGCAATAGCAAACTAACATAGATTGTGAAGCACATGGGAAAAGGAAGACTGCAGTATTTTTGTTTTTGAATGGAAATTGTGCAATTTTTTGAGATAGGAAGCCTAGAAGAAAACAGACTGAGGAGTAATGATCTCTCAAAGTTCAAGTTAAAAAATGTTACTAGTTTATCACCTATGTAGATTTGAAGCTCAGAGAATGTATAAAGCTAAACGTGCAAATTAATTGGCATACAGTCGTGAACTGAAACTCAGTGAATGCTAGAATTGCCTAGGGATACAGTTTCAAATGCAAGAAGAGAAAGAGGACAGCTGAAGGTTGGTTGTCTCAAATTCCTACATGCATAATGAAACCAGATTGTCTTAACTAAATCCATACTGGTAGAATCACCTTTTGTTCCCTGATCCTCCTGAATGGAACTACTCTGGATTTGGAAGAAATCTTGTCTTTCTCAAAGGACCACAGGGAGCAAGAGTTGCCAACCTAATTCAATATCCTAACTTTTCCTAGAATGTCTCCAAAAAGCTCCAGTTTAGTGATGAACCTAGCTCAGCCCATTCCACATTTTATGATTAAGTATTGAAATATTCCACTTCTAAATATTTAATGTCTGCAATATTCAGGATTCCATGTGAGAGATGCAGAAACGTTAACTTTGAGGCAAGCATAAAAAAATTTATTGAGTGGATTCATTCAACATACAAATACTAATTTTTTATTAATTACATATCACAGACCCTGTGCCAAGTGCCAGATTCCAGGGTAGGCAATAAGTTCCTGGTTCCCTGCACTCCACAGTGAAATCTGGTGGCAAATGGAGTCCCTAGGAATGCAGAAGGAAGAACAACCTTTCCAAACAGCAGAGGCAACAAAACCAAATCACTTCAGGTACAACAGCTACTGAACTAAGAGCCCATGAGGTGCTTTTACATTTATAATCTTACATAATTCTCACAAGTGTATAATTTGAATAGCATTTGCTGTTTTCCAGATAAGCAAACTGAAGCTCAAAAGCATTGATAATTGTCTAAGGCAACCTGTGTATAAAATAGAGAGCTAAAGCTTGAACGCAAATATGAAAACGTTAACATCCACGCTCCTTTCATTGTATCATTTTGCTTCCAAACCAAAATCCAAAAAAATGAGGAAATGACATTATGTCCATATTTATTAAAGAAAATCAAAACATGTGACAACTTTCTAATGTATTCACTTTAATGGCCATGTGATTCTGACTTCTATTTTTCAGTTTGTGATCATCTCTCTCCATAACAGATTCCATAGCTTTGAGTACATCCTAACACGTAATTCATCCAATAGTATGGGAAGGACATAGTTCGATCTTAGTAGATACATTGAAACTAAGGTAATTAGTGTTGCTTCATCAGTGCAAGTTGAAAGAATCAAAATGCATATTTAGTTATGAAAAGAGCAAGAAGATAAAAGATGTAAATCCATTTTTAAAGAGTAAGTTAAAATTAGAGTATTACATTCAGAGTTAGAATACTATAATGTTGATGCAGACAAAATGCTGTATTAGACAAGATTACATTAAAACAAACCCAATCTGACACATTTTGTATTGCTCTGATAGCTCTTCACTTACTGGCATTGTCTGAAAACAAAGCTGTTTGAGAAGGCTCAGCAGTAAGAAGTATAAACTACCATCTGTTGTGAATGGTTTTATCAAATACCCAGCAAGGTGAATAGTTTTCCTCAAAGAATACCACTTTTGAAGAAAGCTCATAATGGTCACATAGCTCAGCAAAAAAATTAAAAATTGAAAAGGAAATAACTTTATGAATACAAAGAAGTTAGTGTCCATCTTGCTTGATCGACGTCTTTCATTTTATTCTGACAACAGTGCCAAGTTCTGAAATCCCAGAATCCACCATGCATAATGCACAAGAAACACAGGTTCATTTATAGATCTCAGAAATCTCGGGCTTCAGATTGGCATTTCACCCATCATGGAAGGAGACAGGAACCACCATTTGCTACTTCAGTAGACCAACTTCCTCCTTACTAAAGACAAACACACAGACCCATGCACTTCCACCTACACACACACAAATAACAAAGACAGCTATTGCTACTACAAAAGTCAAATCCCAGTTTGTAAGCTATTATGTGACTTCAAGAAGAGAAAAATCATTACCCAGAGATGCGTTTTGGAAAATACTACAGTTAGTTAGCAATATTTTCCTAGCAGTCACTTTCCTTGTGTTTGCTTATCTAAGCTTAACGGACAACCTCCACCAGAAAGGAGACCTGTACTCCAGTCACCCCATTCGACCTTTGTTCCACAAGAAAGTCAGACCCAGTCTGGGCCGCCTTGCTCTCTGGTATTTGCGGCAGCCCTTTCTTTTCAACATGCCTGAGGAAACGTATCATGGAGAACAGCAGGTGGAAGCGTTTGCCTTCCAGGCAAAAATTGGTCAACTCATATGCCATCATCAACACCTATTTCAAAAAGGTAACTCTTTCTTTAGCAGTTGACTGTTAATACTTCTGATGCCTTGGGCAAGATTTCCTGAGAAAGCATGACAGATCCTTCCAAGCTGGACAATACGGAAAAGCTGAAAACTAACAACAAGATCCTCTATCCTTAGGGATGCACTCTGAGTTTGGTGGACTCTGGCATTGGCATGGCTAGGGCTAATCTTGAAAACAATTGAGAGCAATTGCCAGGTCTACAATTAAACCATTTACACCTTCAGACTGGTACAGACAACTTGATGACTGGGCATACCAGACGGGTCACTAAATATTTTCATAATCAACATACCTACTGCCTGTGATCTCCACTAATAACACTGGAAGAAAACCGAAACTGAGGACTTTCTTCGACAAAAGACGAAACCCGCAGACAGCCAAACTCTGTTCCACAAATGGTCCCTGAAAGCATAAAGGGAGCTGTGGGAAACTGACCCTCCTTGTGTGCTGAGACAATGTAAACCTTGGTTGATTATTTCATAATATTTTATGTGAGTACAAAATTAAATTGAGTCTCTTGACTCCAAACAGATCTTCCAGTAGAAGTTCAATTGCAGAAGTGTTTTGGGGTGCAGTAACAATAAAACGAGCAGGCAGAGTCTTTAGAGAGAGGACTGACTTCAGCCTGCGTTCTCCAGAGTTCCCTCAAACGCCTGCATTTTCACTCACACTTTTCCGACTCTGGAGCCAGTGTCAGGGATGCCAACAAGGGACTGTGTGAAATCAGTAGGGGGCTCCTCCCAGAATCAATAGAGGGTTGCAGAATCACTTCTGTCTGTATTAGCAACTTAAGGAACAGCCAGCCCTTTCTGACTGATTCTGTAGATACATAAACATAATCATTTTTTCCCTCAACCAGTGGAATAATCTCAAATCCCTCCAAAAATAAGTATGTCTTCATTCCACAAACTACATCAGTGCCAGAGAAATTGGAACCAATGAGAACAGAGTCTCCCTCTGTCATCTTATTAGGGTGCACATGGTAAGAGCAACCTTTGGATTTTTTGATGTTTTGAAGCAGCAGCATTCAAGGCTAGGACAGAACGTGCATACGTGCATAGTACAGTCAACCTCCTGGTCATGGATTAGAGGAAATTATGCTCTAGGAAAGGGTCCTGCTTAGGGTCATGAGAGCAGTCTACGCATTTCCCTTCGTAAGTAGAGCTGCAGAAGCACCAAGTACATGACTCCTCCTTTCCATCCTCTCAACAAACATCATTTGAACCTTTGTAATTTTTATAATTAAATTTCCGCCTTAGTTCCTTTATTATTCTTCTTTATTTGCACATTTCATTATTCCCCTTCTACCAATTTGCATTTTATTTTCATTGTTCTCTTGCAACTGCTGATACAAAGAGCAAAATATGAGGGACTCAATTCACCATAACTTTAAAAATTCAAAGGTAATTTTTGTTCCTAGTAGATTAGAAAAAGTGAAGTCTTAATTTAGACCAGGTTCTGCTTAAACCCTTCATTTTGCAAAATAGGAAATTGAAACCCAGAGACATTCACACTTGCTTGGAATGACTCAGTTAAAATTTGGCAAAACAAAAACTCAAGTGCCTTGGCTCCAAGGCCAGGCTTTTTATGATATGATATGTTGTCATCCATCCACATGGTATTATTTACTTTGCTACACTAAGCAATAACTAATACTTTGTGGGTTGCTTGTTATTATTTTATGCTTATTATTATTGTCTAAATTGCTTATAAATTTCTTGAAGGTAAAAATTATGTCTTCTATGGTATTCCTAGAAGCTAATTCACTTGTGGTGCTAGGCACATATTTTGCCATGCAATCAACACTTGCTGGGGATAATCTTAATGTAGCTGTATGTTTCCAAGCATTTTTTACAAGTTTTTCTTTTTTACTTGAATGAGGTTAAAACTAACATCACAATAATTGAGGGTGGAAATAATGTCTTTTTCTATCGTTCCACCAATGGTAATATAAAAAAATATTGCTAGATCAATTGAAACCTTTAGGGAGGGACAGTAATCTTCCATCTACTGATATTTCCATTTGGAGGGAACTCCATGAGAGCATTACGTGGGCCTCTTTTTCCTGACACTCTTCATTCAGAACTCACAAGTCCCCAGAGGAAGATGAGGGAATGTTCCACTCAGGCCAGGACTCCTGTTTGCCTAGTTCTATGGGAGTATCATTCACTCAGTAGTCTATTTGGTGGCCCTTTTCTCTAAAAGAGCCAACAGTCTGAATACTTTTTTTTTTTTTTTAACTTCTCTCAGCCGTGGGATCAGCTCAGCAGGGCAAGAACACTATTAGTGAAACCACTTGTTTACAAACAGCTTTTCCACAATGAAGCTGATACATAAATTTAGCCTTCGGCCATTTGGTTCCAAATTCACGTGCTAGGAAAAGAAAGGCTGTTATTTACTTAGGGAGGACTCTGAAATGTCAGCAACAGTTGGTTCTCTTCACAAATTGCTTCAATAACCCTGAAAGATGAAAGTAGATGCTTCTAACCTAAAGACTGATTGAATGTCTCAGAAGGTAAACATGGATGTCTGTTGTGGAAAAATGAAGGAAGTGCTAACTGTATTGTGTCTCGTGTTCTCATAGAGCAGAAAGCAGTAAATTTGTGTGTCTAGCATTAGTCAGACCACTGCACAAACAACCTAGGGATTCATGACATACAAGTCAACTTTCTGGTAGTACTGGAAATTCTAGTTTCTTACACACAGGCCCTTTAAGCAGGAGGTCGCAATAACACATTTCATCTACTTGAGACATTAATAAACTAACGTGATGCAGTGTGACAACATTTTCCAAGTTTGTCATTTTCAATAATAATGTATTGCAGAAGAATTCAATTAATTTATTAGTAGATGTAATTAGAAACACTCAATAATGATTACTTGATTTACCTTTGAATAGAATGAGCATTAAATATCTACCTAGAGAAAACAGAAAAATGAATTATAATGCTAAGTTTGTAGGTCAAAATAACATAACCATGCGTAGATGTTTAGCCTGGTGGTTACGACGCCCCCTCCCATACTCAGGTACCTGGATTGGATTCCTGGTTCTGGCTCTGATGCCAACTTCCTGCTAATGCAAACCCTATGAAGCAGTGGTGATGGTTCAAATGATTGGATCCCTGAACACCTTGATGGGAGACCTATATCAAATTATCAGCTCCTGGCTTCTCTGGGCTGGCCCAGACCTGGCTATTTTCATTTGAAGGGTAGAATAATGGAGGGAGGAGTGGATCTCTCTCTCTCTCTCTCTCTCTCTCTCTCTCTCACCTCCACGTCCTTCTCCCCCTCATCCTCCTCCTTCTCTCTGTGTCTCCCTTCCCCACTCCTCCACAAATAAATAACTATTTTTATAGTAGCATTACTATATTAGGAAACTTCCTCAGTTGCTGTCCCAGTGAGGCCTTTCCTAACTTGTCTTTCTGCATTTTCAACCTGATACTCTGACACGTTACAGCCCCTCCCTTTCTCCCCTCTTGGTTTTTATCACTGATTAATACACTATGTGTTTTCTTTATCTTATTTTTGTTGCCTGACTCCCCCCAGTATACACTCCACGAGGAAAGGAATCTTTTGTTCACTGCTCTATCTGCAGTGCCTAGAACGATGCTTGACACAATAGACTCCCAATACGTATTTTCTAAATGAATGAACAGAAACATGAAAGTCAAACTTTTGAAGAATTCTTTTGATTTTTCTCCCTTGCAGTGAATAAAATTGCCTTTCTCTGCAGGTAGGAAAATTGCTTTTCCCTGCTCTCCCCTTGTGTCTACAGAGTCTCCTTATTCTTCTCCACACCTTTTCCAATAAAAACAATGCTGGCCCTTGCAAAGCATGCTATTGAGTGCCAAAGGACACAGATTTGTTTTATTTGTGTAACACACGATCTGAGTCTGTTATCTCATTTGTGAAATGGAAATGAAAATAGTGTTATCCACAAAGATGTAGGAATGATTAAATGAGTTTTGGAAAGTGCTTTGTAAAATCAAAAAACATGTATAAATATTTTCAATTGCATGCCAGTTGTCACCTCTACAATAGCTTTTTCTTCTCCTTTTTGCAACTCATCCTTACCCTAAAGCCTTCCTCTCACTATTTTTTAGTTGTAAATAAAACTATTCTGTGTACTCTTTCTTCTGGTCAACAGACTATTCGTCCAGGGGATTCTATTCTTTCAGCCACAGAGCTACAGATCATCTCCCTCTCCATCATTTTGTGACTGTAGCCACTTATCCACAAAAACCAGACTTGAACGAATCAGCCAATGGGGTAGATAATAAATAATTCATCTGAGCATCTAGCTACCAGAGACAGAACCATCAGACACAACAAACAAAGCATATGCATGGTAAATAAGATCAGGAGTAAAGTCGGTAATATAATTAAAAGAGTGCTAGAAAGATCTTTTCCAATTCGCTGTGGACACTGAAATTAAAAATGAGATATTGATTTTTTGTTCTACAACATTTCTTTTCAGAAGCCTTCAATTAGAGGGCAAATGCTGCCTGAGAGAAACACATAAAAACCAGCATCTGTCTTCAATATCTTCATAAAAATTAGATTTTGGATAACCTGTTCTCTTGTTGGAAGGAAGAGAACAAAAGGCCAAGGGAATGAAACATATATTAAGTGAGATGTAATGGTAGGGAAATGAAAAGCCTAGAATAATTTTTTTTCAAAAGAACATATTAACCTGAAGCAAGGTTCAACAAACTTTTCCTACACAGGATAGATGGCAAATCTTTTGACTTTGCAGGCAGGCAAATATTCAGTGTCTATCACAAGTGCTCATCATTGCACTGCAGTTCAAAAGCAGTCACAGATAGTAAGGAATGGGTGTGACTGTGTTCCCGTAAATTTTTACTTACAAAATCAAGTAATGGACAGAATTGGCTGGTAAACCATAGTTTACCAACTCTTTGCCTAGAGGTCCAGGATGATTGGGTTTTGGCCATTCATATCCAGCATGGTAAAGGCAGGAATCACAAGCCAATAGGACAATGCAGAGGATGAACTTTCTCTAGGGTTTTTTTTTTTTTTTTTAATGCTGCCAAGGGCTTGTTCTGCCACCAAATTTAAATTGGAATATTAAGTATTTTTTTTTCTACAGTCAAAACTCAGCTTATTAAGAAACTAGAAAAAACCTATAGCTTTACACAGACTAGAGTCAATCATTCTCTTTCTTGTAACAGGACACATTCGTTGAGAACAGAAAATAGGAGCGGCTAGGATGGCGGGGTCTGGAGCCAGGTTTCCAGCATTTCAATCTTGCATTGCCTGTACTATCTGTCTGACTTTGGGCTAATCTCCTAACTTCCATTTCGTCATCTGTCTAACTGAGTAAGGTGATGGAGATTCTTCACAGGGTTTTTATGGGGGTTCCAGCGGAGATGGATAAAACTCTTAGAATAACGTCTGGACTCTATGCATTGCTATGTGAGCATTAGGCATTGTTTTATTGCCTCTAGGTGAAGGAAGAGGGATGCTTTCGCTCTACCTATTCTTGAGTTCCAAATATGAAGGAAGAAATAAACTGCATAGTTAGCTGATGACGCCTGCTTACTGTATTGTTTCAGATTATGTTGATTGTGGGAAGATAGTCCTGAGATCACAGTGACAAGTACTGACTCCTTTCTCTCCACTCTCAACTCCAACCTGTTGTTTTCCTGAACTAGCTCTGAGTGACTATCAGCGGTACAGATTCAAATTTTATAGGAGGGGTGGCAGACAAAAAGTGAGTGGGTGTTTTTCACCTGTAGCCTGGGCTACCTCCCTTCACCAAGACCAGGAACCCCTGAGTTAGAAAACAGAAAACAGAAAGCAGAAAGCACTAGATACTGGAACTAGATGGCCTGCAGAAGTCCTTGGATCCCATAAGCCATGAGTTTGACTGACTTTTTTTTCCCAAAAATGAAAAAGGGAATAAAAAAAATAGGTTGACTTCTGCACCTAAACTTAGGGAGACAAGGATTCCTCCAGATGTAAACCTTCTATTTGCCACAGGCATTTACATTGCCAGGTCCATCCAGGGAAAGAAACTACCCAGATTCCCATTGCTGAATGGCTCCTGTCATGGAGGGTCCTCCAACAACCAGACTTCACACTCTCATGAGCCAACAGAAAAATGCAATAGCCTCTCTAGGGAGCCCAGGAGCCACAGAGAGAAGATCAAACAAAAAAAAGTTAAGTACATGCCCAGGAAACTAGAGCTACTAGAAAGGTAGATGATGACTTGGATGAAAATAGTAAAAGCACTTAAGAACATTCAGTACACACACACACACGGAAAAGACACTTTGGAAATTCAAGATAACATGAATTTTCCAACTAACAGTTTAGGAGACACGGTGAACATTAAAGGCACTTCTTAGATATGAATTTAAGATTAAATCCAAGCCTTCCTCCAAAGCATTATGAAAAAATATAAAGAGATAAAAACATAGAAATGACAATGATGAAAAGGGTAAATAATAAGAATGTTAGACCCAGGAATAACAGCAGGTGAATAATACAAGTTCTAGGAAGATAAAACGGAATGGATAGGGGAGAAAATGAATAATTAAACTTTTCTTTTTGAAGAAAAAATAGACTGAAAGTTCTCATACAACACAAACCTGGGCCAGAAGGAAAAAAAAAACACACACACAGCCCTTCTGCAGATGAGTAAAATTCCTGAACATTATTAAGATAAACAATCACAAACCTAACGAGCAAGAAAAAGAAAATTACCTAAAGGGAATAAAAGGTCCTTTTTTCTCACCTAAAAGTCAGACACTGGAAGGCAGCAAAATAGTACCTACCAATGAGAGAAAAGAATTAGGATACACCCAAGACATAGCCACCTATAAGGACAAAGGAAATGCATATAACAACACAAATATTTCAGGTGGTAGAATTTATGAATGGATGAAGATATCTCAGAAATGCTCATATAAATGCTAAGTATATCTTTTAAAACAGAGAAGTTCTCCAGGGGAACTCTGAAAACAATCTAAAGGTGAAAGAGTCTAGTAGGATGCTAGTATATCATCTTGTGGGAAGTCAAGTGATACCTATTCATGGGTGACAGAAAAGCATTTTCTGATTGCCAAATGATGGTAATTAAGCATATTTGTGGTCATAGGAATAGGAAAGGGCCCATTTATAAAATTGAAGCACACAATTAGATTTCCAAATTAACAATGAAAGAAAAAGAAATAATAGAAACTTAGTCACATTGCAAAAGCAAAAGGGGAGAAGGGAATCAAAACCTAAAATTAAAACTAAGTATCAGTTGGAATAAAATTAAGTACATCAGTTACTGTGGTAAACACAGTGCTATTGAAAAACAATATTCTGTTTGAAGGAAACTGTCGGGGTGGGCATTTGGCACGGCAGTAAAGTTGATGCATGAGATGCCTGCATCCCAAATCGTGGAGCCTGGTTTGAATCTTGTCCCCTTCACTTCTAATCCAGCTTCACTTCCAATCCACATCCTGGGAGACAGCAGGTGACAACTCAAGTACTTAGGTCCCTACCACCCACTTGGGACACTCATGGTAAAATTCTGGACACCTGGCCCATCTCTGGATGATGCAGGCTTCTGGGGAGCGAACTAGAACACAGAAATTTCTCTCTTCCCTCCCCCACAAATAAAATGAAAATAAATAAATATATTTTTAAGCAAGTTGTGATTTGTTAAGTGAGATATTCATATTTGTTAGGTTCAGTGTAGTCAGGTGCGGTATAACAACGGACATTCACAACATTAAAAGCTTGAGGAGATTAAGTTTATTATCCACAGATCTCGGAAAGAAGAGGGTACCAAACCTTGCAGAGTCAGCATGGCAGGAAAGGCATGGTGGCAAGAGACAGAGGGAGGAACCTGTTGGCTGAAGTCTTTCCTTGGAGTACAGGGCGTTACCTACATGGGAGTCCAGTGTCAGCACCTGACTGGTTAATTTGAAGGGCACTGGAGGACAAACTCCTGAATTTGAAGGTTATGGTATGTGGTTACCACGTGGCCAAGTTGCTAAAGTTATGAGGCCTGTCTAGACTAGCATATACAAACTTGCACTGAATGGAAACTGCCTTGACATAAGTAGGCCAAGGACAACAAGGCATCCCATATAGGTGCTGGTTTGAGTTGGGGCTACCCCACTTCCTATCCAGCTCCCTACTAATGTACTTGGAAAGCAGCAAAAGATGCAGCCATGTGGGAGACCCAGCTGGAGCTTCTGGCTCCTGGTGTCAGCCTGTCCCAGCCCAGGCCATTGCAGCTATTTAGGTAGTGAACCAGATATTCTCTCTCTCTCTCTCTCTCTCTCTCTCTCTCTCTCTCTCTCTCTCTCTTTAAATTTATTTATTTGTTTGAAAGGCAAAGTTACAGAGATGCAGAGGTGGGGAGGGGGTGTCTCATCTGCTGGTTTACTCCACAGATAGCCACAATGGCCGGAGCTGTGCCAATCCGAAGCCAGGAATCAGGAGCTTCTTCCAGGTCTCCCAGGCAGGTGCAGGGGCCCAAGGACTTGGGCCATCTTCTACTGCTTTCCCAGGCCATAGCAGAGAGCTGGATTAGAAGTGGAGCAGCCAGGACTAGAACCAGCGCCCATGTGGGATGCTGGCACTTCAGGCCAGGGCTTTAACCTGCTGTGCCCCAGCACGGCCCTGAATCTTACTGAAGAATGGGATAGGAGAGGGAGTAGGAGATGGATGGTTTGTGGGTGGGAAGGTGGTTATGTGTAAAAAAATTGCTATAATCCAAAAGTTGTACTTTCGAAATTTACATTTATTAAATAACAGTTTTTTTCAAGGCCGGTGCTGTGGCTCACTAGGCTAATCCTCTGCCTGCAGCGCCGGCACACCGGGTTCTAGTACCAGTAAGGGCGCCAGATTCTGTCCCGGTTGCCCCTCTTCCAGGCCAGCTTTTTGCTGTGGCCCGGGAGGGCAGTGGAGGATGGCCCAAGTGCTTGGGCCCTGCACCCACATGGGAGACCAGGAGAAGCACCTGGCTCCTGGCTTCAGATCAGCATGGTGCGCCAGCCGCAGCATGCCAGCCACAGTGGCCATTAGGGGGTGAACCAACGGAAAAGGAAGGCCTTTCTCTCTGTCTCTCTCTCTCTCTCTCACTGTCCACTCTGCCTGTCAAAATAAATAAATAAATAAAAAGTTTTCTTAAAAAAAAAAACGAACCTGTAGGATATGCAGACATATGAAGACTGAACAACATGCTTCTGAATGTACAGTGGGTCATAGAGAAACCAAAAAAGGAATCAAAAAATTTCTGAAATGAATGAAAATGACATACCTCATATCAGAAGTTATGGGATATAGCAAAAGCATTATTAAGAGGGAAGTTTATAGCAACTGGTGCCTACATGAAGAAATCATAAAGGTGCCAAATAAATGAGCAGCCAGTGCATTTCAAGTACCTAGAAAAACAACAAATATGAAATCCCAAATTATTAGGAGGTAAGAAATAATTAAAATTAGAAAAGATCAAAATTGAAACAAAAAATACAAAATCTCAGTAAAATGAAAAGCTGGATTTTTAAAAAAAATAAATAAAATTGATACACCATTGGCTCAATGAAAAAACAAAAGAGATGGAGAAGACCCTAACAATCTGAAGAATCAAAATCATATAATTGGGGCCGGCATTGTGGCGTAGTGGGTATAGCCACCACCTGCAAGGCCAGCATGCCATATGGACACCTGTTCTAGTCCTGGCTGTTCCACTTCCCATCCAGCTCTCTGCTGTGAACTGGGAGAGCAGTGGAAGATGGCCCAAGTACTTGGGACCCTGCACCCACAGGGGAGCCCCAGAAGAAGCTCCTGGCTCCTGGCTTCGGATAGGCCATAGTTCTGGCCTTTGCAGCTATCTGAGGAGTGACCCAGCAGAAGGAAGACCTCTCTCCCTGTCTCTTCCTCTCTTTCTCTCTGTGTAACTCTTTCAATTAAATATAAATCTTTTTTTAAAAATCATATAATTATCTCAATAGATGCAAAGAAAGAATTTGATAAGATACAGCATCCTTTCATGAGGAAAACCTTAAAAAAAAAATGGGTACAGATGGGGCCAGCGCTATGGTGCAGTGGGTTAAAGCCCTGGCCTAAAGCGCTGTCATCCCATATGGGCGCTGGTTTTCATCCTAGCTACTCCTCCTCTGATCCGGCTTTCTGCTATGGTCTGGGAAATCAGTAGAAGATGGCCCAAGTCCTTGGGCCCTTGCGTCCACGTGGGAGACCTGGAGAAAGCTCCTGGCTCCTGTCTTTGGAACAGTGCAGCTCCTGCCATTGCAGCCATCCAAGGAGTGAACCAGTGGATGGAAGACCTCTCTCTCTGTCTCTACCTATAACTCTGACTTTCAAATAAGTAAAATAAATCTTAAAAAAGAAAAGAAAATTGGGTATAGCAGGAACATTCCTCAACACAATCAGGGCAATATATGACAAATCCACAGCCAGCATCATATTGAATAAGGAAAAGTAGGAGTCATTTTCCAATTAGATCTGGAACCAGGAAAGGATGACCACTCTCATCATTTATATTCAGTATAGTTCTGGAACTTTTAGCTAGCATCATTAAGCAAGAAGAAAAAATCAAAGGGATACAAACATACAAATAATGACATGGCTGAGAAACAACTTGTAAGATCATTCAAAAAACTAAGAAATTTCAAATAACTTGGAATAAATGTAAGCAAGGATGGGAAAGATCTTTAGAATGAAAATTACAAAACATTAAATAAACTAGATTAAGACATTAAAAAGTGAAAAAAATCATTCATGTTTGTTCATTCCAAGATTTAATATCATTAAAATGTTCATGTAAAGCAATTTACAGATTCAATATGATTCTAATCAAAATAATAAGGACATTCTTCTCAGAGCTGGAAAAACTAATGCTAAAAGTCCTGTGGAAGCACAAGAGACCTAAAATAGCTAAAGCAATCTTAAACAATGAAGCCAAAAGCAGAGGCATCACAAAACCAAATTTCAATCATAGTATAAGTCAGTTATAATCAAAACAGTCTGGTATTGGTCCCAAAATAGACATGTAGACCAATGGAACAGAATAGTAACACTAGAAAATTTTCTTTGTTCTTTATTTAGTTACAGAGGGGGCACAGAGAAATTAGGGGAGAGAGAGATAGAGAACCATATTTCCCTCCTTCTTTGTCTCCCTCCTTCAATATTCCTCTCCTTCCCTCCTTTTTTATTATTTTAACAAAAACATAATTTCAATCCACTCTATAATCACAGGTGTTGGACTTTCCACTTTTTATTCATTGATTTTTTTTTATTTTTTCTTTATTTGAAAGGCAGAGTTACAGAGAGAGAGAGAGAGAGAGAGAGAGAGAGAGTCTTCCATCCACTGGTTCACTCCCCAAATGGTTGCAATGGGTAGGTTGGGCCAGGCCAAAGACAGTAGTCTGGAACTTCACCCAGGTCTCCCACAAGGGTGCAGGGGCCCAAGGATTTGGACCATCTTCTGCTGCTTTCCCAGGTGCATTTGCAGGGAGCTAATTGGAAAGTAGAGCAGACGGGAATTGAACCAGTGTCCGTATGGGAGTCTGGCATCGCAGGCAGCTGCTTAACATACTACATCACAATGCCAACCTGGAAGCCCAGAAACTAATCCACACATCTGCAAGCCATTAATTTCACACATGAACAAAACTTAATCTTGGATAAAGGACATTATCTTCAACAAATAGTGCTGGGAGACCTGGAGGAATCTCTTTTATCCTGGCTCCTGGCTTCAGATTCGCCTAGCTCAGGCTACTGCAGCCATTTGGGGAGTGAACGAGTAGGTGGAAAATCTCTGTCTCTCCCTCATTCTGTCTTTAACACAGACTCCCAAACAAATAAATCTTAAGAAAAAAAAAGAAGAAGAAAGAGCATGATAGAAAATATAAAGACTGCACATGCATGAAAATTCAGTATGATATATTTAACTTACCTAAAATCTTGTAGTGTGTATATGATTTAAAAATTAAAAACAGTGTTGGAGATTTATGGGATACTATCAAGAGACCCAATATACAGGTCTTAGGAGTTCCTTAAGGTATAGAAAGAAAGAATGGACTAGAAGACCTATTCAGAAAATAATTACAGAAAATGTCCCTAATTTGGAGAAAGAAAGGGATGTCCAAGTACACCAGGCACATAGAACTCCTTATACGCAGGATTAAAAAAGATCTTCACCATGACAAATTACAATCAAACTTTCTAACAGTAAAACATGAAGTAAAGATTACAAAATCTGCTTAAAAAAAGATCACATCTATACCAGGAATGAGGACTTGAATGCATCATTTTAGGGCACAAGTCAAGTTAATGTGCATGATAAGCATCACGTGAGTACAATTTCAACTTCTGCTCATAAGTAATGGCATGGACTCTTGGCTGATTAGTATCACCTGGGTGAGCTTATGAACATCCTATTCTCAAGCCTGAGCCACAGAACAATTAAGCATTTCTGGAGATGGGGCCCAGGCTTCAGGATATCCAAAAGCTCTCAAGTGATTCCAATGAGTATCTAAATTTTACAACTACTGTGAAAGACCCAGGGGGACAACCAAGGATTTAAAAAAAAAGTTTGATTTTTGAAGAACCTAGTTAGACACATGAGATCAAAGTATCAAAGTAATGTCCTATTTCTTTGCACACAGTCCTGGGCAGAGCATCTGGATAATTGCAGGCTACTGCCTAAAGAGGTAAACTTGGCCAGGTCAGCGTCTAGCATTTGACCTGTCAGCAGTCAGGTGCTGAAATCAAAGAGAAGAAAGGCTAAGGCAGCTCACACAGTTTCCACAATCTCATCGTCAGAGCAACCTACCATGGAGAGTAGGGAGAGAGAGAGAAATAACAAACTTACCGTTACTTCCAAGTATCAGATATCTGTTTGTTTTTCTTCTCCAAGAGAAGTAAACATAATTTCCAATTAGAATTGCAAAAATACAATTAATTGATTATTCTCATTCCCACAAAATCTTCCTGACCTAAAATTGAGTTTCTCTTAAATGTACTAATTTAGCTCCTAATGGCATCTCTCTTCCTAGCCAATAGAATCATCCTTTGTTAATATTTCCTACACTACACAAAAACCATTATTTATTTTATTTTTTTATTTGACAGATAGAGTTAGACAGTGAGAGAGAGAGACAGAGAGAAAGGTTTTCCTTCCGTTGGTTCACTCCCTAAATGGCTGCCACGGCCAGAGCTGTGCCAATCCGAAGCCAGGAGCCAGGTGCTCCTTCCCGGTCTCACATGTGGGTGCAGGAGCCCAAGCACCTGGGCCATCCTCCACTGCCTTGCAGGCCACAGCAGAGAGCTGGCCTGGAAGAGGAGCAAATGGGACTAGAACCCGGTGTCCATGTGGGATGCTGGCGCCGCAGGCAGAGGATTAACCAAGTGAGCCACGGCGCCAGCCCTTATTTCAAATATGCCCACCCACCTGCAACAGATACACAGAATAGCAAAGATTCCTCTATTCCTTCATACATTTAGCACATATTTCTCAGTGCTGTACTCTCCAGTCCCTGCTGTAGATTTTAAATCTATTAGAAAAGACAGTACATGGCAAGAAATCAAATAAATAATTTAGGTAGTGATAAGTGTTATGGAAAAAAAATAAAGAAGGCGGTGTGACAGGGCTCATGGAATTACACGTAGCCTACAGGCACAGGGCACGCCATCTCTTCCCCTTCGTGCTCTTTGTTTTACTAGGATTGGAAGAATAAAGAATATGGAGGTACTTCAAAAAGTTCACAAACAAAACGAAAAGTTTATGTGGGCATAAAAACTGTGCATTTTTTTCAGAATATCCAGTTTCCACGAACATTTGCATACTTCTGAATACACAATTTGAAAATTTTTGCATCAAAATAGACTTATCTTTCAATTCCATTTCCTACCAACTCTCTGGTGTCCTCTCATATGACTGCCCAAACTCCCCTTCACATAGATCACTAGGCATGGTTAAGGTTCTACCAGTGAGATGCCCTTGCATAAAGCAAGATTCAGGAAGGCAGAAGCCCGTTTTCTTGCACTCTGGCAACCACTGGCAGAATTCAACAGAGGTAAACATGTGTCTGCTGACTGATGCCTACTGTGCGGATGTGGAGTGGCCATGACAGCAGCCGTGGAGGTAAGAGCATCAGCAGTTTCCTGGTTTCCACAGTGGCATGACCCAGAGCCAGGGATTCAGCGATGACGCTGATTTTCCTTCCTTCTAATGACTTTATAAGCTCCTAATTTTTAAATTAAATTCCTTTCTATTTGAAATATCTAGTTATTCCTATTTCCTGCCTGGAATCGGAGAAGATACTAAAAGAAAGGTGATCAGGAAGGTGCCCCAGATGTGTTGACCTTTGATGGGAAAGATTGCTAAGTCAGAGCCTACAGTTAAAGGGGAAGGGGCTGGTGTTTGGTGCAAAAATTTAGAAAGTCACTTGGGACACCCACATCCCATATCAGAGTACTTGGGTTTGAGTAGCAACTCTGCTCCCAATTCCAGGTTTTTGCTCATGTGAAACGTGGGAGGCAGCATGTGATGGCTGAACTAGTTGGATCTCTGGCACTCATGTGGGAGACCTGGATTTCCACCTAGCATAACTCTCACCATTGGTATTTGGGGAGTGAACCAGCAAATGGAAAATATCTGTCGGTCTATCTGTCTGTCTGTCTCTCTCTCTCTGTGTCTCTCTGCGTGTGTGTTTGTGTGTATGTGTGTGTGTGTCTTTGCCTCTTACATAAATATAAAGTAAATATTTTTAAAAAGAAAAGGGAGAAGAAAGCTCTAAGCAGAGAAAATAAAAACTTCAAAGATGGAAGTAAGGTCAGTATATTTGCAAAACAGCAAAAAAGCTAATACAATTGGGAAAAAACAGCTGAACAGAAAGGTCAGGATATAAATATGAAAAGATAAATGGAGGTAGAACTACTTTTGGCCTTACAGGGCACAGCAAGATGTTCAGATTTATTCTCAGATGGGAAATTATTGTAAACATGTAGCAAGAGAGTGACATAAGCTTACTCCAGGCAGGAGAATAGATGATAATGCAGCAGTTACAGAAGCAGGAAGACCAACTTGAAGGCTCACACACAGGTCCAGGTGAAAAGAATGATAAGGTGGGTCATGACGATGTATTGGAAATAGGGATAGATACTGGATGTGTTTCGAAGGTAGAGGCCATAGGGGTTTTTTGGGACAGGCAGAGTGGACAGTGAGAGAGAGAGACAGAGAGAAAGGTCTTCCTTTTCCGTTGGTTCACCCCTCAATGGCCGCAGCAGCCGGCGCCTTCTCCTGGTCTCCCATGCGGGTGCAGGGCCCAAGGACCTGGGCCATCCTCCACTGCACTCCCGGGCCACAGCAGAGAGCTGGACTGGAAGAGGAGCAACCAGGACAGAATCCAGCGCCCCGACCGGGACCAGAACCTGGTGTGCCAGCGCCACAGGTGGAGGATTAGCCTATTGAGCCTCGGCACCGGCCACAATAGGCTTTTTAATACTCTATATAGCACACTGCATGAAATAAAGATTAGATGAACTTATAATGTATTGATCAAACCAGAAGTCCTTGAGAATTCTATTAATACTTACAGCAGGTTTTTTTTTTTTTTTTTAACAAACATAATCTAGGACTGTCTCAGGCAAACTGGATTTGTGAGTCTCCAAAGAATAAGGGAAAGAAAAAAATTCAAGAATGACACAGTCTTTCTTGAACTACTAGTTAGATAAAATAGCCATCTTGAGAGGTGAAGGATTGAAAAATAAGCAGATAAAAGTTTCTTAAATCAAGAACGCTTCCAGGGCTGGCCACATGGACATACATCCAGTGAAGGTGCACAGTGCTCCAAAAGTACTAGGAAGACAATGATGTCAAGCAGATTGACTGTTAGGGAAGCAAACCAAACTGGAAGTTGGATGGGGTTGAAGTTTGACAGAGTGGTTAAGATGTCTGCTGGGACACCCACAACTATATCTGAGTCCCTGGATTCAAGTTCAGGCTCCAATCCTAATTCCAGTTTCCTGCTAATGTTCACCATGTCAGGCAGTAGGTGATGGCTCAAATGCTTGGGTCCATGCCAACCATGTAGACCTGGATTGAGTCCCAGGCTCCTGACGTTAGCCTCAAACCTGGCTATTGCAGGCATTTTTGGAGTGAACCAGCAGATGGAGGCACTGTCTGTCCTCTGTCTCTGTCTCTCTTTTTCTATCTCTCTTTCAAATAAATTAAATTTTTTTTAAAAATGAAAAATAATCCAGAACCTGGGGTAAGATTTAAAAATGGCATTAATTCACAATTACAATTATCTGACAATCATCAATAAAGAGCAAACAGAGTTGTTAGACTGAGTGTCTCAGAAGGTTGAGATTCTCTTCTTGTCTGGTCTCAAAATTGATCTTATATATTGGAAGGCAGCTAAGGCTACAGATGATACTAAACTATCTTCATTAGTGGGATAGGCAAAAAGAATGGTCTGGTGAACAGTCAAAGCTTAACACAAGTATAAGAATGGATATAACACTGAAATATTATCTACTATAACACAAACACAAACATTACATGCAAGAGAGGAAAAGCAAAGAAGATGGGCTGAGAATACCAAATACACACTAGGTGCTACAAATCAAATCACTAAGGGTTTCCCACTTAATTTCACTGGATTAAAAATGGAGATAAGCAAGATTAAGATATGAAGAACTGCCAATAATTGTTTAAAAATAATATCTATGTTTATCATAATGTAATCAGTTTCTATTTTTTCATCTTTTTCAATTTTAACCATACTTTGCTTCCTTTCCCTTATAATCTTATAATTTTCCAACTAGATGCCTTTTGTCTTTGTACAAATGCATTTGATATTGAATTTTTGGAAAGTAAATAAACCACTAATATTTAAAAGAAAAAAGAAACCACAATTCTTACTTAATGCTTTTACTGGTTATTTTATAAACATCTTTTTTTATTAATTGAAATGTCAAGATCTGAATGTGAATAATAACAAGAAGAAAGCTCTAGTCAGACAAATATCAACAATTATGTTTAAATAAATCTTGGGTCCTATAATTATGATATCAAGATTAATTATAAAAGAAAAATGTAGGTAAGCTGTTTAATTATCACCCACATAATATAAGGAATGAAAATTGTTTCCTATCTTGGCATTTCTGTCATCAATTCTATAATTTCTATAATTCTGTTATTATTGATACAGATTAGCTCTTTACAACTACCCAGAATGTTCAGAAACAAGAACTGTCACATTTCTTTGATATCTCTAAATCAGTTTTAATGAGTTCTGAGTCCCCCCACTTCCTACTAAATGGGTAAGACATTTATGCCCAATCTTTATTGGGATTCTGTTCTTTCTCTGGTGTCCTGCAATGCGAAGACCATTCTAACTCAACTGTCAACACTGGTCAAGCCCCATGTCCTCTTGAGAGTAGGAAGCTCTGATATTTCCCCATAACACTTGAGCACAAGGGGTGTGTGTGTGTATTGACACTTGGATGTCAACCTCAGTTTTGAGGCTCTAACCGTTACAGCAGAGGAGGGGGATTCTAAAACAACCAGAACTCTCGTCTCTGACATTCTTGCCAGAGCAGGCTCCTCACCTGTGTTCATCAATGATTCACTTCATTTTGAAATTCAGGTCAGCTTGAACAACATCAGAATGCCTTGTAACATGTTACTCATGTCTAAATTATTCACTTTGTTGAAGGAAGATCGTGTTCTAAGTGTCTAAATCAGTGAGCAACTGAATTTAAAATAAGTGCAACAGAAGAGAATGCAATCCCCAAACTTCAGTGGGTCGCTAAGGTCTGAGTTGACGGAGTGACGTGGGTGCTGGTTTCCTAAAGCTGGACTCACTCTGCATATAAAGCCTACCCCATAGCCACACGAATACATCTCCTGAGACCACCAGCCTCCCTGGTGCACCTGCATCTTCTGAATACTGGGTGCCTCATTCGTACTTGAATAATCCATGACGTTATAATCTTCTCCCCACTTACACGATAGAAAAGGAGGCAAACGTTTTCTATTTCTCAAGTTGGGTGGTTATGGCACCCATGTCCACCAAAATCTATAGAAGCAATCTACACCTTTAATGACCAACGGGTTTTGCAGTCTGAAGACACTTTAAGTAGCACCTTGACAGTAGGGACTCCATTTTGGAGAACCTGAGACTCCATTCTGGGAAAGCACCCCCCCCACCACCACCACCATGAGACTCTGGTCTGAAACTATGATCTAAAACAGTTGAACAATAGCAGTCCACTACATCACACTTGGCAGAGCACAGAAACCCCCTGCCATGATCGCTCAAGCTTGGAAGTGGATAGGCTACACCTGGGTTAATGATAAAAATGTAATTTGTCTACGTCCTACATATGATTAAAACCAATACCTGGATTAATGTCAAGATTATAATTAGAATTGTTAAGATTGTAACTGGTATTGTTAAGATTATAATTGATACTAGTTTTGCATAGGTTTTAGGTCAGCTTGACCCTGGTAACCACATATTCCCCCCTTTTCCTAGCAACCATGAATTCCCCTCCCGATTTTGTGGTTTTTGCCTTTATAAACTCTGTTGCTTTGGGCTTTGGGGTTGAGAGTTCTTTAGGGCATGAGCCCACTCTCCACCGCCGGCAATAAAGGACCATCAAATTTTATCAATGTGTGGAGCTCCTTTGTTTGCACTCGCTCAGGTACAACACCAGGTACAAAATGGTATAGGTATTTGGTAGCTTTTATTTCTGCTTAAAAGCAGTGACTTGAGGGTTCAAATGAATACACTCCAAACTCCAACCAACTATGAAAATTCAATTATCTATAAAGGGCTGCCTTTTGAATATTGTAATATGCTGGAAAAGCTTCTGTAGTTTTAGTGCCTTAAAAAGGCAATAAAATAGAGAAACTGCCATAAAAAGAAAAAAAAGAGAGATGGGAACAGTATTTAGAAATGTCTCTTCTATTGGACAGAATTTCCTCACTGTTGGTAACTGTGACTCCTAATTGCCTGCCTGTGATGATTTATGTCCCTAAGAATGAAAATGTGCAAAGTCATTTCACTCCTTAGGCCAGTTTCCCCTGCTTTCCCAAAGTCTTCTAAACATGAACAGATTGGAGGGATGAGAGAAGGGGTCAAGGGTGAGCTGATTTTTTGTTAATGATTTGCTAGAATAAGCTCCACAGAGGAGAGTTTATTCTATTTTCATCCTCGCTATATACTTTACAGGCTATCAAATAGTAGATACTGAAAATATTTGTTGAATATTTTCCATGAACTTTTTGAAGAACCTCTATGCAAAAATTTAAAATGTTCTTTCCCCAAAATAATCATTTTTTAAAATTCCATTTTCCAAAGGTGTTTTCAATTCTCCTCACATGGACTCTTCCATCAGCATTTGGAGATTTCACTTCTTCTCTGTCACCTTCAGCATAGTTTTCCTGCACCTTGCAAGCTAAGAAGGAAACTTCCAAACCCAAAGCCATAGTCCCATGTGAGACACAGTGCTGCTTCCTGCTGAAAGGAGCGTTCTCCCTGGTGACTGGCTGAGGGATACAGCACAGACTGGCACAGCCCCCAGCTGGAATCTGTCTTCCTCAATTAGCCCTGGAAACTACCACGAGAGTGTGTCTTATTAGACTCGGGCATTCAACAGCTGTAATGTTTTCACTGATTGCATTTAAGTCCTAGCTCTTTAATGAGTGGATGTTTGTGTCATTGGATAAGGCTGTACTCAAAAGCCCTTTCTGCAATGTTCAGCTGTAACTTTAACTTAAGGGAATTAATGTGGGAACAACTAACCCAATTTTCCTGTGATTTTTTTTTTCTACTCTTCCATTTAGAACATGATCTAAAGGAAAACATCAGCTTCCCTTCCTCAGGCTCATTTCTGACAATCGACCTCACAGTTACGCTACCTGCCTTGCCTACCCTCCTCTGCAGCTTGTGGCTATGAGAGGTGGTGCCTTATAATTCACTTCCTGACTCCTGCACATAGCACCAAGCCTGGACTGGGCTTTGTTCTCTTGAAAATATCTGAATATTATTCCTTTAAGAAAATATAAAATTTAAACTAACAAAACATATATTCAGAAGTCGGGTCTTTTATTTGTGTACCCTTAACTCTGTGTCCAGAGCTTCCATCTGGAAGCTATCTCTCTTTGAAGTTCCCTCCTCCCTAAGGCTTTGCCATGCCCAGTCCCAATAGAGGAGACTGTATGTTTTTGCTGGAACCTTTTCTTTTCCTGATCCCGTGTAGTTTATGATACGACTGGTGAGAGCCAACGTCAGAGTGCTCCTGTGCACACTGACTTACACAAGTTACAACAGGGTGTTCGTTCTCTAGGACTACCATAACCATGGACCTGGAAGTAGGTACCTAATTGCAGTAGACATTGATAGTCTTATAGTTCTAGAAGATAGAAGCCTGAAATCAAATTGTAAGCAGAGCCATGCCCTCCGTGACGGCAGTAGGAGAGTATGTGGCTGCAGCCTCTTCTAGCTCCTACGTTTGTCAGCAGTCTTTGTTCCTTGGCTCATAGATGGGTCATTGAAGTCTCATGGCCATCTTCTCCCCAGATACTGTTGCTATGTTCAAATATCTTTTTTTATTAAAAGATCAAGTCAAATTCAATTAGGATACATGCTACTGACCTAATTTCAACTTCATATCTATGTAAGATCCTTATTTATAAATATGGTCATGTTATGAAGTTCCACAGAGTAGGACTTCAACAATCTCTGGTGGGGACATAAGATTGGGGGAACTCATTCAACCCACAGCAAGCAGGAAAGGATGTGGAATGGATTGTGGATAGAGAAAGGCAGAGATTTGAGTCTTTTTCCCTTGTCACTGCTTTCAGGTATAACTAAGGATCTGGGCAGGTGAAGCAGGTGACAGATCAACTTTACTGAGGAGCCAGTGACAACCCCCACTCTACGCTTCCATTCCAGCTTCCTGCCAATGCACACCCGTGGGGGAAGCAGGTGATGACTCAAGTACTTGGGCCCCTGCCACCCATGTGGGAGATTGAGTTCCAAGTTTCTGGTTTAGCCTGGCCCAATCCCAGTTGTTGCAGGCATTTTGGAAATGAATTAGTAGATTGAAGGTTCTCCCTCCCTCTCTCCCTCTCCCTCCCTCTCTCTCTCTTTCTCTGTGTGTGTGTGTGTGTCTGCCTTTTAAATAAGTCAAAATAATTAAATACAAATTTAAAAACCTGAGTCTGGGCCCAACTTCTCCTTTTCCTCCGTTTGTGCTCCCTCATCTTCCGTGGGATCCTTTGCCAGAACCAAAGCCTGCAACATGATGTTTGGACTTTGAGTCGCCAAAACTGGGAGTGAAATAAACTTCTGTTTCCCTCGTAAGTTAGCTGCCTCAGGTTTGTCATCACAGTAACAAAAAAAGTGACTAGCAGAGCATGCATCAAAATAATCCAGACAGAATTCTGGGCTCCAACCTCAGAATTTCTCACTCAATAGATCCAGGATAGGATCAAAATTACATTCCTTGAATAACAGTTTCCAAGGTACCACACATTGAGAATCACTGCTGTAGTGTAACTTTAGGTATGATTATTAACAAAGTTATATCACATCAATTAATCTTCTAGTTCAAACCACTTGAATGGAAATTTCAACGACATTTCCCATGGCACTTTCCATAGTGACATATTAGCGAGCACATAGAAATTTCAGTATACTTAAAAAATTATATATGAAGTCACTTTGTTTTATAAATAGGTATATCAAAATCCTCTAGTAAATATATTCAATCTATTCTTACTTCCTTTGAATGCTGACTTAGCTTTCTTGAGAAGCCAACCTTCTCTGGATGCTACGAAGATAACTAGCACTTATTACTCAAGAAACTAAATTGTTGGAACCCTATTTTTAACACTCTAGTCTGTTATGTTATCATTTCACAAGTACTGCAAATTCAACATATTGAAAACTGTACTCCACAACTGAAAAAAAAATGATTTATCTCAAAGTCAGAGCTACAGAGAGAGAGAGAAAGAGGGAGAGGTCCTCTATCCACTAGCTCACTCCTCAGATGATGGCAATAGCCAGGGCTGGGCCAGGCCAAAGACAGGAGCCAGGAGCTTCTTACAGGTCTCTCACGTGGGGGGCAGGGGCCCAAGCACTTGGGCCACCTTCTGCTATTTTTCCTAGGCCATTAGCAGGGAGCTGAATTGGAAGTGGAGCAGCTGGGACATGAACCAGTGCCCATATGAGATGTTGGCATCATAGGTCAGCAGTTCTAGCTACTATGCCACAACGCTGGCCCCATGTACTCCACAGCTTTGAACAAAAATCCTTACCTTTGTTTATAATCTTCTAGCCATAGGACCGATGTCAGCCCCTCGGGTTAACATATCCCTGATAATCATTTGCAAGGGCCATTGTCCTCTCTTGGCTGCTTCCACTCCACTCCTTTTATTTCCACAGTCACTTCTATGGCTCAGACCCTCTGTGTATCATCGTCGTCATCTCAAAGGTCTGCCATTTCATGCCCTCACTTTCAGTCTCCCTCAATCGGTACCTAAGTCCATCTACACTTCTCCAACGGACTAGTTCTGAAACACTGCCCTGATCACTTCATCTCCTCAAATCCTTCTATGTGCTTCACATTTCAGCCTAGGGGTGAGTTGTTTTGTATAGCCTTTAAGACAACAGTTAAGGGGTTGACATTCTATGTTGTAGTACCTGAATTTGTCAACGCCCAGTTTTGGCTTCTGATTCCACCTAATACAGGCCCTGGAAGGAACAGGATCCCTGCCATACACATGCGAGACCTATAGAGTTCACAACTCCAAGGTTCAGCTCTAGTCCAGGACCAGCCATTATGGGCATTTAGAGAGTGAAGCAGTTAATGGGAACTCTATCTACTGCCTCTCTCTCTCTGTCTTCTCTCTAACTCTCAAATAAATAAATAACATTCTCAGCTAAGTATTTAGGGTGCCCTTTATTTTAGCCTCTACCTGCTTTTTTAGTCATATCTCATAATATTTCTTATAATGCCATAGGCTCCAAAACTCCCTGCTCTCCTTCCAACACATTCCACACTTTCTTACTCTTCTCCACCTTCTGTATGCCATGTATTCTAATGACCTCCACCTGTCTGGCTTCCTTCTCTCTCTAATGAAACTCCCAGTTACTCACTAAGACATGCTCTCTGTGTTCTCACAACTCCAACAACGCTGCTTTCAATGTACATTCTTAAGTCACACTGCTGTAATTAGGCATTTGTGAAGGGAACTATGATTGTAATCATTAGTGTGTATCATCTCTCTCATTATATTTTAATTTCACCTAAATGGAATGCTGAGATCTCTGTCTTAGTATCCCCCAAATCACTATCATAGTCGTGCACAAAACCATTTTTAACCAAAAATAGAGGGGAAACTTTCCTTAGTTTTTGGGCACATGAAATTGTTTGGTACATAATATACAAAAGGTTGAGAACTCTGAGACAAGACTCCTAAGAAGGGATTTTTGGCAATATATCTTTACTTTCTATACTTTCTACACAAGGTAGCAATAAGTGATATTTAGAGATCCTCCCCTTTTTTCTCAGACCTTTGAGATGTGTTTGTACCTAACAGTCAAGTATTTTTTTTAAGATCTGAGCAGAGATTCTAGAGCTGTGCCATAAGATTAGGTGGAGTTTTGCACATTATTAAGCACCATAGAGAAAACCTGGTCATAGCTATTCTCCTGTAAGCTAAACTTTCTTTTCTTTTTAATAAATATGATTGACAATAATGACCCTCATCAACCCTTTCCTTTTTCATTTGTAGGCATTGAGAACACACTTCCTCTACTCTATTAAATACATAGTTTAAGTAGCAAGCTTGCAAAAATGTCATCTAACAAATGGGGAAATGAAAACTTAAGTAGCATCCCATGCTTTTGTATTAATCCTTGTTAACATAAGTTAAGAAACTATTAAATAGCAAAATAAATAAATAAATAAATAATAAAAAATAGCAATGAGATAAGAAAGCTTTCTTGCTGTCCAGCACTGATAGTCTTTTTGATTATTTATGTTCACAGATACAGAACTGTGTATACAAGATAAGCATGCATTTATCATATAGGAAATGTCCCTAATACACAGATGCTGACCTAAGTCACTTTGAAAATTAGTGTAGTCTTGGCCGGCACCGTGGCTCCCTTGGCTAATCCTCTGCCTGCAGCACCAGCACCCCGGGTTCTAGTCCAGGTTGGGGCGCTGGATTCTGTCCCGGTTGCCCCTCTTCCAGGCCAGCTCTCTGCTGTGGCCTGGGAAGGCAGTGGAGGATGGCCCAAGCACTTGGGCCCTGCACCCCATGGGAGACCAGGAGAAGCACCTGGCTCCTGGCTTTGGATCAGTGCAGTGCGCTGGCTGTGGTGGCCATTAGGGGAATGAACCAACGGAAGGAAGACCTTTCTCTCTGTCTGTCTCTCTCTCACTGTCTATAACTCTACCTGTCAAATAAAAAAAGAAAGAAAATTAGTGTAGTCTATAAGACTAAAGGAAAATCATTGTGCAGAATCACTGTACTCTAGCTAATAAAGCTGTTTCTCACAGAAGTCTAAATTGACAATTCTGACCCCTTCCCTACACACATCTACTAGAAATACTGGACTTGCACAATTGAGTAAATGGATGGTGGATGATGAATGTCAGATTTTTAAATTTTAGTGAAAGGCAGAAAGAGAGAGAGAGACAGAAATTGTTCCTATCTGCTGGTTCAACCTCTACATGTCCACAACAGCCAGGGAAACCAGCAAAATCCAGGAGCTGGAATCCCAATCGAGATCTCCCACATGGGTGGCAGGGACCCAGCTACTTCAGCCATCACCTGCTGCCTCCCAAACTGCACATCAGCAGGAAGCTGGGATTGGCAGCGTGGTCAGGACTCTAATCCAGGCACTCCAGTAAGTGATGCGGGCACTGAAAGTGGCATTTTCACTGCTCTGCCAAACACCCACCTCAAAGTTTCTCACTTTTGGAGTCATAGGTTACCCATAAATGACAGAATAAAACTGAATGATCCATGTGGTAATGTATCAGGATTATAAAAATCAGTATAAATTCATGTTTAGCTCAGCACAGATACAGAGACATTTACATATAAAAGTATTGATAGATTCATGTATGTGCATGGGTTAGTATACACACATATATTTTCTTGTTCTCTCTCTCTCTTTTTTTTTTTTTTGCCAGACAGAGTTACACAGTGAGAGAGAGAGAGACAGAGAGAGAGTTATAGACAATGAGAGAGAGACAGAGAGAAAGGTCTTCCTTCCGTTGGTTCACACTCCAAATGGCCCATCTGAACCCAGGAGGCAGGTGCTTCTCCTGGTCTCCCATGTGTGTGCAGGGCCCAAGTGCTTGAGCCATCCTCCACTGCCTTCCCGGGCCACAGCAGAGAGCTGGACTGGAAGAGGAGCAACCGGGATAGAATCCAGCGCCCCAACCAGGACTAGAACCCGGGGTGCCGGTGCCACAGGCAGAGGATTAGCCTAGTGTGCCACTGCGCCGGCCTCTTGTTCTTTCAAGGAAAGATGAGGTCCTTCTGAGATGTTCCAGAAGCAATGACACCCTAGAAAAAATTAGCAAATATAATGCCCAGATCTGTGCTTCCCAGTGGCATTCTCAGTAAAAGGAACCAAGGTCTCCTAGAGAACTGAGCCTAAAACCTGAATAGGAAATAAACATGGGGAATTTTTATATTCTTATAGTAACAGAAAGGAAGAGTATATATATATATATATATATGCATATATATTCAGTATATTTACTGATAAAAGAATCATTGAATACATAAAGAAGGAAGAGAATCATTGAGTAAATGAGAAGGAAATTTCCAAGTGGACAAATTTCAAATAATTTATGCATGTGCTCTACTCTTAAGGAAGAGGAACAGAACTTTCCACTGATAACCTGTGGATTATCCATGCTGACTTCTTTCCAACAATGCACTGTGAAGGAGGGGGAAAATAGTAACTGTAAGTGGTGAAACCTGAAAAACACTTCCTCGGCCAAGGACCATAGTCAGCGTCAGCTGTGACGTATTATGTGGCTAGACTAGACACTTTAACAGTCTTATGTATCTGAAAGCAGAAAAAGAGAGAGAGAGAGAGAGATCTTCCATCTGCTTGTTCACTCCATAAATTTCCACAACAGCAGAAGGTAGGCCAAGCTGAGGCCAGGAGCAGGTAACTCAATCCAGGTCTCCCATGTGAATGGCAGTGATCCAAGTACTCGAGCCATCACCTGCTGCCTCCCAGAGGCAATAGTAGGAACTAGGACAGCTCAAACCCAGGCACTTCAAGATGGGAAATGGGTGTCTCAAAGGACAACTTCTGATCCAAACACATGTCCCCAGAATACCTTTTATAGGCTCTGATGGAAATAGCATGTTACCTCTAAGGTCTTTCTCCTAAAAACTCAAACTAATAATAACCTTAAAAAAAATCGGAAAAAATCTCAGTGAGGAATTTTCTACAAAATACCTGATGCTACTCTTCAAAACGATGAAGATCATCAAAAGCTGTCTACATGCTAGAGAAGGCTTAGGAGACTTGACAGTTAAATATAATGTAGTATCCTACAGGGGATCCTGGAAAGGAAAAGGATGTTAGAGAAAGCCTAAGCACATCGAAATAAAGGGTGGACTTCAGTTAACAATGATGCATCAGTATTGATCAATAAGTGGTAACAAATGCACCACTTATACATAAAACACTATGCTGAGAACTGGGTACAGCGATATGGAAACTCTCTGTATTATCTTCATCCTTTCTTTTCTGTAAATCTAGAACTATACAAATATAAAAGTTATGGGGCCAGCATTGTGCTGTAGCTGGCTAAGCTTCCACCTACGATTCTGGCATCCCTTATAGGTGCCAGTTTGAGGCCTACCTGCTCCACCTATGATCCAGCTCCCTGCTAATGCACCCGGGAAACCAGCAGAGGATGGCCCAAGTCTTTGGACCCCTGCACCCATGAGGGAGACCCAGAAGAAGCTCTGGCTTCTGCTTCAGCCTGGCCCAGGTGCCACTGTTGAGGCCATTTGGGGAGTGAACCAGAAGATCAAAGCATTCTCTCTCTCTCTCTCTCTCTCTCTCTGTTTCTCCTCCTTTTTATGTAACTCTGCCTTTCAAATAAATAGAAAATACATCTTTAACAATAAACAAATTAAAGATTTTTGTAAACACCCCAGCCTGCCTCTTCAAAACTGCATAAATATTGCTGGGTCATTCTATGCTCAATTACCCCTACACCCTAACATGGATACAGTGATTCTGAAGGTATCCTAATTCTTATTTCACCATCATCCAACCAAAATAAAGGAAGTGGGGTTGATGCCTATGTGGTTCAGTAAATCCTATAGATTTAGTAGATAATGGTATTGAGACAAACTATGAGGAAAGCCTATGGCTTCCAAACTTAGATATGTTACCTCAGTAATTTGTAGATTATTCACATGAGATCACGTAGTATCAAATCAACAGTGTGCTCCACTGACTCCAAATTTTCCCCCACACATCACAGGAGACTCCGCTGACAGAATCTCTTGTGAGTAGTCTCAGCTTACAGTCTCTCAGTGAGGAGCACTGGCAGTAGGTTTGGAAAACACGAGAGAGGCTGACATCACCATTCTCTGGAAAAACCAGTGGCATGAACAAATGCAAGCAAACAATTGCATCACCTTCACAGCATTCTCCCTCTTCAGTTCTATGGCAGTTGGAATCATAGGCAGTGGTTTCTATGCAGTATGCAGTTTCCAGCTCTCATCAGAACTCCGTTGACCTCCATTCCCCTTTGACCATCTAAAATTTCTACAGGTTTCCAATTACTTTAATGTCTTTCCTGTGGAAACACATTGTGTGGTCACTGTTTTAGATATCAAACTAACCAACTAGTTCAATTCGTTAGTAATTTGATCAAAATATGTGGCTATCTTATGGCTGGGGTCATTTAACTTTCAAATATATTGACTCAAAATCTAATTTACTTTATTTCCATACCAGCAAAATGTATTTAGTCTGATACACAGGAAACTTACATATAATTCATGTCAGCCTTTTGTTCCAAGGGTTAAATTCTGGCCCACATAAGATTAACCCAATTTTTACATAATTATTCTGAAGTACATCATCGATGTTAGCAATCAGGCTTCTGAAGTAAGATCTCGAACTAAAAGAATTGTTCCATATTTTGCACTGACAGAGGTGAGTCCAACATGGCATTCACTGTTCTATGGAGCAAAAACCAGGTCTTTACATGACATCTTCAGTGAACGTATTCCAAGACTCTTTAGTCAGAAACTAAACTGTGTAGAAAGAAAAACACAAATTTTGAAAGAACAAAAATAAAATCAGTCCATGGCAAGGCTCTCTCTGAAATCCCCTCTTTATGAGTCATGAGGGCATGTTTAGTTTTCTCTTACATATGTATACGAGAAAGTATTGGAAAATTGTGATTACAGATTCCAAAGCATACTGGTGCAATAAAATAGTATGTCAGTCTTTAAATGACAAAATCCATCATCTCATCGGAAGAAAGGGAATGAGGGGAGAAAGAAGGAGTGAAGAAAGAAAAAGTGGAAAAAGATCAAAGCACAGAAGAACAGAGAAGGAGTACTGAAAGCAGGAAAAAGGGGAAGAAATACAGAAAGAAAAGCGCTTTCACTTACACTGGCAGTGGTGGTGAGACACAGCTAAAGGTAGCCACGGTGATAAAAACACTCAGGTGTCTACCATGGTGTTGCTCCAAGCCTGGGGCTCATCCACCTTGACTATATATTGTTTGAAAGATTCTCTAAACAAGGCAGGAATGGATGGCCTTACCTCCGGAGAAACAGAACAGATATAGTATGTGTTCGATGGAACTGGAACTTCCTTTTTATTATCAGTCCATGCGTTAGATCCTCACCAACAACAAATTAAGAATTCTCATCTGTCAAAAAAAGGAAATGAGAAGCCACAGAAGTAAACAAATGTTAATTTTTTAATTTTTGGAGGAAGATCCGAGGTTTTATGTTTTCACTGAAAGAATTAGAAGAAGATAATTAACAAACATGTTCATTTATTAATAAATGCTATACAGCTGTTTCTAAGTAGAGCACAATGACTGGCAATTCTAGATCCATGAATTTTTCTTGACTAGTAATGATTTTTTCAGAAGAGAACTATTTAGTCAAATCAATACTCTGTTACTCTAGCTAAGATAAATATTAACTTTCCTCCTATAGCACTAGATGAATTCCCCAGAAAGATCTGCCTGCATTTGAAATTCTAGCAGGCAGAATTATTTATTAGTCTTTGTATCCAAATTATACATTATTTATTAATTATAATTTACAAGATCAGATACTAAGAATATACTAGTAAAAACACTGGTTTCACAAAACCAGTGCTGGCTATGAAGAAGGAACTCAACATCTGAATATTAATAAATACTCATAATTAAACATAAACTAAAATGCCTAGATTACTAAAAAGTACTGATTATAACTAAGGTGTTTCAGAATCATTTAAATAAATCAATCAATCTTTGGAAAACATTTACCTCAAAGTATTTTATTGACCTTTTCCACTTTTTCACAAGTTCCCTTTTTCAGGAAATAATTATCTGATACTAGCAAACCTGAAGCATCGTATCTTCTGCTTCCTGCTGTTTTGATCATTTGCCACCATTTATTTAGAGAAGATGAATGCTACTGGAGATAAACATATGTGTGAATAAATTGTGAATTCGTGTCCTAGACTTACTGGGGAGAAACAATATCCTGAGATTGTCAACCCATCTGGTAACAGGCAATGTTATTTTGCTAAGTCAAAAATAGTGTGCAGAGCCAGTGCCGTAGCACATTAGCTTAATCTTCCGCCTGCGGTGCCAGCATCCCATATGAGTGCCTGTTCTAGTCCTGGCTGCTCCACTTCTGATCCAGCTCTCTACCATGGCCTGGGAAAGTAATAGAAGATGGCCCAAGTCCTTGGGCCCCTGCACCCACGTGGGAGACCCGAAAAAAGCTCCTGGCTCCTGGCTTCAGATCAGCTCAGCTCCGGCCATTGTGGCCATTTGGGGAGCGAACCAGAGGATGGGAGACTTTTTTCTCTGTCTCTCCCTGTCACAGTCTGTAACTCTACCTCTCAATTAAGTTAAAAAAAATAGTGTGCTACCCTCAGTGAGATCTCCTAAAATATTCCATTTTTACTATTAATTGTCTCTCATGGTAAGTAATAAATACCGTGATTTTTATTGGCACATCTTAACCTACTTGTAGGGAGACACATCCTTTTCAAAGTTATTCATTTATTTATTTTAAAGGCAGAGTGGTGAGAGAAGAGAGAAAGAGGAGAGAGAGAGAGAGAGAGAGAGAGAGAGAGAGAGAGAGAGAGAAATCCTATCCTTTGGTTGACTTCCCCAAATAACAGCAAAAACTAGGCCTGGGCCAAGGAGAAGCCAGGAACCAGGAACTCTGTCTAGATCTCCTATGTGGGCAGCAGGTTCTCTACAACTTGAGTGATCATCTGCTGCCTCCCAGGTGCTTTGGCAGGAAGTTGGATCAGAAGCAGAGTAACTGCAACTTGAACCAAGCACTCCAACATGTGCTGCAGGACTCCCAAAGAGCATCTTAACACACTGTGCCAAAATGCAGACACTGGAACATACACTTACGTCTGAAAGTCTTTGTAAATGAGATTTGAATACAAGAACCCATAGTTCAACTACTAGAAAAAATGTTTGATGCTCTTTATCAACCTGGGAAGAAAAAATGTTGATGTCTTCAATGAGTTCATCAGAAACTCCCTGGTGTAGAGTTACTTCTATTTGAGAGAGAGTCCTAAAGGATTTTGATATCCATTAAATTGAAAACATCCCTGATTCCATCAGAGTGAATAATTATTAGACCATACAGGATGGATGGACATTCAGAGTAGCCAATGTAGTTTTAGGAAAGCTAATGAATACAGCCTCCCTGATTTCATTCAGACTCTTAACAAATTCACTTTTGCCAACAAACTCGTTATTCTTCATTCCCCCCTCCTAGATATTTCCTCTTTTCCTTCTTTCTCTCTCTTTTTTGTTGACAAAAGGGTGACGTTAGCTTTTATCTTCTGCAGAAGAGAAGAATCCTTCCTATTGGCTTTCAAACTGCACAAAGCTAAATGCTAGATGATAGCCTGATAACAGCGGTACAGTATTTACTAATAAATCTTTTTGGTGCCCTCTGGAGACCCGGAGCTAATTTGGGAATCTTGTCATCTGTGACATGAAACTTGGCTACTGCAGTTTCCCAGAGAGTTTGAGAACTAAAAATGGTTGGGGAAAGAGAGAACGCACAGCTCTCCCTTCCTGCGCAGAAAATCTGCCTCCCAGTTTCTCACGGGGTTGTTTCTCACAGGCTGAAGTTTGACAAGAGCAGTATTTTCTAAGCAGTTGGAAATAGGAAATGAAGCAGAACATGAATCATTTAGGTCTAGGTTGGCAATTTTAGCTGTGGGGATGTAAACAGTGGCTCTCTTTTTTTGAGTGAGTTAACAACTGTAAAAGTCAAAATGTGATCAACATTAACCAACATACCGGGATACGAAATTCATTAAATCCCAGTTTCCAGAGATGTCTCATGGGTTCCCGTTCTGCAACATAGTCTCATCCTGAGGGCTCTGTTCATTCTTGGGTTAAGCAAGGAAGCATCAGAAGCAACACAGTGAGGCCATGCAATGTTTTCCAAAGTCTAAAATTCCTTCCCCAAAGAGTTCCATCTCTGCAGTCGTTCTGTTTTTAAAAAGAAAAAAAAAAATACTGTGCAACTTTGCCTTTATTTTGTTTTAACATATCCTTAAAAGAAAGCCAATCATACCACACTTTTCCTTTGAAGAGAAAGGGAAATTGGTCATTAATATTGATCCTATCCATAGCAGGTCTTTTTGCACAGACTGGTGGTACACACACTTGATCATCCCCCTCTGCTTGCCCAGTTTCACTAACAGAAAGCTGGATCAGGAGCAGCTGGGACTTGGACCAGCACTCTGCAACGGGATGACAGTGTTGCAACAAAACTGACCCCTGAACCTGTTCTGATTTTAAGTCTGGGAAATCACTGAGGAGTAGTTTACTCATTTGCTTGTTTTATTGTTAGAACCCTAAGATCAACAATAACACCTACCTACATAAATCATGAAGGTAATGCACACATTGGAAGAATACTTTAAATTTGCCCATGTTTGTTTTAAACTACAACAGGAACAAAGAGGAAAATAGAAAATTTGCCTCTACAACAATGCAAGACTTGGAAGAAAATTATAAAAGAAATATTTCCTTAGAAAAAAGTGAACTAAGAGTGCAGTTACTGCCTAGCCAGGACATTCACAGGAATTCATTTCAGCCCACATTTGCCAAGCCCTGATGTATAGCAGATGCTAGGCAATTCCTAGCCCCACGTGGTCTTCTAGATGTCTCAGCTTTCTCTTAGGAGAGATAATTTCATTGCTCCTTAGGTCTGTTTTATCTACTGTGAGAGGTGGGATACACCCAGGCCTGGTGACATCAACCTAAATGAACACTTAGAAAGCTGCTCCAAATGAGACAGCAAGTCTTAATAGGATAAGCAAGTACCAAGTAAACCATCTGTGGTCAGGGCAAGCGTCTGGTCTAGTGCGTAACACACCGACATCATAGAGCAGGTGCATGAGTCTGAGTTCTGGCTCCAGCTCGACTCCAGCTGTCGCCAATGCAGACTCCGGAAGGCAGCCGTGATGGCTCAGATAATTGGATTCCTGCTACTAACATGGGAGACCTGGACTGAGTTCAGGGAACAAGCTACTGAGTAGGAGAGTTCTCTCTGTCTCCTAAATAAATATTTTAAGGCTATTGTTTCATTTTTAATTATTTTTATTTTTAATATAAGAACAATTTCTTGTTTATATCTACAATCCTAAGAAGAGAACCATATTTCCCTCCCTCCCTGCCTCCCTCCTTCAATATTCCTCTATTCCTTCCTTTTTTTTATTTTCACAAAATCATAATTTCAATCCAGTTTATAATCACAGACTTTGGTCTTTCCACTTTTTACTCATCATTTTTTGTTTTATTTTTTCTTTATTTGAAAGGCAGAGTTACAGAGGGAGAGAGAGAGGGGTCTGTATTTGAAAGGCAGAGTTACAGAGGGAGAGAGACAGAGAGAGGTCTTCGATCTGCTGGTTCACTTCCCAAATAACTGCAACAGCCAGGGCTGGGCCAGACCAGACAGGAGCCAGGAGCTTTTGCCAGATCTCCCACATGGGTGCAGGGGCCCAAGCACTTGGGGCATCCCTTACTGCTTTTCCAGGTGCATTAGCAGGGACATGGATCAGAAGTGGAGCAGCCATCACTTGAACCAGTGCCCACATGGAATGCTGGCACTGTAGGTGGCAGCTTAACCTGGTATGCCACAGCACAGGCCCCGAATAAACATTTTAAAAAAATTGAAGGTAAAAGTCTTGTCAAACTGGAGAGGTAAGCTTCCATAGGGCTTGGCAACTCCATGAAGCTTTCTGACCCAATGAGACAGAAGCATGTCTTAGATTAAGTGGATTGCTTGATCAAGTTACTTAAAACAAGCAGTCACCAGAGGTACATATTCAATTTTTTGGGTATCCAGCTTTTTACTTAGCAATTCTACATTTACATTTATTTTCAGTCTTAGATTGTTGAGTCAAAGGCTTCTCTTTGGGTAACTATTCATGATCAGATTTTCCAACTGTCCCTCTTGTATAAACTACACCCATACAGTATGAACTAATATTTACAGTTCACAGCTCAAAAAAGTAGAATAAAAACATAGAGTCTTAATGGCAATCTAACTGCAAAATCCCTCTGGATTTCAGATTTTTCCTGACTTTCCTTCTATTGTTTGTCTGACACAAACCTAATTTGGAAGTATTTATAAAGTTTTTCATCTGAATTTCCATGGTTATTACAAATTTTTCTAAAACATATTTTACCATTTTATGTAATATCCTAGTTACCTAAAAAGCAATTCAACTGGCATAAGCAGGTTTCATTATTAATATAGACAGTCAACTCATCGTAAGACTGATAGGAATGGAATCAATAGGTACACAGTTGTATAATTGTTGCGAGCACTTGGTATGCTATGAATATCAGCCAGTGTTATGCAAAAGGAAGGGAAAATATCAATGAGTCCAAATAAATGACTCAACTCACTATGGCCAACAAAAGGCACCACAAAGCAATAAGGAAACTCACTCATCTGTAGTCTTCTGTCAAGCTCAATTCAGAACCATTTTAGTTTTCCTGGGCTGAAAGCTTTAGAGTCAACTTAAAGGAACTCTAATTTCCCTGAAAGGAAAATGGTTTTCATCATTTGTGCTGAAACACTTGGGCTACAAAACAACTTTCTGGGTTAGAGGAAGTTGGGATAAAGCTTACCAGAGTTGGGGGTGGAGGGTGGGGATGGGTTCTCCTGTTGCATAGCACAGGTGGGTGACTGTAGATCATGAAAATGTGAAACACATGGTACAAAGAACCAGAGGATATGAGCTGGTGCGCTCCGAACATGGAGGAAGCAGTGGGGGAGGGTGAGCGTTAGCAGTGTGATTTGATCATTTCGTGCCAGATACATAGTGTTGAGATATCACACTGTGCTCCATGGAGGTGTACAAGTAATATATATTAACCAAAATTTTTTAAAATAACACTAAAGATTTTTTTAAAAAAACCCTACTGGATGACTCAGAAATACTCTTGGGGAGCTGTCACAGTTTATCTCTTGTATCTCTTGTGTCCTCACAAAATACATTCATTTTATAATTACTGTATCCATTCTGGGCCCATTAGAGATAGTGCTACTGTGCCTGTATTTAGAGGTATTTAGTGTATTTGGGAATGCCAGAATAGCAGCATAAATATCAAATATTTGTAGAGATACTGTTCATAGTATCTTTCTAGACCATAAAAGCCATTCTTGTGTTTTCTAGTTCAGTAAATTAAAAACTCATCATCTTTTTTGCCTTTCATCTTGAAAGCTTTTCACTATGACAATTCCACACTACAGAAGCTTTTAGGCAGCAAATTGTTACACATAATATCCAGTGTTTCATCATCTAGGAGATTCCCTAAGGAAAGTTGCAGCCATTGTAAAGGGTTCCTAATGAATATATGTTTCTCCCATGATATGGTCCATAAAACCTTGTGAGTCTCTATTTCCTAAAAGGCATTCAAATACATTACATACATATTCTTTTCCATCTCCCTTAGTGCTCTAAAAGAGTTGATGTTTAGTTGTTTTATATTCCAATAAAATAAAGGAGCACGTACATAGACTTCATAACACTGTCATACAAATGGATTGTCATTTTAAATGTCATTTTAAATATTTTTCTAAGTGAGTGAAATCTACCAATTTTGAGCCCTTTTTTAACTCAAGTAAAAGCAAAAAGATCTATTTTTTCCTTTAGGCATTAAATTTTCCTAAAAAACACTGAGTTCAATTTCTATCACAGCATTTAATAATTCATTTTATACAGTTAAAAGGATAACAGTATTTTAAGGCACACAATATTTTTGATTCATATATATAGAATTTGTACAAAATGATGAATAAATTTGCATTTATTTTTTAAAAAGATTTATTTATTTATTTGAGAGTTAGAGTTACAGATAGAGAGAGAGAGAGAGAGGTCTTCCATCTGCCAGCTCACTCCCCAAATGGCTGTCCTGAGCTGAGCTGATTTGAAGCCAGAAGCCAGGAGCTTCTTCTGAGTCTTCAACGTGAGTGCAGGAGCCCAAGGACTTGGGCCATCTTCCACTGCTTTCCAGGCCACAGCAGAGAGCTGGATTGAAAGTGGAGCAGCCAGGATTTGAACCAATGCCCATATGGGATGCTGGCACCTCAGGCAGAGGTTTTACCCACTACACCACAGCGCTGGCCCCTGCATTTCTATATAAGTGCAATGAAACAAACATTCCACAAGAAATGACCAAACAAGCATTAATTAAGTATACAGACTGTATTAAGTCTACTGGATATCTTATACCAGAGGCTATCTTGTAGCAATGCCTCAAGATCTCTACACATAGAAAAAGCGGCAAGATGGCGGAATAGGCAGGGAGCACACTATCAGTCCGGGGGAGAGACAGGTTAATATAAGTAGAGATACTGCAGGGTCAAGGAAGAGTAGGGGATGAAACAACAGAGGAAACTCTTCTGGAACTAGTGATTCACAGTGGACCTGCGTGGAGAGCGTGGGAGCCCAAGTTCGGGACACCAGCAGCAGACTCAACACACCAGCACTGGAACGCGAGGTGAGCCGAACCTCAATAGCCCGAGACACCAGCGGGCAAGTGGAAAGAGGAGGCTAGAGGGAACGAGGCTTGAAACTCCGTGGGGAAAAGTTCACCAGGCTAACTAGAAGAGAGAGAGGAAAAAAATTAAAAAAGTGACCGATACGGACACGAGTTTCTCTCTCTCTGCTCACCCCTCAAAGGTGAGCAAGACAGAGCAGGCGCCATTTTGGACATATGTCATAAGCAGGGCGACCTCAGGTCTGCACCAGCCCTGAGCCTAGCAGAAACACCTGACTCTGGGGGGAGGGGTGAAATAACAGGAGATTAGCATCTAACTTGGCAACCCAGTGGGAGACTGCAGGAGAATTGGAGCCTACACTGAGGGCAGCAGAGTTTCCTGTGTGGTCCTTGGGAAAGAGCTTCTGATCTCTGGCTCCTGTGCGTATATCATTTGCCTGCTAACTACCTCCAATTACATTCAGCTGTGCGGAATTACTTCCCTTTTGAATCAAAAAAAGAAAGAGAGATTTACCACACCTAACCTGGGAGTGTCATCCTTGACACACCCTCAACCCTGAGGAACCAAACACAGCTCTCAGTCCACACTCATCTCAAGCCTCTAAGGCTCCACTGAAAGCAGACAGACCACTTAATATAGAGCCAGTGTAACAAGAAAAAACACCACAGTGAAGAAACCAAATATCTCCAACATGCCAAACAACAAACGCAAAAACCAAGCTAACAAGAACAAGGAAGACACTATGACGCCCCCAAATGAAAAAGACACCCCAATTCAAGATTATGAAGATGATGAGATCGAAGAAATGCAAGAAGCAGATCTCAAAAAATTGATAAGAACATTAAGAAGTTCTCAAAAACAAATTCTTGAACTACAGAAATCCTTAATGGACAAGATAGAAAATCTCTCTCGTGAAAATGAAATATTAAGGAGGAATCAAAATGAAATGAAACAACTAGTGGAACAAGAAACTGTGATAGTGACGAGAAATCATAATGAAATGAAGAATTCAATAGATCAAATGACAAACACATTAGAGAGCCTTAAAAACAGAATGGGCGAAGCAGAAGAGAGAATATCAGACTTAGAAGACAGAGAACAGGAAAGGAAACAGGCAAACCAAAGAAAAGAAGAGGAAATTAGAAATCTAAAAAATATTGTCGGGAATCTACAGGATACTATTAAAAAACCCAACATTCGGGTTCTAGAAGTTCCTGAAGGCATGGAGAGGGAGAAAGGATTAGAAGGCCTTTTTAGTGAGATACTAGCAGAAAATTTCCCAGGTTTGGAGAAAGACAGAGGCATCTTAGTACAGGAAGCTTATAGAACCCCTAAGAAACATGACCAAAAGAGATCCTCACCACGACATGTTGTAATCAAACTCACCACAGTGAAACATAAAGAAAAGATCCTAAAATGTGCAAGAGAGAAACGTCAGATTACTCTCAGAGGATCTCCAATTAGACTCACAGCAGACTTCTCATCAGAAACCCTACAAGCTAGAAGGGAATGGCGAGACATAGCCCAGGTACTAGGAGAGAAAAACTGCCATCCCAGAATACTATATCCTGCAAAGCTCTCATTTGTGAATGAAGGTGAAATTAAGACTTTTCATAGCAAACAGAAACTGAAAGAATTTGTTGCCACTCATCCTGCCCTGCAAAAGATGCTTAAAGATGTGTTACACACAGAAACACAGAAACACGGTCACCAATATGAAAGAAGGTAAAGGAAGGAAACCTCACAGCAAAAGATCACAGGAAGCTCAACTTCTCTTTGACATAGAATTAAACTCTGATGCTCTGTTAAATCAATGTGTTAAAGTAATCTATTATGTTCTCTTGATGTCTGTTCAATTCTAATTGTTCAAAAACAGCTGAATTTTTATTAAGAGCTTGGGTTATTTAAATATGTGCTTATTTTCAAAGATTTGAATAATCACCTTGTAACAATGATCAAATTTGGTCTATGTTATGTCATGATTTTAAGGAATCTTATTTCAACCAGATATTTTGGATTTTGAGCCTTCTTGGCATTCTTGACAGGCATTCAAAAAATCAAAGTTTCAAACAATCTGGTCTCTAAAATTTCCAGTAAATCCTGGACTTTAGTTTTTCCAATTTGGGCCAAACTGAAAAAATCAAAGGACCTATGTCTCTCATCTGATAGAGACACCAACTAATCAGGCTATTTGGATTATATTAGAAGTACTGTCAAGATGTGATGTGGTACCAGACTTTAAGTTTCTATAATGGAAAATGCTATTAATACAAATGTTTGAGAATTAAAAAGTGTAATGATCTTGTGTTACTAGACATGATAGTTATCTTAATGAGAAAGCCCCAGAGGCCTAAAGGGTTAAATACTTGTAAAATCCTACAGGTGCTTTCAAAAATACTGTGAAGTAAGCAAGTGCCTCTTGTTGGTTGATGAGTTTATAATTTTAAACATGGCAACTTAAAGTCTTTTGTCGTCCACAGTTATATATGATGTGCTGCTCATAAAACTAAAGCGCTGTTGATTCTGTGTTTAGCTGTCCTCCTATAGGTTCCTATGGACTTTTTCCAGCCACTTTTATTGTATTCAGTACTTTGGGATGGCTCTGTAAACAGATGAAGCCAATAATGTATTCACAGTACCAACTGAGAGAAAGTATGGTTAACTGAGGTAACTAAAAACAAAAAGCAATTCAAATCAATTGGCAATCTACAAAAAGAGTTAAAGATTTTAAAAGCTATTATTAAAATTGCTATATTGGTCTATTATGCTATGTTATATGTGTGTACATATTGTATGTCCACATGGGGAAATTTTATTAAGAGTTTTATTTTAAATGGCTTATAGATAAGATTGTCCATAAATTTAAGCTGCTAAAATCAATCAAAGATACATTTTAATTTGTGTGACCTGAATCTGTGTATCATATGTTTTAGACTTGTTGGTAGAAAGAAACGAAAAACATTTTAGATGGTTGTGCTTAAGTTTACTGGCTAAACAAACTACACCATGTTAGATATTTAAGAGGTGTTTTCAAATACATGATCCTTAAAATTTATAGAAGGCATTGGACCTTCTGGTAAATGTTTTCTTAAGTTGTTATCCAATGGTTGAAATGGTTTGCTAAGTATTCATGTAATATTGCTATTGTCAGCAAGCGATCTAGGACTTGCTCCCTCATTTCTCTATTCTAAGCCCAACTTGTTCTTTCATTTCTCTATTCTCCTCAAGGTAGGAACCTAATTCTATTATGAAGGAATCTGTAGGATGCACAATTTAATCTTTAGACCTTATAAAAGAGATGGCTAACATTTTTCTGTAATAGCATAGCCAAAATAAGAGCTTAAATAATAATCTCATAGCTAGATTCACTTCGCCATCAGCGAAGTATACAGTAAGTAGAAAAAACCTCCCTTTCAGACCAAAGGGAAAGAAAGTTTTAAAGTGAGAATATAATTTTCCTCATGGGCATTGTCTACCTTAGAAAAACTACTACAGAACATGCCTGTGACTATAGACTTGTAGTTCAGGCCACTGAAGATTAGAGATGGGACACGGGCACTCCCTTGACTTGCATCCTCTGGTCTGCTTTAACACAAACCAGGAGGAAAAGAAAGCTGGCATCAGAAGCAATGGGTGGCAGGCCTATTAATGGCTGATCTGTACAGTGATCTGCCCTCAAGCAGACCCAACAGGCCAGTCCACTGCAGTGGCTTTCAATGTGGTAAGCCTGGGCTTCAGCAGAAGTCAGCTTGTGAAGAGCCCTGGCAGCTCTGCCAAGAGTTGGATCACTGGATATGGACCTGCCCTGGAGTCGAAGGATGCCCAGGTCAGAGCCACAGATCTTATTGGCTCTAAGCTGAAAAGCCCTTCACTCAGCCCAACTTCCAAAGTGACCACTGCAGCTGAGGGGATGGTCAAGTAGGGTCAGCAACATTGCAGGCAGAACTGTAAATTTCTTGTTAGAGATGCCCCCTGCCTTTACCTGGCCAGCTCTCCTCCCAGGCCAGCCAAGTAATGAAAGTCAACAGAGTGCCTTCCCCTAGGAGGTTCACACCTCCCTTAGGATATACCCCATGTGAAGAGATAGATAGGTCTGGGCCTCTGAATTTACAAGGCCTAAAGCCCACCAGATTATTATCAAGCCCCTTCTATCAGGTTCTATTTGCCTCTCAATCAGAAAAATTACTTGTAGCTTAGACAGCACCTTTCTTAGCTCCTCTAATAATGACTCTGTCCTTTGTTCTAGGCCCTGTCTAGTGCACTTGGGCCTCATTCCTTTGTAATCATAACCTTTACTCTACCACCAATGGCTCTACTCCCAACCTGTGTGTACTGATGGTCCTCTTCCCCACTTAATGCTGTATAATTGTTCAAACCTGGTAAGTGCCACTCTTAGGATCATTGGTTACTATCCTCACTCTGTCTTTTATGACCTTGTCTAAATATGATCAGAGTCGGTAAACTTGGAAGGCTTCCATAGCCTTGGCAACTCATGACGACAGCCTAGGATGGTTACTGGTGCCATAAACTAGAGTGTCAATTTGTTCGGTCAACAACAGGAGCCACTGTGCACTTGCTCCTCATGTGGGATCTCTGTCCTTAATGTGCTGTACATTGTGATTTAATGCTATAACTAGTACTCAAACAGTATGTTTCACTTTGTGTTTCTATGTGGGTGCAAACTGTTGAAATCTTTATACTAAATTGATCTTCTGTATATAAAGAGAATTGAAAATGAATCTTGATGCAAATGGAAGGGGAGAGGGAGCAGGAGAGGGGAGGGTTGCGGGTGGGAGGGAAGTTATGGGAGGGGGAAGCCATTGTAATCCATAAGCTGTACACTGGAAATTTATATTCATTAAATAAAAGTTAAAAAAAAAATCTCTACACATAGTGTACTATTTGTATACTGTGTAATAGTGACTATTGCAGCACTTACTCTAACCTGAGCTTTCTGTGATGCTGGAGACTGATGGGACACACCTTCTTGAGATACTGCTCTCCCTGCATTTCCAGTGGGGTCCTTCCTGAAGTTCTGACTGCTCACTCTCATTGCCCTGTGGGAAATCTTTCCCAGGCCCACACCTTAACTGCGGCCACTCTCAGGAATGCTTCCACGCTCAGGAGTCTCCTCGTCTACGGTGTACCTGGATGGTTCAACCTCTGTTAACACAGCAGTAACCACAGTGCATATCTCTAGTCGATGCTTCTCCAGATGATTACTCCTAACTCTCGGCTAACCGCTTCAACTCGCATTCCAGGTAGATTCACTGTTTTCTTTGAGGATGCTACATGGGACTTACAACACGAACATGTATTTCTTGTTCCTAGGATCTAGGGGTCAGCTCCAGCGGCTCTGCTCCAGCTCATGTTGAGTTGGAACCATTACAGGCTCACTGACTGAAGTGATCATGTTCCCAGGGGAGATGCAGGGGCATTCACGGGGAGGGGTGGGGGGGAGTAGTGATTTCTCCCAAGGACTCTCCTTGGGACTGCAGCTCCAATCCTGATTTCACTGGGTCAACAAAATCACACGGTCAATTCAAATCAATGGGTCAGGGAAGTATACTCCACCCCCATTAAATCCAGCAAAGAGGGGCCAGCACCGTGATGTAGGGGGTAAAGTCACCACCTGATTCAAGTCCCACTGCTCCACTTCCAATCCAGCTCTCTGCTATGGCCTGGAAAAGCAGTAGAAAATGGCTGAAGTCCTTGGGCACCTGAACCCACATGGGAGACCCGGAGGAAGCTCCTGGTTCCTGGCTTCACATCTGCCCAGCTCTGGCTGTTAAGGCCATTTGGGGAGTGAACCAGCTGTGGAAGACCTCTCTCTCACTCTCTGGCTCTTTGTAACTCTACCTTTCAAATAAATAAATACATTTTTTTAAAAACCCAGCAAAGGATAGAAAAGAATTCCAAATAATTTTATCTAGAAGTTGCAGGGCCTGATTGATAATAATTCATTCCAAAATACCTTATTACCAAACAGTGATTGCTGTATTACTATGTTTACCACCTTCCCAGTTGCCCAAGCTGAAAAGAGAAAAATTAATTCTCTATTCTTTCATTTACTCATATGGAATCGGTCAACACCACTTCCTGTTTCTATCTCCTAAATATCTACTATACAAGTCCATTTCTTTCTATCTCCATAACTATTTCACTATCAGAATCTTGCCATCCCTCACCAAAGCATAATAATGATCTGTTTCATTTAAAAGACCCTACCGGGGCAAGCAGTTGACATAACAGAATACGGCTTGTGATGCCCACATTTCATATCAAAGTACCTGGGTTCAAGTCCTGCTCCACTCCAAATTCTAGCCTCCTGCTAACACAGACCATGGGAGACATGATGGATGGCTCAAGTAGCTGGGTTCCTGTCACTCATGTGGGTGATCCAGATTGACTTCCTGACTTTGGCCTCTTCCAGCCTGTGGGCATTTTGGGGGTAAAACACCAGTGGGATCTAGCTCTCTGTCCCTCTCTTTCTCTCTCTCCCATGTGAATAAAAACAAAATAAAAATTTTGAAACAAATAAAGCAATCTGCTATAAACAGATTAATCACAAAAATCTCAGGAGCTGAACACACAGAAATTTGTTTTTCACTCAAAATGTCCAAATAGTGTCCTAGTTTCATCAGTAGTACTTCTTCAAATAATGACATAGAGATTCAGACAGCTTCTTTCCAATGGCTCTACTGTTTTCCTATTATCTCTTCTAAGGATAATGACTATGCAGATTGCAGGTCAATGGGCTTTGTGTGCCACCCTTAAGTAACACACATCACTTCTATCCATCTTCCTTTGGCCAGAACTCAATCATATTGGTTTGCTCATCTTAACAGCGGCTGAAACAGAGCCTAATGTGTACTCAAGAGGAAAAGAAACAGCCAACATTCTTTGCCACAACTTTCTTGCTGATCTCTTTGCTAGCAGGAATGAGTCACCTTTGAAGCATAAATTTGATCATGTTATTCCCCTGCTTGGAATTTTCATTACTTTACAATGATTGAAAACAGAACCAAACTTCTTTATAAGATGGGAAAGGCACTTCATGTGAAGATAACCTATTCTTCAGTCACAATGCATTATTTTCAGTTCTTAGAAAATAACATGCTGAACTCTGTCTCTGCTGTGCTGTTACAACAAACAACCCTGCACTGGTGTGCACTTTTTAAATATTTAAGAACCTTTAAAGTTTAACTCAAGCAGCAGTTTCTTTATGAAGTCATTCATTACTTCCTCAGCAATTTTTTAGAAATAGCCACTTTTTCATATATTCTATTTATCCTACACATTGCTTTGCCGTGACATTGACACACTATGTACTTACTATCTCCCCTCCATACCACTTAACTATAAGCAGGAAAAAACAGTGTTCAGTACCAATATTATCTGGCATTGATATTTAAGATTATTTATCAACCTCATAGCATTACATATAACCAAGAAGAAACAATAATTTTATAGTAAAAATTCAGCTATCCTCCTAAGTGGAACTGAGGTATAGACACATACAAAAGACCATCATAACCCACAATTTTTCCAGATTAGCCAAAAAGGTATGGGCTACTTGGGTCTCTAAATTCTTGCTTCCTGATTATAAAAGAATGGAATTGGCTGCCCCAAAATTCTAGCCATTCCATGTAAATTGAACAATTCATTTCATCAATAAAAATCATTGTTAGACACTGAATTGCCCATCCCCAATTTATAGATGGAACTCTTTTTTTTTCTTTTCAACTTTTATTTAATAAATATAAATTTCCAAAGCACAAGTTTTGAATTATAGCAGCTTTCCCCCCATAACCTCCCTCCCACCCACAACCATCCCATCTCCTACTCCCTCTCTCATTCCATTCACATCAAGATTCATTTTCGGCCGGCGCCGCGGCTCACTAGGCTAATTCTCCGCCTTGCGGCGCCGGCACACTGGGTTCTAGTCCCAGTCGGGGCACCGATCCTGTCCCGGTTGCCCCTCTTCCAGGCCAGCTCTCTGCTGTGGCCCGGGAGTGCAGTGGAGGATGGCCCAAGTCCTTGGGCCCTGCACCCCATGGGAGACCAGGATAAGCACCTGGCTCCTGCCATCGGATCAGCATGGTGCGCCGGCCGCAGCGCGCCTACCGCGGCGGCCATTGGAGGGTGAACCAACAGCAAAAAAGGAAGACCTTTCTCTCTGTCTCTCTCTCACTGTCCACTCTGCCTGTCAAAAAAAATAAAAAAATAAAAAAATTTTAAAAAAGATTCATTTTCAATTATCTTTATATACAGAAGATCAACTTAGTATATACTAAGTAAAGATTTCAACAGACTGTACCCACAAAGACACACAAAGTATAGAGTACTGTTCGAGTAGTAGTTTTACCATTAATTCTCATAGTAAAACACATTAAGAGCAGAGGTCCTACATGGGGAGTAGGTGCACAGTGACTCCCGTTGTTGATTTAACAATTGATACACTTATTTATGATGTCAGTAATCACCTGAGGCTCTTGTCATGAGTTGCCAAGGCTATGGATGCCTCTTGAGTTCACCAACTCTGATCTTATTTAGACAAGGCCATAGTCAAATTGGAAGTTCTTTCCTCCTTTCAGAGAAAGGTACTGCCTTCTTTGATGGCCCGTTCTTTCTGCTGGGATCTCACTCACAGAGATCTTTCATTCAGGTCATTTTTTGCCACAGTGTCTTGGTTTTCCATGCCTGAGAAACTCTCATGGACTTTTTAGCCAGATATGAATTCCTTAAGGGCTGATTCTGAGGCCAGAGTGCTGTTTAGGGCTTTTGCCATTCTATGAGGCTGCTGTGTATCCTGCTTCCCATGCTGGATTATTCTCTCCTCTTTAATTCTATCAATTAGATAGAATAAGACACTGGTCTTACTTATGTAATCCCTTTGACACTTAATCCTATCTTTTTGATCAATTATGAACTTAAACTGATCACTTTAACAAGTAAGATGGCAATAGTACATGCCACCTTGATGGGATTGAATTGGAATCCCCTGGTATGTTTCTAGTTCTACCATTAGGGGTAAGTTCAAGTGAGCATGTGCCAAACTATACATCTCCTTCTTCTCTTATTCCCACTCTTATATTTAACAGGGATCACTTTTTAGTTAAATTTAAACAACTAATAATAATTGTGTGTTAATTAAAGAGTTCAACCAATAGTATTAAGTAGAACAAAAAAAATACTAAAAGGAATAAAATATTAAGTTGTTCCTCGACAGTCAGGACAAGGGCTGATCAAGGCATTGTTTCTCATAGTGTCCATTTCACTTCAACAGGTTTCCTTTATGTAAGCCATTCTAACCGGGGTGAGGTGAAACCTCATTTTGGTTTTGATTTGCATTTCCCTGATGGCTAGTGATCCTGACTATTTTTTCATGTGTCTTTTGGCCATTTGGATTTCCTGTTTTAAAAAATGTCTATTGAGGTCCTTGGCCCATCTCTTAAGTGGGTTGTTTGTTTTGTTGTTGTGGATTTTCTTGATTTCTTTGTAGATTCTTGTTATTAATCCTTTATCTGTTGCATAGCTTACAAATATTTTTTCCCATTCTGTTGGTTGCCTCTTCACTTTCCTGACTGTTTCTTTTGCAGTACAGAAACTTCTCAATTTGATGTAATCCCAATTGTTAATTTTGGCTTTGACTACCTGTGCCTCTCAGGTCTTTTCCAAGAAGTCTTTGCCTATGCCTATATCTTGCAGGGTTTCTCCAATGTTCTCTAATAATTTGATGGTGTTGGGTCGTAGATTTAGATCTTTAATCCACGTTGAGTGCATTTTTGTGTAAGGTGTGAGGTAGGGATCTTGCTTCATGCTTCTGCACGTGGAAATCCAGTTTTCCCAGCACCATTTGTTGAACAGACTGTGCTTACTCCAGGGATTGGTTTTAGATCCTTGATCAAATATAAGTTGGCTGTATAGATGGAACTCTAACCCTCAACTTCATAGTATTAGATGGTAGAACCTTTAGAATGTGATTAAGTTATGAAGATTGTCATAAATGGGACTCTGACCATACAAGACTTTCCCATTCCACTATGTCATAGTGAGAAAACAATCATCCACAAAACAGGAAGCAGGCCCTTGCCACACATTGAACTTCTTGGTGTTTTGATCTTGAACTTCCCAGCCTGGAAACTATGATAAACAAATTTCAATGTTTATAAGCCACGCATTCCTTGGCATTTTTATAGCAGCCCCATATGGACTAAGATGATCACCTCTTTTTGTAGCATTATTTATTTGAAAAACAGAGCAACAGAAAGAAAAAGAAATAGCAAGACAGAGAGAGAAACAGAGATCTTCCCATCAGTTGATTGCTCTCCAAATGCCCACAATAGCTGGGGCTGGGCCAGTACCACAGCCAGAAGCCAGGAGCCAGGAACTTCATTCAGGTCTCTCATATGGTTGACAATGACTCAAGAACTCGAGCCATCATCTGCTGCCTCTCAGGGTGTGTACTAGCAGGAAGCTATATTGGAAGTGGAGGTGGGACTATACAACGGACACTCAGATATGGAATGTGGGAGTCCCAAGAGGTGGCTTAAACCAGTGCACCACAATGCCTGCCTCTAAAACAATCATCTTAAATATTTACTATGTTGATTACTATGCTGTAAGTAATTAAAGTTTTGAGAGTGAGGACTTCCATTTAGTCTTCCATTTAGTGTCTCAAAAACTATTAAACCCCTTTAGACTGTCTTTGATTAGGGCATTTTGGATTATTCCAATGCTAACTAATTTCTCCTAGGGTCTGACCCAACTCTTATTTAAGAGTTTTCTTCAAGGAGGTAAATCAAAATATAATCATAAGAAAGTATCTCAGTAAGCACTTGAAATGCTGAGTTGACCAAGCACTACTGAAGGTTATGATAGAAAATTCAAAGAGAAATGCCAGACTTTGCTCTGCCCAATCATGATGTGAACATTTGCACCTCACAGCCATCTGACTGGGAGCATCAATGAAACCTCATATGCCTACGTTAAAACCATAAGATCCTTTTTCAGACAGTTTTTAGTTTTGGAAGAGAGAAATGGGCTTGTAAAGACACTTTTCCAGCTTGCTTTAAATGTGAAAACACATGGTTTCACTGAACTTTATTTTTTTGAAGATTTACTTATGTATTTGAGAGTCAGAGTTACAAGAGAGAGAAAGAGGGAATGAGGGAAAGAGGATGGAAGGGAGAGAGGGGAGGAGGAAGGGAGGGAGAGAGAGAGAGATTCCATACGCTAGTTCACTCCCCAAATGGCCATAATGGCTGGGGCTGGGCCAGGCCAAAGCTAAGAGCCAGGAGCTTCTTCAGGGTCTCCCATGTGGGTGGCAGGGCCCTGAGCACTTGGGTCATATTCCACTGCTTTTCCAGGTCATTACAAGGGAGCTAGATCAGCAGCAGAGCAGCAGGGACAAGAACAGGCACCCATACAGGATGCTGGCTTGGCAGGTGGCAGTTTTGCCTGCATAGCCACAACGCTAGTCCCTTTCACTGAACTCTAATTCCCTTTCACTGTGATGTGGGACAGGCAGGGAGTCGGGTAGGTAACAACGGGGCTGACAACTTTCCCTGCAGTTTCTGTCTCCAGATCTGCACCCTAACCCCACCCCCTTGAATGCCAGTTCAGCACATCCACTTTCCCATGATCCACCTGTCTCCTCCAGCAGGAAGAAGATATCTTCACAAGCACACGTACCCTGAGCTCCACACAGAGACACCATGAAAACCTTCCCAGAGGACATCACACACCAAACTCCACTGTATGGGTATATTCAATCAGAGCATCACCCCTACCCACAGCTCTCTCTGTCCTCTCATGGCAGCCCTCCCTTCTCCATCCTGCCCTCACTTCACAGGCACCCTCTTCTCATGGCTCATGCATCTCCCATGAGGCTGCTGGCTTTCACACCTGAACGCGCACTCACTCCCTCTCTTTACATAACTCCTGCTTCTCTTCTTGCACTTTGTCTCTGCTTTAAATTCTTATCTCACACTGGGGTGAGAACCTGTAATACTGCAGTTGGGGAACATTCTTCCCACAATAAATGGATTCAACTTTAATTTATTAATTTTCCCCATCAACAGCAAATGGACTAAAAGATGAAATAGAACACCATTTCTCTGATTAAGCTTCTTTTTCCCCACATGAAAGAAATTCTGCTACTTTCAGTTAGGAAATGAAAAGACAACGATGTGAGAAACCTGGAGAAAGTCAGAAATATGCTTTTCTACGAAACTAGAGAAAAACAGTGGACACAGGAAACACAGGAGCAGGGCTCCCATAGGTGTTGGCAGACACAATGAGTCACTCGCGGAGGGTGTTGCCACATAATCATCTCCAAGTGGGAGCTACTCAGAGGAAGGTTTTATTTACTTGTGGCAAGTAAAGGAAAGGGTGCAAAGGTAGAGTTCCGAAAAGGAAACCGCCGCTCCAGGAAGCAGTTTGCTAGGGCTTTTATGGCAAGAGCTTGTGGGATACCCAGGCTATAGAAGAAGTAAAAGGGAAGGGTCCTACCTCCCTGTGACAAACGTCTGCATGCATGGAATGCTAAAAAATCTGACTCCAACGGAATTCTTCCGGCTTTAACCATTCTTGTTTGTGGTGTTCTGCCCTCTTTTTTGCCTGAATGCTACCCTTGTGGGGAATGAAGGGAGCCTCCTTGCCTCAGATGTGCCATGGATTGGAGACAGAAAGGGCTGTGGTTTGGATGTGATTGAAGTGCGTCCCACAAAGTTTCATGAGTCAGAAGCTTATTCCTCAGTAGGGTGATGCTGGGAGGTGGAACCTTTAAGAGGTAAGGGCTTGAGGAGATCCTTAGGCCCATGGGAAGAGACTGTGTTGGACTTGCTGTTTTCCTGATGTGATTTCTCACTCCCACCATTTCTATCCACCGTGAGATACAGCCTAGGGGCCACTCACAGAGCTTGTTGCCATGCTGTTTGGACCTTCAGCCTCCAAAACTGCGAGCTACCTAAACCTCCTTCCTCTATAAATGGCCCTGTTATTTCTAGTAACAAAGCACAACCGATACGGACTAAATGTGGATGGTTTCCAAATGTAAAACCAAATTATTTGTCCTGATGAGTCTAAACTCCACGCCCCCACCTCGCCCACCAGTTTTATCAAGAATATGGGAATGGACGAAGAACCAGTAGTGTGACCCTGCACATTCTTACACTGACTGGATTTGAGAGCACTGTCAAGGTTGGAAAGGAAAAAACAGCAGTGAACTGTGCGGCCCAACTCTCCCATCTCAAATGCTGTGAAATCAGAAGTCCATTGTTGTAGAAATTTGAGGCTCAGCTAAACATAAAACACTGAGAATGGCATTGAGTTAAATGGAAGGCTGTCTTTCAGGGCTAAAGGAGTTACCCTTCTCCTCTTCTCCTGTTGTCATGGGACCTTTTCTTGGTAGAGTCAGTAGATTAACTGGCACTTAGACATTAATGGTGTATGATCAACTAATGCATTTACTCATTGAGGTCCCTTTGCCATTCGTAAGAGCTGAAGTCATATCCCAGAAAATTAAATTCTAATCACTAAATTAAAGATGTTATTGCAGCACTTGAAGGGAGATTAACAAGGGAGGAAACAAACCCTTTGGAGTTCCTCTGAAATCCCATGACAAAGCTCTTACAGAAGGCTGAACAAAGACCAAAGGCTGGAGAACAGGTAAGTTATTTTCAACTTCTTACAAGAAAGAACATTCTAACAACATGAGTACCAAAAATAATGAGCCCATCCACTGAAAACACGCTCCCATGTGCCAGATTCGTTCTGTATGTCATCTCATTAAACCCTCCCAAACATCCCTTTATTTTGGCACACGATCAGGAAACTGGCACAGAAAAGTTAAACAAATTGCCTTATGTCATACTTGAAATCCAAACCTAGACAGTCTTATGCTGCAACCACAGATTTAGTAGGCACGTCACAATGGGACCAGGTGCTTCATGAAACTGTGTAATTAAATCTTAGATTAGCAATTCATTCAGTTCTCTAAATTTACCATGAACAAATGACATAATATCTTTTAACTTACTTGATTCATGGTTTCTAAAAAGTAAATGAATTTAAAGGCATCAACGGGGCCGGTGCTGTGGCTCATTTGGTTAACCCTCCGCCTACGGCGCCGGCATCCCATATGGGTGCCGGGTTCTAGTCCCGGTTGCTCCTCTTCCACTCCAGCTCTCTGCTGTGGCCCGGGAAGGCAGTGGAGGATGGTGTAGTGCTTGGGCCCCTGCACCCGCATGGGAGACCAGGAGGAAGCACCTGGCTCCTGGCTTCAGATCAGCGTACCCTCTGGCCGTACCCAACCATTTGGGGGGGTGAACCAATGGAAGGAAGACTAACTCTGCCTGTCAAATTTAAAAATAAATAAATAAATAAAGGCATCAATGAATATTTCTATAACTATGTCTTGTATAGTATTTAATTAATCACTTCTTGGTCTGGGGTGTGTTTATTCATACAAAAATGTAACTTAGAATAGCAAAAAATCATCCTTTACATTTAAAAAGATACAATTGATATTATATTATGCAATCTCTTTAATTATGGAAAAGGTTATGAACATATTTTGAGAGAGGACAGTATAAGGACTAGGAATTTCATAACCAAATACAGTATTGTTTTCTTATGGAATCAAAACTGTTCAATGTTATATCTAAATGTATAGCTTTGACATGAGCTTGTTGCAGTCAATTAAAAATGGAATGACCTGGGTATCAAAACATATAACATTTCCTCTCTGATATAATTAAGAATGGAAATCAGTATATGCTTTAATAGATGGTTAATGAGCATGAAATAAGGGAAATCATTGAAGGCAGAAATAAAATCATAGGAAAGAGCTCCCAAGTGCTGAAAGCTATGGTGAGTACATAATTCACCGGTCCATCATGAATTCTCACCCTTGAGGACTATGAACAGAACCAAGGCAACCCTGGAGCATCCAAAAGGGGTGTAGGTCAAGTGAAAAGGAGTCACAGGAAATGGGAAGGCAAAAGATCAGGCTGTTTCTACATAACAAAATCTTAGTGCAGGGCCGGCAATGGCAGGCAGCAGGTTAACGCCCTGGCCTGAAGCGTTAGCATCCCATACGGGTGCCGGTTCGAGACCTGGCTGCTCCACTTCTGATCCAGTTCTCTGCTATGGCCTGGGAAAGCAGTACAAGATGGCCCAAGTCCTTGGATCTCTGTACCTGTGTGGGAGGTCCGGAAGAAGCCCCTGACTCCTGGCTTCGGATCAGTGCAGCTCCGGCCATAGCGGCCACCTGGGGAGTGAACCATCGGATGGAAGACCTCTCTTTCTCTTTCTGCAACTCCTCTCTCTGTGTAACTCCGACTTTCAAATAAATAAATAAATCTTTTAAAAAATCTTAGCACTATATAAATTTAGAAATTATTTGATTTTACAAAATGTATTTGCTGCTTAGATAATCTTAAATAGGTTCTTTTAAGGTGACCTGAATTTTGGCTGAGATATAATAAATAACAGAATAATTGTTAAAAAGCATACATTCTAAGTGGACAAGAAATTATAGAATATTTATCCATCCCTCATAACAGAAATATGCAATATGCTATTTAGATAACATTTACCAGCTTCTTTCTTCCCCAAATGTTACATGTTTTAAAAGCTGAGTGAGTGGGCCGGCGCCGCGGCTCACTAGGTTAATCCTCCGCCTGCAACGCCGGCACCCCAAGGTTCTAGTCCCCGTTGGGGCACCGATCCTGTCCCGGTTGCCCCTTTTCCAGGCCAGCTCTCTGCTGTGGCCCGGGAGTGCAGTGGAGGATGGCCCAAGTCCTTGGGCCCTGCACCCTCATGGGAGACCAAGAGAAGCACCTGGCTCCTGGCTTTGGATCAGTACGGTGCACTGGCCGCGGCGGCCATTGGAGGGTGAACCAACGGCAAAGGAAGACCTTTCTCTCTGTCTCTCTCACTGTCCACTCTGCCTGTCAAAAACAAAAGCTGAGTGAGTGGAAGTGTGACGTATTTGATGCTTTAGCAGCACTTTCCCGTAAACAGCACTTCAGTTCCGAGCAGTTCTCGTCCCATGCCCTCACTAGTGGTTTTCAGTACTGTGTCACGTGAGATTCAAGAATAAACTAACAACGCCTGTTTTTGAAGCAATCACAGAATTCAAGCTACCGGAATTTTGATGTGCCAACAAGCCCCCAGCTCAGCAGAACAGTTCAGATTAACACAGGGTTCCTCAAATTCATAGCCTTAAATCAGAAGGAGGCCCAGGATCCAAAAGACTATGTTGCTTGTCTTAAAAAAAATTAAGGAAATATCCTTTTCCAACTACGTCTCTTTTTATCTTTCTAGATGGACAGATGAAATTTATACTCCATGAGTTAAAAACTAAAATCACATCATATAATCCTGTTTTTTATATTTTACATACTATCCATAATCTGTATACATTATAAAAATATTATATATAGTGTACATTTTATAAGTTTTCAATAAAGGTCAATAATTAATACTTTTTTATTTAAATTATTCATGAAATAAAGCATTGATGTTCATTGGCATTCATTATGCTTAATGATGGCAATGGGGTTGAACATGCTTCTGAATATTTTAAGTACTGACTTAATGCCTTGTGACACAGTGATATGCAAGGCATTTTCTAAGATCAGTTGATGTAGGTGCTGGGTTTTCCAGCTCTCGTGGATGAATATGTTTCTCAAAAACATTCAGAGATCCAAATGGAACACATGCATGCTGGCTGTATTGTCCACATATATAATTCCAGAAAAATTGAATCACATTTCCATTAAGCAGTCATTAGTCATAAAGATTTTAATATAAACAAAGTGCCTTACATTTATGAAAGCAAATATTTTCAAAAATTTTTCCTTTCATAATTTTAATTTAAATTTTTCTGTGTATATGTATATAATTTATTGATATTTTATACATATATAGTTTATGAATTATAATGAATATGTAAGTACAAACATTTTCTGTTATTCATATATTGAGTATCAATGTGCAATGTGATTGTATAAAGAGATGGGGCCCTTGGGGTCATGAGGGCCTTCCTACATGGTATTATTGCCCTTATAAAATAGACCGTGGAGAGCTGCCTCACCCCTCCCACTAAGTGAAGATGAGCATGACATCCCCATCTATTAGAAACGGGTCCTCACCAGACCACATCTTCAGGAGCATCAGTCGTGGACCTCCAGCCTGCAGAACCGTGGGAGATAGATGTATGTTATTTACAAGCTTCCCAGGCCATGATACATTGCTATAGCATCCCAAATAAAGGCAGAGTTCATGCTGAAAAATTTTAATATTACTATGCTAGTTATTTATTGCTATATAAAAAATTGCCACAAACAGTAACTTAATACAGCGTTCACTTATTATCTAATAGTTTCTGTGGGTCAGGAATTTGGACACAATTTAGGGTTCCTAAACATTGGCATCAAGGAGTCAGTCAGGTTCTGTTTTCACCTAAACAGAGGAAAAGCCCACTGGCAGAATCTGATTCCTTGAGCTAAAGAATATGTTCCTAGTGATAAAGATAAAAAGCAACAGATAAAGGAGGCCCAGTGTTTCACTGTTCATTAGAGGATGCCCTAGTTTATAGAGGTCACCCTTACCTCCTTGCAAGTTGGGCCATAGAATGTGGCATTCACGGCTTCAACACCATGCGGGCAGAAGAGTATCTAACAAGAAATGAGCCATACTCTACTGGTACAAATCAAGTGACATCTCCCACCCATACTCAAAGGGAGTGGACTGCACAATGATGTGGACAAGAGGCAGGTATCTGACACTGGGGGTGGAGGGTCACCTTGGAGTTTGTCCTGCACAGTTTGACTCGGTTTTTAAAACATATTTAAAAGGCATGGAGATTACAACTTTAAATCAATATGGGATGACTTGGAAGTACCTATTAAAAGCACAATGACTTTTTTAAAAGATGTACTTATTTATTTGAAAAGCAGAGTTATAGACAGAGAGTGTGCACACACGAAAGACAGAAAGTGAAAGAGAGATATCTTCCATCTGCTGTTTCCCTCCTCAGATGTTCGCAACAGCTGGAGGTGGGCCAGGCTGAAACCAGGGGGCAGGAGCTTCATCCAGGTCTTCCATGTGGGTGACAGAGGCTCAGGCAAGTGGCCATTTTCCACTACATTGCCAAGTGCATTAGCAGGGAGCTGGATCCACAGTGGAGCAGCAGGGACTTAAACTGGTACTCAAATGGGATTCAGGCATTACAGGTGGTGACTTAACCCACCGCACCACAGCATTGGCCCATGAACAATTTGATTAACTCTTCTTTCCAAATTCTTCCTTTTTGAATCTTTTCTTGTAATATTTAGTTATTTATTTGCAAGGCAGAGAGAATCTTCTTCCGTTTGCTGTTTCATTCCCCAAATGGCCACAACAGCTGGAGCTGAGCCAGAGTGAAGTCAGGAGCCAGAAACCCCATTCAGGTGTGGGTAGCGGAAGTTAAAACGCTTGAGTTACCATCTTTTGCTTCCCAGAAACATTAGCAAGGAACTAGATGGGAAGTAGAGTAACTGGGACTTGTAACAGCGCCACGATTGGAGATGCAATCATCCCAAGAGGTGGCTTACCCCACTTTGCCACACTCCCACCTTCATGTATGTTTTATTTGTTTAAAATTGTTAAACATTCCAAGTCCATTCTTTTCTTCACTGACACATGATATTTGCATATTTCTGGGGTGTAATATACTAATTTGTTACATATATTCAGTGCACAATGGTAAATCAAGATAATTAACATTTCTATTGCAACCACTTCTTTTTTTTTTTTTATGTACTGGGTAACTCTGCACTCTTCTAGTTATTTTCAAAACATAATAACTTGGGAACAACATGCGGCAAAACAGGTCAATGCCAGCATCCCATATGAGTGCCCATTTGAGTCCCAGCTCCGTGCTATGTGCTGAGAAGGCAGTGGAAGATGGCCCAAGTCCTTGGGTTCCCACCACCCATGTGGGAGACCCAGATGAAGCTCTTGGCTCCTGGCTTTGGCCTGACCCATCCCTGACCATTAGAGTCACTTCAGAATTGAGCCAGCATATGGAAGAACTCTGTTTCTCTCTTTTTCTCTCTCTCTCTTTCTATCCCCTTTCAAATTAATAAATAAATCTTTCTTATAAAAAGAGATATATAATAACTTGTATTGACTAGAGTTATCCTACTTTTCTGTGAACACTAGAACTAATTGCTACTACCTAACTGTATCTTGGTACAATAACAAGGAAGTGTCCATTAATGGATGACTGGATAAAGAAAACGTGGTATATATGAGCATACGTAATGAAATACTATTCAACCATTTAAAAAGAGTGAAGTCGTGTCACTTCTAGCAACATGGAAAGACCTGGAGGATGGTATGTTAGCTGAAATAAACCAGACATAGGAAGACGTACACCACGTGTTCCCACATTTGTAGAAGCTAAACTAATGTATCCCATAGTAGAGAACAGAATAGTGACCTCTGGAGGCTGGGAAGGGGAGTCAGGGAAAATAGAGTGAAATAACAGTGTGCTGACTGCCTGCAACACTCTTCTCTGTTCTAAAATGATCCTCTCCTCTGCACATCCCAGAACTCAACTCATGGAAAATTGTAAATACTTTTACTGCCTTGTCAGTGTCCACTGCTGCATTGTAAACCATCCACATTTACTAATATAGAACAACAATTTATTATTTCTCACCTTGTGTGGATTGCCTGAGCCCAACTGAAGAAGTCTTCCGCTACACATGTATTAGATGGTAACATTCACAAACTACACTCAGCACATACTTCAGTTGGAAGTGGAATATCCAAGATGGCATTTTTGTAATATTTGTCAACTTTTTAAAGGTTCTTTTAAATATATTTTACTGTATATTTAAGATGGCTTTTCTCGTATGTCTAACGCTTCATTTGGGGGTATTCTTTAACTTTCAGAGTTTTTTTTTTCCTCTTTATTCATTTCATTGACAGATTTTTCCTACAAAACCTTGCTTTTATTCTGTTGTGGATGAATCTTTTTATAAAAAGAATACAGTAAGTTATGGGGGGGGGACCTTTGTAATCCATAAGCTGTACTTTGGAAATTTATATTCATTAAATAAAAAAATATTAAAAAAAGAATACAGTGATATTAATACATCTAAGAAAAGAGGGTTTTAGAGCTTAAATGGCCAGAAAATAATTGTGGGCTGATGTAAAATATTTGTATGCATTTTGCAAGGACCAGTATCTCATGAATAATAAGAGCTAAGATCCCTTCTTACTAGACTTAAGAGAAAAGTGATAAATTTGAGCTTCTCCTGGATGCTCAAAAAGCATGAAATCTCATGGGTTAGGGAAAGAAAAAGAAGAGTAGGAGAAAAAACAAAATGCTCAAAGTTAGAAACAACTCTAAGGAATGCTCTATCCCCTCGGAGCATTGAGCTCCAAATCAGAGAAAATAAAAGCAGCTCTTATTCGATTCTTGGGTTTCCTAAAGTGGAGGCAATCTATACTCAGGTTTTGTGTGTGTGTGCCAAGCCAGGAACGAGAGCCCCACAGGAGCTTGCCATCTTAGCACAGCCTGTTGGAAAAGTGGCTGAGTTTCCAAGAGACCCCAGACTTTAGTTAGAAATAAAAGACAGAGGTCAGCGCTGTGGCGTAGAAGGTTAACCCTCCAAGTGCAGTGCCGTCATCCCACTTGGGCACCTTTTCGAGTCCTGGATGCTCCACTTTTGATCCAGCTCCCTGCTGACGCACGTGGGAAAGCAGTGGAAAGGGCCTAAGTGCTTGCGCCCCTGCTCCCTTGTCACAGACACAGAGAAACCTCCTGGCTTCAGCCTGGCCCAGCCCTGGCAGTTGCAACCAGTTGGGGTGTGAATCAGCAGATAGAAGCACTCGCTCACTCTCTCTCTTGCTCTCTCTTTCTCTGTATTTCTAACTTTCAAATAAATAAATAAATAAAATCTTTAAAAGAAATAAAACAGGGCTGGCACTGTGGCATAGTAGGTAAAGCTGTGGCCTGTAGCCCCAGCATCCAATATGGGCACCAGGTCGAGACCCAGCTGCTCCACTTTCAATCCAGCTCCGTGGTATGGCCTGAGAAAACAGTAGAAGATAGCCCATGTCCTTGGGCCCCTGTATCCAGAAGAAACTCCTGGCTCCTGGCTTTGGATCAGCTCTGGTCACTGAGGCCATTTGGGGATTGAATCAGTAGATGGAAAAACCCTCTCTCTCTCCCTCCCTCTCTCTCTCTCTCTCTGCTTCTGCCTCTCTGTAACTCTGCTTTCAAATAAATAAATCGTTTTAAAAAGAAGTAAAACAGTAGCAGACCAATAGAACGTCTGATTCCAGGGCACAAGGAAGGTGTGAGTAGTGGACATTGGCATGGATCACATAGCCAGAGCCCAGCAGAAACAAGAATGCCTGAAGAGCTGACAGGGAGAGCCGTGACTGTCTCGGAGGCACCAAGGGTACCGTCCATTCCAGTGGAGGCCACTTAGACTCCTGCCCCCAGAACTCAGTGGCCTCCACTACAAAGCCTGAGGGACACGCTCTGAATTAAACACAATCCTGGAATAATACTGTTTTCTCAGAAGCTGCCATCAGATAGAATTGGAGCACAATGGAGAAGCTAAAGTATGTTTAAAAAGATACAGATTGTGATATTCTTCACGTTTGTCTCAGCTGATGGCTTGTCAAGGTCAACCTCATTGAACTGTTTATTCACAAGATTAAAATTCAAAGCTGTGGGCCCTCTGAGCCTGCTTATTGTTTATTTGCTCAACTCTGCAGTGTTGATTTATGTGTTGTGTTTAACTTTGAAAACTGAAATTAAAAAGATAATCCTAAGAGTATAATGTGGAAATAAGCCATTTCAAACACTAGAATCATTGCTTCTGTAACATCAGGGAGAACAGGACTCAAATGCAGATCTTTGAAACACATAACCCAGATCACCACTCACAAGACACACTGATTTAGTGTCTGGGGATAGAGCATAGACATTTTCATTTTTATTACTTTAATTCTTCATCCAAATTGATGCCAAAGTCTGACGTCACCATTCGGCAGTGGCCCTTTGTTTCTTCTCAACACAGTTCTACAGCCCAAAGATGGCATGAGATCCACCTCTCCTGAGATCTTTCCTGGGAATGTCTCTGCATCTACCCTCCTTCCACGCCTCCCTCTTCCCTTGGGTTCCCACGTTCTGGGGCTCTACATTTAGCTTCTTTTTTTCTTCTACTGTAACATTGCCCTGCCTGGGCTAAGAATGCCTTGGGGAACGCTGATCTTGGTTATGATCTAGCAACGTGTAAGATGCTACTTCTAAAATTGTCCCTGACCCTGTATTCTGCAACAGGTCCCCACAATGATGACTTTCTACCCCACTCTCACTCCAATTCCAGGAGGGATATCCAGCAAGGTCAAAATAATATGCAGATACAAGGGGTAGGGGAAGAGCTACTCAGTGATTTCTGCATTGCACATCCTGACAAAAAGCTCTTCAGTGGCTAAATGCCTCTGGGCAGTAACCTAGTTTTCCATTATTCGGTCACCATGTGAAACTTATAGAATTTTTTAATGGATGAGAAATTAAGATTCTTCTAGACCTCACTGAAAATGGAGAAAAATAAACCTTTTTCAAAAATGTGACTTATTTCTTTTTCTTAACAAGGTATCCATCTAGTCATTCATTCTACAAATACTCCTTTAGGACTTACCAAATGCCAAGCATAACGAAAATACAGGACACAGAGGAAACACATACAAAAAATAACAATCACATGGCATGCCAAGAACTGCTAGATCAGAGAAACAGGAAAACTCGGACAGAGATGCTCCTTTCCTGAAGTTGCTTAGGTGTCTCTGAGGTGTCATTAAGAGAGAACCAAACAGATGATGGTGATTATTTGTACCATTTACCTCTACTTCTGAAGGATTTTGTGATTGTACTGTTAACCAACTTTATTTTCTTTTTTTAATGTTTATTCATTTTTATCTACTTGAAAATTAGAGAGATAGAGAGAGAGAGAGAGATCTTCTGTCTGCTGGTTCACACTCAAAATGCCTGCAACAGCCAGCTCTGAGCCAGACAGAAGCCAGGATCCAGGAATTACACCCAAGTCTCCCACGTGGATGGTACTTGGTCCACTATCAGATGTCTCCCTGGATGTAGTAGCTGGAATCTGGACTGGAAGCATACTAGCCAGGACTCAAAGAAGCAGTCCAATGGCAGATGTGAACATCCCAAGCGGTGGCTTACCACGTGGCGCCACGACCTTATTTCTGCTCTAGTTTTCAGCATCACACTCACATACATAATGGCTAATTAGCTTCTGTTCTACTATACCTCATCCAAAGTTATGGAACTTTCAGAGCTGTTCATTTGGGATTTGGGGGTTACCTAAATAATACATTGTATTATTCCTCCCTCCAGTTTTCCTCTTCAAACTGGCATACATGTGAACTATGTTTTTCTAATTTTTTCTCCTCTTATGCAGCAGAGTCATTTATGTTTCTAAGAAAAGACATTTTCTTTGGAATAAAGTCCCACATCCATTTACTTGGACATTTCAGCCATAAATAGCACACTGGTGACTTTCTAGAACTGAGATGTGGGAGAGATACTTTGAATTTTTTCTTCAAATTGAAAAAAAAAAAGGAAGAACAAATTGCTTTCCTGACTTTATCATTTTCGTGGAGGAAGATAGAATCCTAGAAGCTTGCATTAAACGGACCTTAAAAGGACATTTATTTCATTTAACTAAGAGATTATCAGCAAAGTCAATTCTATAAGTCTGTAATATAGATAGGAAGATATGATTCAGGTAGAATTTATATTGAAATATAAAGCTACAAAAACACTTCTGAAAATTCCAGACATGTGAGTTGGCATTTGAACTATGAAAGAGAGAAAAGAAGTTTACATTGCTTAATGAGAATCAGTCACCAGATCTCACTGCTGCCTGAAAGATGTGGAGAGAGCAAACCCACCAGCAGGTATTCTTTGGTCAGTGTAAAGTGATCATAGAAGTGGTTTCTACTATTTGTCAGGAACATCTGCTCATAGGGAGAAAGAATGAAATTGATGTGGGTACAGGAGGTGTATTACCTGGAGCTGCATTGATGTGACCATGCCCTCTCCTAGAGTCATCCTTGTCTCCTCTTCACTGCTGTTTTAACACGAAGAATGGGAGCTTAGTGCAAAATCTGTAGAAGTACGGAATCAAGACAAAATGATAATATTGCAAATATGGGTCTTTGATTCCACAGAACCTTGATGTATCTCTAAAAGCCACTGTTGTTTCAAACAAGACATCGCCAAGTGTTCAGGCCAGTCATCTCGTATTTTAGGGAAAGACAGTTCAGCCTGCAGAGGTGACATCTGGAATTAGACACCCAAAAACTACGTAAACTCTGTGACTGGGGTCCAGTCGTGCATCTGCACCTTCACTGATTTTTCACATTTCCACTCTGAGGTATCTTGATAAATCATAGATTTGACCACAGGATGTGATGTCTGTGTGAGTGTATATGACCCATATACTTGAGATATTTTCTGTATTTAATTAGCATGCTGTAAACCTAGATTAAGAGATAGTCTCATTATTTACCACACTTGCTGGAAAACAAATATTAAAATTATTGACTATAATAAAAAGTATTACAATAATACATATTTTCCACATATTATTCTGCCAATTGATGGTTACGTTCTCCCAAAATACTGAAGGATTCCAATAACATTAATTAAAAATTCTTAAGACAATTTACATGGCAAATAACTAAATACCCTTGAATAAAATTTATTTAAAAATATAAGTTGTAAAATGTATCAGGATATTTTTTAAATATGCCACTGTTAATAAAATGTTATTAATGTTATAGTAAGATACTAATTTATATAAAATCATTCTTCTCTTTTTTTTTAATTTAACTTTTATTTAATGAATATAAATTTCCAAAGTACAGCTTATGGGTTACAATGGCTTCCCCCTCCCAAAACTTCCCTCCCACCCACAACCCTCCCCTTTCCCACTCCCTCTCCCCTTCCAATCACATCATGATTCATTTTCAATTCTCTTTATATACAGAAGATCACTTTAGTATATATTAGGTAACGATTTCAACAGTTTGCCCCATATAGCAACACAAAGTGAAAAAAATACTGTTGGAGTACTAGTTATAGCATCAAATAAGAGTGTACAGCACATTAAAGACAGAGATCCTACATAATATTTTTTTAAAAATTAATTTTCTATGCCATTTCCAATTTAACACCAGGTTGTTTTTTTTTCATTTCCAATTATCTTTATATACAGAGGATCGATTCAGTATATAATTAGTAAAGATATCATCAGTTTGTACCCACACAGAAACACAAAGTGTAAAAATACTGTTTCAGTACTAGTTATAGCATCACTGCATATTAGACAACACATTAAGGACAGATCCCACATGGGATGTAAGTACACAGTGACTCCTGTTGCTGACTTAACAATTTGACACTCCTGTTCATGGCGTCAGTAATCTCCCTAGGCTCTAGTCATGAGTTGCCAGGGCTATGGAAGCCTTTAGAGTTCACTGAATTTGATCTTATTCCAATAGGGTCATAGTCAAAGTGGAAGTTCTCTCCTCCCTTCAGAGAAAGGTACCTCCTTCTTTGATGGCCCCGTTCTTTCCACTGGGATCTCACTCGCAGAGATCTTTCATTTAGGTCTTCTTTTTTTTGTTTACCATGATATCTTGGCTTTCCATGCCTACAATACTCTCATGGGCTCTTCAGCCAGATCCGAATGCCTTAAGGGCTGATTCTGAGGCCAGAGTGTTGTTTAGGACATCTGCCATTCTATGAGTCTGCTGTGTATCCCACTTCCCATGTTGAATCCTTCTCTCCGTTTTTGATTCTATCAGTTAGTATTAGCAAACACTAGTCTTATTTGTGTGATCCCTTTGACTCTTAGACCTATCAGAGCCATCGAATGTGAACGGAAATCGATCACTTGGACTAGTGAGATGTCATTGGTACATGCCACCTTGATGGGATCGTATTGGAATCCCCTGGCACATTTCTAACTCCACCATTTGGGGCAAGTCCGATTTAGCATGTCCCAAATTGTACATCTCCTGCCTCTCTTTTTCCACTCTTAACTTTAACAGGGATCACTTTTCAGTTAAAATTTAAACACCTAAGAATAATTGTGTGTTAATTATAGAGTTCAACCACTAGTACTAGAACAAAAACAACAACAACAACAAATACTAAAAAGGATAAAGTATTACATTGTACATCTAGAGTCAGGACAAGAGCTGATCAGGTCATTGTTTCTTATAGTGTCCATTTCACTTCAACAGGTTTCCCCTTTGGTGCTCAGTTGTCACTGATCAGGGAAAACAAATGATATTTGTCTCTTTGGGACTGGTTTAATTCACTCAGCATGATGTTTTCCAGATTCCTCCATCTTGTTGCAAATGACAGGGTTTCATTGTTCCTTACTGCTGTATAATATTCTATGGAGTACATGTCCCATAATTTCTTTATCCAGTCTACTGTTGATGGGCATTTGGGTTGGTTCCAGGTCTTAGCTATTGTGAATTGAGCTGCAATAAACATTAATGTGCAGATGGCTTTTTTATTAGCCAAATTAATTTCCTTTGGGTAAATTCCAAGGAGTGGGATGGCTGGGTTGTATGGTAGGGTTATGTTCAGGTTTCTGAGGAATCTCCAGACTGACTTCCATAGTGGTTTAACCAGTTTGCATTCCCACCAACAGTGGGTTAGTGTCCCTTTTTCCCCACATCCTCTCCAGCATCTATTGTTGGTAGATTTCTGAATGTGAGCCATTCTCACCGGGGTGAGGTGAAACCTCATTGTGGTTTTGATTTGCATTTCTCTGATGGCTAGTGATCTTGAACATTTTTTCATGTGTCTGTTGGCCATTTGGATTTCCTCCTTTGAAAAATGTCTATTGAGGTCCTTGGCCCATCTCTTAAGTGGGTTGTTTTGATGTTGTGGATTTTCTTGATTTCTTTGTAGATTCTGGTTATCAACCCTTTATCTGTAGTATAGTTTGCAAATATTTTTTCCCATTCTGTCGGTTGCCTCTTCACTTTCCTGACTGTTTCTTTTGAAGTACAGAAACTTCTCAATTTGATGCAATCCCAAATGTTAATTTTGGTTTTGACTGCCTGTGCTCCTGGGGTCTTTTCCAAGAAGTCTTTGCCTGTACCTATATCTTGCAGGGTTTCTCCAATGCTCTCTAATAATTTGATGGTTTTGGTTCATAGATTTAAGTCTTTAATCCATGTTGAGTGAATTTTTGTGTAAGGTGAAAGGTATGGGTCTTGCTTCAAGCTTCTGCACGTGGAAATCCAATTTTCCCAGCACCATTTATTGAATAGACTGTCCTTATTCCAGGGATTAGTTTTGAATCATTGGTCGAATATAAGTTGGCTGTAGATGTTTGGATTGATTTCTGGTGTTTCTATTCTGTTCCATTGGTCTATCCATCTGTTTCTGTACCAGTACCATGCTGTTTTGATAACAACTGCCCTGTAGTATGTCCTGAAATCTGGTATTGTGATGCCTCCGGCTTTGTTTTTGTTGTACAAGATTGCTTTGGCTATTCGAGGTCTTCTGTGTCTCCATATGAATTTCAGCATCATTTTTTCCAGATCTGAGAAGAAGGTCTTTGGTATCTTGATTGGTATTGCATTGAATGTATAAATTGCTTTTGGGAGAATAGACATTTTGATGATATTGATTCTTCCAATCCATGAGCATGGAAGATTTCTCCATTTTTTGGTATCCTCTTCTATTTCTTTCTTTAAGGTTTTGTAGTTTTCATCGTAGAGATCTTTAACGTCCTTGGTTAAGTTTATCCCAAGGTATTTGATTGTTTTTGTAGCTATTGTGAACGGGATTGATCTTAGAAGTTCTTCCTCCGCCGTGGCATTGCCTGTGTATACAAAGGCTGTTGATTTTTGGGCATTGATTTTATATCCTGCTACTTTGCCAAACTCTTCGATGAGTTCCAGTAGTCTCTTAGTAGAGTTCTTTGGGTCCCCTAAATAAAGAATCATCTCATCTGCAAAGAGGGATAGTTTGAGTTCTTCCTTCCCAATTTGTATCCCTTTAATTTCTTTTTCTTGCCTAGTAGCTCTGGCTAAAACTTCCAGAACTATATTGAATAGCAGTGGTGAGAGTGGGCATCCCTGTCTGCTACCAGATCTCAGCGGAAATGCTTCAAACTTTTCCCCATTCAATAGGATGTTGGCCATAGGTTTCTCATATATTGCTTTGATTGTATTGAGGAATGTTCCTTCCATACCCAGTTTGCTTAGAGTTTTCATCATGAAAGGGTGTTGTATTTTATCAAATGCTTTCTCTGCGTCTATTGAGAGAATCATATGGTTTTTCTTCTGCAGTCTGTTAATGTAGTGTATTACGTTGATTGTTTTGCGAATGTTGAACCATCCCTGCATACCAGGGATAAATCCCACTTGGTCTGGGTGGATGATCTTTCTGATGTGTTGTTGTATTCTATTGGCCAGAATTTTATTGAGTATTTTTGCATCTATGATCATCAGGGATATTGGTCTGTAATTCTCTTTCAATGCTGCCTCTTTTCCCGGCTTAGGAATTAAGGTGATGCTGGCTTCATAGAAAGAATTTGGGAGGATTCCCTCTTTTTCGATTGTTTTGAATAGTTTGAGAAGAATTGGAGTTAGTTCTTCTCTAAATGTCTGGTAGAACTCAGCAGTGAATCCATCTGGTCCTGGGCTTTTCTTTGTTGGGAGGGCCTTTATTACTGTTTCAATTTCTGTCTCAGTTATGGGTCTGTTTAGGTTTTCTATGTCTTCCTGGCTCAATTTAGGTAGGTTGTAAGTGTCCAAGAATCTGTCCATTTCTGATAGATTTCCTTGTTTGGTGGCATACAACTCCTTGTAGTAATTTCTGATGATTCTTTTTATTTCTGTGGTGTCTGTTGTTACATTTCCCTTTTCATCTCTGATCCTATTGATTTTGGTCTTTTCTCTTCTTTTTTTAGTGAGTTGGGCCAATGGGGTGTCAATTTTGTTTATTTCTTCAAAAAACCAGCTCCTTGTTTGGCTGATTTTTTCTAATTTTTTTTTATTCAATCCTGTTGATTCCTTCTTTGATTTTAATTATTTCTCTTCTCCTACTAGGTTTAGGTTTGGTTTGCTGCAGATTTTCTAGATCCTTGAGATGACTTGAAAGCTCATCTATTTGGTGCCTTTCCAATTTCTTGATGTAGGCACCTATTGATATAAACTTTCCTCTTAACACTGCTTTTGCTGTATCCCATAGGTTTGGGTATGTTGTGCAGTTATCCTCATTTACTTCCAGAAAACTTTTGATTTCTCTTTTAATTTCTTCTATGACCCGTTGTTCATTCAGGAGCATGTTGTTCAATCTCCATGTGTTTGCACGTGTTCTAGGGATTCCCGAGTTGCTAATTTCCAATTTCATTCCTTTGTGGTCTGAGAAGCTGCATGGTATGATTCTAATTCTTTTGAATTTGCTGAGACTTGCTTTATGGCCTAGTATGTGGTCAATCCTAGAGAAGGTTCCATGTACTGCTGAGAAGAATGTAAAGTCCTTAGATGTAGGATGAAATGTTCTGTAGATATCTGTTAGATCCATTTGGGCTATAGTGTCATTTAGATCTACTGTCTCCTTGTTGATCTTCTATCCTGTTGATCTGTCTATCTCTGAGAGTGAAGTATTGAAGTCCCCCAGAACTATTGTATTGGGGTCTAAGTCTCCCTTTAAGTCCCTTAACAAGTCTTTTAAATAAACCGGTGCCCTGTAATTAGGTGCATATACATTGATAATCGTTATATCTTCCTGTTGAATGGATCCCATAATCATTAAATAGTGCCCCTCTTTGTCTCTCCTAACAGTTTTTGTGGTAAAGTTTATGTTGTCCGATATTAAGATGGCTACGCCCGCTCTTTTTTCATTTCTGTTGGCATGGTATATATTTTTCCAGCCTTTCACTTTCTTTTTTTTTTTAACTTTTATTTAATGAATATAAATTTCCAGTGTACAGCTTATGGATTACAATGGCTTCCCCCCCCCATAACTTCCCTCCCACCCGCAACCCTCCCCTCTCCCGCTCCCTCTCCCCTTCCATTTGCATCAAGATTCATTTTCAATTCTCTTTATATACAGAAGATCAATTTAGTATAAAGATTTCAACAGTTTGCACCCACATAGAAACACAAAGTGAAACATACTGTTTGAGTACTAGTTATAGCATTAAAAAACAATGTACAGCACATTAAGGACAGAGATCCCACATGAGGAGCAAGTGCACAGTGGCTCCTGTTGTTGACCCAACAAATTGACACTCTAGTTTATGGCGCCAATAACCATCCTAGGCTGTCGTCATGAGTTGCCAAGGCTATGGAAGCCTTCCAAGTTTGCCGACTCTGATCATATTTAGACAAGGTCATAAAAGACAGAGTGAGGATAGTAACCAATGATTCTAAGAGTGGCATTTACCAGGTTTGAACAATTATACAGCATTAAGTGGGGAAGAGGACCATCAGTACACACATGTTGGGAGTAGAGCCATTGGTGGTAGAGTAGAGGTTATGATTACAAAGGAATGAGGCCCAAGTGCACTAGACAGGGCCTAGAACAAAGGACAGAGTCATTATTAGAGGAGCTAAGAAAGGTGCTGTCTAAGCTACAATTAAGTTTTCTGATTGAGAGGCAAATAGAACCTGATAGAAGGGGCTTGATAATAATCTGGTGGGCTTTAGGCCTTGTAAATTCAGAGGCCCAGACCTATCTATCTCTTCACATGGGGTATATCCTAAGGGAGGTGTGAACCTCCTAGGGGAAGGCACTCTGTTGACTTTCATTACTTGGCTGGCCTGGGAGGAGAGCTGGCCAGGTAAAGGCAGGTGGCATCTCTAACAAGAAATTTACAGTTCTGCCTGCAATGTTGCTGACCCTACTTGACCATACCCTCAGCTGCAGTGGTCACTTTGGAAGTTGGGCTGAGTGAAGGGCTTTTCAGCTTAGAGCCAATAAGATCTGTGGCTCTGACCTGGGCATCCTTCGACTCCAGGGCAGGTCCATTTCCAGTGATCCAACTCTTGGCAGAGCTGCCAGGGCTCTTCACAAGCTGACTTCTGCTGAAGCCCAGGCTTACCACATTGAAAGCCACTGCAGTGGACTGGCCTGTTGGGTCTCCTTGAGGGCAGATCACTGTACAGATCAGCCATTAATAGGCCTGCCACCCATTGCTTCTGATGCCTAGTTTTCTTTTCCTCCTGGTTTGTGTTAAAGCAGACCAGAGGATGCAAGTCAAGGGAGTGCCCGTTTCCCATCTCTAATCTTCGGTGGCCTGAACTACAAGTCTATAGTCACAGGCATGTTCTGTAGTAGTTTTTCTAAGGTAGACAATGCCCATGAGGAAAATTATATTCTCACTTTAAAACTTTCTTTCCCTTTGGTCTGAAAGGGAGGTTTTTTCTACTTACTGTATACTTCGCTGATGGCGATGTGAATCTAGCTATGAGATTATTATTTGAGTTCTTATTTTGGCTATGCTATTGCAGAAAAATGTTAGCCATCTCTTTTATAAGGTCTAAAGATTAAATTGTGCATCCTACAGATTCCTTCATAATAGAATTAGTTTCCTACCTTGAAGAGAATAGAGAAATGAAAGAACAAGTTGGGCTTAGAATAGAGAAATGAGGGAGCAAGTCCTAGATCGCTTGCTGACAATAGCAATATCATATGAATACTTAGCAAACCGTTTCAACCATTAGATAACAACTTAAGAAAACATTTACCAGAAGGTCCAATGCCTTCTATAAATTTTAAGAATCATGTATCTGAAAACACCTCTTAAATATCTAACATGGTGTAGTTTGTTTAGCCAGTAAACTTAAGCACAACCATCTAAAATGTTTTTCGTTTCTTTCTACCAACAAGTCTAAAACATATGATACACAGATTCAGGTCCCACAAATTAAAATGTATCTTTGATTGATTTTAGCAGCTTAAATTTATGGACAATCTTATCTATAAGCCATTTAAAATAAAACTCTTAATAAAATTTCCCCATGTGGACATACAATATGTACACACATATAATATAGCATAATAGACCAATATAGCAATTTTAATAATAGCTTTTAAAATCTTTAACTCTTTTTGTAGATTGCCAATTGATTTGAATTGCTTTTTGTTTTTAGTAACCTCAGTTAACCATACTTTCTCTCAGTTGGTACTGTGAATACATTATTGGCTTCATCTGTTTACAGAGCCATCCCAAAGTACTGAATACAATAAAAGTGGCTGGAAAAAGTCCATAGGAACCTATAGGAGGACAGCTAAACACAGAACCAACAACGCTTTAGTTTTATGTGGATGACAAAAGACTTTAAGTCGCCATGTTTAAAATTATAAACTTATCAACCAACAAGAGGCACTTGCTTACTTCACAGTATTTTTGAAAGCACCTGTAGGATATTACAAGTATTTAACCCTTTAAGCCTCTGGGGCTTTCTCATTAAGATAACTATCATGTCTAGTAACACAAGATCATTACACTTTTTAATTCTCAAACATTTGTATTAATAGCATTTTCCATTATAGAAACTTAAAGTCTGGTACCACATCACATCTTGACAGTACTTCTTATATAATCCAAATAGACTGATTAGTTGGTGTCTCTATAAGGTGAGAGACATAGGTCCTTCGATTTTTTCAGTTGGGCCCAAACTGGAAAAACCAAAGTCCAGGATTTACTGGAAACTTTAGAGACCAGATTGTTTGAAACTTTGATTTTTTGAATGCCTGTCAAGAATGCCAAGAAGGCTCAAAATCCAAAATATCTGCTTGAAATAAGATTCCTTAAAATCATGACATAACATAGACCAAATTTGATCATTGTTACAAGGTGATTATTCAAATTATTGAAAAAAGCACATATTTAAATAACCCATAGCTCTTAATAAAAATACAGCTGTTTTTGAACAATTAGAATTTAACAGACATCAAGAGAACATAATAGATTACTTTAACACATTGATTTAAAGAGCATCAGAGTTTAATTCTATGTCAAAGAGAAGTTGAGCTTCCTGTGATCTTTTGCTGTGAGGTTTCCTTCCTTTACCTTCTTTCATATTGGTGACCATGTTTCTGTGTTTCTGTGTGTAAGACATCTTTAAGCATCTTTTGCAGGGCAGGATGAGTGGCAACAAATTCTTTCAGTTTCTGTTTGCTATGAAAAGTCTTAATTTCACCTTCATTCACAAATGAGAGCTTTGCAGGATATAGTATTCTGGGCTGGCAGTTTTTCTCTCTTAGTACCTGGGCTATGTCTCGCCATTCCCTTCTAGCTTGTAGGGTTTCTGATGAGAAGTCTGCTGTGAGTCTAATTGGAGATCCTCTAAGAGTGATCTGACGTTTCTCTCTTGCACCTTTTAGGATCTTTTCTTTATGTTTCACTGTGGTGAGTTTGATTACAACATGTCGTGGTGAGGATCTCTTTTGGTCATGTTTATTACAGCCTTTCACTTTCAGTCTGTATGGATCATTGTTGGAAAGATGAGTTTCTTGTAAGCAGCAAAAAGATGGGTTTTGTTCCTTAACCCAATCAGCCAATCGGTGTCTTTTAACTGGACAGTTCAGGCCATTAACATTCAATGTGACTATTGAGAAGGAGTAACTTTGCCCTGTCATTTGCCAAAGATTTTTTCTAATATCTGGTTTGAGATTCCTGTGATCTTTTGCTGTGAGGTTTCCTTCCTTTATCTTCTTTCATATTGGTGACCATGTTTCTGTGTTTCTGTATGTAACACATCTTTAAGCATCTTTTGCAGGGCTCGACGAGTGGCGACAAATTCTTTCAATTTCTGTTTGCTGTGAAAGGTCTTTATTTCACCTTCATTCACAAATGAGAGCTTTGCAGGATATAATATTCTGGGCTGGCAGTTTTTCTCTCTTAGTACCTGGGCTATATCTCGCCATTCTCTCCTAGCTTGTAGGGTTTCTGATGAGAAGTCAGCTGTGAGTCTAATTGGAGATCCTCTGAGAGTAATCTGACGTTTCTCTCTTGCACATTTTAGGATCTTTTCTTTGTGTTTCACTGTGGTGAGTTTGATTACAATGTGTCGTGGTGAGGATCTCTTTTGATCATGTTTATTAGGGGTTCTATAAGCTTCTTGTACTAGGATGTCTCTGTCCTTCTCCAAACCTGGGAAATTTTCTGCTAGTATCTCACTAAAAAGGCCTTCTAATCCTTTCTCCTCTCCATGCCTTCAGGAACTCCTAGAACCCGAATGTTGGGTTTTTTAATAGTATCCTGTAGATTCCTGACAGTATTTTTTAGATTTCTGATTTCTTCTTCTTTTCTTTGATTTGATTGTTTTCTTTCCTGTTCTCTGTCTTCTAATTCCGATATTCTCTCTTCTGCTTCACCCATTCTGTTTTTAAGGCTCTCTAATGTGTTTGTCATTTGGTCTATTGAATTCTTCATTTCATTGTGGTTTTTTGTCACTATCACAGTTTCCTGTTCTACTAGTTGTTTCATTTCATTTTGATTCCTCCTTAATATTTCATTTTCACGAGAGAGATTTTCTATCTTGTCCATTAAGGATTTCTGTAGTTCAAGAATTTGTTTTTGAGAACTTCTTAATGTTCTTATCAGTTTTTTGAGATCTGCTTCTTGCATTTCCTCTATCTCTTCATCTTCATAATCTTGGATTGGGGTGTCTTGTTCATTTGGGGGCATCATAATGTCTTCCTTGCTCTTGTTACCTCGGCTTCTACGTTTGTTGTTTGGCATGTTGGAGGTAATTTATGGTTTGGTTTTTTTTTTTTTTTGGCTGTGGTGTTTTTTTTCTCGTTATACTATGCCTCTAAGTGTGCTGTCTGCTTTGATGGATCCTTAGGGGCTGTGATGGGTGTGGCCAGAGAGCTCTGCTTGATTCTTCGGGTTTAAGGCTGTGCAAAAAGCGACTCACCCAGATTGTTCTCTCCCTTGCTCCTTGCTGGATTGCTCGCTCTCTCTCTCTCTCTCTCTCTCTCTCTTTTTTTTTTTTTTTTTTTTGACTCAGTTGGGAAGTTATTCGGTACAGGTGAGTGGAATTTAGTGTAGTTGAAATCTGGCCTCTGTGAGTATTCGTTTGATCTACCCCTGGGACCACACAAAGTGTTTATGCAGCCCTCAATGTGTTCTCAAGTTTCAAGTTACTGAGTTTGTGAACTCCTTGGCGGCGCTTTAGATATGTAAAATGGCTCCTGCTTTTTGTTTTCTCCGTGAGTGAATAGAGAGGCCTCTGCTTTTCCCCCCCAATGTCTCGGGTTTCTGACGCCTTTGTCTTACCTCCCGCTCCATTCCCGCACTGGCGAGATTCTGAGGCTCGGCTCCCGCGGTTGGGTTTCCACGTGGTGGGCTCCCTGTAGGTTCTCTGTGTCACATCCACTAGATCCGGAAGCGTTTCTTCTGCAGTTTTTTTCTTGAATCTTTTCCTGAGGCTACAGTAATTCCACTTTTATGAAACTTTATTTTCCCAAACTACGGAGCACGTCCTCACTATCCGCCATCTTGGCTCCGCCCTCTTCAAATAAAAAAAAAAAATCACTCTTTTCTTGTAATATAAAACTCACTAGAAGTTAGTCTGTTAAAAGTACATGAGCTCCCATATTAATTTAAATGAAATATGGGAGGAGGAAGAGTGTCAAGGAAGACAGATAGATGTTTTCAAGCATAGCACTGGGTATGGTTAAGAGCAAAGGAAAAAGAATTTTAGGGAAATATAAGTGGTTTGAATACTCAAAGAGCTGTGAAGGCATATTAACAGCCTGGGGTAGTTTTGAAACCAGACCAGCAAAGACCAAAACGTAACTCATGCATTTATCTCAGCTTCTGACCTCAGTTTTGAACTTCAGCTCATCCAGTTTTACACTACTAGCAGGTTCCCCAAAACTTTAATGACTTGTCTAGTCAAAATCTTTTTTAATTTCCCATTTCCTAGGGGGAAAAATAATCCAAATTCTTTATTCTAACATACAAAGTTGTACATGGGCCAGTGCCGTGGCTCACTAGGCTAATCCTCTGCCTGTGGCGCCGGTACTCTGGGTTCTAGTCCTGGTTGGGGTGCTGGATTCTGTCCTGGTTGCTCCTCTTCCAGGCCAGCTCTCTGCTGTGGCCTGGGAAGGCAGTGGAGGATGGCCCAAGTGCTTGGGCCCTGCACCTGCATGGGAGACCAGGAGAAGCACCTGGCTCCTGGCTTCAGATCGGCTCAGAGTGCCAGCAGTGGCAGTCATTTGGGGAGTGAACCAACGGAAGGAAGACCTTTCTCTCTGCCTCTCTCTCTCACTAACTCTGCCTGTCAAAAAAAAAAAAAAAGAAATAAAAAAATAAAGCTGTACATGTTGTTAGCTCATACATATTACCACCTTTTTTCAATACATAAGTGCTTATAATCTCCACTTTATTTCTACTTCCTACCAAATCAACCCGACTATGTTGGTCATTCAGGAATGCGTAACAACAAATACCATCCTCAGAGCTTCTTTCACTCCTCTGCAGTGCTGCTGAACCCAGAAGGACCACCCCAACCCTCCTCAGTCATGTCCCCATCTGGCTGTCCTGGAAACACTCTTTCCTGGAAGCCCTCCTGGTCGCAGCACTGAGTTATGTAAATGATGTTTAAATAATATTATTAGGTTACCCATCATGTATACCTATCTTGCTAGATATGACACCACTTTAGGACAATAACTGAATTCATTCCATTCATTATCTCAGGAGAATAAATCTGTCCAGTTTCTAATCCAGTATTTATTTATTTATTTATTTTCTTTAAAAATAGATGTATTTATTTACTTGAAAGACAGAGTTACACACAAAGAGAAGGAGAAACAGAGGAGAGAGAGAGAGAGAGAGAGAGAGAGAGAGAGAGAGACATCTTCCATATGCTAGTTCACTCTCCCAAATGATCTCAATGGCTGGAGCTGCACTGGTCTGAAGCCAGGAGTTGCGAGTTTCTTCCAGGTCTCCCATGTGAGTGCAGGGGCCCAAGGACTTGATTGTCCTCTGCTGTTTCCCAGGCTCATTAACAGGAAGCTGGATCAGAAGCAGAGCAGCCAGGACTCAAGCTGACACCCATATGGGATGCCGCCTGAAAAGACCATGCACGGCTTACCCCACTGCACCACAGATCTGGCCCCAGCATTTTTTTTTTTGACAGGCAGAGTGGATAGTGAGAGAGAGAGACAGAGAGAAAGGTCCTCCTTTGCTGTTGGTTCACCCTCCAATGGCCGCCGCGGCCGGCGCACCGCACTGATCTGAAGCCAGGAGCCAGGTGCTTCTCCTGGTCTCCCATGGGGTGCAGGGCCCAAGCACTTGGGCCATCCTCCACTGCACTCCCTGGCCACAGCAGAGAGCTGGCCTGGAAGAGGGGCAACCGGGACAGGATCCGGCGCCCTGATCAGGACTAGAACTTGGTGTGCCGGCGCTGCAAGGCAGAGGATTAGCCTAGTGAGCCGCGGTGCCGGCCCTTATTTTTAAACTTTTGAATTTTAAATCCTCATTTCCCTAAGTGATGAACTATAAAATGAAAGACATCAAATGGATTTCTAAGATGGTGGAATAGGAAAAGGACATACTGTTTCAGGCTATGGGAAAATAGTAGCAAAAAAGTGGAGGAACTGCATACCCAGGGGAGAGCTGGAGCGAAATCTGCAATGAACATTCTACAAAAGAAAGAGGCACTCCACGGAATAGTGTGGAAGGTGCAGATGCACAGCAATCAGCACAGACAAAACACATGATCCCTGCAGCTGCGAGCCAGAGGAAACCCAGCTTTGAAGAGAGGGGTGAGAGCAGACTGCAGCAGCCTGGTCAATGGTGATGCGGCTGGAGGGAGAGACTGGCAGAGACACTGTCTTTGAATACAGCCTGGAACCCTAAGGGTACCCGCCTAACCCAGTGGAAAAGGGGCACATTTCTCTATCCCCATCAACCCACAAAGGTGCCCAGCAACCGACTGGGAGAGGGGGCCAGTTTGACATCAGTAGCAGCTGTGGAGGCTCTTGGGTGTGTGCCCAGCAAGTGATGGGGACAAGGCACCATCATGACACCAGTGGCTTCTGTGGCAGCTCTGTTGCCCATAGCTGGCAATGGGCAGGGAGAAAGCACCATTTTGAAATCAGTAATGGCTGTGGTGGCTCTTGTGTGTGTGCGTAATCCAGGGAATTTACCAAAGGGAAAAATCCCATTCCCCACTGAGGTTGAGTCTGTCTGGAAGGACTGACAGGAGACTAGGCACCCATGGAGGAATAGGAGTTGCTTCTAGCCTCTCAACATATCACAGGCTCTGGGGCTCAAACTGCCTAGGTGGAGAACCCACAGGCAGCTGGCTCTGAGAATGCTCATGGGGCAGAGTGCATTGCTGCACATTGTGAGTGTGGAACACTGTGTGCTGAGACTGTGAGAACTCTGTGACTGCACACTAGGGCACAGGGTATAGCTGGGTCTCTGGGAAATTACTGTGTGTGGCACCAAAGGCTCAGAGCTTCCTGACTGCCTGGGGTGGGTCACTGTAGCAGGATCCACATTCACATGAGGGCCACACAGATCCTTTGTGCAGGTCATGTGGCAGCATAGGTGAGTGTTACACCCACTGTGGGCTAACCCAGGGCATCGATCACTTTAGCAGAGAGGAACTGATGGTATGATTACAGGAACAGAGGTGATCATACCCACTTCCCTGCTGACAATAGAGATCTCCCATGCACTACTTAGGTGCCACTCTGGATACTTGCCCCACCTTGGAGCGCTGACCAGAGCTCCCTGGCCACACCCAGCACACACTAAGCCACAGAAGCAGAGTTCAAAGACAAAATCCATCAGAATACAAAAGCAACCAGTACTTCCACAAATGCCTAAAAATAAATGCAGAAATTCAAGAAACAAGAATAAGAAAGACAACACGACTCCCCCAGAGGAACACAACAATGTGGAAAGCCTTAGCAACAGACGTGAGGCAGAAGAAAGAATATCCAAGTTAGAAGAAAAATCTGGAAATTTCTCAATCAGACCAAGAAAAAAAAAAAAAGAAGGAGGAGAAGAAGAAATTAGAAAAACCAAAGAAAATTTGAGATTTATGGGATATTATCAACTCACCCAATATATGGCTCTTAGGAGTTCCTGAAAGCATGGAAACAGGGAAAGAATTAGAAGCCCTATTTCATGAAATGATTATTGAAAACTTCCTTAATTTGGAGAAAGAAAGGGACATTCAAGTACGAGAGGGACATAGAAATAATAATATAGATATGATCAGAAAGGATCTTCACCATGACACATTGTAGTCAAACTTTCAGCAGTAAAACATAAAGATTCTAAAACGTGCACAAGAACAATGCCAGATTATTTTCAGAGGATCCCCAATTAGACTCATAGCTACAGACTAGAATTGAGAGACATAGTCCAAGTATTGAGAGAAAAAAAAAACTGTCAACTCAAAATACTGTACCCTACAAAGCTCTCATTTATGAATGAAATGAAATAAAGACCTTCCATAACAAACAGAAATTGAAAGAATTTGTCACCTTTCATCCAACCTTTCAAAAGATGATGAAAAATGTGCTACACACAGAAACATGGTCACCATTATGAAAGAATGTGAAAGAAGAAAATCTCCCAGGAAAGTACAAAGAAAACTCAAAACAAACAAGAAAAATACTTGTAGAAAAATGGCTAGACCAAGTTGTTACTAGTCAATAGTAACCTTGATGGTAAAAGACCTAAATTCTCCAATTAAAAGATACAGACTGGCAAGAATGGATTAAGAAACAAGATCTATCTATTTGCTGCCTACAAGAAACACAAATCATCAACAAAGATATACACAGACTGAAAGTGAAAGGATGGAAAAAGATATTACATGCTAATTGAAAGCAAAAATGAGCAGGTATAGCCATCCTAATATTAGACAAAATGGACTTTAACACAAAAAATCTTAAAAGAGACAAAGAAGGTCATATCCAAAGATAATGATATCCAATGATTAAGGAATCAATTCAAAACAACAGAGCTAATTTACATCATGGACCAAATGAACCTCACTGACATCTACAGAACTTCTCATCTCACAGATGCAGAACACATATTCTTCTCATCAGGGCATGGAACTTTCTCTAGGATATACCATATGTTAGGCCACAAAGCAAGTGTCAGCAAATGAAAAAAAACTGAAATCATATTGTGTATCTCATCTGACCACATTGGAATGAAGAGGAAATAAACAACTCAAGAATCTTGAGAACATCAGCAAACACATGGAGACTGACCAACATGTTCCTGAATGAACAGTGGGTCATGGAAGAAATCAAAAGAGAAATCAAAAACTTTCTGGAAACAAAGGAAGATGACAATACAACATATCAAAATTTATGTGATGAAGCAAAAGTAGTTTTAAGAGGAAAGTTTATACCAATTAGTACCTACATTAAGACACTGGAAAGGCATAAAATAAAAGAACTATCGGTGATCTCAAGGACCTAGAAAAACAACAAGCCAAACAGGAAATTAGGGAGAGAAAAAAATGATTAAAATTGCCAAAGAAATTTACAAAATTGAAGCCAAAAAAGTAGAAAAAATCAATGAAATGATGAGCTATTTCTTTACAAAAATAAACAAAAATGATAAATCATTGGCACAAATAACAAACAAAAAACAAGAGGGAAAAGACTCAAATTAATAAAATCAGAATAGAAAAAACAACAACAACAAAAAATGGTGGGTGGCTTTTTCTTTTTTCTAAATTCCCCCTTCTCTGGCCACCCCTGCCCAGAAAAAAATAATAATTATAATAAATTCAGAGATGAAAACAGAAAGGTAACAACAGATATCACAGAAATAAGAATAATAAGGAATTACTAAAAACAGCCATATACCAACAAATTGGAAAATCTAGAAGAAATGGATAAATTCCTGGACACATACAACCTACTAAAATTGAGTCATCAAGATATAGAAAATCTAAATAGACAAATAACCAAGACAGAAACTGAATCAGTAATAAAGACCCTCCCAACAAAGAAAACCCCAGGACTGGATGGCTTCACGGTTGAATTCAACCAGACATTTAAAGAATTAATTCCAATTCTTCTTATCAAGCTATTCAAAACAACTAAAAAGGAGGGAATCCTCCAAAACTCCTTCTATGAGTCTGGCTTTGCCTTAAATCCTAAATCATAAAAAGATACAACAGAGAAAGAGAACTACAGACCAACAGCCCTGAAGAACATACATGCAGAAATCTAGCACGAAATACTAGCTAAATGAATCCAACAGCACATCAGAAAGATTATTCACCCAGACCAAGTGGGATTTATCCCTGGTATGCAGGAATGGTTCAACATTCACAAAGCAATAGATGTGATACATCACATTAACAAATTGAGAACAAAAAGCATATGATTATCTCAACAGGTGCAGAGAAAGAATTTGATAAAATACAATATCCTTTCATGATGAAAAACTTAAGCAAACTAGGTATAGAAGGAACATTCCTCAACACAATGAGGGCAGATCCACAGCCAGCATCTTATGGAATGGAGAAAAGTTGGAAGCCTTCTCACTAAGATCTGGAAGCAGACAAGGATGCCCACTCTCAAAATTGTTATTCAATATAGTACTAGAAGTTTTAGCCAGAGCCATTATGCATGAAAAAGAAATCAAAGGGATACAAATTAGAAAGAAGAAAGTTAGATTACCTCTTTTTGCAGATGACATGATTCGATAGATAGATAGATAGATATTTGTGTGTGTGTGTGTGTGTATATATATATATATATATATATATATATATATATACCAAAAGACTCCAAAAAGAGACTATTGGAACATATAAAAGAGTTTGGTAAATTGACAGGCTACAAAATTAACACACAAAAATTAATAGTCTTTGTGTATATAGACAACGCCATGGCTGAGAAAGATCTTCTGAAATCAATCCATTCACAATAGCTAAAGAAAATATTAAATACCTTGGGATACATCTAACCAAGGGTGAGAAAGATCTCTATGATGAAAAAATAAAACATTAAAGAAATTAGTACAAGACACAAAAAAAGCTTTGATGTTTATGGATTGTAAAAATTAGTATTATCAAAATGTCCATACTACTGAGAGCCATTTAGAGATTCAATGAGATCCCAATCAATATACCAAGGACACTCTTCTCAGATATAGAAAAAAAAAGATGCTAAAATCCTTATGGAAACATGAGAGACCCTGAATAGCTAAAGCAGTCTTATACAACAAAAACAAAGCTGGAGGCATCTCTACACCAGGTTTCAAGACACACTACAGGGTACTTATAAGCAAACCACCTGGTACTGGCCCAGAAATAGACATGTAGACCAAAGGAACAGAACAGAAACTCCAGAAATCAATCCATGCGTCTGCAACAAACTAATATTTGACAAAGGAGCTAAAATCAATCCCTGGAGAAAGGACAGTCTCATCAGCGAAAGGTAGGTACTGGGAAAAAAAAAATGGTTCTCCACGTGCAGAAGTACGAAACAAGACTGCTGCCTTACACCTTATACAAAAATCAACTCAAAACGGATCAAGGATCTAAATCTATGCCTGATACAATCAAATTACTAGAGGAGAACATTGAGCAAACTCTGCAAAACATTGGCATAGGCAGAGACTTCTTGGAAAAGACCCCAGAAGCACAGGCAATCAAAGCAAAAATAGACAAGTAGGACTACATCAAGCTGAGAAGCTTCTGCACTGCAAAGGAAATGCTCAGCAAAATGAAGAGGAAACGGACAGAATGAGAAAAATATTTGCAAACTATGCAACTGATAAAGGATTCATAACCAGAATCTAGAAAGAGCTCAAGAAGCTCAACAACATGGAAACAAACAATCCAGTTAAAAAGTGGGCAAAGGTCTTGAACAGGCATTTTTCCTAAATAAGAAATTCAAATGGCCCAAGGCACATGAAAAAATGCTCAGGATCACTAGCCATCAGGAAAATACAAAACAAAACCACAATGAGGTTCCACCTCACCCCAGTTAGAATGGCTCTCATACAGAAATCAACAAACAACAAATGCTGGTGAGGATGTGGGATAAGTGTACTCTAATTCAGTGTTAGTGGGAATATAAACTAGTACTGCCATTGTGGAAGCTACCGTATGGAGATAACTCAGAAAGCTGAAATGTGATATACCAAGTGACCCAGCCCTCTCATTCCTCGGAATTTACCCAAGGAAAATAAAATAAAAATTTGAAAGTAATCTGTGCCCCCATGTTTACTGCAGCTCAATTCACAATAGGTAAGATATGGAATCAACCCAGATGTCCATCAATTATATATACAATATGAAATCCTACACAGCTGTAAAAATGAATGAAATCCTGACTTTTGCAATAAAATGGATGTAACTGGAAACGACTATACTTAGTAAAATAAGTCAATCTCAAAAAAACAAATACAATATGTTTTCATTGACCTGTGGTAACTAATAGAGTATCAAAATTGTAATGTATAGGAGGGAAACTGCCATTCTGTGCTTTGATGATTGCTTGTAGCCCTTGTCCCTACTGCTGAGGGACAGTGTTTTTTTCTTCTTACTCCTTAACTCTTTACTCAGTGTTGGGTTAATCTTATGAATATGAAGTAAACTGAAAGTTGATCATTTTCAAAATTAAGAGAAGGAATAGGAAAGAAAGGAGGTGTAAGAACCAGAGAAGGCGTGGCAGAGAGGGTATGTTGGAAAGTATCACTATATTCCTAAATCTACATACATGAAATAAATGGAATTTGTATACTTAAATAATGTTTAAAAAAAGACATCAAATGAAGAAGCACATAAGAACAAGAGATGTGCTTATGCCCACATGAACTCAACCTGAATCTAAAAATAAGAGGAAAAAATCCTTCTGTGCCTTATATTCAATCCAGAGAAGATAGGTAAGATGTAAAACAAGGGGGACAGGTTGTGAGTGGGAAGGAAGTTATGGAGGGGGGAAGCCATTGTAATCCATAAGCTGTACTTTGGAAATTTATATTTACTAAATAAAAGTTTAAAAAAAACAAACAAGGGGGATTGTTAGCCCAGGAAACAGCTAACAGACACACAGATCTTTGGTTGGTGTTTTAGGTCTCCAGAAATTTTTCTCAACAGAAGTAACTAAACTGCCTTTTGATCTATGCATATCAACCTACTCTAAGAGTTTTGCTTATGAAAGTTGAATTCAGTTTTAGAAATCAATTGTAAACAAATATTTTAAACAGTAAATAATACAAAGAGTCACCTCTTAACTTTCAAATAAGTTTCTAAGTATTTCTGGTGGTTGCCTCCAAAATTCTAAGCTTGTCCCCATTTTTTGATTTATAAACTTTCAGTTTTAATAAGTGAGTTGCTTCACTTATAAGATGTCCCTTACTTTCTCTAAATGGTATAATGCTACTGAAAAACTAAAAATCTGTTTAATTTTATGTTTATGTCTATTGGCCATAGAACAAGCATTGTCTTGAATACTTGTCTACTTTATGAAATATGAATATTAGCTTTAATTTGTTTATAAATGCACTTAAACAAGAAATTAAAATGGAAATATGGGAGGATATTTTAAGATTAAGCAAAAAAAGGCCAGCGCCGTGGCTTAACAGGCTAATCCTCTGCCTTGCGGCGCCAGCACACCGGGTTCTAGTCCCGGTTGGGGCACTGGATTCTATCCCGGTTGCCCCTCTTCCAGGCCAGCTCTCTGCTATGGCCCGGGAAGGCAGTGGAGGATGGCCCAAGTCCTTGGGCCCTGCACCCGCATGGGAGACCAGGAGAAGCACCTGGCTCCTGGCTTTGGATCAGCGAGATGTGCCGGCTGCAGTGGCCATTGGAGGGTGAACCAACGGCAAAAAAGAAGACCTTTCTCTCTGTCTCTCTCTCTCACTATCCACTCTGCCTGTCAAAACAAAAAAGATTAAGCAAAAAAAGAAAAGTAAGTCAAAGATATATTTTCTCAAAATGGCAGATTTTTTTGGGAAAATGAGCTTTTAATGCAGTATAATGAAGAAAATATGTGTTTGGTTTGTGTGTGTGTGTGAGTGTGTCTGTGTGTCTGCTTAGTATATTAGTATTTGTGAAAACAAAGTTTTTATGGCTATGAGAATCTGAGACACAATGATAAAAGAACTAATTTCTCCATAATTTTCAATACTTTTAATGGGAAGAAACTGTTGTGTTGCTCTTCTCTTTGCATATTTCATCCAATTTAGTGAATTTGCACACTACACATGCTAAGTATAATACTTTCAATTATCCTGTGTTTTTTCAAACAGCTATTCTGAAATTCAGCAGGGTAAGGCACATAAAGCAAAAGGAAAAACATATTTAAGCTTTTATAATTTGGGCCAATGAATTTGTTTCCTGAATGAGAATATGATCCTGGATCAATAATTAAGTGGCAATGACACTACAAATATTCTATAGAAAGAAAACAGGGAAGGAGTAAACATTGGCGATGAAAATATTAGTGAAAAAGTTTGTATTGGGGCAATTTTCAAGCTTCCAAAAGTAGAAGATCTATTGCGATGTAAGCCACCCCCTGATTTCACAGTTAACATGTAAATGTGAACTTTAGAGGAGCCTGTGTGAAAGCCGTCTTTGAGGAATGTAACATGACAGCAGTATGAATTGATTTGACATGTTGTCTATTTTTAAAGCTCAACAGGGGAGGTGAGAGAGGGAAATGAAAGGAATACTGTGAAATTTTATGTAGATTACAGCAAAGGCAAACAGAAGAGTAGGGAAGTCGTATCCAGAGTCACAGATCAGCTTCTTGGAAGCAGCCTTTGAGATGCAGGGTAGGACTGAAGCAACGTCTTGCAATTTATGATGAACTCCCAGAAACAGCTCTTGGGATGGGAAGGGAAGGGAAGAAAGCAGTATTTTCAGAGGGAAAAAGTTTTGGTGAGGTACATGCATAGCAAGGGACATTCTGAAGCTGCAAGCTAGAATGTTCCTTCTGGGATATCTTGAAATGACACAAGGAATTCAAGTTTCGACAACTCTCTCCCAAGACCCCATGTCTACTTCAACCACAGGCTGTTCTAGGGAAGGGAGTGTGGCAAGTTTGTAGCAGAGGGCAAAGAATTAAACACTGTCACTCCAGTCACTGGAGGAGCGAGTCCCTTAGCTCCATGATGGAAACTGTATGGTACACTACAGCATGCGATGCTGTCAACCTTCAGTCACTCAGACTCACTTTGAAGAAGATAAGTACATTTCTTGTCCCGCAGGACTGCCTCTTGCAGTTTGAACTGAGAGAATTCACAGCCACACAGAGACTTTGCTTTCGCCTGTGGAACTGACTGGAGTCTGCGCAACTGCCCAGCTTGCAGAAGGGAAGGTGCACTACTTCCCTCCCTTCCTTCACCCCCAAAGAGCACTAAACTCTCCAGCAAAAATCCACACAGCAGACCTCTGTGCTGGTCCTGCCAAAATCAGAGTCAGAGCCAGGGTAACTTGTATGGCAAAGCACAGATTCCCTGCATCCTACAACTGTGGCACTTTTTAAACCCAGAGCTATATGAGCCAGGGGAATTCCCCTTAGCTTCAGGGGGCTAGCACCAGCAGCAGTGCATAAAAAAATCCACCCCAACCCTGGATGCCTGGATAATTACCCCCACTGTACCCTGCAACACCAGGACTGTAGCAATTAGAAATGTCTCAGTTCCACTAGAATCTACCCAGTGGACCTAGGGAAGAATCTACCTGCATTTCACCTGTCTGGACTTATAATCTCTGTATCAAACTCTCCTGTATACCATGAAGGCTCCATGTAGGAATAGAGCCCCAGTACTTGGGCTGTTGGTGTTATAAAAAAACAGCACCAGCTGGACTCTCCCAGCAGGGCCTGAAGAAGGGCCCATCTACATCAGGCAGTACTAGAGCCACAGTAATTGGTGCCACAAACCCAGCATCAATCAGGCTTACTAGAAGGACAAGGGGATAATAAAGTTTGTCTCTCTCAGCACCAAGAACAAGCCCCTGGGAATCACAATCCCAGGGAGACTGACACTGAACTGTCTGTTGGCGGCACATACACACCCTGGGAAACCCATGTTCACCTCAAAGCCACGCTTCTACCCCTATTAACAGCAGCAGACTAGACCCCTCTGTCACTTACAGATACACCTGACATCGATTAAGACAAAAGGAATCACTCAGAGACTACACTCCTCGTCTCACCTAGAACCAAATCCAAAGCAACAAGTCACATAATACCCTGCATCCAACTAAAACGTAAACACTTTTCCAATAAATCCCATTCCATAAAGAAGAAGGGATTATTACATTAGATGCACAGACATCAATGTAAGGACACAGGAGATATGAAGAAGCCAGGCAGCATGGCGCCTCCAAAGGAACACAAGAATCCTCCAGAATTAGATCCTGAATTAAAGCGAATCTACGAAATGACAGATACAGAATTCAAAATAATGATTGTAGGGAAAGTCAGTAAGATGCAAGAGAATATAGATAAAGAGATTAATGAATCCATGAGTGACAGGAATTAAAATAGAACTAAAGAAATGGAAATCACTAAGAAGAACCAAATAGAAATTTTTGAGAATTAAATATTAAAAAGCATGAATGAGAGTTTTTTTTTCACTTGGGTTATTAAATTTCTTTTGGCTTTTGGCTTTTTCCCCCAATAACTTCTCTCCCACCTGCAACCCTCCCCTCTCCTGCTCCCTCTCCTATTCCATTCACATCAAGATTCATTTTCAATTATCTTTATATACAGAAGATCAATTTAGTATATATTAAGTAAAGATTTCAACAGTTTGCATCCACACAGAACATAAAGTGTAAAATACTGTTTGAGTACAAGTTATAGCATTAATTCACATTGGACAACACATTAAGGACAGAGATCCTACATGGGGAGTAAGTACACAGTGACTCCTGTTGTTGACATAACAAATTGACACTCTTGTTTATGGCGTCAGTAATCTCCGTAGGCTCTAATCATGAGTTGAGAGTTTAACAGCAGACTAGAACAAGTGGAGGAAAGAATTTCTGACCTTGAGAATAACATTTTGGAAATAATTCAAACAGGCAAAAATAAAGAGAAAAGAATGAAAAAGAATGAAGAAAGTCTATGTGAAATATGGGATACCATTAAATGACCAAATATTTATATTATAAATATTCCTGAAGGAAAAGAAAAACATTAAGAACCTGCGAAAGCAAACAGTTGAAAATTTCATAGGTCTTGAAAGAGACAGGGACATCTAGATAAAGCAGTTCAAAGGACCTCAAGCAGACTCAAAGAAAAAATACTTCCAAGGCATACTGTAGAGTATGGACAAGGAGAGAATCCTAAAGACAGTAAGAGGAAAGCATCAAGCTACATATAAAGAAAAATCAATTAGAATAATATCAGGCTTCTCTGCAGAAACCCTATAGGCCAGAAAAAACTTCCTACCATGAATATTGTATCCAGTGAAGCTAACCTTTAAAAGTAAAGGAGAGGGCCGGCGCCATGGCTTAACAGGCTAATCCTCCGCCTTGCGGTGCCAGCACACCGGGTTCTAGTCCCGGTTGGGGCACCGAATTCCATCCTGGTTGCCCCTCTTCCAGGCCAGCTCTCTGCTATGGCCCGGGAAGGCAGTGGAGGATGGCCCAAGTCCTTGGGCCCTGCACCCGCATGGGAGACCAGGAGAAACACCTGGCTCCTGGCTTCGGATCAGCAAGATACACCGGCCGCAGTGGCCATTAGAGGGTGAACCAACGGCAAAAAGGAAGACCTTTCTCTCTGTCTCTCTCTCTCACTATCCACTCTGCCTGTCAAAAAAAAAAAAAAGTAAAGGAGAAACAGGTATTTTCCAAGAAACAGGTATTTTCCAAATAAACGAAAACCTAAGAGAATGCACTACCTCCAAACCAGCCCTACCTTAAATGCTGAAGGGGGTCCTGGATTAGAAGTAAGCATCATGATGTACAATGTAACACTTTATCCATTTTAGTATTTTTTTTAAACTTTGTAATTAACACACAATAATTCTGAGGTGTCTAAATCTTAACTGAAAAGTGATCCCGGTTAAATATAAGAATGAGAAAAGGAGAGGGAGGAGATGTATAATAGGGGACATGCTCAATTGGATTTGCCCCAAATGATGAAGTTAGAAAAGTTCCAGGGGATTCCGATACAATCCCGTCAAGGTGGCATGTACCAATGCCATCTCACCAGCCCAGGTGATCAATTTCAGTTCACAACTGATCACACTGATAGGCCTAAGAGTCAAAGGAATCACACAAACAAGATTAATGTCTGCTAATACTAACTGATAAAAAAAAAAAAGGGAAAGGAGGGTCTAACATGGGAAGCAGGATACACAGCAGACTCATAGAATGACAGATGTCCTAAATAGCACTCTGGCCTCAGAATCAGCCCTTAAGGCAATTGGATCTGGCTGAAGAGCCTATGAGAGTATTTTAGGCATGGAAAGCCAAGACACGCTGGGGGAAAAAAAAAAAGATGAAGAAGAAGAAGAAGACCTAAATGAAGGATCTCAGCGAATGTGATCCCAGTGGAAAGAACGGGGCCATCAAAGTAGGAGGTAACTTTCTCTGAAGGGAGGAGAGAACTTCCACTTTGACTATGGCCTTGTCAGAATAGGATCGAAGTCGGCGAACCCTAAAGGCTTCCATAGCCTCGGCAACTCATGGCTAGAGCCTAGGGAGATTACTGACGCCATAAACAAGAGTGTTAAATTGTTAAATCAACATCAGGAGTCACTGTGTACTTGCGTCCCATGTGGGACCTGTCCTCAATAGGTTGTCAAAGGTGAAGTAATGCTATAGCTACTACTGAAACAGTATTTTTACACTTTGTGGTTATGTGTGGATGCAAACTGATGAAATCTTTGCTTAGTATATACTGAAGCGATCTTCTGTATATAAAGATAATTGAAAATGAAAAAAAAAAACCCTTGGTTTTAAATTGGAAATTACATAGAAAAATAATCAATCTTTTTTTAAAAAAATATCTTGCAGAATCTCAGTCATTAATGTGATGTCCAGTGTTATTTAATGCTATAACTAGTACTCCAACAGTATTTTTTCACTTTGTGTTGCTATAGGAGGACAAACTGTTGAAATCTATATATATACTAAACTGATTTTCTATATATAAAGAGAATTGAAAATGAATCTTGATGGGAATGGAAGGGGAGAGCGAGTGGGAGGGGGGAGGGTTGCGGGTGGGGGGAAGTTGTTGGGGGGAAAGCCTTTGTAATCCATGAGCTGTACTTTGGAAATTTATATTCACTAAATAAAAAAAAAAAAGAAGAAAGCATCATGAAAACACAAAACACTACCACAGTAACTAACAGAACAGATATAATTAGTATCCAATCAACAAAATGACAGGCATTATTTCTTATCTATCAATACTAACCTTGAGTGTAAATGGATTAAATTCCAAGGCCAAAAGACTTAGGTTGGCTGAATGGATTAAAAAAAAAAAAAAAAAAAAACAAGACCCCACTATATGCTGCCTACAAGAAACTGACTTCACAAACAAGGACACACAGACTGAAAGTGAAGGGGTAGTAAAAGACAATACAGGAAAATGCAAATCAAAAACTAGCAGGAATAGCAATCTTGATATCCGATAAAAAAAAGACTTTAAATCAAAAACTATAGAAAAAGAAGGACATTATATTTTGATCAAAGGTTCAGTTCACCAATATGACATAACAATCATAAATATATATGCACCCAAAAAAAGATCACCAAGATATATATAGCAAATACCATTAGACCAAAAGGGAGAGAGACAGACTCCAATACAATAACAGTGGGTGATTTCAACACCCTACTCTCATCAATGGGCAGATCATCCAAACAGAAAATCAATACAGATACAATGAAGCTGAAGCATATTATTGAGCAAATGTAACTAATAGATATTTACAGAACATTTCACTCATCAACACATGGAATATTTTCTAGGATATGTAAAATCAGAATCAAAATGGAGTGAGTGTGGCTAAAAGCTAATTGCAGATCTCTTGCTTCTGCACATATTAGCTTTGCTTGCTAACAGCTAAGCGTGTATCTTGTGAAACTATGTGGGCCCAAATTCCCAGGAACTAGGTTGACCAAAATGTGTTCTTCACTGTTATCTTGGATCTGTTTGTTATTGTTAACGTTATCTTACAACCATATCATGGATCTGTTTTTGGGATTGATATTGTTATCTTACAACCATATTCTGGGTTTTTATCGTTCACTGCATACCAGGGAGCCGGTTCCAAACTGTGAGCCCTAGTGGACAGAATACAATAAAAAGCTGTATAACCCGCTGTTGGGGGCCACACTCTGGTAAGGAGTGTTGGTCCTGATCAGTGGCCAGTCCCGATCGGTTACCTTGCCTCTCATTTCTCCCTCATTTGCTTCTCATTTTCAATAAATTTCATGCATGACTGTCACTGGTTTTTGTAACATTCTATTTTAGCTGATGAGTGGATGCAACAGATAGACCATGTATCAAGACACAAATCAAGTCACAATAAATTTAGAACATTCAAATCATACTATGTATTTTCTCAGAACATAAAGGAATTAAACTAAATCAACAACTAGGACAATAAAACACTCATTAATGCTTAGAAATTAAACACAATTAAAGAAATTAAAGAAATTGAAAAAGAAATTAAAAAGGCAATCAAAATGTTCTTGAAATAAGTGAAAATGAAAGTACAATATATCAAAACCTGTGGGATATAGCAAAACAACATTAAGAGAGAAGTTTATAGTATTAACTGTTTATACTATGAGAGGAATGTTTCAAATTAAAGATCCAATTACTTATCTTGAAGATTTAGAAAAACAAGAAAAAATGAAACCCAAAATCAGCACAAGGCAAGAAATAATAAGGATAAATGAAACTGAAACTAAAAAAATCAACAAAACAAAAAATTGGTTTTGAGAAGATAAACAAAATATATAAACCTTTAGACATACTAGCAAACAAAAAATGAGAAAAATTCAAATAAATAAAATTAGAAATGAAAAAGGAGACATTACAACCGACACCAGTGAAATACAAAGGATCATAAGAAACTACAATAAAGAACTATATGCGGAGCCGGTGCCGTGACTCACTGGTTAATCTGCCTGTGGTGTCAGCATCCCATATGGGTGCCGGGTTCTAGTCCTGGTTGCTCCTCTTCCAGCCCACCTCTCTGCTGTGGCCCGGGAAGGCAGTGGAGGATGGCCCAAGTGCTTGGGCCCTGCACCCGCATGGGAGACCAGGAGAAGCACCTGGCTCCTGGCTTCGAATTGGTGCAGCACTGGCCGTGGCGGCCATTTGGGAGTGAACCAATGGAAGGAAGACCTTTCTCTCTCTCTCTCTCACTGTCTATAACTCTACCTGTCAAATAAAAAATTAAAAAAAAAAAAAAACTAGAAATGGTATGCAAGAAAGTAGCTATAGGATCAAATTCTGCTGTCCTTGAAAATTAATTATGTAATTAATATCTACACATTCCTCATATATTTCATACTTTCCTCTTCTACTCCCTTTGTCGTGGGTTCATCACTCCATTGTCCTCACGGCACACTATTATTAGTTCATCATATTCAAACACTGGTACACTGAAGTCATCTTCTAAAACATCAAGAAAAATGAATAAAGCATAACCCTTAAAGCCTTCCCCAGAATGATTTCAACCAACCCCTTGCACCCGAGACAAGATACCAAGGTCTCTTAACAAATAGTCTTTTATTATTCCAGCACAAGGCCCAGGTGGAATTTCTTATCCAAATCCTATTTTAGGAAAAGGTTTTCCCTCATATGTGGCTTTAGCCTCTTTGTCTCCCTTATGTGGTTACATGCATACGTCTGATTGCATTTTCTAATGTTACACGGTGGCCACAGGGTTAATACTCTACTGCACATGGGACACATACTGAGCCCACTGCTCTCTGGCAAGGCTTACCGTAATTGCTCTGGACTACCAAGCAGAAGCTGAAACGGTCACATACAAGCAGGTAGTAACTACTGCTGAAACATCCCTAGGCAGGCAGATAGCCACATTTCATTCCCAGGACAGACGCTTCTCTTTTTCTTCTTCTGACCTCGGGGAGGCCTCTACCACAGCTTTAATCCTGTCAGTTAGAAACAAGTTTAATTAAAAGACTAAGGCCTCTGCCATGCCCTTTGTCATCCCACCCTGCCCTTTGGGAAAACCCTTCCCTCTGGAAAGCCTTTCTCGGGCACCTTGCAGGGTAATTTGGTCAAATCTCACATGGTAACTTAAGGTCCTGCAGTGACCTTTTTCTCTTCTGGATTTTGTCCCTTGCTATCTTAAGTTCTCTATTAAAATTCATTATATTTAACCTTTCAATAGTTTTTATATTATTGCTATGATTTGAAACAGCTTCTTAGAAACTTTAGTCTTTTCTCTAGTCTGTCTAGAGTGAAAATAATTTGAAGGAAGGTAGGATGTGTTGCAATATGTACCAGAGTACCTTGCATTGATAAATCCCAATTTAGGGAACATGAAAAAGTATCTGCTGCCAGGTAATCATCTGTGCCACGTTCTCACTGAGAAAGAAGCCCTCCTAAATTTAGGATCTGTCATGTCCTAGAAATGCTGACATTTAATGTGATGCCAAAGTATTTGCCATTCCAACGAGATCTATTTGTACTACCATGGGGTGTTAGTACATCTACTATATGAACAGGGAAGAGCATTATTACATATCTATGTCTATGGGACCTCTTTGTGTGAACAAAAAAGCAAAAACTAATGTTACTTGTATAATAGCTATGAAAGCCTTAACACATTACCACTAGAAGCACCAAGCAAAGCATACCAAGTGGTATGCAACAATCCAATGGATAAATGATGACCATCAAGTTTTGAAGGCAGAATGACAAAGAGCTTTTTTTTTTTTTTTTTGACAGGCAGAGTGGATAGTGAGAGAGACAAAGAAAGGTCTTCCTTTTCCATTGGTTCACCCCTCAATGGCCACTGCGGCCGGCACAATGCAGCCGGGCACACCACGCTGATCCGAAGCCAGGAGCCAGGTGGTTCTCCTGGTCTCCCATGCAGGTGCAGGGCCCAAGGACCTGGGCCATCCTCCACTGCACTCCGGGCCACAGCAGAGAGCTGGCCTGGAAGAGGAGCAACAGGGACAGAGTCCGGCGCCCCGACTGGGACTAGAACCCGGTGTGCCGGCACCGCAGGCAGAGGATTAGCTTATTGAGCCACGGCACTGGCCAGACAATGAGCCTTTTCAATACACAATTAAAATTGTAAGGATTTAAAGTGTACAGCATGACATTTTGAAGTGTATATAAATTGCAGATTATAAATATTATTCATTTTGACCATGAAATGCCTCAAAATTAAGTAACTCATGTAATAGCATCCTTCCCATTCTTGATTACAAGTAAAGTTGCAAATTTTATTTTTAAAAAAAATTTTTTTTCTTTCTCCATTTTTGACAGGTTGGCATAATTGGGAAGAGTGAAATCTATATTCCTCAATACAATATCATTCATTGATGCTGCAAATATTTCACATCACGCTGTCATAGAGAAGACTGTCCCAAGACTTGAATCTAGAGCAAGGACTCTCAATTGTGGGGATTTTTCCTTTCAAGAACACTGGCAATGTCTACAGACATTTTATCTGTCAGAACAGGGTGGGCAGATGCTGTTGGGATCTGTGGGTAAAAGATGAGTTGCTGCTAAACAACCTATAGTGCACAGGAGAGCCCCCATAACAAAGAATTATCTAGCTTAAATATCAGTAGTGCTGAAGCACAAAAACCCTAATCTAGAATTAAGCATTTTTAATTTGTTTGAAGTTTTATTTATTTATTTGATTTATTTATTTGAAAGGCAGGGTACAGAGAGAAGAAAAAGAGACAGAAACAGAAGGAACTTCCAAAAGCCAGCAACTATACCAGGTCTCCACCATGGTTGGTAGGAGCCCCAGCACTTGGACCAGCATCAGCTGCCTTCCCAGGCTCATTAGAAGGAAGCTGGATTTGAACCAGAGCAGCCAGGACCTGAACCAGCACTCCAAAATGGGGTGCTGGCATACAAAGTGGTGGCTTCATTGGCTATGCCACAACACTAACCATGTTTTTAAATATACTTAAGGTTATTTCAGTTGCATGCCAAACAAAGGAAGTTCACCATTCCTCCATGAGTAAGACGCTAAACAGTAGCTTCAATTTGCAATTAGCTTATTAACAAGAATACTTCAAAAAATTCATTGAGAATGGAATTATATGTTTATTTTGCTGTGAAAATTGCATTTATGTATATGAGACCTCTTCATAAAGCTCATACATGGAAAATATGTGTTGTAAAAAACTATGCAAGCATTTCAATTTTTTGCATAAAAACATTTTTTCCCAAAAAAACCTTTTACTTGAGGAATACAAACTTCATGCATTTCGTAAGTAAATTTTTTTTTAATTTCTTTGACAGAGTGAGACAGTGAGAGAAACAGAGAGAAAGGTCTTCCTTCCATTGGTTCACCCCCCAAAATGGCCACTACGGCAGGTGCTGTGCCGATCTGAAGCCAGGAGCCAGGTGCTTCCTCCTGGCCTCCCAGGCGGGTGCAGGGCCCAAGCACTTGGGCCATCCTCCACTGCCTTGCTGGGCCACAGCAGAGAGCTGGACTGGAAGAGGAGCAACCGGGACAGAATCCGGCGCCCCAACTGGGACTAGAACCCAGGGTGCTGGCGCCACAGGTGGAGGATTAGTCTAGTGAGCTGCAGCACCGGCCACACTCAAGGCTCTTGACATGAGCTATTTAGGCTATGGAAGCCTTTTGAATCCACAAACTCGATCAGTATTTAGACAAGGCCATAAGCAAAACAGAAGTTCTATCCTCCATTCAGAGAAAATTATCTCTTTCTTTGATGATCACTTCTTTCCACTGAGGTTCTTTATTTTTTGCCACAATGTCTTGGCTTCCATGCCTGAAATGCTCTTGTGGGCTTTTCAGCCAGGCCAGAATGCCTTAAGGGCTGATTCTGAGGTCAGAGAGCTACTTAAAGCTATTGTCATTTATGAGTCAGCTGTGTTGGAGCATTCACTTCTAATTCTATCTACTATTATTACCAAACACTTAATCCTATCCATGTGATCACTTTTACACTTAAGATGATATTTTTACCTCCAAGCATAAGCAGGTTTGGGGTCCCAAGGCAAGTTTTTACACTGTACCCTTAGAAGTAAGTAAACAAGATCCTATGCAAAACTATACAGTTTTACAGTTACAAACTTCATACACATCATAATTACAACTTCAGGAACACAGTGATTCTTTCCACCTTAACAGACCTTACAGCCATACTCCTGCCCCTCTTCCTCCTCCCTCTCTCATTCCCACTTTTATTTTTTACTGAGATCTATTTTCAATTGACTTTATACATACATGTTTTACTCTATGTTAAGAGTTCAACAAATAGTTATGGAAAAAAAAACTGTTCCTCAACAGTCAAGACAAAGGCTTTTCAAGTCATTACTTCTCAAAGTGTCAATTTTACTTCTACAGAATGCCTTTCAAGTGCTGTATTAGTTTTCACAGGTCAGGGAGAACATATGGTATTTGTCCTTTATTTCACTAAGTATGATGATCTCCAGATTCATCTATTTGTTGAAAATGACTAGATTTCTTTTTTTTAGCCATTATGTAGTATTCCATGGTGTACATATCCCATAATTCTCTTTTGACAGGCAGTGTTAGACAGTGAGAGACAGAGACAGAGAGAAAGGTCTTCCTTTTCCATAGGTTCACCCCACAAATGGCCACAACAGTCGGCGCACTGCGCTGATCTGAAGCCAAGAGCCAGGTGCTTCCTCCTGGTCTCCCATGTGGGTGTAGGGCCCAAGCACTTGGGCCATCCTCCACTGCCCTCCCGGGCCACAGCAGAGAGCTGGACTGGAAGAGGAGCAACTGGGACAGAATCCGGCGCCCCAACTGGGACTAGAATCCAGAGAGTACCAGTGCCGCAGGCAGAGGATTAGCCTAGTGAGCCGTGGCACCGGCCCCCATAATTTCTTTATCCAGTCTTTAGCTGACAGGTATTTGGGTTGATTCCATGTCTTAGCTATTGAGAATTGAGCTGCAATAAACATGAGGGTGCGGATAACTTTTATTTACTGATTTTATTTCCCTAGGGTAAATTCCTAGGAGTTGGATAGCTGGACTATATGGTAGGTCTATATTCAGATTTCTAGGAATAGCCATACTTTCTTCCATAGCAGCCTCACCACTTTACATTGCCACCAACAGTGGAATAGGGTACCTTTTTCTCCACATCCTCACCAGCATTTGCTGTCTGTTAATTCTTGTATGGAAGTTCATTCTAATAGGGATGAAGTGAAACTTCACAGTGGTTTTGAGTTGCATTTCCTTGACGGCTAGCAATCCTGAACATTTTTTCTTGTTTCTGTTGGGCATTTGGATTTCCTCTTTTGAAAAATATCTGTTCAAGTCCTTTGCCTATTTTTTTCACTGCATTGTTTGTTTTGCTGTTGTGGAGTTTCTTGATCTCTTTGTAGATTCTGGTTATTAATCCTTCATAAGTTGCATAGTTTGCAAACAATTTCTCCCATTCTATCAGTTGCCTCTTCACTCTGCTGAGTGTTTCTTTTGTAGTACAGAAGCTTCTCAGTTTGATGTAATTCAATTTGTTAATTTTGGCTTTGATTGCTTGTGCCTCTGGGGTCTTTTCCAATAACTCTTTGCCTGTTTCCCCCATGTTGTACAATAATTTGATGGTATCAGGTCATAGATTTAGGTCTTTAATCCATGTTGAGTGGATTTTGTGTAAGGTGTAAGGTAGGGGTCTTGCTTCATACTTCTGCATGTGGAAATCCAGTTTTCCCATCATCATTTGCTGAAGAGACTGTCCTTACTCCAGGGATTGGTTTTAGCTCCTTGGTCAAATATAAGTTGGTTGTAGATGCTTGGATTGATTTCTGACATTTCTGTTCTGTTCCTATGGTCTATCCACTTGTTTTTGTACCAGTACCAGGCTGTTTTGATTATAATTGCCCTGTAGTATATCTTGAAATCTGGTATTGTGATGACTCCAGCTTTGTTTTTTGTTGTATAAGATTGCTTTATGGGGCCAGCACTGTGGCACAGCTGGTTGATGCCCTGGCCTGAAGTGCCGCCATCCCATGTGGGTGCCAGTTCTAGTCCTAGCTTCTCCACTTCCGATCCAGCTCTCTGCTATGGCCTGGGAAAGCAGTAAAAGATGGTCCAAGTCCTTGGGCCCCTGCACCCATGTAGGAGACCTGGAAGAAGCTCCTGGCTCCTGTCTTTGGATCGGCACAGCTCCAGCCATTGCGGCCAATTGGGGAGTGAACCAGTGGATGGAAGACCTCTCTCTGTCTCTCTCTCCTTCCCTCCCTCTCTCTGCCTCTCCTCTCTCTGTAACTCTGACTTTCAAATAAATAAATATTAACAAAAAAGACTGCTTTAGCTATTTGGGTCTCCTGTGTTTATATATGAATTTCAGCAACATTTTTTCTATATCTGAGAAGAATGTCCTTGCTGTTTTGATTGGTATGGCATTGAATATGTAAATTACTTTTGGAAGTATGGACATTTTGATGGTATCGATTATTCCAATCCATGAACATGGAAGATTTTTCCTTTTTTTTTTTTTGTATCTTCTTCAATTTCTTTCTTTAATGCTTTATAATTCTCATCATAGAAATCTTTGACATCCTTGATTAAATTTATTCCAAGGTATTTGATTTTTTTGTAGCTACTGTGAATGGGATTGATTTTAGAAGCTCAACCTAAGCCTTGGCATTGGCTGTGTATACAAAGGCTGTTTATTTTTGTGTAGTTATTTAATATCCTGCTACTTCAAAATCTTCTATGAGTTCCAACAGTCTCTTAATCGATTCTTTTGGATCCCCTATATAGAATAATGTCATCTGCAAATAGGGATACTTTTATTTCCTCCTTCCCATTTTGTATCCCTTTGATTTCTTTTTCTTGCCTAATAGCTCTGGCTAAAGCTTCCAAGACCTTATCGAATAGCAATGGTGAGAGTGGGCATTCTTCTCTGGTTTCAGATCTCAGTGGGAATGGTTCCAACTTTTCCCCACTCAATAGGACGCTGGCCGTGGGTTTATCATAGATTCCCTTGATTGTGTTGAGCAATGTTCCTTCTAGACTCAATTTGCTTAGAGTTTTCATCATGAAAGGTTGCTGAATTTTATCAAATGCTTTCTCTGCATCTATTGAGATAATCATATGCTTTATGTGCAGTAGTTTCCTAATGTGATGTATCACATTGATTTGTGAATGTTGAACTATCCCTGCATACTAGGAATAAATACCACTTGGTCTGGGTGAATGATCTTTCTGAAGTGTTGTTGGATTGGATTGGCTAGGATTTTGGGGGGGAGTTTTATGTCTATGTTCATCAGAGAATTTGATCTGTAGTTTTCTTTCTCTGTTGTATCCTTTTTAGGTTTAGGAATTAAAGTGATGCTGACTTCATAGGATCTGGAAGGATTCCTTCCCTTTCAATTTTTCTGAATGCCTTGAGAAGAATTGGAGTTAGTTCTTCTTTACATTTCTGGTAGAATCCAGCAATGAAGCCATCTGGTCCTGGGCTTTTCTTTGTTGGGAAGGTCTTTATTACTGATTTAGTTTTGTCTTGGTTGTGAGTCTGTTAAGGTTTTCTCTGTCTTCATGGCTCAATTTATGTAGGTTGTATGTGTCCAGGAATCTATCCATTTCTTCTTTTTTTTTCTTTTTTTTCTTTTTATTAAACTTTTATTTAATGAATATAAATTTCCAAAGTATAGCTTATGGGTTACAATGGCTTCCCCCCTCCCATAACTTCCCTCCCGCCCGCAACCCTCCCCCCTCCCGCTCCCTTTCCCCTTCCATTCATGTAAAGATTCATTTTCAATTCTCTTTGTATACAGAAGATCAGTTTAGTATATATTAGGTAAAGATTTCAACATTTTGCCCATATAGCAACATCAAGTGAAAAAACTACCATTGGATTACTAATTATAGCATTAAATAGCAATGTACAGCACATTAAAGACAGAGATCCTACATAATTTTTTTTTCAAAATAATTAATTTTCTATGCCATTTCCATTTTAACACCAGGTTGTTTTGTTTTGTTTTTTTTTTCATTTCCAATTCTCTTTATATACAGAAGATCACTTCAGTATATAATTAGCAAAGACCTCATCAGTCTGCGCCCACACAGAAACGCAAAGTATAAAAATACTGTTTCAGTACCAGTCATAGCATCACTTGGCTTTAGACGACACATTAGGGACAGATCCCGCATGGGGTGTAAGTACACAGTGACTCCTGTTGCTGACTTAACAATTTGACACTCCTGTTCATGGCGTCAGTAATCTCCCTAGGCTCTAGTCATGAGTTGCCAGGGCTATGGAAGCCTTTAGAGTTCGCTGACTTTGATCTTATTCCGATAGGGTCATAGTCAAAGTGGAGGTTCTCTCCTCCCTTCGGAGAAGGGTACCTCCTTCTTTGATGGCCCCGTTCTTTCCACTGGGATCTCACTCACAGAGATCTTTCATTTAGGTCTTTTTTTTTTTTCCATGATATCTTGGCTTTCCATGCCTGCTATACTCTCATGGGCTCTTCAGCCAGATCCGAATGCCTTGAGGGCTGATTCTGAGGCCAGAGTGTTGTTTCGGACATCTGCCATCCTATGAGTCTGCTGTGTATCCCAGTTCCCATGTTGGATCTTTCTCTCCCTTTTTGATTCTATCAGTTAGTATTAGCAGATACTTGTCTTGTTTGTGTGATCTCTTTGACTCTTAGACCTATCAGAGCTATCAATTGTGAGCTGAAATTGATCACTTGGACTAGTGAGATGGCATTGGTACATGCCATCTTGATGGGATTGTGTTGGAATCCCCTGCACATTTCTAACTCCACCATTTGCGGCCAGTCTGATTGAGCGTGTTCCTAATTGTTCATCTCCTCCCTCTCTTTTTCCACTCTTAGATTTAACAGGGATCACTTTTCAGTTAAAATTTAAACACCTGAGAATAATTGTGTGTTAATTACTGAGTTCAACCAATAGTACTAGAACAACAAAAACAACAACAAATACTAAAAAGGATAGAGTATTACATTGTACATCTAAAGTCAGGACAGGAGCTGATCAGTTCATTGTTGCTTATAGTGTCCATTTCACTTAACAGGTTTCCCCTTTGGCGCTCGGTTGTCACTGATCAGGGAAAACAAATGATATTTGTCTCTTTGGGACTGGCTTAATTCACTCAGCATGATGTTTTCCAGATTGCTCCATCTTGTTGCAAATGACTGGGTTTCATTGTTTCTTACTGCTGTATAGTATTCTATTATCCATTGCTTCTATGTTCCCTGGTTTGTTTACATACAACTCTTTGTATAATTTCTGATGACTCTTTTTATCTTTGTGGTGTCTGTTGTTACATTTCCTTTTTCATCTCTGATTTTATTTATTTGGGTCTTCACTCTCCTTTGGTTAGTTGGGCCAATGGTGTGTGAATTTTGTTTATTTTTTGAAAAAGAAAAGCTCTTGGTTTTGCTGATCTTTTGTATTTTTTCTGTTTCAAATTTGTTGATTTCTTCCCTAATTTTAATTTCCTTTACCTTACTAGTTTTGGGTTTGGTTTGCTGTTGTTTTTCTAGATCCTTGAGATGCATTGGTAGCTCATTTATTTTGTGCCTTTCCTGTGTTGGCACCAATTATTATAAACTTTCCTCTTAAATCTGCTTTTGCTGTATCCCATAAGTTTTTATATATTGTATTGTTGTCTTCATTTGTTTCCAGAAATTTTTTGATTTCTTGAATGACCTACTGAACAAAAATCTTTTAATTCCACTTTTTCCATGAATTTTTTGAAGTATCCTTGTACATGAAGGCAAGAAGAGATTTGTGAGGCAGTGAAAATAATGCTTTACTTAAAATTTTGTCTATAAATCTTTTATCATACGCAAGGCAAATCATGCCATCCAGCCACATGGAATTAAAACCACAGTGATATTTGTTGCCATTTTTGTACTTTCAGGGCTCCTACAGTTCCAGAACATTTTTTGTTATCACAGTTGAGACTACACAGCATATTTGACGTTCTTTGCCTTCCCAGTGCTAGGTATTTTGCAAGACATTGTTGCTGTTACCATTAGGATCCTTTAAATGTACTCAAACCAAATGTTTTCTAGAACTTGCTGCACTGTCATTCTTGCTGTATTTAGAGCTTTTTCATCTCCACTTGTATCTTTCATTCAGCAACAAGAGCTCTTAGCCTGACTTTATGCTTTCGGTGTGTTTGAAGTACACAAATGTAGATGGAGCATCAGCTCCTTTCTGTAACCAAGTGTTCACTGGTGAAATGACAGTTCACAGAGCAACCACCATGACTTAGCTTCCTAACAGTCACACATGAGAGTTCTGCCAATACAGAGGCACATATTGTTCTCACAATAAGAACTGACATTTTCTTCTGATAGCTCACCAAAAAAGGATAAGTGGAATCATCTGTTTTCAGTATGTCTTTCATTAGGATCAAAGTTCCTTTAAAATTCTTCTTTAAAACAGTAACAAAAGGAGAAACACAACCAAAAAATTATAGGATATGACCAACCATACACACTAATGATGTTGGGAGAGAAAACAGTTCACTGTATGGGAAAATAATTTTAACTTACTATATAATAAATTTTCATATACATGTTATCTCATAGAAAAGAATAATAAAGTTGTAGAAAAATAAAATTATTTACTTTTCTATAAGAAATTTTCACAGAATAGAAAAATGTAGAGTTTTTAAATTTCCTCTCTGGTGAAAGTAATAGCAAAATAAAAGTGAAACGGATCAAAATGTTAACTTTTACCCAGATTCTTCATGCAAGCCTGTTTCATGCTAAACAGAGTATGGAGATATAGTGTGCTAGATTTATTTGAAAACTAGTTATGAATTATATGAATGTCACAAGGAAAATATTATCATGAAGGAGCCAAGAAAAATATTGTTTAGATGTAATAAATGCCAAAACAAACAGATAAAGAAGAGAGCAAAAAGAGCTAATTTTCAGGGGGAAAAAAAAACATCAGGTTCTTGTTGGATACTTTGATAAATCCCTGGGTTTCAAAGAATCTATGAAATGCCTCAAAATTTATTGCAAAATAAATTGTACTTTATTTCTATAAAACATTCTATTAATAACATTCTTTTATTTATAATAATAAACTGTACTTGCAGGGCTGGCAATGTGGCATAGCGGGTAAAGCCACCACCTGTGGTGCTGGCATCCCATATGGGTGTAAGTTCAAGTTCTATCTGCTCCACTTCTAATCCAGCTCTCTGCTATGGCCTGGGAAAGCAGTGGAAGATGGCCCAAGTCCTTGGGCTCTTGCACCCATGTGGGAGACCTGGAAGAAGCTTCTGGCTTCTGGCTTCAGTTCTGCCAAACCATTGAGGAGTGAACCACTAATGGAAGACCTCTCTCTCTCTCTCTCTGCCTCTGCCTCTACCTCCCTGTAACTCTGGCTTTCAAATAAATAAATAAATCTTTAAAATAAATAAATTGTATTTACTATTAGAGACAGATCTATTGCTTTCATCATCTTCCCAGAGAAGTCTGTAATCTTTCCAAAACATTGTGAACTACTCATTCATTGCTGTATTTATAAAGTTCTAGATTTAGAATTCCTATCAACTTCTAGTTTGTGTAATACCCTAAGTATGTTCTAAATTTACAAATCTAGGGTATTATATTCTAAATACATCTTCCTTCCTTATTTTTCTCATGGTTCAGAATCATAAATATCACCCTATATTCCTTCTCACAATGAGAATAGTAGTTTCCACACTTACATATAAAAATGTGTGCATGTGTGTTTGTTTGGGTGAGAGAGAGAGAGGGAGGGAGAGGAAAGAAGAGAAGGGAAGGGGAGGGAAAGGAAGGGGAGGAGAGGGGAGGGTGGAGAGGGGAGGGGAGGGAGAAAGGAAAGGAAAGAAGAGAGGAGAGGAGTGGAGAGGAAGAAAGGAAAGAGGGAGGGAGGGAGGGAGGGAGGGAGGATCTTCCATCCACTGGTTCATTCAGAAAATGGCCACAACAGATAGGCCACGTTCACTGCCTTCCCAGGTGCCTTGGTGGGAAGCTAGATTGAAAGTAGAGCCCCCAGGACTGGAATTGGCACTGCACTATGGGATGCCAGCACGACAAGCAGCAGCTTAACCTGTGCCACAACGACCCCGGATGAAATGTTTTTATTAGATTTGGCAAAGACTGAAATGAAAATGGATATGTTGACTAAAGGATGATAACTTAATGTCACTCATCAACAGTCCTATTGACAAGAACTTGCCCAAAGTGTTGGGTTACATTTGCAGTAAAAACAGATATTTGGGGGCTGGCATTGTGGTGTAGCATGTAAAGGTACTACCTGCAACTGTAGCATCTCATATGGACATGGGTTAGAGTCCCGGCTGCTCCATTAACAGCTCCTTGTTAATGGCCTGGGAAAAGCAGCAGACAAGGTCCAAGTGTTTGGGTTCCTGCACCCATGTAGGTGATTCAGATGAAGCTCCTGGCCCCTGGTGACAGCTGGACCACAGCTGTCCTTTGAGGCCATCTGGGTACTGAACCAGTTGATGAAGCTCTCTCTGTCTCTCTGTAACTCTTTCAAAATAAATAAATAAACATGTTTTCAAAAAAATATTTAACCACAAACCTGGGCATGCTATTCATTTTAATATAATACTCAAATCAATTTCTTGATATCTCATTCTACTCTAATGGTAGAAAGCTTAATTTCTAGTACATCTGTAGTTTGCTTGCATTTTCTCAGCGTTGTATCTAAGTTCTGAGAAGCTTACAAGGCATCAAGAAGCCTAGAGCACAGATCTTTATTTCAGTGTGACCCTCATCTTCCTGTATGATCCACAAGCCTCCTTCAAGTTGTAGGATTTCTGTGTTGCTTCTGTGCCATGTTCAAGGGCTTAGACCCCCACTTCCGATCCTGTGCTCTAGGAAGCATGGGGAACTGTGCAGTTTATCCAATCACCTCTCACGGCCACACCAACCTCCGAAGTCCAGCCCCTTTTGCAGCCAGGTTGTCCAAACTCTCCAGGATTCTGCAAGTTCTCAAGACTCTGGACCCTCTAATCCACCCTCTCCCAATGCAGCCTTTTTCAATAGGGAGGAGAAGAAAAAGGAGAATCGCGCTTTTATTTTTTCCCCCCAGGGTGCTCTCGAGCTTTCTCTATATACCAGGCTTACTCACAGCGCAATGTGTGACAAGAATCTCAGAAGCTGAAGCCATAAATCTTCTAGTCTTTTCAACCTTCCCAGCAGCTCAACTACTTGAGCAGGTAAAAGGGAGAAATGCTTTTGGGATGAGGAAACAACATTCAAGATTTTTATCCAGCCACAGCTTTTCAGTAAAAAGTCTTTTAAGTCTTTTTCAGTAAAAATGAATATAGAGAAATAAACAAAAACTAGCAGACAGTGTTAACCTTATTTAAAAAAAAAAAAAGAAAAGCTCTATTTATTTGACATGCATAGTAACAGAAAGAGAGAGAGAGAGAGAGAGAGAGAGAGAGAGAGAGAGGTGTCCTCCATCTGCCAGTTCACTTCCCAAATGGCTGCAACAGCTGGCCCTGGGCCAGACTGAAATCAGGAGCCATAAACTCCATCCTGGTCTCTCACATGGGTGTAAGGGATCCAGGCGCTTTCTTCTGCTGCTTTCCCAGGTGTGTTAGCAGGGAGACACATCAGGAGCAGAGCACCTGAGACTGGAATCATCACTCAGACATGGGATACTGGCATCACAGGCAGTGGCTTTACCCGCTGTGCCACAATACTGGTACCCAAGTTAATCTAATCTTAGCACAGGATATATTTGGAGATGTACAAAGATGAGGGCAAGGAAAATTGCACCATCATAACTGAATACTAAAATCCATTTTACAAATCATTATAAATGGAAACAGCCTTCTCCTTTGCATTAAATAACCCAAGACAACCACTCTGTAGATGTCTTTTACACAAAATAAAATTGCCTCTGGAGAGGGAGACAATTATTTAACATCACTTTAAAAATAAAAGTTTTTACGTGTATATGTGCTAAATACATATACACATAGCATTTTCTTGTCACCTAAATGCATTGAAATTACTCTGATCAGTACAGAGCTTCATCCACAGAGTCAGGGGTGGAATCAGAGCGAAAACCCGTGCCAGGGGCAGCTGCCTGCTCACTGGACAGAAATCTCTGTATTGCTTCACTCTTCTCATCAGGCACAGACAAAATAGACAGGAAAATCAACATTTTCTTTGTTTTGAGCTCAACCCTATGCAAATCTGTCTTTTTAAAATGTTTTCTGTAGAACTGTTCTGATGTTCTTTTCTTTTATTCACACTGTGAAGATTTAACAGGGTCTTGAAATTCTCTACACATTTCTCAGAAAAGGTTAAGGCAGAAGATGATGAAGTATAAAAGATGCTCGTTTGCTTTCTCTTTTTAAATTGCACTCCAAGACAATGGAAAGAACATGAAATGATAAAAGAAATGAAAACATGCCTATAATGAAGAACCATGGGTTACAATGAACATGGGAAATTCGGCCACAGTGAGAGGACACATGGACAGGACTCCAGCCGTGATAAATGTCAGGCAAGGCCAGGGCTCTCCATGTCACAGCACACCCTGAGGGTGATTGGCCTGGCATGGAACTGTGCAGATACATGGTCTGTGTACACAGGCCATGCCAGATGCCTCCCTACATTGCTGAACACATCCCACTGTGGCAGAAGCAGCAGCTAACTTTGGAAATGTACAGAAAACACTGTCTCTGCAGATGTGCTGTGACACAGATATACTGGGGCAAACCTTTGGTGCAGTAGACAGGATGCCATTTGGGATGCCCACACCCCATACTGGAGTGCCTGGGTTCCAGGTCCAACAGCATTCAGAGCCCACCTTCCTGCTAATGTGCACCGAAAGAGGTAGCAGTGACGGCTCCAGTGGCTGGGTCTCTGTCACCCACCTGGGAGACTTGGACAGTTTCTAGCTCCTAGTTTCCTCCTGGATTAGCCCCAGCTATTGTGGGCATTTGGGGAGTGAATCAGCAGGTGTGAGATTTCTCTCTCTGTCTCTCTTTCCTCTGCCTCCTCTCTGTCTCTCTTTCTCTGCCTTTCAAATAAAGTAAATAAATAAACATTAATAATATTAAGCTAGGTGCAATGCATTTGTGAGTGGAGCATAAGCGTTCTTGTTAGTTGTTCTTACTGTGCCAGGGTGACACTGCTAACAGCATCCCCAAGATCTGAAAATGGCTGTAGCCAAGTGCAGATACCTAATCACAAGAAAGGAACTGGGGGGGGGGGGGGACAGAGGGTTGGAGCTGTGGCATAGCGGGTAAAGCCACCACCTGCAGTGCCAGCATCCCATATGGGCGACGGTTCAAGTCTTGGCTGCTCCACTTCTGATCCAGCTCTCTGCTATGGCCTGGGAAAGCAGTGGAAGATGGCCCAAGTCCTTGGGGCCCTGCACCAGTGTGGGAGACCTGGAAAAAGCTCCTGGCTCCTGGCTTCGGATCGGTACAGCTCTGGCCATCGTGGCCAACTGGGGAGTGAACCAGTAGATGGAAGACCTCTCTCTTTCTCTCTGCCTCTCCTCTCTCTGTATAACTCTGATTTTCAAATAGATAAATAAATAAATCTTTAAATTAAAAAAAAATGAAAGAAAGAAACTGGATATTTCTACCCTGCTGGACAACAGAGGCAAAGCAGTAGTCACAGTGGATCGATCCAAAGTAGTTTTTGGCCTGTAGATCCTAAAACTGAATGATATGGATATTTATTGAAAAGTCACTTGCCCATTATATAAATTTAAAGAAATTTAATGAAATATGAAGGAAAAAATCACTTTCATAGAAAGGTCTAATTTGATGTTGTGGGAGTAGAGAGTCTGACTTAGTTGCCACTCTAGAGGGTTGCAGCTCCTCAAACAAACCAGAACATTAGCCAGGGTATACACTTCAATGAAAAGGGGTGGGGGTCTGGTTTCCCTTGAGAAAGGACCCTTCTGTCTACGGCCAAACCATGCTGAATCTTTTCTCATCTGATCTTGGAAGCTAAGCAGGGTCGAGCCTGGTTGGTACTTCGGTGGGAGGAAGGTCTCTTCTTTCCAACTAAAAGCTGATAGGGTGTATTTCCCTTCCAGGCTTCTCTAAAGTAATCTACAGCCATTTTCCAGGGTGTTGATGCAGTGGAGAAAGTAAAGCAATCCTCCAGTAGCTAACAGGATACCGGCTTAAACCAGAAAATCACTAACCACCAAAAGACAAAAAAACTGGGCTATAGAAAAATTAGTATTTTCAGTTCATAAACAGCACCATTGAGCACATAAGAATGCATGTCACAAAGTAGAAATAATTTGTAATACAAGGAACAAAGGCATCATAGCCAGAATATATTAAGAACTTTCAAAAATCATAAAAGACTGACAATAAACCTTTTTTTTTAATTTAACAAGAGACTTGAACAGCCACTGATCCAAAGAGGATTTTAAGTGGCCAATAAATATATAAAAGGGAATATGAACTCTTTAGTAATCATGGGAAATAAAACTTCAGTGACACACTGATCAAAATAGTTAATCATTTTTAAGAAAGTACAAATTTTGGCAAGAGAGAGAGTCGAAATTTCGTGTATCAATAATCTCGGGGCCGGCGCCGTGGCTTAACAGGCTAATCCTCCACCTTGCGGCACCGGCACACCGAGTTCTAGTCCCAGTCGGGGCACCGGATTCTATCCCGGTTGCCCCTCTTCCAGACCAGCTCTCTGCTATGGCCCGGGAAGGCAGTGGAAGATGGCCCAAGTGCTTGGGCCCTGCACCCACAAGGGAGACCAGGAGAAGCACCTGGCTCCTGGCTTCGGATCAGCGCGATGCGCCGGCCGCAGCGGCCATTGGAGGGTGAACCAACGGCAAAAAGGAAGACCTTTCTGTCTGTTTCTCTCTCTCACTATCCACTCTGCCTGTCTAAATAAATAAAAATTTTTAAAAAATATTTTAAAAAATATTAAAAAAATAATAATCTCGGTTATATAAAGTGGTATACACTCTTTGTAAACTGACTTTAACTATTACATAAAATGTATGTATGCCCTGTGGCAAAAAGAAATGCCTTCATATGTACATCAAAAATTATACACAGAGAGGCCAACATTGTGGCTTGGTGGGTAGAGCCATACGAGTGCCAGTTTGAGTCACAACTATTCCACTTTCAATCCAACTCCCTGCTAATATGCCTAGGAAAGAGGTGGAGGATGGCCCAAGTGCTTGGGCCCTGGACTCACATCGTAGATACGGAAGAGGATCCTGGCTCCTGGCTTTGGACTGGTCTAGCTCAGGCTGTTGCAGCCATCTGGGGAATGAACTAGCAGATGGAAGATCTCACTCTCTTTCTCTCTCTCTCTCTCTCTCTCTCTCTCTCTCTCTCTCTCTCTCTCTGTGTGTGTGTATGTGTGTGTGTGTGTGTGAGTGTGTGATTCTGCTTTCAAATAAATAAATATTTTTTAAAAATTATACTGTGGAATTCTATCAGCAACAGAAAAAGCAGATAAGTGCTCATATATTTATACCATGAGATACAGTATAAAAAGGAACAGGGAAGTAATATTTTCAGATAAACAAAATAGGTGAAACTATTAGCAAAGGAAGGCACACCTCAAGGATAGCACGCCATGGTACTCCATCACCTTTAAACTAACACAGGTGTCCCTTGATATTTGCAAGGGATTGTCTCCCCACCCTGGAGAACCCAAAATCCTCAGCTACCCAAGTCATGTAAAATGGCATAGCTGGACATAAGTAATCCAGTAAAATATGTAACAGAATGTATATGCTATATAAATAGTTGCTTTACTGTATTGTTTAGGGAATAAATACAAGGAAAAAAGAATGCTTATAATCAAAGTAGCCTGCTACCGGTACAAAAATAGATGGGTAGACCAATGGAACAGAATAGAATCCCCAGAAATCAATCCAAACATCTACAACCAACTTATATTTGACTAAGGAGCTAAAACCAATCCCTGGAGTAAGGACAGTCTATTCAACAAATGGTGCTGGGAAACCTGGATGTCCACATGTAGAAGTATGAAGCAAGACCCCTTCCTTACGCTTTACACAGAAATCCACTCAACATGGATTAAAGATCTAAATCTATACCATGGCACCATCAAATTAATCGAGAACATTGGGGAAACCCTAAGACATTGGCACAGGTAAAGAATTCCTAGAAAAGACCTGAGAGGCACAGGTAGTCAAAGCCAAAATGAACAAATGGGATTACTTCAAATTGAGAAGCTTCTGTTCAGCAAAATAAAGTCAGGAAAGTGAAAGGGCAACTGACAGAATGGGAGAAATTATTTGCAAACTACACAATCGATAAAGGATTAATAACCAAAATCTACAAAGAGATCAAGAAACTCCACAACAACAAAATAAACAACCCAGTTAAGAGATGGGCCAAGGAATTAAACAGACATTTTTCAAAAGAGGAAATCCAAATGGCCAACACACACATGAAATAATGTTCAGGATCTCTAGTCATCAGGGAAATGCAAATCAAAACCACGATGAGGTTCCACCTCACCACAGTTAGAATGGCTCACATACAGAAATCAACAAACAACAAATGCTGGAGAGCATGTGGGGAAAAGGGCACACTAATCCACTGTTGGTGGGAATGTAAACTGGTAACACCATCATGGAAGGCACTATGGAGACACCTCAAAAATCTGAATATAGACCTACCATATGACCCAGCCACCACACTACTGGGAATTTACCCAAGGGAAATGAAATCAGTAAACAAAAGAGCTGTCTGCAGCTCCATGTATTGCCACCCAATTCACAATAGCTAAGACATGAAATCAACCTAAATGCCCATCAACCAAAGACTGGATAAAGAAATTGTGGGATACGTACTCTATAGAATACTACACAGCAGTAAAAAAATGGAGCAAGCAGGAAAACTTCATACTTAGCCCCAAAGAGACAAATACCATATGTTCTCCCTGATTTGTGAGCATTAATAGCACTCCTAAAATGAAAGCTATAGAAGTGAAATTGACACTTTTAGAATTAATGACTAGAATAGTCCTTGTCCTGACTGTCGAGGGACAGTTTATTATTGTTATTTTTTATTTTGTATATCCTTTGTTTTCTTTCTTTGTTTTTCTTTTCTCTTCTTCATATTATATGTTAAACTCTTTATGTAACATAGAGTTAATCATATGTATATTAAGTCAATTGGAAAAAGGTTCCAGTAAAAAATAAGAGGGAGAATAAGAGAGGGAGGAGGTAGTCTATAACTGTAAAGCAGTGTAGTTCTGCATACAGTCCTACGGACTTACTTCTAAGGGAACAGCCTAAAAACTTGTCATGGGACTCCAAACCCATTAAAATAAGTGGTATAAATGCCATCCTAATTATTAAAATAATCATATTAAATGTTAAAGTCAACATATCAGTAGGTTTAAGTGTAAAAGTGATCATATAAATAACATCAAGTTATTTGGTAACTGATAATAATAATAGAATTAAAAAGGAAGGAAAGTCCAATATGGGAAGCAGTCCACACAGCAGACTCCTAGAAAGACATTCACTGTAAATAACACTCTGTTCTCAGAATCAACCCTTGAGGCTTCCTGGTCTGGCTGAAAGGCCTGTGAAAGCATCTCAGGCATAGAAAACCAAGACACTGTGGCAAAAATATCCTACACGGAGGATCTCTATGAGACCTTAGTGGAGTCTTCAAAGAAGGAGACACTCTTCTCTGAAGGGAGGAGAGAACATCCACTTTGCTTGTGACCCTGTCTAAATACCGATGGAGTCTATGGTCACAAAAGGCTTCCATAGCCTTGGCAGCCCATGGCGAGAGCTTCGAGTGATCACTAATGTCATAAATAAGAGTGTTAGTTGGTAAAGGAACAACAGAAGTCACTGTGCACTTACTCCCCATGTAGGACCTCCATCATTAATGAGTTGTACCATGATAATTAACTGCAAATCTTGTTCTCAAACTGTACTCTATATGTTGTGTGTGTGTGTGCATGCAAACTGTTGAAATCTGTGCTTAGCATGGAGTTGGTCCTCTATATATAAAATCAAACTAAAAATGAACCATAATGAAGTAGGGGATGGGAGAGAGAGAGGGAGGTGGGATGGGAGTCGGGGTGGCAGGGTGGGCATGGGGGAAAGAACCACTATATTCCTAAAGTACCTATGAAAAACACATTCATTAAATAAAAACTTAAAAAAAAGAATTGTATAAGCCGTTCTAAAACTTATATGAAAGTACAAATGACCAAATGTAGAACTACTCTGCAGAAAAATAAAGACAACTGGATTGGAAAAGGAAATTCCTTTTTTAAACATCAATATGTTTTATAAAACAATAATTCAGAACATATAGTATTGAGGTCATTCTACAAAAGGTCCTCATTAAGTTCAGGGAAAATGTGTATCATGAAAAAACTACATATAGATTTTTTTAAATGGACCAAAATTAATGTGTCTTTTAACTAGATTTCCATAAACTTTTTGAAGTATCCTCATAAGTAGACAGATGAATGAAAGAGAAAGGAGAGCTTGCAATAATCACATGCATGTATAGGAATTAAGTATATGACACAGTAGGAATTTTTTATCAGTGAAGAAACAATAAACCATATTGCTAGGTCAACTGATTGATTATAACATGGGTAAAATAGAAGAAAGAAACTTGACCACTTTCTCACTATATGCACAAAAGAAGCAGAGGCGATAGGAAAATACCAAACTTCAGTTTAAGGGTAGTGCCATGACACCATGCCCTCCTATGAATAACATTGCTAAAACTAAAATTTAAAAAACAAGAAAGAAAGAAAAAAGAAAAATATGAAAAAAAACCTGCTTCCCAAGTTTGCCCAAGTCTTACAGCAGTTTCACCATACTGCAAAAATAAACAGTAAGTAAGTCAGATACAGAGCATCTGAAATTTCTACTTGACACCAAAGGGATTATTAGTAAGTTTTCACTAAGGTGAGTGGGGAAGGAGCTAAAAGAATTGGAATGTAAAGACTAAGGATTGGGGGAAATACAGCAAATGGCATTGGGAAAGTCTATATATTGTGATAAGCAGAATTCCATGGGACCCTCCACTGACTTTTGCCCCTGTGTGATTCCCCTTTATAGAAGTCTGGGTGGGATCTGTCCATGTGAGGAGTTACCACTCCCATGGTTATGTTTCAGACTGACAAAGGGAGATGGTCCCAGTGGGCTGCAGCAGGTCAAAAGACCCTTTCAAAGCAGAGTTTCTAGGCTTGTGGCAGAAGAGGGTCAGACTCTGGAGGGGAGGATCTGAGATGGAGGGCATGGATGTGACTTGAGAAGCACTTCCAGGAGCTGAGAGTGTCCCCACTCAGAGAGACCCCAGGCTCACAAATGAATGCTGCCAACAACATGCCGGAGTTTGGGAGGAGATTCTTCCCCAGACCCTCCAGACACAAGACTGGCCCAGCCCATGTTTGACCGTGGCTTTGTGAAACTACAAGCAGAGAACCAGGCAAGCTCTTTCAGAACTTGACCTTCAGAACAATGAATGGATGATTGAGAGTGGTTTTATGCCACCAAGCTTACAGAACTTCGGTGCACATCGGTACCACACAAACACATGGTTATATATTCAAATAATGCTTTCTTCAAAAAAGCAACAATTCATTGCTGAAAAGCAACAATTCAATACTTCAAGGTTCTGAAGGTTCTTCTTTCCATCTGAAGGTGCGCTTCTCATCATTAAGCATAATGATACACATGAGATGATTTTAAAAACTCAAGTCTAGTAAAACAAGTAGTTTAAATAGTAAACTGCTATTTCAAAGGAACTGGGGAGATACTTCTTTTTTTCCCGGAAGATACTGCAAACTTCTTCATGAAAACAAGTCAGCTTAGAGCATTTGTTTGAAATGCCCCCTCTTGCAAAAGCAGTTTACAACAAAAAGGCAAAGCAGTTCATCTAGCGGTGAGACAAAAGCAACTTCTCCCCACATCTTGTGCTGTGAAGAATTGTCAGGAGAGAGCCACAGAGCCTCCTGGTAGAAATGACTCAGGCATCTCACTCTCTTGCCTTTCAGGGGTAACATCATTAGAAACTAATGCTTTCAGATTATCTGCAGGGGGCAGACAGAGTGCGTGAGATGTCACTTAGCACACTCACACTGGTGTCAGAGTGTCTAGGTTACAGTCCTGACCCTACTCCCATTCCAGCTTCCTGCTGCTGTGCATCCTGGGAGGCAGCAGGTGATGGCTAGGTCCCTGCCACCCATATGGGAGACCCGGACTGAGTTCCCAGATCCTGCCTATGGCCTGGTATACCCCCTGCTTTTGCAGGCAAATAGGAAGTGAATCAGCTAGCACACTCTCTCTCTTTCTGTCTCTCTCCCTGCCTTCCAAATAAAAAAAATCAATACCTTTCAAAGGTTGTCTGCTGTTAGAAAACAATTGAAAAGGGTTCAGGCCCTAAAGCTGGGTCTGGTTATTCTTAGTGAGAAATGATTCCAGCAAAGCTTGTTCATGGACAAGTGTACATCCGGGGTTCAGCCATAACTTCAATAATTCCTCTGCATCAATACAAACTACGAACATCTTGAAATTCATATATTGGCAAGGATTTAGATGAGCAAAGTTAACACCACTACAACACATAAAAATTCATCAAACTATGTGTATCGTTTCTCACGAGGGATATGCATGAGATGAGAGAAGACACAAAGGAAGCCTAAAAATTGATGTCTAGTACCAAAGAACCTCTCATCAACTCAAGATGGACGGGGTGACTGCTGATAATGGACAGGAGGGCATTGAGAGGACAATCAAAGGACTGAAACAACATGAAGGCAGGACCATTAGTACCCCATGGGATTGAAGCCTTTCATACCGGTTACATAATAAAGCAGTTTACACTTGAAGATATGCCAAGAAAAGCACTCAGGTAAAATCGCTGGGGTCATCAGCTGCTAACAGGTATTCACTGTTTAAAGTCTTACTTTTCTATGTAGATTACATTGGTGTTAATTAGAGGGCTGTTAATTCACAATTCATGATCAAAGGCTGTGTGTGCGTGCAGATTTCCAGAGCTTCAGAAAACTCCATTATGATCCCATTTCTGTCTTTGTCAGTTCTCACCCAAGAGTATCATAGGCGGGGCTTTTAGGTTCTCGGAGTGCTTAGTTCCATGCCTCTGAAGTACCCGTAGGCTTTAATCTCCTTTTTTCCCAGAGAAACAAAAACAGGGACAAGAGACTGCCCACTTTTATGTTCACAGGACAGAATTTTCTCTTATTGTCTTCAGTAATCCACAGAAGTCAACTTTTCAGTTCATCCATAAGGACTCAGTAATTTCAGTCTCATTCAAAGTGAGATTCTGTCATTTTATTCAGTAATCACCTCCATCAGCTTTTCAGCAAGTTAACCATGTATAATCTGAAATTGTTTGTTAGAATGTCTTTTAAGTCATCTAATAATATCAACTATCAGGCTTTCACATCAAGAATTTCCCAAAATCTATTCCCAGCAATTATCACAGAATAGCTTGAGGAATGAGCAAAGCAACCAACCAGCTAGGGAAAGACTGTTGCATGACAGCTGCACACTAACAAAGGCACAAACACAATATCTCACTGGATTGTTTAGTAAGTTACCTGGGGACACAAGCACTTGGGTTCCACCCTTCCCACCACAATGTTTCCTATAGAAACCCAAGGTCAAATCAGTCCCACTTCACTTGGTGTCTTCTCACATCTCCTTCAGCCAGTGCAGTACATCTAGCCTCAACCCCCTATACCTCCTCAAGACTGACACTCTCGTTCTAGTTGTCAGGTCACAAGGTCTCAGACTAAGGCAACTGCCTTATCCAAGGATACACTCCCTTCCCAGGACAACTCTCAACCCATGACAGGTCAGTGGATACAGAGGAAGGAACATAATGTCCAGCTCCCCTGCTCAAACTCAGCATAGCTTTGGAAAACTCTCTTATCCCTGGAGCTCCCTGTAGGACTGGCCAGGGCTACTGTTGTGATTCCCTGTTTTCTTCCCTCTGCTTTCTTCCCTCCAGTGCCTTCTGACCCTAAGAACACTCTATAATAAATCCCTCCATGCACGTCAGTCACTGTGTACGGTTGCTTCCCAGGGAACCTCATCTGTGACTGTGGCAGTTTCTCAGCAGGGAGGTGATATATAGACCTAAGATCTGATTATCTTGCACTCTTGGCTTTACAAACCAGTTCCAAGGTGATGGATGAGGAAATCAGCAAATTCACCAAGGCAAGAAATTCAAAATGTGTTACCTAGAAGGACACTTTATTTTCAACCTAGTCAATACTCAAGCAACGCTATACTTTATTATTTTAGAGAAAATTTTTAAATATCTTTATTATCTTTCCTATATACTATGGGGATAGAAGGAGGAAGAACAAATTATGTAGTTGGTCTCTCAACAATAAACAGGTGAACTCCATGTGAAGTTTCTTCCTGAAATCATTTCTACAGTCCTTTTTACAAGAACAACAAAATTTGTTCTTGCTTTTTTCTAAACACTTTATGCAACAGGAAAGCACTGCCCACACAAAGAGACAGTAGGCTCCATCTTGAAGTTGTTTTAATATTTCAAGCACATTTTAAGCACATTCATTTGCCTTTGATATCTCCTGCGAATTGTAAGGAAAAATAGACTGATATTTTGAATTCTCTGAAACAGGTAAATTAAAGAAGGAATTCTGCCCAGTTCTCATCAGTACTAAATCCTCATTAGTTCTGAGCACATAATAGCCTAGTAGTACTTGTTAAATAAATAATCAAATGACTGACATGTAAGTACATTCTTAAAACTCAGAAGATGGAATTCCATTGGTCCCCAAGTGGAGCATATTTTCCTGATCCCTAAAAAAATTAAAATTATTCTCTCCCTTATTTCTCCTCTTCACTTTCTATTTGATTGACATCACATAATAATGCCTTATTTCATTTGAAAACCACATGTTCTGTTCTTTATGGAAGAAGCAGAGCCAATGACAGAAATTAATCTAGAATGAGAGACCATATGTCATCATCAAAATAAAATGTAGCACATTTTGGAACAACTATTGTTTTCACTAATTTCTGCACAATTACCCTATGCTTCATGCTTTGCTCATTATAATAGAAAAAATAACAGATAAAGAGATGAAAAAGATGCCCCTTGTATTCTTACAGCATTTTTTAAAATTATTTACTACTGTATCATTATGAATCAGACACTGCATTAAAGATAAAAAATTGAATAAAACAAAGCCCAAAGAGCTTACAGTCTAGAAGGGAAAATTATCAGGCCCACATAAATAACACAAGGACTACAATGCAAAGCAGTGATGGGTAGGGAGAAGGCTTCCTGGAGGAGGTGGCTCCCGACTGAGTCTAGAAAAATGAATCAGTGTTCATCAGTGTGGACTCAAAGAAGCTATTTCAGGCAACAGAGGAATAGGGAAACCATGGTAATGGGAACAGCTATCGGGAGAAGACATAAGAGATATTTACGTGATAGACTCACTGTGACTTACTGAACGAGGTGTGAAAAATGAATATCCATGGGAGAAGAAAATTAGTATGTCAGAGAATGACGAATTAGGAATATGGCAAAGGCATGGTCAGCGATCAACAAACTCCTGAAGGCTAAATCCACCCGGGGTTTGTTTAAGGATGATTATTAAAAGATTATAAAGGGCTGGCGCCACGGCCCACTAGGCTAATCCTCCACCTGCAGCGCCGGCACACCAGGTTCTAGTCCCCGTCAGGGCGCCGGATTCTGTCCCGGTCGCTCCTCTTCCAGTCCAGCTCTCTGCTATGGCCTGGAAGTGCAGTGTAGGATGGCCCAAGTGCTTGGACCCTGCATCCCATGGGAGACCAGGAGAAGCACCTGGCTCCTGCCATCGGATCAGCACAGTGCGCGGCCATTGGAGGGTGAACCAACGGCAAAGGAAGACCTTTCTCTCTGTCTCTCTCACTGTCTAACTTTGCCTGTCCAAAAAAAAAAAAAAAGATTATAAAGAAGGATGAACATTCACTACATTCACTAAGATAAACCACATCCAAAGCCATAAAACACATCTTAAATGCAAAAGAAATCATACATTGTGCACTCTCAGACCATAACAAAATTAAACTAGAAATCAACAAAAAGATATCGGGAAAATCTCAAAATATGTAGAAATAAAACAACATACTTTTAAATAACACAAGAAACAGAGAAGAAATATCAAAAGAACTTTTAAGGTATTTTGAACAAGTTTAAAATGAATCATACAACTTATTAGAATTTGGGGAATGCAGCAAAAGAAAGGTTTACTGAGAAATTCATAGCAGTGAATGCCTATATTAGAAAATAATAATGTATAATTAGTCATCCTGAAACCTAAAAAAGAATTAGAAAATAAATCCAAATGAAGAAGGAAACAATAAAAATTACAAAATTCAAATAAATTGAAAATAAGTAACCAACACAGTCAATCAATGAAACCAAAAACTGTTCCTTTGAAAAGATAAATAAAATTGTTGTTGATAGACAGACTAAGAAGCAAAGGGCACAAAGTATTAATAACAAACCATGGATGTGGGCACATCACAATAGATCCCATGGACATTAAAAGAATAATAAAGGAATGCTATAAACAACTCTACATTACAAATTTGATAACCTACATGAAATCAACCAAGTCCTTAAAAAACATCACCTTCCAGAACCCAAACAAGTAGAAATAGAATATCTGAATAGGCGTCTACCTATTAAAGAAACTGAATGTCATCCATCAGATGCTCATATCAAGAGATGCCAAGGGCGAGCGCTGTGGCACAGTGGGTTAAAGCCCTGGCCTGAAGCACCAGCGTCCCATATGGAGGCCAGTTCTAGTCCCGGCTGCTCCTCTTCCAGTCCAGCTCTCTGCTATGGCCTGGAAAAGCAGCAGAAGATGGCCCAAGTGCTTGGGCCCCTGCACCCTCATGGGAGACCCAGAAGAAGCTCCTGGCTCCTGGCTCCTGGCTTTGGATAAGCACAGCTCCAGCTATTGCAGCCATCCGGGGGGTGAACTAGCGGATGGAAGACCTCTCTCTCTGTCTCGACCTCTCTCTGTAACTCTGTCTTTCAAATAAATAAAATAAATCTTTAAAAAAAATAGAGAGAGATGCCAAATACAGCCTTTGACAAAATGCAGCACTCATTCACAATAAAAACTCTCAGCAAATTAGGAATACAGGATAATTTCCTCAACTTGATAAAGAATGTCTGCAAAACCCTACAGTTAGCATCAGATCTAAGACATGTAATTCAAAATAATTCCTACCTCAACCTGAAATAAGGCATGGTTATCCCTACCGAAAACTCCTTTTCAACATTATACTGAACATTATAGCCAATGCAGTAATACAAGAAAAAGAAAAATCATACACATTATGAAGAAATAAAATCACCATTGTTCATAGTTTAACAATTATCTATAGAGAAACCTGAAAAAATAAACACTCCTGTAACTCATAATTTATTACAATAAGGTTGCAGGATACACAGTTAATGTACGAAAGTCAAACGTTTCCCTATATGCCAACAGTGGACTACTAGAATTATTAAAAGCACATTACTACTGGTACAGTTTGAATACCGTTTATCATCTCTGAACTTCATATTGAAATGTTGCAGTTCTGGGAGGTGGGTCCTTGAAGGGGTGATTAGGTGTCATTAAGAGGGATTAATGCTTTTCTTGCAGGGGTGAGTTCTCACTCTCACAAGCCTGGATTAGTCACTGCAAAGGCGGATTATTTTAACATGCCCCTCAGGTCTCATCCCTTTCACACATGCTTGTTGCCTTTCCTTTTCCCATTGTGAGTTGAAGAAGAATAAAAACCTCTTTAGCATCGTGCTGTCAGCCTTCCCAGGCTTCAGAACCATGAGCTAAAGCAAATTCCTATTCTTATAAATCACAATCTCAGTTCTCTTGTTACAGCAACAGAAAACTAAAAACAAAAACTGGTACTGAGCAGAGGCTTCATTGCTATACAGACACGCGAGAATGTGAAAGACCCAATGGAACCAAGTGGTGGGCAGAGGTTAAAAGAGTTTAGAGCGGTTGCCCCTCTTCCAGGCCAGCTCTCTGCTGTGGCCAGGGAGTGCAGTGGAGGATGGCCCAAGTGTTTGGGCTCTGCACCCCATGGGAGACCAGGAGAAGCACCTGGCTCCTGCCATCGGAGCAGCGCGGTGCGCCGGCCGCAGCGCGCTACCGCGGCGGCCATTAGAGGGTGAACCAACGGCAAAGGAAGACCTTTCTTTCTGTCTCTCTTTCTCACTGTCCACTCTGCCTGTCAAAAAAAAAAAAAAAAAAAAAAAGAGTTTAGAGGATCAGACCAGAAAAAGCCTAGATTATCACCAACCCAGCATTAACAGTGATTCTGGGGAGGGCTCAGAAGACAAGAAGCCTAGGAAAAATCGGAAATTTCTTAGAGATTACTTACGTGGTCATGACCAGAGTACTGACTGAAACACAAATGGTAAAGGCAATTCTGATGAGATCTCAAGAGGAAATGAGGAATTTCTTATTGAGAACTGCAGTAAGGGCCATTCCTGTCTCACAGTTGAAAAAACAAATAAATAAAACACAAACAGAAACAAAAAAATGCAAACATGACTGTCTTGTGTCCAAGCCCTAGGGCTATGTGGGAGGGACAAAGTTTAGAAGTGAAGTAGAGCCGGCGCCGCAGCTCAACAGGCTAATCCTCCACCTTGCGGCGCCGGCACACCAGGTTCTAGTCCCGGTCGGGGCACCGATTCTGTCCCAGTTGCCCCTCTTCCAGGCCAGCTCTCTGCTGTGGCCCAGGAGTGCAGTGGAGGATGGCCCAGGTCCTTGGGCCCTGCACCCCATGGGAGACCAGGAGAAGCACCTGGCTCCTGCCATCAGATCAGCGCCGAGCGCCGGCCGCAGCGCGCCAGCTGCGGCAGCCATTGGAGGGTGAACCAACGGCAAAAAGGAAGACCTTTCTCTCTGTCTCTCTCTCTCACTGTCCACTCTGCCTGTCAAAAAAAAAAAAAGAAGTGAAGTAGAATTTCTTGTGGAAGACATTTTGAAGTGAAACATAGAAGGAGCTACATGATTGAGTTTAATCATTTACAGTAATATGAGACAACAAAGAAATGATTTAAAGATAGATTTTATTTTTAAAATAGAAGCAGAGTATAAAATTTGAAAAATTCATAACCTAACCATATACAGGGTGAAAATGTATTCAAATATGTGGCCAAGCATGCTGTGCTATAGAGATGCCAGTATAACTAAAAAGGAGTCAGGTGCTGCTCAGCAAGACAGTGGGAAAATGACATCAAAAGCATTTCAGAGCTGTTTGAGGTTTACCACCACCACCACAGAAGGCCCTGATACTTAGAAGGGAAGCACAGTTTCAGGGGGTTGGTCTAATGTCCAGCCTGGGGTTTACTCCACAGGCTCACTACCTGGAAACTCCTCATGGTGCTGCACCCTACACCTGTCACAGTGTTCTTTACCACCCCAGCCATGACTCAAGCAGGCCCAAGCCAGCCTGAACTGGTACTCCAGTGGGTGCAAACAGTAAACCTGGGTGGAGTCAGTGCAGTACTAATTCTGTAGGGCATATAGAATGCAGAAGTGAGAACATGTCTTTATCCATCTAGATTTCAAAGAACATATAGAACTGTCCAGGTGTTCTGGTGAGGCCACCACAGAGCATACCCATTAAAATGCATGGTGGACCCACGAGAGTGGGACCACCCTCAGGATTCCTTAGTAATAGGCATGATACAGGATCCCTGTATAATGCGCAATAGAACTGCCGTGTTGGCTGAGTCCAACAATGCCATAGTGGCAGGGACACCTAATCCACTGGAGGCTCAAACCCTCCAGTGTGTCCAGGAAGCCGCACAGCAGTGAAAGATCATCCTTCAAGTTTAAGACATAGTGTCTGCCCTCTGGAGTTTCAGACTTGCTGGGGCTTTGACCCTTCTTTCTCTGATTATTCCTCAATTTGGGAATGGAAATGTATATCCTATACCTGTCCTCCCAAGGTTTATTGGTGACAGATTGCTTATTTCAACATTACAGACTCACTGCTGGAAAGAGTTTGCCTTGATCCTCAGATAAGACTTTGAACTTCTGAGTTGGCATTGGAATGAGTTAAGACATTTAAGGCTATTGAGATTGGCATGGTTGCACTTTGCATTGTAAGAAGGAAATGAGTTTCAGAGTGCCAAGGACAGGATGTTATGGCAAAACTATAGCTTATTCTTCTGTAAAGCTCACAGTGAAATATGAATTTATTGTGATAGTGTTGGAAGGCAGAACCTCCAAGAAGTGATCAAGTTATTAAGGGAAATTGATGCTTTTCTCACAGGTTAATTCTTGTGGGACTGGATTAGTCTACAGAAGAGTGGATTGTTACATAAAGAGGTCGCCCTTATGTTTTATCCTTGTACTTTCCATCATGAGTTGAAACAAGATGAGGCTTTCACTAGCACAATACTCTTAGATTTCCCAATCTCCAGAACCATGAACTAAAATAAACTTGTTCCGTTATAAGTTACCCAATCCCAGGCATTTTGTTATTGCAACAGAAAATGAAGTAAACCAACTACTTATACCATCAGCTTCAAAAAGTAAAATGCTTAGCTATAAATCTCACAAAATATAAATAATATTTATATGAGGGAAACTTTAAAATTCTGATAAAAGCTGTGAAAAGAACTAAATAAATGGAGACCCATTATGATAGACATGCCAGCTCCTACCACTTTGGTTTATAGATTCAATGCAATATCAACTCAAAAGCAGTAAGTTAATTTTGAATATTGACAAATTGATTCAAAGTTTATATGGAGAAGCAAAAGCCCCAGAATTTCCCAACTTGGTATTAAGGAAAACCAAGACAGTGGATTAATATTACCCAACATTAAGAATTACGGGGGCGGAGCCAAGATGGCGGATAGTGAGGACGTGCGCCGATAGTTTGGGAAAATAAAGTTTCATAAAAGTGGAATTAATGTAGCCTCAGGAAAAGACTCAAGGAAAAAACTGCAGTGGAAACGCTTCCAGATCTAGTGGATGTGACACAGAGGACCTACAGGGAGCCCACCGTGTGGAAGCCCAGCCGCAGGAACCGAGCTGCAGAATCTCGCCAGCGCGGGAACCGGAGGTAAGACAAAAGCCTCAGAAACCCGAGACATTGGTGGGGAAAGGCAGAGGCCTCTCTCTCCAATTGAGCAAAACAAAGAGCAGGCACCATTTTACATATGTAAAGCAGCAACGAGTACACAAACTCAGTAACTTTGGGTCTATGGTGAAACTTGAGAACACATTGAGGGCTGCATAAACTCATTGTGTGGTCCCAGGGGTAGATCAAACGAATACTCACAGAGGCCAGATTTCAACTGCATTCAATTCCACTCAGCTGTGCTGAATTATTTCCCAACTGAGTCAAAAAAGAGAGAGAGAGAGAGAGATCCAGCAAGGAGCAAGGGAGAGAACAATCTGGGTGAGTCACTTTCTGCACAGCCTTAAAACTGAAGAATCAAGCAGAGCTCTCTGGCCAAACCCATCACAGCCTCTAAAGATCCATCAAAGCAGACAGCCCACTTAGAGGCATAGTATAATGAGAAAAAATCACCACAGCAAAAAAAAAAAAACATAAATTATCCCCAACATGCCAAACAACAAACGTAGGAGCCGAGGTAACAAGAGCAAAGAAGACACTATGATGCCCCCAAATGAACAAGACACTCCAATGCAAGATTATGAAGATGAAGAGATAGAGGAAATGCAAGAAGCGGATCTCAAAAACTTGATAAGAACATTAAGACGTTCTCAAAAACAAATTCTTGAACTACAGAAATCCTTAATGGGCAAGATAGAAAATCTCTCTCGTGAAAATGAAATATTAAGGAGGAATCAAAATGAAATGAAACAACTAGTAGAACAAGAAACTGTGATAGTGATGAGAAATCATAATGAAATGAAGAATTCAATAGACCAAATGACAAACACATTAGAGAGCCTTAAAAACAGAATGGGTGAAGCAGAAGAGAGAATATCAGACTTAGAAGACAGAGAACAGGAAAGGAAACAGTCAAATCGAAGAAAAGAAGAAGAAATCAGAAATCTAAAAAATACTGTCAGGAATCTACAGGATACTATTAAAAAACCCAACATTCGGGTTCTAGGAGTTCCTGAAGGCATGGAGAGGAGAAAGGATTAGAAGGCCTTTTTAGTGAGATACTAGCAGAAAATTTCCCAGGTTTGGAGAAGGACAGAGGCATCTTAGTACAGGAAGCTCATAGAACCCCTAATAAACATGACCAAAAGAGATCCTCACCACGACACGTCGTAATCAAACTCACCCCAGTGAAACACAAAGAAAAGATCCTAAAATGTGCAAGAGAGAAACGTCAGATTACTCTCAGAGGATCTCCAATTAGACTCACAGCTGACTTCTCATCAGAAACCCTACAAGCTAGGAGAGAATGGCGAGATATAGCCCAGGTACTAAGAGAGAAAAACTGCCAGCCCAGAATATTATATCCTGCAAAGCTCTCATTTGTGAATGAAGGTGAAATAAAGACCTTTCACAGCAAAAGAAATTGAAAGAATTTGTTGCCACTCGTCCAGCCCTGCAAAAGATGCTTAAAGATGTGTTACATACAGAAACACAGAAACACGGTCACCAATATGAAAGAAGGTAAAGGAAGGAAACCTCACAGCAAAACATCACAGGAATCTCAAACCATATATTAGAAAATATCTTTGGCAAATGGCAGGGCAAAGTTACTCCTTCTCAATAGTCACATTGAATGTTAATGGCCTGAACTGTCCAGTTAAAAGACACCGATTGGCTGATTGGGTTAAGGAACAAAACCCATCTTTTTGCTGCTTACAAGAAACTCATATTTCCAACAATGATGCATACAGACTGAAAGTGAAAGGCTGGAAAAATATATACCATGCCAACAGAAATGAAAAAAGAGCGGGCGTAGCCATCTTAATATCGGACAACATAAACTTTACCACAAAAACTGTTAGGAGAGACAAAGAGGGGCACTATATGATTAAGGGATCCATTCAACAGGAAGATATAACGATTATCAATGTATATGCACCTAATTACAGGGCACCAGCTTATTTAAAAGACTTGTTAAGGGACTTAAAGGGAGACTTAGACCCTGTATTGGGGTCTAAGTTCTGGGGGACTTCAATACTCTACTCTCAGAGATAGACAGATCAACAGGACAGAAGATCAACAAGGAGACAGTAGATTTAAATGACACTATAGCCCAAATGGATCTAACAGATATCTACAGAACATTTCATCCTACATCTAAGGACTTTACATTCTTCTCAGCAGTACATGGAACCTTCTCTAGGATTGACCACATACTAGGCCATAAAGCAAGTCTCAGCAAATTCAAAAGAATTAGAATCATACCATGCAGCTTCTCAGACCACAAAGGAATGAAATTGGAAATTAGCAACTCGGGAATCCCTGGAGCGCGTGCAAACACATGGAGATTGAACAACATGCTCCTGAATGAACAATGGGTCATAGAAGAAATTAAAAGAGAAATCAAAAGTTTTCTGGAAGTAAATGAGGATAACAGCACAACATACCAAAACCTATGGGATACAGCAAAAGCAGTGTTAAGAGGAAAGTTTATATCAATAGGTGCCTACATCAAGAAATTGGAATGGCACAAAATATATGAGCTTTCAAGTCATCTCAAAGATCTAGAAAATCTGCAGCAAACCAGACCCAAAGCTAGTAGGAGAAGAGAAATAATTAAAATCAAAGAAGAAATCAACAGGACTGAATCCAAAAAAAAAAAAATTACAAAAAAATCAGCCAAACGACGAGCTGGTTTTTTGAAAAAATAACCAAAATTGACACCCCATTGGCCCAACTAACTAAAAAAAGAGGAGAAAAGACCCAAATCAATAGGATCAGAGATGAAAAGGGAAACGTAACAACAGACACCACAGAAATAAAAAGAATCATCAGAAATTACTACAAGGACTTGTATGCCAGCAAACAGGGAAATCTATCAGAAATGGACAGATTCTTGGACACTTACAACCTACCTAAATTGAGCCAGGAAGACATAGAAAACCTAAACAGACCCATAACTGAGACAGAAATTGAAACAGTAATAAAGGCCCTCCTAACAAAGAAAAGCCCAGGACCAGATGGATTCACTGCTGAGTTCTACCAGACATTTAGAGAAGAACTAACTCCAATTCTTCTCAAACTATTCAAAACAATCGAAAAAGAGGGAATCCTCCCAAATTCTTTCTATGAAGCCAGCATCACCTTAATTCCTAAGCCAGAAAAAGATGCAACATTGAAAGAGAATTACAGACCAATATCCCTGATGAACATAGATGCAAAAATACTCAATAAAATTCTGGCCAATAGAATGCAACAACACATCAGAAAGATCATCCACCCAGACCAAGTGGGATTTATCCCTGGTATGCAGGGATGGTTCAACGTTCGCAAAACAATCAACGTAATACACTACATTAACAGACTGCAGAAGAAAAACCATATGATTCTCCAATAGACGCAGAGAAAGCATTTGATAAACTACAACACCCTTTCATGATGAAAACTCTACGCAAACTGGGTATGGAAGGAACATTCCTCAATACAATCAAAGCAATATATGAAAAGCCCACGGCCAATATCCTATTGAATGGGGAAAAGTTGGAAGCATTTCCACTGAGATCTGATACCAGACAGGGATGCCCACTCTCACCACTGCTATTCAATATAGTTCTGGAAGTTCTAGCCAGAGCTATTAGGCAAGAAAAAGAAATTAAAGGGATACAAATTGGGAAGGAAGAACTCAAACTATCCCTCTTTGCAGATGAGATGATTCTTTATTTAGGGGACCCAAAGAACTCTACTAAGACACTACTGGAACTCATCGAAGAGTTTGGCAAAGTAGCAGGATATAAAATCAATGCACAAAAATCAACAGCCTTTGTATACACAGGCAATGCCACGGCGGAGGAAGAACTTCTAAGATCAATCCCATTCACAATAGCTACAAAAACAATCAAATACCTTGGAATAAACTTAACCAAGGATGTTAAAGATCTCTACGATGAAAACTACAAAACCTTAAAGAAAGAAATAGAAGAGGATACCAAAAAATGGAGAAATCTTCCATGCTCATGGACTGGAAGAATCAATATCATCAAAATGTCTATTCTCCCAAAAGCAATTTATACATTCAATGCAATACCAATCAAGATACCAAAGACCTTCTTCTCAGATCTGGAAAAAATGATGCTGAAATTCATATGGAGACACAGAAGACCTCGAATAGCCAAAGCAATCTTGTACAACAAAAACAAAGCCGGAGGCATCACAATACCAGATTTCAGGGCATACTACAGGGCAGTTGTTATCAAAACAGCATGGTACTGGTACAGAAACAGATGGATAGACCAATGGAACAGAATAGAAACACCAGAAATCAATCCAAACATCTACAGCCAACTTATATTTGACCAAAGATTCAAAACTAATCCCTGGAATAAGGACAGCCTATTCAATAAATGGTGCTGGGAAAATTGTATTTCCACGTGCAGAAGCTTGAAGCAAGACCCATACCTTTCACCTTACACAAAAATTCACTCAACATGGATTAAAGACTTAAATCTACGAACCAAAACCATCAAATTATTAGAGAGCATTGGAGAAACCCTGCAAGATATAGGTACAGGCAAAGACTTCTTGGAAAAGACCCCAGGAGCACAGGCAGTCAAAACCAAAATTAACATTTGGGATTGCATCAAATTGAGAAGTTTCTGTACTTCAAAAGAAACAGTCAGGAAAGTGAAGAGGCAACCGACAGAATGGGAAAAAATATTTGCAAACTATACTACAGATAAAGGGTTGATAACCAGAATCTACAAAGAAATCAAGAAAATCCACAACATCAAAACAACCCACTTAAGAGATGGGCCAAGGACCTCAATAGACACTTTTCAAAAGAGGAAATCCAAATGGCCAACAGACACATGAAAAAATGTTCAAGATCACTAGCCATCAGAGAAATGCAAATCAAAACCACAATGAGGTTTCACCTCACCCCGGTGAGAATGGCTCACATTCAGAAATCTACCAACAATAGATGCTAGAGAGGATGTGGGGGAAAAGGGACACTAACCCACTGTTGGTGGGAATGCAAACTGGTTAAGCCACTATGGAAGTCAGTCTGGAGATTCCTCAGAAACCTGAACATAACCCTACCATACAACCCAGCCATCCCACTCCTTGGAATTTACCCAAAGGAAATTAATTTGGCTAATAAAAAAGCCATCTGCACATTAATGTTTATTGCAGCTCAATTCACAATAGCTAACATCTGGAACCAACCCAAATGCCCATCAACAGTAGACTGGATAAAGAAATTATGGGACATGTACTCTATGGAATACTATACAGCAGTAAGGAACAATGAAACCCAGTCATTTGCAACAAGATGGAGGAATCTGGAAAACATCATGCTGAGTGAATTAAGCCAGTCCCAAAGAGACAAATATCATTTCTTTTCCCTGATCGGCGACAACTGAGCACCAAAGGGGAAACCTGTTGAAGTGAAATGGACACTATAAGAAACAATGACCTGATCAGCTCTTGTCCTGACTCTAGATGTACAATGTAATACTTTATCCTTTTTTGTATTTGTTGTTGTTTTTGTTGTTATTGTTCTAGTACTAGTGGTTGAACTCTGTAATTAACACACAATTATTCTTAGGTTTTTAAATTTTAACTGAAAAGTGATCCCTGTTAAAGTTAAGAGTGGAAAAAGAGAGGCAGGAGATGTACAATTTGGGACATGCTCAATCGGACTTGCCCCAAATGGTGGAGTTAGAAATGTGCCAGGGGATTCCAATACGATCCCATCAAGGTGGCCTGTACCAATGACATCTCACTAGTCCAAATGATCAATTTCAGTTCACAATTGATGGCTCTGATAGGTCTAAGATTCAAAGGGATCACACAAACAAGACAAGTGTCTGCTAATACTAACTGATAGAATCAAAAAGGGAGAGAAGGATCCAACATGGGAAGCTGGATACACAGCAGACTCATAGAATGGCAGATGTCCTAAACAACACTCTGGCCTCAGAATCAGCCCTTAAGGCATTCGGATCTGGCTGAAGAGCCCATGAGAGTATTGTAGGCATGGAAAGCCAAGATACCATGGAAAAGAAAAAAAAGAAGACCTAAATGAAAGATCTCTGTGAGTGAGATCCCATGGAAAGAACAGGGCCATCAAAGAAGGAGGTACCTTTCTCTGAAGGGAGGAGAGAACTTCCACTTTGACTATGACCCTATTGGAATAAGATCAAAGTCAGCTAACTCTAAAGGCTTCCATAGCCCTGGCAACTCATGACTAGAGCCTAGGGAGATTACTGACGCCATGAACAGGAGTGTCAAATTGTTAAGTCAGCAACAGGAGTCACTGTGTACTTACATCCCATGTGGGATCTGTCCTTAATGGGTTGTCTAATGTACAGTGATGCTATAACTAGTACTGAAACAGTATTTTTACACTTTGTGTTTCTGCGTGGGTACAAACTGATGAGATCTTTACTAATTATATACTGAATCGATCTTCTGTATATATAGATAATTGGAAATGAAAAAAAAAAAAAACCCTGGTGTTAAATTGGAAATGGCATAGAAAATTAATTAATTTAAAAAAAAATTATGTAGGATCTCTGTCTTTAATGTGCTGTTCACTTTTATTTAATGCTATAACTAGTACTCCAACAGTATTTTTTTCACTTTGTGTTGCTATATGGGGGCAAACTGTTGAAATCTTTACCTAATATATACTAAACTGATCTTCTGTATATAAAGAGAATTGAAAATGAATCTTGATGTGAATGGAAGGGGAGAGGGAGCGGGAAAGGGGAGGGTTGCAGGTGGCAGGGAAGTTATGGGAGGGGGGAAGCCATTGTAACCCATAAGCTGTACTTTGCAAATTTATATTCATTAAATAAAAGTTTAATAAATGAAAAAAAAAAAGAATTACTATTGGCCGGCGCCACGGCTCACTAGGCTAATCCTCCACCTGAGGCCCCAGCACTCTGGATTCTAGTCCCGGTCGGGGTGCCGGATTCTGTCCCGGTTGCTCCTTTTCCAGTCCAGCTCTCTGCTGTGGCCCAGGAAGGCCCTGCACTCACACAGGAGACCAGAAGGAGGCTCCTGGCTCCTGGCTTCGGATCAGCGCAGCGCACCGGCCGTGGTGGCCGCTTGGGGGGTGAACCACAGAAAAGGAAGACCTTTCTCACTTTCTCTCTCTCTCACTGTCTAACTCTGCCTGTCCAAAAAAAAAAAAAAAATTACTATAAAGCCACCATAACTTTAACAGCATGTTACTAGGAAAATAATAGGCAATAGAACATTAGAATAGAATTTAGAGCCCAGAAATATATCCACATAAATACAATGAACTGACCTTTGACAAAGGAACAAAGGCAATACAATGGTCCCAGGGTAGCCTTTTCAACAAATGGTTCTGGAACAACTGGACATTACATGCAAAAAAAATTTTTAAACGAATCTTAACAAAAGCACTACATTCTTCAAAAATATTAACTCAAAATGGATCCCAGGACTAAATGTAAAACACAAAATTATGAAACTACAAGCTAACAAAGGAGAATGATGACTTTTTTTTTTTTTTTGACAGGCAGAGTGGACAGTGAGAGAGAGAGACGGAGAGAAAGGTCTTCCTTTTTGCCGCTGGTTCACCCTCCAATGGCCGCTGCGGCCGGTGCATCTCGCTGATCCGAAGCCAGGAGCCAGGTACTTCTCCTGGTCTCCCATGAGGGTGCAGGGCCCAAGCACTTGGGCCATCCTCCACTGCCTTCCCGGGCCATAGCAGAGAGCTGGCCTGGAAGAGGGGCAACTGGGATAGAATCCGGCGCCCCGACCGGGATTAGAACCCGGTGTGCCGGCGCCGCAAGGCGGAGGATTAGCCTGTTGAGCCACGGTGCCGGCCAAGAATGATGACTTTTTAAGTGCAATGCCAAAGGCATGATCAGTGAAAGTAGTCACTGATGAACTGAGCATAAGAAAAAAACTTCCACAAGAAAGGATGGAGGAGGGAGGGTGGGTAGAGAGGGAAGGGTCACTATGCTCCTAAATCTGTGTATATGAAATACGTGAAATTTGTTATCCTTAGACAAATTAAAAATCTTTAAATAAGTAAAGAAAGAAAGAAACTTCTGCTTGCAAAAGCAAATGTCAGGAATATGAGAAGACAGCCAGACTGGGAGAAAATATTGGCAAAAAAATTATCATAACTAATAAAAGACTAGTATGCAAAACATACAAAAGACTCTTGAACCTCACCAAAAAGGAAATGAATAATCTGATTTAAAAATGGGCAGAGGGCCGGCGCAACGGCACACTAGGCTAATCCTCCGCCTTGTGGCGCCGGCACACCGGGTTCTAGTCCCGGTCGGGGCACCGATCCTGTCCCGGTTGCCCCTCTTCCAGGCCAGCTCTCTGCTGTGGCCCGGGAGTGCAGTGGAGGATGGCCCAAGTCCTTGGGCCCTGCACCCCATGGGAGACCAGGAGAAGCACCTGGCTCCTGCCATCGGATCAGCACGGTGCGCTGGCCGCAGCGCGCCTACTGCAGCGGCCATTGGAGGGTGAAAAACGGCAAAAGGAAGACCTTTCTGTCTCTCTCTCACTGTCCACTCTGCCTGTCAAAAAAAAAAATTTAAAAAAAAATGGGCAAAAACCTACAAGGATATCTCACAAAGGAATGAAAGCAAGTCTATGAGAAGATGTCCAACATCAGATGTCAGCAGGAAGTGAAGTCTAAAGTAACACTGACATACCATAACACACATTTAAGAATTACCAAAAAAAAAAAAAAGAAAAGAAAAGAAAAAAATGATCATCAAATGCAGTTCAGGATGTGGAACAACAGGAACTCTCATTTATTACTGGTGGCAAAGCAAAATAGTACAATTATATTCAAAAACAAGTTGTCTGGTTCTTACAAAATTAAGCATATCTTTATTATACAATCCAGCAGTTGTTGTATTACTTGGTGTTTACCCAAAGGAGTTTAAAATTGTGACTACACCAGAGCTATCATTGTGGCACAGCATGTTAACCTGCTGCCTGGGATGATAGCATCCCATATAAGTGCCAGTTCAGGTTCTGGCTGCTCCCTTCCAATCCAGTTCCCTGCTAATGCACCAGGATAAAGTAGTGGAAGATGGTCCAAGTAACTGGGCACCTGCCACCCACATGGGAGACCAGGATGGAGTTCCTGGCTCCCAATTCTGGCCAGGCCCAGTCTGGCCACTGTGGTCATTTAGGTAGTGAACCAATGGATGGAAGATTACCCTCTCTCTTCTTCTGCCTTTCAAATAAACAAAATGAGGTTTTTTTTTAAGATTTATTTATTTATTTGAAAGTCAGAGTTACACAGAGAGAGGAGAGGCAGAAAGAGAGAGGTCTTCCATCTGATGGTTCACTCCCCAATTGGCCGCAATGGCTGGAGCTATGCTGATCCAAAGCCAGGAGCCAGGAGCTTCTTCCAGGTCCCCGACATGGGTGCAGGGGCCCAAGGACTTGGGCCTTCCTCCATTGCTTTCCCAGGCCATAAACACAGAGCTGGATTACTTGGTGTTACTTTGGATAAGCTCAGCTCTGGCTATTGCAGCCATCTGGGGAGTGAACCAGCATATAGAAGACCTTTCTTTTTGTCTCTCCCTTTCTATATAGCTCTACCTCTCAAATAAATCTTTTTAAAAAAAGGCAACATCAGAATAAAATCTACTATAATATTCAAACCATATGATAATGTGGAATTGGGAAAAATATGAAGACAGTGAACAAAGACTGTGGCTCTCAGAAGTTAGGAGGGGTGCAAAGGATTTTTAGGGTATTGAGAATACTCTGGATATGCTATAGTGGTAGTGACATGTCATCATCCATTTGTCTAAACCCATTCTGCCTCAGTCCATCTAGCTTCTATTATAAAATACTTAAAACTGGGCAATTTATTTAGAACAGAAATGTACTGCTCACAGTTGGGCTGGAAAGTGCAAGATCAGAATGTCAGCAAATTTGGTATCTGGTAAGGTCTCTGGCTGCGTCACAGACGCACTGTCCTACTGTACCTCACAAGGTGCAAGGGACAAAAAGCTCTCTTTACCTTCTTGTACCAGGACATTCATCCCTCTATAGAATCACCAAGCCCAAGCCTGTTGTCCACAGCAATAACTTCAGAACTCATTCTTTTTTTAAAATTTTTTGACAGGCAGAGTGGATAGAGAGAGAGACAGAAAGAAAGGTCTTCCTTTTGCCGTTGGTTCACCCTCCAATGGCCACCGCGGCTGGCGCACCGCGCTGATCCAAAGCCAGGAGCCAGGTGCTTCTCCTGGTCTCCCATGCGGGTGCAGGGCCCAAGCACTTGGGCCATCCTCCACTGCACTCCTGGGCCATAGCAGAGAGCTGGCCTGGAAGAGGGGCAACTGGGACAGAATCCAGCACCCCAACCGGGACTAGAACCCAGTGTGCCAGCGCCTCTAGGTGGAGGATTAGCCTGTTGAGCCACAGCGCCGGCCCATAACTCATTCTTAATGAGACATGCTATAGTCCGTAGGTATGCAGCAAATGCTACCACCCAGTTGGTTGGAGTACAGATATTTTTTGGTGGTCTTTGGTGACATTCATTGACAAGATAAACATCAAAGAAGCATATGATGGATTGCGAGAAGACAGATGGAAGTTCTATATGTGTAGTATAAGGTATAGACCTTAGGACAGAACGAGATTTCCTGAACTGAGACTCAGAATAGGAGTCTGTTCTGAGAAATACTTGTGAGAGTCATTGGCATAGAGGCGGTAAATTAAGCCAGGAGAGTGGGACAGAAAGTTCCAGCGCAGAACTTTAGGCAGGAGTGTAAGGGAAGATAACAGAGAAGAACCTTGAAAACAAAACAAGATGGCGTTATAGAACACAAAGAAAATGCTTCAAGAAAAACTATTAGCCAGATCTGTAGAATTGTGATTCATGTTATGGCTTACGCTTTTCTTATTTTTAATTCCAATTTTAACCAGGTCTCTATGTAGTCATCTGAGTTGGTTCCAACTGTACAAAGAGAGCTGCATGAAGACCTCTGTATAAAGCTCTTTAACTGATCATGCAAGTGTATTTGAGAGAAAAATTCTTGTGAATGGAATTTCTGGGTTACTGGGTTTGTACATTCAATTCTTAATCATTAATTATACACTATGAAGATTGTAAAAACCATCATATCCACAATACTGTATAAGTTTTTATTTCACAAACCTTCAGCAAATACATATTTTCCTAGCCTCAAAATGAATTCCTTTTCTTGGTTACCCTGAGCATGGCCCACTAGCTCTAGAACCAACTTGGCCCTGATTTTCTACAAAATGTTGGTTCCCAAATGCTGTTTTCTGTGCATTAGTTTATTCTCCAGCCAGTTGATATTATGCCAGTTAAGTTATGAATTGAGAACAAACTTTTATGTTATTTATGGTCTAAACCCAAAAACCTGAAAGTGCCTAATGCCTCTCTGTCATTACTTCTTTCTCCCTTCTTCCTACAAGCTTCCCCAGGTAGCTATATGAAAGGAAACACAGGCAAATGGATGACCAAGTTCCACGTTAGGAACTGTGGGACCAGAGACCAATGTCCATAAAGGTCTATTTCTGGCAGAGGATCTGTGTCTTTGTCTAAGCACGGCTTCTCCCTACACCACACCAGGCCTCACCCAAAGCTAATCCTGGGAGGCTCTGCATCACATAGGCTATCAGGGGAACGAATTGGGAAGAAAGCAACGGTCTGAGCTTATCGGTGGCTTCTCTAGTGCAGTCACATAAAATATAAAGAGGGAGGAGAGAATATTTTTGGACTAACCTGTATTTTTAACTTGAAGTCATTTTGTCCCCAGTGAAAATCAATGTCTTGGAGTCTGATACGATTCATCTAATGGAATAGCAGCTCCTCTTCGTTAGGTGGATGCTAGGCATTGAGTAGGAAGAACAAGCAGAAATACCTTCTTCCTACAGCGGTTAAACCATGACCTAAAATAAAAACCACGCTATACCAAATAGAACATAGATCCCTGAAACTGCCTCTTTCAGTACAGATTAAAGAGAGTGTCCTGATGAAAGCATACTGTGGAAAAAACCTTAGGAGAGCGGCAAGATGGCAGAATAGGAAGGGAGCACACTATTAGTCCGGGGCAGAGACAGGTTAATAAAAGTGGAGATACTGCAGGGTCAAGGAAGAGTAGGGGAAGAAACAGCAGAGGAAACTTTTCCGGAGCTAGTGATTCACAGTGGACCTGCATGGAGAGCGTGGGAGCCCAAGTTCGGGACACCAGCGGCAGACTCAACGCACCAGTGCTGGAACGCGAGGTGAGCCAAACCTCCATAGCCCGAGATACCAGCAGGCAAGTGGAAAGAGGAGACTAGAGGGAACGAGGCTTGAAACTCCGTGGGGAAAAGTTCACCAGGCTAACTAGAAAAGAGAGAGAGGAAAAAAAAAAGTGACTGATACGGACACAAGTTTCTCTCTCTCCGCTCACCTCTCAAAGGCGAGCAAGACAAAGAGCAGGCGCCATTTTGGACATACGTCATAAGCAGGGCGACCTCAGGTCTGCACCGGCCCTGAGCCTAGCAGAAACACCTGACTCTGGGGGGAGGGGTGAAATAACAGGAGATTAGCATCTAACTTGGCAATCCAGTGGGACACTGCAGGAGAATTGGAGCCCACACCAAGGGCGGCAGAGATTCCCTGTGTGGTCTTTGGGAAAGAGCTTCCAATCTCTGGCTCCTGTGGGTATATCATTTGCCTGCTAACTACCTCCAATTACGTTCAGCTGTGCGGAATTACTTCCCTTTTGAATCAAAAAAAGAAAGAAAGAAAGAGAGATTTACCACACCTAACCTGGGAGTGTCATCTTTGACACACCCTCAACCCTGAGGAACCAAACACAGCTCTCAGTCCACACTCATCTCAAGCCTCTAAGGCTCCACCGAAAGCAGACAGTCCACTTAATATAGAGCCATAGTGTAACAAGAAAAAACACCACAGTGAAGAAACCAAATATCTCCAACATGCCAAACAACAAACGCAAAAACCAAGCTAACAAGAACAAGGAAGACACTATGACGCCCCCAAATGAAAAAGACACCCCAAATCAAGATTATGAAGATGATGAGATCGAAGAAATGCAAGAAGCAGATCTCAAAAAATTGATAAGAACATTAAGAAGTTCTCAAAAACAAATTCTTGAACTACAGAAATCCTTAATGGACAAGATAGAAAATCTCTCTCGTGAAAATGAAATATTAAGGAAGAATCAAAATGAAATGAAACGACTAGTGGAACAAGAAACTGTGATAGTGATGAGAAATCATAATGAAATGAAGAACTCAATAGATCAAATGACAAACACATTAGAGAGCCTTAAAAACAGAATGGGCGAAGCAGAAGATAGAATATCAGACTTAGAAGACAGAGAACAGGAAAGGAAACAGGCAAACCAAAGAAAAGAAGAGGAAATTAGAAATCTAAAAAATATTGTCAGGAATCTACAGGATACTATTAAAAAACCCAACATTCGGGTTCTAGGAGTTCCTGAAGGCATGGAGAGGGAGAAAGGATTAGAAGGCATTTTCAGTGAGATACTAGCAGAAAATTTCCCAGGTTTGGAGAAGGACAGAGGCATCTTAGTACAGGAAGCTTATAGAACCCCTAATAAACATGACCAAAAGAGATCCTCACCACGACATGTTGTAATCAAACTCACCACAGTGAAACATAAAGAAAAGATCCTAAAATGTGCAAGAGAGAAACGTCAGATTACTCTTAGAGGATCTCCAATTAGACTCACAGCTGACTTCTCATCAGAAACCCTACAAGCTAGAAGGGAATGACGAGACATAGCCCAGTTACTAAGAGAGAAAAACTGCCAGCCCAGAATATTATATCCTGCAAAGCTCTCATTTGTGAAGGAAGGTGAAATTAAGACTTTTCATAGCAAACAGAAACTGAAAGAATTTGTTGCCACTCATCCTGCCCTGCAAAAGATGCTTAAAGATGTGTCACACACAGAAACACAGAAACATGGTCATCAATATGAAAGAAGGTAAAGGAAGGAAACCTCACAGCAAAAGATCACAGGAAGCTCAATTTCTCTTTGACACAGAATTAAACTCTGATGCTCTGTTAAAGCAATGTGCTAAAGTAATTTATTATGTTCTCTTGATGTCTGTTCAATTCTAATTGTTCAAAAACAGCTGAATTTTTTATTAAGAGCTATGGGTTATTTAAATATGTGCTTATTTTCAAAGATTTGAATAATCACCTTGTAACAATGATCAAATTTGGTCTATGTTATGTCATGATTTTAAGGAATCTTATTTCAACCAGATATTTTGGATTTTGAGCCTTCTTGGCATTCTTGACAGGCATTCAAAAAATCAAAGTTTCAAACAATCTGGTCTCTAAAATTTCCAGTAAATCCTGGACTTTGGTTTTTCCAGTTTGGGCCCAATTGAAAAAATCAAAGGACCTATGTCTCTCATCTTATAGAGACACCAACTAATCAGGCTATTTGGATTATATTAGAAGTACTGTCAAGATGTGATGTGGTACCAAACTTTAAGTTTCTATAATGGAAAATGCTATTAATACAAACGTTTGAGAATTAAAAATCTAATGATCTTGTGTTACTAGACATGATAGTTATCTTAATGAGAAAGCCCCAGAGGCCTAAAGGGTTAAATACTTGTAATATCCTACAGGTGCTTTCAAAAATATTGTGAAGTAAGCAAGTGCCTCTTGTTGGTTGATGAGTTTATAATTTTAAACATGGCGACTTAAAGTCTTTTGTCATCCACAGTTATATATGATGTGCTGCTCATAAAACTAAAGCGTTGTTGGTTCTGTGTTTAGCTGTCCTCCTATAGGTTCCTATGGACTTTTTCCAGCCACTTCTATTGTATTCAGTACTTTGGGATGGCTCTGTAAACAGATGAAGCCAATAATGTATTAACAGTACCAACTGAGAGAAAGTATGGTTAACCTTGGAAGTGTAAGACCAATGTATGAAAATGTGTAAACAAGCTATTGGTTTTCAATCTCTAAAGATTAATTAACAAGGAATGTTTACCAAACAATTAATGATTATGATTTTCCTAAGACTCAAGTGGAATACAAAAAAAAAGGATGCATTTCTTAGGGTCATACTTTTATGTTACTCTCTTTTAGCACATGCGATAGGCTATTTTTAATAAATTTGCCCCTTTTTGTCCACTTAGAAAAATTCTACTTAACCTTCAACACACAGCATAAGTGTCACCTCCTCTGGGGTAGTTTTTCCCTATTCTCTCCTTCATTATCTTGTTGTGCCCCATAGCGATTTTTCCTAAGCACCCACTCAGTGAGTGAAATCATTTATTCCTTTTTCTTTGTTGCTAGACTGTGAGAGCTTTAAAATCATAGGTCCTGGGTTAGTCATTTGTTTTTCTCCAGAATTTAAAACAATGTCTGAAACACAGGCAGTGAATAAGTATTTACAAGGGCCAGCATTTATGATTCAGCAGGGTAAGCCGCTGCTTCAGACACAGGCATCCCATATGAGCACCAGTTCAAGAACCATCGGTTCTGCTTCCGATCCAGCCCCCTAATGATGCACCTAGGAAAGAGCAGAAAATGCCCAAGTACTTGGGCCTCTATCACCCACGTGGGAGATCCAGATGGAGTTCCAGTCTCCTGGATTTTGCTTGGCCAAACCCTGGCCATTGTTACCATTTGGGAAGTGAACCTGGTAATGGAAGATCTCTCTCTCTCTCTCTGCTCCTCCTCCCCTCTCTCTCTCTCTCCTTCTCCCTATCCTCTCTCTCCTCTTTCTCCTCTGTAATTTTGCCTTTGAAATAAATAAATATATCTTTTTAAAAAATTATAGAACAAGTCAAGGAAAAGGCGACCTTCGTATGCTTCTGGCTTGATGACTTGAACCAGAAATGGTAAGGACACTAAAGGACACCTGTATCAAAAGTTATCTTCTCTGTTAAAGGGCCGCCTGTGGAAAGAACTCCGATACCAGAATGTCTTGTGAAGTGAACAAACGAGCCCCAGGATAGGAAATTCACAAATACGAGTGGCTTCTGGACCCCTGGTGATAACTGGAGGAAAGGAATGACTCCCATCTCCTGCGTTCAACCGAGCATGAGATCCAGGACCCTCTGGAGACTTGCAACAATTTGCTCACAAGGTTCGGAAATATACTAGCAATACTTGTCTCCTGTGCATCTCAGTTATCTCTAAACCTTACAAACACTGAAAGGTGATTACATACAAAGGAAATCAACACTGTAAGAGTTTTCCTGTGGCTGACTCCACTCAGTCTTTTGGATTAACTGTTCCCCACATCAGTGTACTCTGAAAAGTATTCTCACTTACCTAATATAAGGAGGTCAAGAACCCAAATGAAAAACATTTCTCTTCTTATTACCATAAAAATAGAAAGGCTTATATTGCAAGTTTTACTTTATCACATACAAATAAAATGCTTTATTTCATCTCATTAACACCTTATTTTTACTGACTTAAGAAAACTTAGATTTATCATCTCCAAATAGGATTATATAGTAACTAAATAACTACATTGACATACTTGAGAAAAATTTTAGAAATTAATATATTTTCTTCCTATTTAGTATGTCAATAATTTTTAAAAATGTAGTTCATAGAAGTTACTATAGTGTAGAGAAGGAACTATTGTGTATCAGTAAACTTAGCTAGAGTCAAAAAAAAGAAGACAAGGTAGGAGGAAAAAATACATAGAAATTTATCTTGCAAAGGATTATGGGGAAGAAAGAGAAAGAGGAGAGTGAATTTGTCAGATGTGTGTCCAAATTTCAGGATCTCCAGGCTGTGTACTGTGTGTGTTTTGGGGACAAGGGACTGTGTGTGTCTCTGTGTATTCACATTGAAAAAGACACTTTGGAAGACCAAGGTCAGTCAACAGCTCTAGCACCTCATTTTTCATCATATCTACCTAAGCACAACATCCTCAAAACAAACATGAAAGCTTATACTTAGTGCTTTCTTGAGTCACTCAGCACCAGCTTTTAAGAGGCTTTGCTTGAAGCCAGATTCAACATGTGGAGGGACTTGTAGTACAGCCACTGGCACAGCCCGACAGCTGACAAAGGCACAGGAGTCCTACCCCAGGAATCGGACAAAGTCCATTTATGCCACTGAAATTTTCTGCATGAAACAGGGAAGTATCTCCCCATTTTTTCTTTTAAAAATTGTAAACTGGCAATTTATAATTGTGTAACTTTATCTGAAACACAGTAATGTTATGATTTCTGAGTATAGTGTATAATAATTACCTCAAGATGATTAATATATCCATCAGTTCAAATACTTCTAGTCTTTTGCAGTGAGAATATTTGAAACTTAGTTTCAGCAATTTTGAAATGTGCAATACTCTGTTAGCAATTTTTATTCACTACACTGTACAAAAGAATTTTTTGAAAATACTCCTGTCTGAGATTGTCTACCTTTTGACATTAGTTCCACACTCCTACTGTTCCCTAGTGTTGCTCATTATCACTCAGTTCTCTGCTTCTGTAATTTCAATTGCTTTAAGTTCCACAGAGAAGTGAGAATGGCTCCTTTTGTCTTTCTGTACTTGGGCTTAATTCATTTAGCATAAGGTACTCCAATTTCATGCATGATGATGCAAATGACAGAATTTCCATCTCTCAAGGCTAACTACTACTCCATTGTGTATCTATCCCACATTTTCTTTATTCATACATCTACTGATGGAATCCTAGGTTGATCCCATAACTTGACCATTGTGAATAATGCCACAAGGAACAAGGGAGTGCAGGTATCTCTTCTACAGATTGATTTTAAATCTTCAGTGTAAATTCTCTGAATTGGTATTGTTGGATCACATGGTAGTCGTATTCCTGGTTTTCTACACTTGATCTTAGCCAAAAAGCCAAGAAGCGATGTATTCCTGGTTTTCTAAGGAATCTCTAGTTTTCCATAATGAATGTCCTAGTTCACACCCCACCAACAGCACACAAGTGTTCCATTCTCACCAATACTTGTTAACTTTTCTGTTTGGAGTTGCCATTCTGACAGGAATGAGATGACATCTCATTGGGACTTTAGTTTGCTTTTCCCAAATTATTAGTAATGTTGAGCTTTTTTATTAAGTCTGTATTGTTCAATGTCAGTGTTTGCTTTCTATTTTCTGTCTGGATGTTGGAAATAGGGTGTTGCAGTCTCCTGCTACTATTATATTGCAATGTATCTCTCCCTCCATATTCTGTACGATTTGTATAATAATTAGGTGTTCTGATGATGTTGAATGTACATATATTTACAATTCTATCTCAGTGATGAACTGACATCCATCTTATTAAATAAAATCCTACTCTGTCTAGTTATAGTTGTTTTTTTTTTTTTACTTAAAATCTATTTTATCCATTACAAATGTAGTTATCCTTGTTTCCATTTTTGTGGAATATATTTTTCCATCTCTTTACACTCAGTGTGTCCTTAACAGCCCGGTGAATCTCTTGCGGGCAGCACCTAATTGGGTCTCCTTAGGTTGCCCTATGTCTTTTTATTGGAGAAAGCAATTCATATACATCCAATGTAATTACTGATATGTCAGGACTTACTACTGTCATTTTGTCAGTTGTTTTCTGGTTGTTTTATAAGTAATTTGTTTCTTTCTTCTACTCTTGCTGTACTTCCATGTGGTTTTAGTGGTTTTCTGTAGTGGTACACTTTGAATCCTTTCTATTTTTATTTTGTGCTTCTGTTAAGGACTTTGAATTGTGGTTACCTTGAAGCTTAATAAAGAAAATCTATTTCAATTTGATAATAACCTCAATTGTATTTAAAAGATCAACACTTTAACTGTACCCACAATATTTTACATTTTGAATGTTAAAATTTACATCATTTTGTAATGTACATATCTGATAATTTATTTTACATATCGTAGTTATTTGTAGTTTTGTCTTTTTAACCCTCATACTAGGTATAAATTGCTTTACACACCATCACTATAGCCCTGGAGTATTTATAATGTGACTCTTTTTTTTAAAAGATTTATTTATTTTACTTGACAGTCACAGTTACACAGAGAGAAGGAGAGGCAGAGAGAGAGAGAGAGAGAGAGAGAGAGAGAGATCTTCCATCCCCTGGTTCACTCCCCAATTGGCCACAATGGCCAGAGCTGCACAGATCCAAAGCCAGGAGCCAGGAGCTTCCTCCAGGTCCTCCCATGCCGGTGCATGGGCCCAAGGACTTGGGCCATCTTCCACTACCTTCCCAGGCCATAGCAGAGAGCCAGATCGAAAGTGGAGCAGCAGAGTCTCAAACTGGTGCCTATATGGGATGCCGGCACTGCAGGCGGCAGCCTCACCTGCTACACCACAGTGCCGGCCCCTAGAGTGTGACTCTTAAATGTCATTGAACTGTGTGTTTTACTGTCCAATGTTGTTAATTACTAACCTTTTTGTTCAGTTTGAAGAACTCCCTTGAGCAATTCCTGTAGGACAGGTCTAATAGTAACCAAATCCCTAACTTTTGTTTGTCTAGGATAGTTCTTCTGTCTCTCACTTCTGAAATACAGCTATGCTGGATAAAGCATTCTTTCTTAAGATTTTTCATAAATGTTCATATATTTTTCACATATATCTCATATATTTTCCATGATATATTTTGAATATATTATTCCACTCTCCCCTAGCAGAGTTTCTACTAACAAAGACCACTAATAGTCATATCAGCACCCTTTTGTATGTGAGGTGTATATTATCTGTTGATATTTTTAGAGCCCTTTCTTTGGTTTTGATTTTTGTTGATTTGATTGTTTAGTAGTTGTATTTCATTGAACTTCAATATAGTGTTATTCTGAATCCTTTACCAGCCACTTCATTTTTTGGACTTTACCAGGTCCTTTGGAAGTGTTGTTGCTCCCTGATTGTTCATAAGTCTGTGACCTTACACTATTGTCTGTGCATCTGAAGGGACAACTACCTCTCTGGGTCTTCATAGGCTTTATTGGCTAGGACAGATTTTCACTATTTAGTCGACTGATTCTGGGAGAGCCAGCTGGTAATGACCCCAGGCAGGCAGACCTTTTGATTAATTCTTGTGGTGAGCCACTGTTTTTGGTCTGAAGGTCAGTAAGGCTCCTGGCTGGGCTCTATTGTTGGGCAGAGTTGCTGCCCGGGTCGCATGACGTCCTGTGGTCTGGCTGGTCACAATATGTAGCGCCTGATCAGTTGAGTTCACTACTGTTGTCTACAACTGGGCAAGGCTGCAGGTTGGGTTCCAGGGTCAGTGAGAGTCATTATTCAGGTCAGGTAGGACCAGATGCTGTGCTCCTTAGAAGTACATGATTGAGGATTGCCTTCTTGTTGACGTGCAGCTGTGGCTCTTGACCAAGCTGAGTGGCTGCCTATCCACCTAGGCTGAGTTTTTCTAACCCTTAAGCCTCCCTAACAAATACAAAGGTGAAGTCTCCCTGCCTCAGCAGAGTGTTGGGAATGCTTTTACACTGAGGGAGCCCCTGCTGGAGTTCCAGGATCCAGTTGGTCTAGCCCCTCATTTCCCTGAAATGGGCAGAGTCGAGTGTCTCTCCAACCTGGAGAACCTTGGAGTGGACTTGAAGTAGGCAGGCATACAGGCTAAAATCGATTGTGAGCTGGAAGACCACGCCTTTGCCATGCCCCTGTGTGACCTCACACCCTATCTGATACCCTCACCACGCCCCCATGTGACATCAGGCTCTACCTGACCATACCTGAGTGCTCACCCGCCCACAAGCCACTCCCCTGTGGAAAATACATAAAAAGGCAGGGAGTGTCGCAAAAGGCTCTCGGCCTCTGCATTGCTGCCGGTGATAAGCAGTGGATAGCAGCTCAAGGTGCTTACGGCACATGGCTTTGCCCTGCCCTCCGCTTGGTATGGATGCTACCCTAGTTTCCAGACTTTCCCCTCCCTCCAACCTGAACTAAAGCCCTCACTTTCCTAGATACCATTCGCACTAAATAAAAGCTTAAAATGTACCATGCTGCCTCGTTTATCTGTGCTGGTATTTAGAATTCTTCTCTAAATATTAGGCAAGAACCCTCTTGGGCTTACTAATATTGGGGTTTTATTAGTAAGCATATGGTGAAATCGTATGGCACCCCAAATTCCGGTAGCATATGTGGCACCCCAGATAGCACTTCTGGGGGACTCTAAAGGGCCACCTTTTTGTGCAGATTTTAGGGGATCATGTCCAATTTCAGACTGAGGCTTCGCAGGGCAATGAGGTTTCCAGGGACTGATGCCAGGTTGTCCTTCCTACTGTTCTACAGCCAGCCAGCTCTGCTTTGCGAATGTGCTATGAAGTTGGCTGCTATCTCAGATGAAATACAAAAGATGTTAAGAAAATAAAGATATACCACCAACACACCCAAGACTATTCACTACTCACAATGACCTTTGCCTTCTTGCTTTGTTTCCTACCTTATGCTGAGATACCTAACCCTGCCACTTCCCCTATTGTTCCCAGAGAGATGAAACCAGAGTGACCTTCCTAGGAAGCTGAGTGACTGCCTCTGGTTCTCTTTTGTAGAAACTGTGAGCCCAGGGAACACCTTTCCTCTGGGGTTGTGCCAAGTGGGGGTGGGTGGGGAGGAGGGCAGTGCTGTCCAAGGCAGGTTGTTCTTCCTACCCTTCTAACTCCGATTTCATTCAGCTCTGTGGACTATACAGGGATCTCAGGCTTCTATCCATGTACTGGGGTTCTCAATAAGAGGGTCTAGCCTAGGGGTAGTTGCTAGATAAACTTTCTCTAGGGAAGAGTGGAACCTGATACTTGTTATCTCACCATTGGGCTGATCTCAACGCCATTTGCTCCATCTTTCAGAATGAAATCAGGTCGGCTTCAACGTTACAAAGCCAAGTATATCAACTTACAGGAAAAGCCTTTAAGTTAAATTTACACATAAATAAAACTTGGTTTCCTTCTCCCTTAACTTTTGTTTATGGTCTTATTGTTCACCATGGTTCTTTCTAGATTCAGAGAAGCAATTTTAACTTTTTTTCAGATGCTTCAGTCCTGAGCTATCAAGACTTTACTGCAAAAGAACTCTCAGAGTTCAGGACTGTCAGCCACTCAAGGCTGTATTTACAGCTGCGGGCTGTGACTTCAGACTCGGTTTCCTCCTCTTTCATCTTCCATAGGATGAACTACCAAAGGAGAGCCAGAAACAGCTTCTTTCCTTTCTGATGGCTTCCCTATGCTTTTACTTTCAGTATATAATGCAAAAGGAAGCGGGGAGGGGATCGTAGAAAAGAAGCTACAAGACTTCGCTTCAACACTGATAGGTCAAAAAGCAACTAAGCCGAATTTTCTACAATTTAAAGTGACCTACAGACTCACAGGGAGCTTACACTTTTTTTCTTTTATTGAATATTCCAGCTTACTTAAGTCTTTGTCAGCTATTCTATTAAAATAAAAACAGAGGCACTTCTTCATTGTGATTGAACCACACAAGCGATTGTTACAATTACTATGTATTTACTTGGCATTTCTCTCTGATTATTACTTAACTGTCTGCCTATAACTAGGTTGCAAGTTTTTTACGCATAGAGAATGCACCCTTTGTCAAATTATTCTGCATACAACAATACAGTGTATGCATTTGTTAATTACAAGAGCTCATTGAAAATAAACATCTGTAATTAAGGCTGCAGTTTCTATTAGTACCACATGCGATGTACTGAGCATTTCACAGAAATGGATTTTCAATAAAATTGAATAGACATACTTAGGGCCAGTGCTGTGGCACAGCATGTTAAGTCACTGCCAGCAGCACTAATAACTTACATAGGCACCAGTTCCAATCCCAGCTGTTCCACTTCAAATCCTGTTTTCTATAAATGAACTTGGGAAAGTAGAGAAGGATGACCCAAGTGCTTGGGCCCCTGCCACTCATGTGGGAGACTTGGATGAAGCTGCTGGCTCCAGGCTTTGGCTGGCCCAGCCCTGATCATATAAGCTCACTTGCTCGCTCGCTCTCTCTCTCTCTCTTCTCTGTAACTCACTCTTTCAAATAAATCAATAGTTAAAAATTAAAAAATAAATAAACATACTCAACAGGAAAAAGATACTATTGTAAATATATCCACAAAAATATAGCTAATACTGAACTGTTTTCTATTGTATTTCATACATGTGATTTCATTTTTTTAAATTTTATTTATTTTTATTTATTTGAAAGTCAGAGCAATAGCAAGAGACAGAGAGTGAGAGATCCTCCTGGTTAACTCACCAAATGCTCACAACAGCTAGAACCAAGGCAGGACTAGGCCAGGAGCCTGGAATGCCATGTCTCCCCTGTGGGTGGCAGGGACCCAAGTATTTGTACGATCATCTGCTGCCTCCCAACATGCATTGGCAGGAAGATGTACCAGAAGTAGCGGGGCGAGGACTCAAACCCAGGCTCTCCAATAGGGTACAGACATCACAGAAGTGTCTTAACCACTGTGCCACAGGCCTGCTCTGTAGTATCATTTTATCCTTAGTTGTATGAATATAACCAAACATGGAAAAAGATGTTGCCATTTTTACATCTGAAATTACTTAGTTATATTAAAGTAGTAAGGAGAGACACTTATAGTAAAAGAGACCTACTCATCCCAGATTCTGAGTTCATTCATTTCTTAGCCAGAGTCACAATTAAAAATCACTAAGAAACAATTTAAGAGCTGGCATTGTGTCACAGCAGGTTAAGCTGCCACCTGTGATGCTGGCATCCCATATGAGTGCCAGTTCATGGCCTGGCTGCCCTACATCCATCCAGCTTCTTGCTAATGTGCCTAGGAAACCAGTGCAAGATGATGGCCCAAGTGCTCCTGACTTCATCCTGGCCCAACTCCAGCTGTGTGGCCATTTGTGGAGTAAACCAGTAGATGGAAGATCAATCTCTCTCTCTCTCTCTCTCTCTCTCTCTCTCTCTGCCTTTCAAAAATTGTTCTTTTAAAAACAATTTACAATGCAGTAGAAATGATATGTACTGGTTTCTGCGTATCAGAGGAAGTGGTTCCATAAGAATGCTTGCAGGATGTTCTTTCCAATTTCAGTAATGATTACACAAGTCTTGTGAAATTCTTCGTTGATTTAGTATAGATGACTAGGAAACTATTTGTGCATAAGGTAATCCAACTAAATTATATCCACAACTCAACAATTTGCTCAGAGCTTTTCATGCATTGGGAAATTATATGTCTCAAAAGAAAATACAAGAAAAAATTCCAGCAGTCTCAGCAGTTGAAATTGTCATTATTATACTCAAGATAAATCTTTCTCCATCCTTGCTATTATTTAAAGCTATAGTCTCACCGTGTTACACTAAGACATCAGCAGATCCTCCCTTTTTTTAAAGATTTTATTTGAAAGTTAGAATTACAGACAGTGAGAAGGAGAGACAGAGAGAAAGGTCCTCCATCCTCTGGTTCACTCCCCAAGTGGCTGCAATGGCCGGAGCTGCACCGATCCGGAGCCAGGAGCCAGGAGCTTCCTCCGGTCTCCCACACGGGTGCAGGGGTCCAAGGACCTGGGGCATCCTCTACTGCTTTCCCAGGCCACAGCAGAGAGCCAGATTGGAAGAGGAGCAGCCAGGACTAGAACCAGCACCCATATGGGATGCCAGCGCTGCAGGTGGAAGATTAACCTTCTGTGCCACAGCACTGGCCCCAGCACATCCTCCTTTTTATCACCAGTTTTCAAGGTCCCTACAGTTTGCTGTTCTGGGATATGCTGTTATATACTGGCAGAAGCAACTGGAACACAAGCGAAGATTGCAGAACCCAGTGCACATCCCAGCCACAATTTAGTGGCTATGTGAGGTTTGGTAAATCAATCACCACAATCTGTAGTCTATTACCTATTGTAATTCAGATAACAATAGCACTTATATAATGGAATTGTTTTAAACATTAAATGAAATAAGATCTAATTAGCACTTAACACAGTGCTTGGTGTATAGTTTCAAATGCTTAATAAATGCTACCTATAATTGGATTATCAAGTGAAAACTGTGGAAAATAAGAGGTATAATCACAAACTAAAACATCACTTTTAAACAAACCTAATATCTATGATTCTTAACTAGGAAAAAAGGTAGCTGTTTAATACTAAACCAACTAATATGAATATTCTCTCATGTCTCTAAAATTTAGAAAACAATGTTATAATTGTAAAATTCTATTGGGAGTTATAATTTAGACTACAAATATACTGGATTACATTTTCATGTTATTATAAGACAAAAATTCACTCCTACAAAATAACATAACTACCTAAATTGTTCCAAAAGTAAAATAACTCATTTCTGGTAGACAAAAATATAATCCCTTTTGACCAAATATATTGCACTTTATAAATAAAATATATATGCATGTCTGGTTTGTATTTATCTTACATCCTTTAGTAGATATGGAAAACATGTTTATTTCTCAGGGCTCAATAATTAGTTGCTAAATTTTTGTCACTAATTTCAAGTTCTGATTCAGTTTCTATTGATATTTAGCTTGAGTTTTGATTGAAACTATGAAAAAATATGAGGAAGTGGTCTTGCAATGTTTATTTCTTAACATTTTCTTCTAAACTTCATAATTCATTTAAATATGATATCAACATGACTATCTTTTAATGTTAACCTTACTCATTTAAATAATTTGGTTTTTATTTAAGAAATGCACAATTAACCAATGTATTTTCCCCTAGAAACCTTAAGTTTTATAGACTTCACACATTTCATAAATACAATTTTAGAGACATAGTGACCCTTCCCACCATACCCATCCTCCCACCCACTCTCTCACCCTTCTTCCCCCTCCCTCTCCTATTCCCATCCTTATTTTTTATGAAAATCTAGTTTCAATTAACATTATAAACAGAAGATTAACTCTATACTAATTAGAGTTCAACAAATCGTATGAAAAAAAAAAAAAAAAAAAAAAAACCTGTTCCTCAACAGTTCTTTGGTTTCTCTTTTGGTTTCTTTTATGACCCACTGTTCATTCAGGAGCATTCTGTTCAGTCTCCATGTGTTTGCTTATGTTCTAGAGATTAGTTGTTGATTAAGTTATTGATTTCCAGCTTCACTCCATTGTGATCAGAGAAGATGCATGGTATGATTTCAATATTTTTTGAATTTGCTGAGATTTGCTTTATGGCCTGCATGTAGTCTATTCTAGAGAAAGTTCAATGCACTGGTGAGAAGAATGTGTATTCTGCAACTGTAGGATGAAAAGTTTTATAGATATCCGTTAGTTCCATTTGGTCTATACTGCGATTAACTGTTGTTTCCTTGCTGATTTTCTGTCTGGTTAATCTGTCCATTGCTGGAAGTGGAGTATTGAAGTCCCCCAATACATTGTATTGCATTTGTCTCCGTTTAAATCCATTAACATTTCTTTTTAACAGCCAGGTGCCATGAATTTAAGTGCATATGCGTTTATAGTAGTGATATCTTCCTGCTGAACTGATCCCTTAATCATGACAGTGACCTTATTTGTCTCTTTTAACATTGTTTGTGTTAATGCCAATTTTGTCTGATATTAGGATGAATATACCAACACTTTTCTGGTTTCTGTCAGAATGGAATATCTTTTTCCATCCTTCCACTTTCAATCTGCACGTATCTTTGTTGGTGAGATGTGTTTCCTATAGGCAACAAATAGATGGGTTTTGTTTTTTAATCCATTTAGCCAGTCTGTATCTTTTAACTGGAGAGTTGAAGCCATTTACATTCAAGGTTACTATTGATAAGTAACATCTTGGCCTTGCCATTTTTCCATAAATATCCCTAATGTTTACTTTGGATTTCCTTTGTACTTTGTGAAATTTTCTGCCTTCACCTTCTTTCACAGTGATGACCATGTTTCTGGGTGTAGCACATCCTTATTAAGCATCTTTTGTAAGGCTGGATGAGTGGTGACAAATTCTTTCCATTTCTGTTTGTTATGGAAGGTCTTTATTTCACTGTCACTCATAAATGAGAGCTTTGCAGATATTCTGGGTTGACAGTTTTTTTTTTTTCTCTTAAGACTTGGAATATATCTCACCATTCTTTCCTAACCTGTAGGGTTTCTGATGAGAAGTCCACTGTGTTTAATTGGAGATCCTTTGAAGGTAACCTAGTGTTTCTCTCGTGCACATTCTAGAAACTTTTCTATACATTTCTTTTAGTTGACAGCTTCACCACAATGTGTTGTGGTGAGGATCTTTTACAACAATTACGGTAACATGGTAAAGTAAAAAACAGAGAAACTGGAGCAGCGTGTGTCTCTACAATATTTACAACTGTCTATAAACCTTATATTGTTCTCTTTAAAACTATTTCAGAATAAAAAGGAAGACCACAAACAACTAAAAGAAACTGAATTGCACTCCTGCATCTTCTGAATCAAAGCTCCATTTCCCTCCCTAACTACCTCCTAGGTTCTGCAAGTTCTTCATTTGGAAACACATCTATGTGTTTATCTCCTACAGCTTCCTTCGTTAGCTTTGGGTCCTTGGCCATTGAATTTTTTGCCCTCCACAGTGGGTCTTCTGTTTTACTATGGAAAATTGGTCCTGTTTTCCTAACATCTCTTTCTCACATACTGGGTTCAGCCTTCCCATAAGTACTTTAATACTGACATGTTATTTTCCCGTGCTGCTCATTATTCTTTATGAAATTATTGGTAAGTAGCTGAAGTTTCACTGCTTTCTTAACTTGGGATACAGAAAAAAACACTAGCCTATTCTTTTTATTGCTCCCTTACCATTCATCTTTCTCAATGCTCATGTTGGAGGCATTAATTTCTTCATTCTTATACCTCATGCTCTTCTCTAAAAGCTACATATCTCAATGACAAAGTTCTTAGTCATTTCACCATATTAAAATACACAAAACTGTAAAAGATTGTATGTAAACAGTATCAACCTAGAAGAATTATAACAGGACTTCTTTTAACATTTGTTTAAAACTAAACACATACTTTTGCTTCCCATAATCATGTGATCTCCTATTTCCTTGCATTTGTTATCCTTCTTACCAATCTTCCTACCCAACTTTTTAATTTTTAGTTAGTGTTTAACAGATTCAGTATGCTCTGTAGATACAATTCTAAGAACATAATATTGGGGCCGGTGCCATGGCACAGTAGGTTAATCCTCCACCTATGACACCAGCATCCCATATGGGCACTGGTTCGTGTCCCGACTGCCCCTCTTCCAATCCAGCTCTCTGCTGTGGCCTGGGAAAGCAGTATAAGAAGGCCCAAGTCCTTGGGCCCCTGTACCTGCATGGGAGACTAGGAAGAAGTACCTGGCTCCTGGCTTTGGATCGGCACAGCTCCGGCCGTTGCAGCCACCTGGGGAGTGAACCAACGGAAGGAAGACCTGTCTCTCTCTCTCACATCTGTAACTCTATCTCTCAAATAAATAAATAAAATATTTAAAAAAAAAACATAATATTTCCTCCCTCTTTACTTCCCTCCTCTTTTCTCCCTCCCATGTTCCTTTATCCTCCCTCTCTTTTTTTTTTCCAGTCTTTGAGATAACATACTTTAAATTTACATTACAGAAAAAAAAGACTTAATACTTCACTAAATAAGAAATTTAACAAGGAGCAAAAAGACCCTAGTTTAGTAGGAATATAGACAACAGTTATAAATAATAATTGAATGGAAAAATGATCATTTCACCCATATACAGTAAATTTGAAAGTAATCACAGATAATTAAAACTACAGTAGTACAACATTATCATTGGTTTCACAAAGCTATAAAACAAAGTTTTACAAAATCATATTTGCAGCACATACCTGATGCAGACAGATATTTCTTCTTTATTCTTTCTTTTGTTCATTTTTTTTTTTATTTTAGCTCTCACATATAAGGGAGAACATGTGATATTTGTCTTTCTGGGTCAGGCTTACTTCACTCAACAGACTATAGTATTTATTTTTATAATTTGAAAGCCAGAGTTACAAAGAGAAGAGGAAAGACAAAGAGAGAGAAAGGGAGAGAGAGAGACAGAGAGCTAGTTAGCTAACTAGCTAGTTAGTTAGTTAGTTCTTCTATCTGCTGGTTCACTCCACAAATGGCTGCAATGTCTGAGACTGGGCAGGCCAAAGTCAGGGCCTGGAGCTTCTTCTGAGTCTCCCACATGGGTGCAGGGGCCCAAGCACTTGAGCCATCTTTTGCTGCTTTCCCATGCACAATAGTAGGGAACTAGATTGGAAGTGGAGTAGCTGGTACTCGAACTGGTGCCCATATAGCATTCCAGCCTCACAGGCAGTCTTAGCATGCTGCACCACAACGCTGCCTCCTCACCCCCAATTACAGTATTTCAAGCTAAGTACTTTGATGGTGCAAGGTATCCCAAACATTCTCAGATTCTACGTGTTGCATTGACCATTATGTCAAAGCATTCAGCTCATGTGGCTATGTAAGTTTCAATTAATGAGCACTAAATTTTAATTCAATCCCTCAGTCCCACTAGCCATACTACAAATGCCCAATAGCCCCTCACAGCATCATATTGGAGTGTAAATGTAGATCACTTCCATCAGACAACACGTCTTGATTTTCCACTTACTTCTTTTTCCTTCATAATTTTTGTTCTATTTGGTTTTTAATTTTTATTTTATTTGAAAAGCAGAGAGATAGAGACAGACAGATACAGAGAGAGCTTTCATTTACTCATTCACTCCCCAAATACCCATGGCTACCACGGCTGAACCAAGTACTCCAAAGCTTGGAGCCCAAAACTCAGTCCAGGTCTCTGAGAGTAGCAAGGACCTGAGTACTTGAGCCATCGTCTGCTGTCCCCTACAGTGTGCACTAACAGAAGGTTGAATCAGAAGAGAAGCCAGAACTAGACCAAGAACTCGGATGTGGCTGTTCCAGGAAGCATCCTGACCACTGCACAACATGCCTTCCCCTTCATTTTCTATAGTAATGAAAACTAAAGCTAAAAAGAATTGCTGACATCACACATGGTAAAATAATTTAATTTTTTCTTCTTTTAATCCTTCGGTTCAATTTCTTTTTTCTTCTCCTTCCTCCGATTTGTTCTTCTCAATATAATCAGTCAATGTGATGTCATTATAAATAGAATGAATACTTCATTTTAATTAAGAATTAATTTAGAAAAAAAAACTTATGTTTCCTAAGAAATTCAGATAACAATATAGACAAAGATATTTTAAAACCAAAGCATTAGGGGGCCGGAACTGTGGCACAGTTGGTAAAGCTACTACCTGCAGCACCAGCATTCCATATAGGCATCAGTTCCTGTCCTGGCTGCTCCACTTCTGATCCATCTCCCTGCTAAGACACCTGGGAAAGCGGTGGACAATGGCCTAAGTGCTTGAGCCCCTGCACATGTGTTGGGAGACCCAGAAGAGGCTCCTGGCTCTGGCCTAGCCCCCAGCCCAACCGTTATAGCCATTTGGGGAGTGAACCAGTGATGAAAGCTTTCTTTCTCTCTCTGATTTTAACTCTGCCTTTCAAATACATAAATAAATCTTTAAAAAAATCCAAGCATTAGATAGATAAGTATGTAGGTTACAAATACAATTCTAAAATAATAATGATTTACCAATGGTGAGTCAGGCAAAACTAGTAGCAAAATTTATTTTGATTTTTGGTATTGCACATTAGAGAGAATCCTACATCCTTTTCTCATTAATTACAAAGATACAGTTCAGGGTTATTTCTTCACATTTGTTTCTCTTAGGAGAACTGGCTATTCTCGCTACTCTGCGGGGTGGGGGGCAGTTCTTCCAGGAGTAGGGGTCACTGGGCCTGGAAGAAGAACCCCCAGCATCCACTTGCTCAGACCAGCCCCTGCCCAGGCACAGCAGGCTCTTTCGCCCACTTCCTCCTCTGTGAGGCAAGTACACTGTGTTCTCACTATACAGTCTTCTCCAGAGCAGAGCTTTCTGTTTCAAGTTTAGATTATCCACAGGAATAACTCAACTTCAATCCAAAGTGGCCTCACTGTAGCCTCACATCTAAGCACGTTTTTGATCAAGCTTTTCTCTCTGAGTTTTCATTACCTCAACCATTTATTTAAAAAATGATTCCCATAGGCCTATTCTTTCTCTATCATCTGTTCCATGAGCCAGAACTTGGGGGAGGACAGAAATCTTTAACTAAAAGCACAATGTACAATGTTTGCTGACTTGTTTTTCTTATTATTACTCCTCCCAAGGAGCCATTTTAGATTTTTTTTCCTAATCCCTACCATAAAGTGTTAATATCCAAGACAACACTGTGTAATTACTATATGTTGTCTACATATATATTTATGCGCATTATGCATAAAAAGACTAAGAATTTTTCACCTTTCGAGAATCAAGTTTCATCTTATTGAGAGCAATATGGCTCCCTTTGCTAATACTTGATATATAGATATGAAAATACCAGAAATGCATGCGATTTTCCAGATCTTTTATTTTGTTGCAGCGTTCTGTGATATATGTCTCAAAGCTAAAACAGCTTGTTTGAATGTGGAGAACATTAGGAGACCATATTCTCCTGCATTCACACATCTTAATTTGCATAAGGGTAACACCTGCTTGGGCTATCTAAGAAGTCACAGTGTCTGAAGCCAGTGACCACTGGCCTTTGAGATCTTATGTCATTCTACTCCAACATTTTCATTATAACTGCTTACAGGCAGTGAGCGACTGTGAATATCTGTGAAATAAAATCATGGAAGGAGAAGGGTCAAAATGGATGAAGATACCTAGATAATAACATATGGTACATTTAAAATTTTCCAATTTCCATTCATTCAAACCCATGAACCAGAAGCTTACTCATGTCTCTTTTGAAACTCCTAAATTGGTAGTTGGCAGCTGGACAGTATCGTGCTCAATCACAATTACTAAAATCTCCCCAATTTCCAAGGAAGAAAATAATATTCAAATGTTGAGTGCTGAATTATATATGAGGATCAATCAGGCCTAAAGAGAATAATTGCTACAGATTTACACTAACCTCATATTTTCATTGAATGAAAATCTTCTTCCTTTGTATTAGTTGATAAATAAAGAAATATTCAGAGTTACAACATGAAAGTCATTTGTTTCATTGATATTTTCCATTATTTTGCTTCACACAAGTAATAAAAATATGCAAATGTACAGTGGAACATATTATCCTTAACATGTGTGTAATTAAAATAACACAAGCAGAAATACACTCTCGTTTATTTTATCATTCATTCGCTCAATGAATATTCACTGTGGGTCTAATATGTGCCATGCATCATATGCCAAAGGAAGAAGCAAATACCCTAAGAAACTTGTTGCTTAGTGACTGTTCCAGTTTGTCTTCGATTCTCCCTTCCCTGATTAGTTCCCTATAAGCTTAGTGACGACTCCCTTGATTAGGGTTCCTTGGTGAAATTAAAACCAGAGAAACAAAGTCCCCTACTCCCTCCATTCTCTGCCCGAATCTTTGCTATCTGTTTATAATAAATTGTTAAAAGCTCTCCATCCAGGAGTGAGTATATAGTGTAACAGTTATAACACTGCTCAGGACAACAGCAGCTCATACTGTATTGCCTGGGTTCAAGCCCAGTTCCACTCTCCATTTCAGCTTCCTCCTAATGCAAACCCTGGGAGTCAACAGTGACAGCTCAAGAAGTTGGGCTCCTGTCCCAAGTGGAAGACGAAAATGGAGTTCTAGATTCCTGGCTTTAGGCCTGGCCCAGCCCTGGCATGTGGCAGGCTTTGGGAAGAGTAAACAGGCACAAAGGAGATTCCCTCTCTCTCTCTCTCTCTCTCTCTGTAACTTTCAAAATAAAATTTATTAAAAAATAAAGTGTGTGTGTGTATCCATGTGTACTTACCACACGTTAAACTGTGCCCAAGCTTTTAGTCTTGTTTCACTTGAGTTTTTACTTTTGTCACCATCAAGTTAAACTCCAGTATGGATTTCTGGAACTCAGAGTTAATGGGCTCCAGCCAATTCATAACAGAGATATTTATATTAGTAGTTCCAGGAACCAAGAATCATATTTCTATGGGCTTATTTAAATTTAGAAAAATAGATCAAAAGTCTACCTTAAACCTCAGAAAGCATGATTTTGTTTCTTTCTACAATAACTAGAAATTGTACTCCTTTCCATATAACAACTCACAAAAACATGTGTAAAAGTGAAAGCCCAAAGATTACTTTTTCAAGACTTCAGAAAACTCCTTACCTGTCTATATCTAGCAAAAACCTTTTTTACTTTGTAGATTTCTGGATGTGACTTCCAGCTATTATACACCTATACTTTGCTGTTTTGCCAAAGTGATGTGTTAAATATATTCTATTCCATATGGAGTTGAAAGATCAATCCAATGTTAAACAAATAGATGACTACTGGTCAAATAAGGAAGGGCTGATTATCAGGGTAAAAGGAAAAAACAAAGGGGAAATTTCTTGGGTGGTTTCCAACTCCATTGAGATGTTTAAATTCAGAAAGCTAACCCTGGAAAATTGGAAAGTAGGTCAATTCCCTACCTTAACCACTCCAATTCCCTCCTCAGCCCTAACACAAAGTAAAGGAAGCACGCAGTCCTTACTGTTGTTCTACTTGCTTGAGTCAGGTCTCTGATGCCTGAGCAACTGGAATAATGAGGTATCATCGACAGAGAAGGCAGAAGCTTCCAGCATTTCGCTGGAAAGTTTGGACATGTCAAGGTATCTATCACGTGTCTCACTAAAGATATCAGGTAGTCTGGGTTTCTGAGTCTGAGTGAAGTCTGAAAGAAAGAAGTGTGACTAGAAAACAGAAAAGAATCGAGCACAGTGCTCTGCGGACACTGTTATGTTAAGAAGCTGGGAAAAGAATGAGGTAGAAAATGAGACTGAAAAGTGCTTGAATCTGGGGGTGCCATTGGTATCTCTTAACAACTGTGCAATAGTGGACCATCTGAGAAAGATGGCCAGGGAAAATGAAGGAAAAAAAAAAAAAACACAACAAAAGAGAATTTGAGATCCTAGAAACCAGGTGGGAAAAATTCAGTAAATAGAAAATTTTATCAACCATGGGAAGAAGTTAAGCCTGATGAAGACTGAAATCAAACCATCACAGTTGGCATTGCTGAAGTCACTGATGACCTGGACAAGAGCAGTTTCCCCTAATCAGTGGGGACAAAAGCCTGATTAGAAGAAGTTAAGAAAAGGCTGGCGCCATGGCTCAATAGGCTAATCCTCCGCCTGTGGCGCCGGCACACTGGGTTCTAGTCCAGGTAGCACACCGGGTTCTAGTCCCAGTCGGGGCGCCGGATTCTGTCCCGGTTGCTCCTTTTCCAGGCCAGCTCTCTGCTGTGGCCCGGGAGTGCAGTGGAGGATGGCCCAAGTCCTTGGGCCCTACACCCACATGGGAGACCAGGAGAAGCACCTGACTCCTGCCTTCGGATCAGCGCCATGCGCTGGCCACAGCAGCCATTGGGGGGTGAACCAACGGAAAAGGAAGACCTTTCTCTCTGTCTCTCTCACTATCCACTCTGCCTGTCAAAAAAGGAAAAAAAAAAGTAAGTTAAGAAAAAAGATAGAAATCGCAAAGTAGGAGACTGGGATTATAAGCAGTTCTGATTTTTTGCAAAAGCGGGCAGAGAAGCAGGGTGCAAACTGGTGAAGTGGGCCAAAATAAGGATTATATTATAAAAGTATAACATGAAAGACGTAATGGCAATTTACCAACAAACCAAAAAATGGTGAAGTTGGAGGAGAAGAGAGTACTACTAGAGTGGAGTCTTTCAAATGCGCCGTCCAAGGGAAGCAAATCCTTTAAATGGAAGCATTCTCTACAGAAAACAGTTCTAGAGTACAAGATTAAGGCAGGCTCATGGGTGGGCATGCTAATGAGAGTCTGGAGTGAGAATTTCATTTGAGGTGTCACAGGTTAGTTTCTCTGGAAACAGATACTGAGATAGAGTTTGGAAATCTGTAGGATATTGTAGGGTTCCACATCTGAGAGTGGGAGGGACAGGAAATGTGAATGGGAGGAGGAAAAATTTAAAATGTAATCAATGCCTGGTGAAGCTTCACACATCCAAAAAGAGCTCTGGACTGGTCCTCTATGCATCAGGCCACCCTCAACCATTTCCCCTGAAACTAACACTTTAGGGCTTCCCCTAAAGCGTGCACTTTTTTGGTCTCTTGCCAAACTGTCTAATCTAGGAAGATAACCTTGACTCCATAAGCTGAGGTAGTAATGACTCTATCCATGAAAAAAGTAGATGATATATCATTATATCTGCCTAGCAGAATTGTTTCCATTCTCTCAGTACAGAATGCCAAATTCAATACTTGGGAGGTAGGATGGAAGGTGAAATTGGGGAAGTCAAGTGTTAAAGATAGAGCACTGTGAAATCATCACCTATATGAGTATCAAGTAAATGGACCAAGAAAACACAGTGCACTTCCAGGCATGTTTAAGGGTCCAGTATAGGTTCAGTGGATAGGAACTTCAAGTAATGGCAGGTTGCTGGGTGTTCTTCAATTATGTGCAACCACCCATGTGGGAAAGAAAGAGCAGAGCACAAGAGTAATTAAGAAGTCCAAGTTATTAAAGGAACCGATAATTTGGAGACTGGGGACCTTAAGGTTTCTTTATGGAATTGAACGGCAAGCTATCTCACGGCCATTCACTGTAATCCTCTGCATTTTGAGAATACACGTGTGGAAAACTGCACAGAACATAAATGGAGAACTGAATGCATTGTCACAAAGTAAGCACTCTGACAGCCCTCATTAGGCTCTGAAATACAGTAGGACCATTACAGTGGAAGGTGCCTCTCCCATCCCTTACGAATCATTACTCCCTTCTTCGCTGCTAATGGTAATTACTATCCTGGTATCTATGGTAATGTCTTTTGTGTTTTTTTTAAATTGTTGTTCTTCAAAATATGTGGTTTGCTGTTGGCTTTAATTTTAAATTTTCAGTTTTTCATGAATGGCATCAAATAATATATACTATTATTGTCTGGTATTTTTTGCTATTTTTTTTTTAGAGATTCATCCATGCTGCTTCACTTGTAAAGGCACCAGGCTTAGTTTTTAAGCTTGTTTTTCAGAAATCCCCAGCTATGCAATTATAGGAGATAACTTTCGTGGGATTTTGTTTTTGTTTTCATCTCAGAATAAATATAGAAGGCTTTTGGGTCTCTACCTAGGTTATGAGATTTGGATGTGAAGCCCTCAGTTCATTTTTTCTTTCTCCCAACTCTACTGCATGCAGAAGATGACCCAATGTACAGTTCCTTGTTATTTGATGCCTACTCTTTTATGGCAGCAGCTATTTGATCTTCTCTAGACACTAGGAAACTATTAATTCGCTGAATGCCATGAACTTCTCATGTTTTACTGGCCATGGTAATGTGGTCAATAATGCCTTTAAATCTAGTTACATCAGACAAACAGCTTCAGATTCTCACCCTTAAAATTGCATTGCTTCTATTTTAATTCACTTCCATTACCAACAACCCTACTGGTCAAGGTTCAACCAGGAAAACAAAGCCACTAAAAGTGATATGTGAGTAAGAGGTCTGCAGTAGAGATTACAGCACACACAAATATGGGGGGAACTGGCAAAGGGAACTCTGGAAGAGGTGGGTCAATAAATAACAGCAGGTCACTAGCATGACAGTGCCGGGCAGGAAGCAGAAATCCAAGCAGCTCTGTGTGTCTGGTTATGAAGTCGGACTACAAATTGGGGCTTTCTGGAGAGGGCTGTAGAAGCACTCATCTCAGAAGAAACTGCAGTGACACTCCTGGTGGTCAGTAAGCCCAGGAGCTGGTTGGAGACAGAAGCTGAGGCTACTTCTATTTCTGTAACTCTGCCTGAAGATCAGAAGCTCCCGTGAGTGTTTCTCTTCTTTCCTACCAAGTGGCCAACCTTGCATGGGTGCCTTCCTTGATCAATCCCACTCCAGAACCATACAGACAGGGGAGTCTGGAAAATATATTTCCCAGGCCTAGATAGGAATGGAAGTGCCGGCTGGCGCTGTGGCTCACTAGGCTAATCCTCCGCCTGCAGTGCCAGTACCCCAGGTTCTAGTTCTGGTTGGGCGCTGGATTCTGTCCCAGTTGCCCCTCTTCCAGGCCAGCTCTCTTCTGTGGGCTGGGAAGGCAGTGGAGAATGGCCCAAGTGCTTGGGCCCTGCACCCACATGGGAGACCAGGAGGAAGCACCTGGCTCCTGGCTTCGGATCGGCACAGTGCGCCAGCCATAGCGGCCATTTGGGGGGTGAACCAGCAGAAGGAAGACCTTTCTCTCTGTTTCTCTAACTCTGTCTGTCAAAAAAAAAAAAAAAAAAAAAAAGGAATGGAAGTGCCAAACTGATCAGCTCAGCATTTTCTCTTTATGGTCCACATTGATATTCACATGTTAAACTAATCTTTACTTCACGAAATAAATCCTACTTACCAGTGTTGTATCATATATATACTCTCAAATATGTGGTGTGTGTGTGTGTGTGTGTGTGAGAGAGAGAGAGAGAGAGAGAGAGAGAGAGAAAGAGAGAGAGAGAGAGAGAAAGAGAGAGAGAGGATCTTCCTGTAATATTTTCTTTTTTATAATGTCGTTTTCAGGTTTTGGCATCAAGTTTATGCTGGGCTCATAAATAGATAACATGGTATAGGTAACATGGTTTGTTTTTTCCAATTTTCTGGTAAATGTGTGTAAAAGTGAATATTTGTTCCTATAGTATTCACTGGTAAACCTATGCAAACTTGCTAAAATTCATATGGAAACACAGGAGACCAAAATAACAAAGCAATCTTACACAACAAAAACAAAGCCAGAGATATCACAATACCAGATTTCAGTTCATACTACAGGACAGTTATAATCAAGGTGATACTGGCACAAAAATAGGCATGTAGACCAATGGAACAGAATAGAAACTCCAGAAACGAATCCAAGAATCAGCAACCAACTAATTTTTGACAAAGGAGCTAAAATCAACTCCTGGAGAAATGACAGTCTCATCAACAAATGTGCTGGGGAAAACAGAGCTCCATGTGCAAAAATATGAAACAAGATCTTTCCCTTACCAAATCAACTCAAAACGGATCAAGGATCTAAATCTACAACCTGATGCCATCAAATTACTAGAGAAGAAATTGGAGGAACTCTGCAACACATTGGCATAGTCGAAGGCTTCTTAGAAAAGACCACTGAAGCACAGGCAATGAAGAAAAATAGACAAGTAGGATTACATCAAGCTGAAAAGCTTCGGCATTACAAAGGAAACACTCAGCAAAGTGAAGACAACTGACAGAATGGGAGACAACATCTGCAAGCAATGAAACTGATAAATAGTTAATATCCAGAATCTATAAAGAGCTTAAGAAACTAGACAACTAAACAAATAATCCAGTTAAGAAATGGGCAAAGGACTTGAACAGGCATTTTTCAAAAGAGGAAATTCAAATGGCCAACAGACACATGAAAAAATGCTCAGCATCACTAGCCATCAGGGAAATGCAGATCAAAACCACAAATGAGATTTCACCTCACTCCAATTAGAATGGCTCTCATACAGAAATCAACAAAAAATAAATGCTGGCAAGGATGTGGGAAAAAGATCCGCTGTTGGTGAGAATGTACAATAATATTCTCTTTGTGGAAGACAGTAAGGAGATACCTCAGAAATCTGAAAATAGATATACTATATGATCCAACAATATCACTTCTGAGTATTTAACAAAGGGAAATGAAATCAGCATAAGAAAGAATGATCTGTACCCCCATGTTTATTGCAGCTGCATTCACAATAGCTAAGATGTGGAATCAACCCAAATGTCCATCAATTGATGACTGTATAAACTATGGCATATATATATATTCTGGAATCCTACTCAACTGTAAAAAAGAATGAAATCCTGTCTTTTGTAACAAAATGGATGCAACTGGAAACCATTTACGTAGTAAAATAATCCAGTCCTAAAAAGACGAATATCAAATGTTTCCCCTGATCTGTATGACTAATAGAGTACCAAAAATGTAATGTATGGGAGTCAAATTGTTTGTAGCCCTTGTCTCTACTGTTGAGGAACAGTGTTTCTTAATTCTGACTATTTGTTTAAATCTGTATACATGAAATAATGAAATTTGTATACCTTAAATGAAATTTAAGAAAAATTCTACAAAGTAAAATTACTAGAGCCAAGAGTATAAAAAACTTTTGTTTCTTTTACTAACTTATCTTCTATAAGTGTGATACTCCAGTGGTATAAAAAATAATTTTTGTAGCCTCTGATATATGGTATCTCTTTTTATCTATACTTTGGCATTCTGATATACTGAAAGTTGCTTCCCACTAGTTAATCTTATTTATTATTGTTTATTTATTTAATTTTACCAGGAAGACTGAGCACATTTTAACTTTTTCATTCATTTTATTCATTTGAGAGACAGATAGAGCTCTTATCCACTGGTATATCACAAATACCTGGAGGCCAGGAACTCAATCTAGGTTTCTTAAATGGGTGGCAGGCAACTAATTACTTGGGCCATCACCTGCTGCCTCCTATGGTACACATTACCAGGAAGCCGGAATCAGGAGCAGAGGCAGGACTCAAACCCAAGCTCTCTGGTATTGGATCAGGTGTTCCAAAAACTTCACAGCTGCACCAAACCCCCACAGTTGAAAAAAATTTTTTAACAAATGTATTTTCCTTATATAGTTTTTGGTTAATTGACTGACATATCCTTTGATCTGAATGACTAAACAGGCAAAATGTACAAATACAAAAAGTCAAATTCTTTCAATATGACCATTGACCACAAGGTCACTCACAGTATGCAACATTCTCTCTTGGTTAAAACAACCATAGGTTTTACACTTTTAAAATATATATAAATGCAACAAAACTTAGTTAGCTGTTTTATATAATTCTTGCCTGTCATTTTATTTGTAGAGATCTATTTCATCGAATGAATTTCAAGGCAAAACAAAAGACAACCTAAATGCCTGCTAAATTATCATGTAAATTAATATCAACATTAGGACACCAAATTGCCTCTTGTAGCAAAATTGCCTCTTCTATAGTAAACAAATAAAATTAAGATGCAGCAGATGCACTCAATTAAAAACATCTTAGGTGTCTGTCAATGAAAATACTCAACATAAATTCCTGACATTGACACAATATGACACAGATATACCATCAGTTTTTGGTTGATATTAAGAGTTGAAGGGTCGGTCCTGTGGCATAGAAGTCTCAGCCTGCAGCACCAGCATCCCATATGGGTGCCAGTTTTGAGTCCCAGCTACTCCACTTCCGACCCAGCTCCCTGGCCTGGGAAAGCAGAGGAAGATGACCCAAATGCTTGGGCCCCTGATACTCACGTGGGAGACCCAGATGAAACTCCTGGCTTCAGCTGGATTCAGCTCCAGCCGTTTCAGCCATTTGGTGAGTGGACCAGTAGACGCAAGACCTCTCTTTCTGTCTCACCCTCTTTGTGTCTGTAACTCTGCCTCTCAAATAAATATTTTTAAAATTTTGAATTGCTTTAATAACCTGAAAAGTACATACCAATTTTAAAAATAATCTAAAGTTTCTTACCAATTATTTTGTATTAATTTTTAAAACAATTAATTTAAAAAACAATCCAGTTTCCAACTAATGACTTTAGAAGATACCAGAATGTTATGGAGTATTGAGCCAGTGGAGAGTGCCTACTTAGCTCATTGAGACTTAGCTTAATTATGTAACTGCTGCAAATACCCTCATTACAGAATCAAGAGGAACAAGTAAAAGTTCTAAGTAGATGAGTAGAGAACTACATCACTGAATCAAGCCTAAATTATTTTTATTCATGGATATCTGCATGTTATCTATATTAGAGCATATGTGGGAATGAAATATGTGCGATAAATTTCTAGCAGGATTTCTTAGCACTAATATCATTTTAAACATAAATTTAATGAGTGCATTTTTTTTCTTAAACATCTTATTTATGTATTTGAAAGCCAGAGTTAGAGAGAGAAATCTTCCATCCACTGGTTTACTCCCCAGATGGCCGCAACTGCCGGGACTGGGCCAGGCCAAAGCCAGGAGCCAGAAATTTCTTCCAGATCTCCCATGTGGGCAGTAGGAGTCCAAGCACTTGGCCCATCTTCTGCTGTTTTTCTCAGGCACATTAGTGAAAGCTAAGCAGAAATGAAGCAACCAGGACACAAACCAGCGCCCCTGAGATGCCAGATTGCAGGGCACAGCTCTGCCCACTACTCCACTACTCCCGCTCTGAGTGCTTTTTTTTTTTTTTAAATAGGTTTATTTTATTATTTTTTTCTTTTTTTTTTTTAAATTTTATTTAATGAATATAAATTTCCAGTGTACAGCTTATGGATTACAATGGCTTCCCCCTCCCATAACTTCCCTCCCACCGACAACCCTCCCCTCTCCCACTCCCTCTCCCCTTCCATTTGCATCAAGATTCATTTTCAATTCTCTTTATATACAGAAGATCAATTTAGTATAAAGATTTCAACAGTTTGCACCCACATAGAAACACAAAGTGAAACATACTGTTTGAGTACTAGTTATAGCATTAAATCACAATGTACAGCACATTAAGGACAGAGATCCCACATGAGGAGCAAGTGCACAGTGACTCCTGTTGTTCACCCAACAAATTGACACTCTAGTTTATGGTGCCAGTAACCATCCTAGGCTGTCGTCATGAGTTGCCAAGGCTATGGAAGCCTTCCAAGTTTACCGACTCTGATCATATTTAGACAAGGTCATAAAAGACAGAGTGAGGATAGTAACCAATGATCCTAAGAGTGGCATTTACCAGGTTTGAACAATTATACAGCATTAAGTGGGGAAGAGGACCATCAGTACACACAGGTTGGGAGTAGAGCCATGGGTGGTAGAGTAGAGGTTATGATTACAAAGGAATGAGGCCCAAGTGTGCTAGACAGGGTCTAGAACAAAGGACAGAGTCATTATTAGAGGAGCTAAGAAAGGTGCTGTCTAAGCTACAATTAAGTTTTCTGATTGAGAGGCAAATAGAACCTGATAGAAGGGGCTTGATAATAATCTGGTGGGCTTTAGGCCTTGTAAGTTAAGAGGCCCAGACCTATCTATCTCTTCACATGGGGTACATCCTAAGGGAGGTGTGAACCTCCTAGGGGAAGGCACTCTGTTGACTTTCATTACTTGGCTGGCCTGGGAGGAGAGCTGGCCAGGTAAAGGCAGGGGGCATCTCTAACAAGAAATTGACAGTTCTGCCTGCAATGTTGCTGACCCTACTTGACCATCCCCTCAGCTGCAGTGGTCACTTTGGACGTTGGGCTGAGTGAAGGGCTTTTCAGCTTAGAGCCAATAAGATCTGTGGCTCTGACCTGGGCATCCTTCGACTCCAGGGCAGGTCCATTTCCAGTGATCCAACTCTTGGCAGAGCTGCCAGGGCTCTTCACAAGCTGACTTCTGCTGAAGCCCAGGCTTACCACATTGAAAGCCACTGCAGTGGACTGGCCTGTTGGGTCTCCTTGAGGGCAGATCACTGTACAGATCAGCCATTAATAGGCCTGCCACCCATTGCTTCTGATGCCGAGCTTTCTTTTCCTCCTGGTTTGTGTTAAAGCAGACCAGAGGATGCAAGTCAAGGGAGTGCCCAAGTCCCATCTCTAATCTTCAGTGGCCTGAACTACAAGTCTATAGTCACAGGCATGTTCTGTAGTAGTTTTTCTAAGGTAGACAATGCCCATGAGGAAAATTATATTCTCACTTTAAAACTTTCTTTCCCTTTGGTCTGAAAGGGAGGTTTTTTCTACTTACTGTATACTTCGCTGATGGCGAAGTGAATCTAGCTATGAGATTATTATTTAAGTTCTTATTTTGGCTATGCTATTACAGAAAAATGTTAGCCATCTCTTTTATAAGGTCTAAAGATTAAATTGTGTGTCCTACAGATTCCTTCATAATAGAATTAGTTTCCTACCTTGAAGAGAATAGAGAAATGAAAGAACAAGTTGGGCTTAGAATAGAGAAATGAGGGAGCAAGTCCTAGATCGCTTGCTGACAATAGCAATATTACATGAATACTTAGCAAACCGTTTCAACCATTAGATAACAACTTAAGAAAACATTTACCAGAAGGTCCAATGCCTTCTATAAATTTTAAGAATCATGTATTTGAAAACACCTCTTAAATATCTAACATGGTGTAGTTTGTTTAGCCAGTAAACTTAAGCACAACCATATAAAATGTTTTTAGTTTCTTTCTACCAACAAGTTTAAAACATGATACACAGATTCAGGTCACACAAATTAAAATGTATCTTTGATTGATTTTAGCAGCTTAAATTTATAGACAATCTTATCTATAAGCCATTTAAAAGAAAACTCTTAATAAAATTTCCTATGTGGACATACAATATGTACACACATATAACATAGCATAATAGACCAATATAGCAATTTTAATAACAGCTTGAACAAGAGTGACAAATTGTTAAGTCAGCAACAGGAGTCACTGTGTACTTACATCCCATGTGGGATCTGTCCTTAATGTGTTGTCTAATGTGCAGTGATGCTATAACTAGTACTGAAATAGTATTTTTACACTTTGTGTTTCTGCGTGGGTACAAACTGATGAGATCTTTACTAATTATATACTGAATTGATCTCCTGTATATAAAGATAATTGGAAAGGAAAAAAAAAAACCCCTGGTGTTAAATTGGAAATGGCATAGAAAATTAATTAATTTTTTAAAAAATAATATGTAGGATCTCTGCCTTTAATGTGCTGTACACTCTTATTTAATGCTATAACTAGTACTCCAACAGTATTTTTTTTTTCACTTTGTGTTGCTATATGGGGGCAAACTGTTGAAATCGTTACCTAATTTATACTAAACTGATCTTTTGCATATAAAGAGAATTGAAAATGAATCATGATGTGATTGGAAGGGGAGAGGGAGCGGGAAAGGGGAGGATTGTGGGTGGGAGGGAAGTTTTGGGAGGGGGAAGCCATTGTAACCCATGAGCTGTACTTTGGAAATTTATATTCATTAAATAAAAGTTAAAATAAAATAAAATAAAATAATAATAATAATAATAATAAAATCTTTAACTCTTTTTGTAGATTGCCAATTGATTTGAATTGCTTTTTGTTTTTAGATTACTTTAACACATTGCTTTAACAGAGCATCAGAGTTTAATTCTATGTCAAAGAGAAATTGAGCTTCCTGTGATCTTTTTCTGTGAGGTTTCCTTTTTTACCTTCTTTCATATTGGTGACCATGTTTCTGTGTTTCTGTGTGTAACACATCTTTAAGCATCTTTTGCAGGGCAGGATGAGTGGCAACAAATTCTTTCAGTTTCTGTTTGCTATGAAAAGTCTTAATTTCACCTTCATTCACAAATGAGAGCTTTGCAGGATATAGTATTCTGGGCTGGCAGTTTTTCTCTCTTAGTACCTGGGCTATGTCTCGCCATTCCCTTCTAGCTTGTAGGGTTTCTGAAGAGAAGTCTGCTGTGAGTCTAATTGGAGATCCTCTGAGAGTAATCTGACGTTTCTCTCTTGCACCTTTTAGAATCTTTTCTTTATGTTTCACTGTGGTGAGTTTGATTACAATGTGTCGTGGTGAGGATCTCTTTTGGTCATGTTTATTAGGGGTTCTATAAGCTTCCTGTACTAAGATGCCTCTGTCCTTCTCCAAACCTGGGAAATTTTCTGCTAGTATCTCACTGAAAATGCCTTCTAATCCTTTCTCCCTCTCCATGCCTTCAGGAACTCCTAGAACCCGAATGTTGGGTTTTTTAATAGTATCCTGTAGATTCCCGACAATATTTTTTAGATTTCTAATTTGTTCTTCTTTTCTTTGGTTTGCCTGTTTCCTTTCCTGTTCTCTGTCTTCTAATTCTGATATTCTCTCTTCTGCTTCGCCCATTCTGTTTTTAAGGCTCTCTAATGTGTTTGTCATTTGATCTATTGAGTTCTTCATTTCATTGTGGTTTTTTGTCACTATCATAGTTTCATGTTCTACTAGTTGTTTCATTTCATTTTGATTCCTCCTTAATATTTCATTTTCACGAGAGAGATTTTCTATCTTGTCCATGAAGGATTTCTGTAGTTCAAGAATTTGTTTTTGAGAACTTCTTAATGTTCTTATCAATTTTTTGAGATCTGCTTCTTGCATTTCCTCTATCTCTTCATCTTCATAATCTTGGATTGGGGTGTCTTTTTCATTTGGGGGCGTCATAGTGTCTTCCTTGTTCTTGTTACCTCGGTTTTTGCGTTTGTTGTATGACATGTTGGAGATATTTGGTTTCTTCACCGTGGTGTTTTTTCTTGTTACACTATGGCTCTATATTAAGTGGACTGTCTGCTTTCGGTGGAGCCTTAGAGGCTTGAGATGAGTGTGGACTGAGAGCTGTGTTTGGTTCCTCAGGGTTGAGGGTGTGTCAAAGATGACACTCCCAGGTTAGGCGTGGTAAATCTCTCTCTCTCTTTTTTTTTTTTTTTTGATTCAAAAGGGAAGTAATTCCGCACAGCTGAACATAATTGGAGGTAGTTAGCAGGCAAATGATATACCCACAGGAGCCAGAGATTGGAAGCTCTTTCCCAAGGACCACACAGGGAATCTCTGCTGCCCTCGGTGTGGGCTCCAATTCTCCTGCAGTCTCCCACTGGATTGCCAAGTTAGATGCTAATCTCCTGTTATTTCACCCCTCCCCCCAGAGTCAGGTTTTTCTGCTAGGCTCAGGGCTGGTCCAGACCTGAGGTCACCCTGCTTATGACGTATGTCCAAAATGGCGCCTGCTCTTTGTCTTGCTCGCCTTTGAGGGGTGAGCAGAGAGAGAGAAACTCGTGTCCGTATCGGTGACTTTTTTTTTTTTTCCTCTCTCTCTTCTAGTTAGCCTGGTGAACTTTTCCCCACGGAGTTTCAAGCCTCGTTCCCTCTAGTCCTCTTTCTGCTTGCCCGCTGGTGTCTTGGGCTATTGAGGTTAGGCTCACCTCGCGTTCCAGTGCTGGTGTGTTGAGTCTGCCGCTGATGTCCCGAACTTGGGCTCCCACGCTCTCCACGCAGGTCCACTGTGAATCACTAGTTCCGGAAGAGTTTCTGCTGCTGTTTCTTCCCCTACTCTTCCTTGACCCTGCAGTATCTCCACTTTTATTAACCTGTGTGTCTTGCTGAACTATCAATGTGCTCCCTTCCTATTCTGCCATCTTGCCGCCAAAAATCCTGAGTGCTTTTTTTAATATTTATTTATTTGAAAGACTTAGAGAGAGAAATAGAGGCAGAGAGGAGGAGAAAGAGTGAAGTCTTCTGTCTGCTGGTTCACTCCCCAGTTGGCCACAACAGCTGGAGATGAGCCAATCAGAAGACAGGAGCCAGGAGCTTCCCATGGGTCTTCCCTTGTGAGTGCCGCAGCCCAAGGACTTGAGCTATCTTTTACTTCTTTCCCAGGCACAGCAGAGAAATGGATCAGAAAGCAGAGCAGCCGGGACCTGAATCAGCGCCCATATGGGATGCTGGCACTACAGGCGCTAACTTTACCCGCTACGCCAGTGTCGGCCCCCTGAGTGTTTTTTTCTTCATCTTTGTTATAACACTTTTTTTCTATTCCTCAATTCATCTTTTGAAAATCTTAATATGCTCAATATGGTTTAATTTTGAGCTGAAATAAATCAGGCAAAATCCTTAATGTATAGAAGTCCGTGTTAACTCAAAAATTGTTGTTAAGATTAAGAGACAGGCCGGCACCGTGGCTCAACAGGCTAATCCTCTGCCTTGCGGCGCCGGCACACCGGGTTCTAGTCCCGGTCGGGGCACCGGATTCTATCCCGGTTGCCCCTCTTCCAGGCCAGCTCTCTGCTATGGCCCGGGAAGGCAGTGGAGGATGGCCCAAGTCCTTGGGCCCTGCACCTGCATGGGAGACCAGGAGAAGCACCTGGCTCCTGGCTTCGGATGAGCGCAATGAGCCGGCCGCAGCGGCCATTGGAGGGTGAACCAGCGGCAAAAAGGAAGACCTTTCTCTCTGTCTCTCTCACTATCCACTCTGCCTGTCAAAAAAAAGAAAAAGAAAAAGAAAAAGAAAAGAGACAGAACATGCAAAATATACCCCCTTTTTTGGGGGACTGACACCCTAGCCAGTCACTCAGCCATGAAGCCGAGAGTCATCCCAGAAACCTTCACTGGACTCTTTTAACATTACAAGTCCTATCAACTCATGTTCTTTAAATCCACACCTGCAAAGCCAATATCCCATATGGGCACTGGTTTGAGTCTCAGCTGCTCCACTCCTGATCCAGATCCATCTAATGTGGCTGGAAAAGCAGTGAAAGATGGCACAAGTGCTTGGGCCCCTTCACCAAAGTGGGAGACCAGATGAATTTCCTGGGTCCTGGCTTCAGCCTGGCCCAGTCCTGGCCATTGCAGCCATTTGGGGAGTGAATCAGCAGATGGGAGATCTCTATTTTTTCCTCTCTCTTTCTGTAACTCTGCCCTTTAAACAAATACATTTTAAAAACTCCTATCATCTATACTCCCGTCTTCATATTCTTAGAGGGTTTTCACCCTATAAGTCCTTGTCATCACTCTCCTAAATAGTTTTTGTCAATAAGGTTCAAACTTGCTGCCCAGAATTTTTGTTCTTCCTCCTCCTGATTCTCTAGGACAGTGGTATTTCCAAAAAATAAAATACAGACAGTCCTCCATATTCCCAAGTTCAAGATGTGCAATTCTACCAACTATGGACTGAAAATTTTTGGAAAAACTACATCTTACTAAACATGGAGGTTTTTTTCTTCTCATTATTTCCTAAATAATATAACTATTTACCCAGCATTTATATTGTATTAGATATTAAAAGTAATCTAGAGATATCTTAGAGTATAGAATATGATAGGCATAGATTGTATGAAAATACTTAACCATTTTGCATAAGGGACATGAGCATCCATGGACATTGGTATCCAAAGGGACTTTGGAAGCAATTCCCTACAGACAGGAACCATTTCTCATTAAGCCAGTGTAGGGAACCATGTGGCTAGGATTCCCATCACTTCTAGGATAAAATTCTAACTCTCTCACCTGGCTTTCAATTCCTTTCAATTTCAATTTCAGTTTCAGGAATTGTCTTCCTCCATTCTACCCCCATAACCTGACTCAGTCTTAACTGTTTGCTATTATAAACACATGCTGGGGCCAGCGCTGTGGCTTAGTGGGTAAGGTCGCTGCCTGCAGTGCCAGCATCCCATACAGATGCCGGTTCCAGTCCTGGCTGTTCCTCTTCCTATCCAGCTCTCTGCTATGGCCTGGGAAAGCAGTGGAAGACGGTCCAAGTCCTTGGGCCCCTATACCCACGTGGGAGACCCGGAGGAAGCTCCTGGCTCCTAATCAGCCCAGTTCCAGCCATTGTGGCCAACTAGGGAGTGAACCATCAGATGGAAGACCTCTCTCTCTCTCTCTGCCTCTCCTCTCTGTGTAACTCTTTCAAGTAAATAAATAAATCTTTAAAAAAATAAAAAAAAAAAATAAACACATGCTGAGCTGTTTCACAATTCTGCAGGTTTAGCCCTTCTGTTCTAAGATTCAGCTCCAGGACTGTGTTCTCTTTGAATTATTCCACACCTTTTACCTCTTCCTAGCCCTATTCAAGGTACAATTTATTTCTCTCACTTCTGCATCCCCACTACACTCTGTAAACAAAACTTGCAAGATAGCACTCAGTCTCTTTGTTTACTTCCTACTATTGCATTCAAAGTGTTGTATCATCACGATCAAACAAATGGCCAATAATAGGCACAAAATAAATATTTATTGAGTAAATGAGCAGAAGAAAGTTCAATGACTCTATAAATCCAACTTACTTGGGTAGCACATTAAAATATAACAGCAAATTACAAGTAGCCCCTCTTCCAGTTGCTCCAATAGATTTACACAAAAATTATTTTTTTTTTCACATTTACTAGTCAATCTAGTTTATGGCCTCAAGTGTCTTCCTCATCCTGAAGCTATTTCACAAACTAGGGAAAACCCATAGGGTAAAACAAACATCTCCTAGAATTCTAAGTCTTCCACTCTTATTCTTTCCACTTAAATTCCCTCAATACCTTATTATACACAGACATCATCCGTTATTTGTTTGCTGTCCAAAAAGATCAGGACTTTGAAGGTATCTCTATGGATAGAGCAGCATAGATACAATCATATTGGATGATCAACATAGAAATCTCTCCACAGAATTGTAGTTTTATTATTCTTAGTGAATGCTTTGGCAACCATATGTTATCTAACTTTAAACATGTTTAAATTAATTATTTCAGAGTTAGCCAAAGAGAGTGTGCAAGCATGTGCCCATCTGTTAGTTCACTCCCGAGATGCCTGCCAAAGCCAGAGGCTGAATGAAGCTGGGACATAAGAACTCATTACGGTTTTCTATGTGGATGGCAGGGACCTAATTATTTGAACATTACCTGCTGCTTCCATGGGTCTATATCAGCAGGAAGCTCAAGTCACAACCCAGAACCAGACCGTGAACCCAGTAACTCCAGTACAAAACATGGGTGTCCTAACTGGAGTCTCAACCACTGGGTCAGACGCCTCCTCCAAAAGTCTGATTTTTTTTTTTAAGCAAACTGTATTACCCTTAAAAAAAGAATCATTAATTTTGCTTTTCTAAAATGCTGTCATTTCAAAGTCAGAACTTTATGGGGTTTTCTGAAAACCAGTTCCCCACACTTGGAAAGCCTGTATCACATCTCAGAGTGTGGGACCCAGTCCCACCTCTGCTTCTGATCCAGCTTCCTGGTATGCCTTGAAGGCTATAGATGAATAGGTGATGGCCCAAGTACTGGGTTCCTGCCACCTATGTGAGAGACCTGCATGGAGTTCCTGGTTCCTGGCTATTATCCTGGCCCAGCCTTGACCGCTGCAGACATGTGGGAAGTGAACCAAGGAAAATCTCTCAGTCTTTTTTGTCTTTCTAATAAATAAAACTTTTCTAAGTTAAAAAAAAAAAAAGTGCATCCAATTTCCATGGATCTTAGCCATTTTTGAGAAACAACAGACTCTGGATATCTGTAATAAAACAGATTTATGATATCCTAAGAGATGGCCAGTGCCGTGGCTTAACAGGCTAATCCTCTACCTTGCGGTGCCGGCACACCGGGTTCTAGTCCCGCTTGGGGCGCTGGATTCTATTCCGGTTGCCCCTCTTCCAGGCCAGCTCTCCGCTGTGGCCCGGGAGTGCAGTGGAGGATGGCCCAAGTCCTTGGGCCCTGCACCTGCATGGGAGACCAGGAGAAGCACCTGGCTCCTGGCTTCGGATCAGCGAGATGCACCGGCCGCAGCGGCCATTGGAGGGTGAACCAACGGCAAAAAGGAAGACCTTTCTCTCTGTCTCTCTCTCTCACCATTCACTCTGCCTGTCCGGAAAAAAAAAAAAAAAAAAAAAAGATACCCTAAGAGATACTTAAATGTAACCAAAGCTTATGGCGACCATCTGCAGCCGGCACATACATACGGCCACCTTATGCTAGGAACACGAGGGAGAAATCCAGCAGAGACAGATGAGCAAATGGCCACTGGAAACAATGCTTCACTTACCGTCTCTTACTGCCATGTACGCACGTGTAGGAACAGGTGTGCTAAGACAGAGCAGTGCCAGCCCTCGTGGACATGATACTCTAGTCAGGAAGATCACTGTTAGAATAGGCACTGGGAAGAGAGCGCTCTCTGAGGACCAAGGCTATTTTTAAATGTTTCCTTCAGAAAGGTACGCGACTTTTTAAATGAGCAGCACTGCTGCTTCCCCACAACCCGGAGGTTTCTATCCATGTGTGAACATATGTGGATATGCTTTTTGTCTACAACTTGATGACAATTAACAGAGATTCAAAGATGGTGGATTAGGGAAAGACATACTGCACTAGGCTAGGGATAAATAGTAAAATAAAAAAAGTGTAGAAAAATGCACTCTCGGGGAAGAATTAAGAGAGAAAACTATACTGGAGACTCTACAAAAGGAAGGGAATGCCACAGACCTGTGTGAAGGTGCAGATGAACAAGCAAACAACACATGACCGCAGCAGCGAGAGCCGGAGCAGGCAGCAGGTTGGAGATGGAGGTGAGGCCGGACTGCAGCAACCCAGGTTGACTCCGCTGGAGGGAGCACGGCCTGAGCCCAGACTGGAGCCCTGGGGCCAGCAGTTACTATCGATTATGTGCTGACCCAGTGGAAGCAAAATGGGCGCATTTATCTCACCCTTACCTCCCCACAACAGCGTCCGCTGCATGGCTGAGAAAGGGCAGGTGCCATTTTGGATCTGGGCAGCAGAAAACAATCTATCATATCAAAACTTACGGGATACAGCAAAAGCAGTGTAAAGAGGCAAGTTTATAGCAGTCGGTGGCTACATGAAGCAATTGGAAAGGTACCAAATAAATAAGCTATCAACACATCTCAAGGACTGAGAAAAACAACAGCAAACTGAACCCAATATTAGTAAGAGGCAATAATAATTAAAATTAGAGAATAAACAAACTTGAAACCAAAAAACCAATACATAAATCAGTGAAATGAACAGCTGGTTTTTTTGGAAAAAAAAAAATTGATATGTGACTGGCCCAACTAACCAAAAAAGAAAAAAAAAAAATAGGGAGAAGACCCACATCAATACAATCAGAGATGAAAAAGGAAATATAACAATAGATACTACAGAAATACAAAGAATCATCAGGAATTAGTACTAAGAGCTGTATGCCAACAAATTGGGAAACCTAGAAGAAATGGAAATTCCTGGACACATATAATCTACCAAAATTGAGTCATCAGAAAACCTAAACAGACCAATAACCAAGACTGGGATTGAATCAGAATCCCAACAAAGAAAAGTACAACCGGATGGCTTCACTGCTGAATTCTACTAGACATTCAAAGAACTAATTCCAATTCTTCTTAAGCTAATCAGAACAACTCAAAGGGAGGGAACCCTCCCAAACTCCTTCTATGGGACCACCATCACCTTAATTCCTAAAGCAGAAAGTTACAACAGAGAAAGAGAACTATAGACCAATATCCCTGATGAACAGAGATGCAAAAATCCTCAACCAAATATTAGCTAATCGAATCCAACAACACATCAGAAAGATCATTCACCCAGACCAATTTGAGATCTGTCCCTGGTATGCAGGGATGGTTCAACATTTGAAAATCAATGTGATACACCACATTAACAAATTGAGGGGAAAAAAAAAACCCCATATGATTATCTCAATAGATGCAGAGAAAACATTTGATAAAATACAACATCCTTTCAAGATGAAAACCTAAGCAAATGGTATAGAACAAATATTCCTAAACACAATCAAGGCAATTTATAACAAACCCATGGCCACCAACCTATTGAATGGAGAAAATCTGGAAGCATTCCCACTGAGAAACAGAGCCAAATAAGGATGCCCATTCTCACCACTGCTATTTAATACAGTCCTGGAAGTTTTAGCCAGAGCCATTAGGCAAGAAAAAGAAATCACAGGGTTGCAAATTGGAAAGAAGGAAGTCAAACTATCTCTAATTGCAAAGGACATGATTCCACATAAAGGCAGCCAAAAGACTCCACTGAGAAACTGGAATCCTTTATAAAAAAGTGGTAAAGAGGCCAGCGCCGTGGCACAGTAGGTTAATCCTCCACCCGCGCCGCCGGCATCCCTTATGGGCACTGGTCTGGTCCCGGCTGCTCCTCTTCCAATCCAGCTCTCTGCTATGGCCTGGGGAAGCAATGGAAGAAGGTGCAAGTCCTTGGGCCCCAGCATCTGCGTGGGAGACCTGAAGGAAGCTCCTGGCTCCTGGCTCCGGAGCGGCACAGCTCCGGCCATTGCAGCCATTTGGGGAGTGAACCAATGGACGGAAAACCTTTCTCTCTGTCTCTCCCTCTCACTGTCTGTAAATGTTAGGGATCCACTGGTGAAGAAACAAAAATCATTTAAACTGCGCTGCAGCAAAGCTTGCACGAGGAAATGGCCTAACCGCAAAACCGTTATAACCGCTGCTGCCATGACTATGGGGCTCAAAGGGAGGGAACATAGGCGGGGCTAACCCTAACCAAGGGTATATAAGAAGACCCTCAGATGCTTGTAATTCAGAGTGCTACTCAGCCTCCCTCCCTGGTCCGTAGAGCCTAGTGCCCGCGGGGAGAAGCTCCTGATCTGTAGAGCCTAGTGCCCGCAGGAGCCAGCTGAGTGGCCTTCCTTCCTAGTGCCAATGTAATAATAAAGAGCGTTTAACCTGATTCTTCTCAGTCTCCTCTGTGAACCCTCTGTCAGCGTCCTGGCCAGTCGGTGGCAGGAAAGCTGACAGTAACTCTACCTCTCTAATAAATACATAAAATCTTTATAAAAAAAAAAAGAAGTAGCAAAGTGGCAGGATATAAAATCAACATACAAAAATCAATAGCCTTCTTATACACAGACATTGCCATGGCTGAGAAAGAATTTCTAAGACCAATCTCATTCACAATAGCTGCAAACAAAAATATCTTGGAATAAATTTAACCAAGGATGTCAAAGATCTCAACAACAAAAATCACAAAACATTAAACAAAGAAATAGAATTAGACATTAAAACACGGAAAAATCTTCAATGTTCATGGAATGGAAGAATCAATATCATCAAAATGTCTATACTACCAAAAGCATTTTACCAGCTTCAATGTAATCTCAACAAAAAAAGAATGACATTCTTCACAGATCTAGAAAAAAACGATGGTAAAATTCATATGGAAACACAGGAGACCCCAAATAGCTAATCTTATACAACAAAAACAAAGCTGGAGGCATCACAATCAATACCAGATGTCAAGACATACTGCAGGATAGTTATAATCAAAACAGCCTGATACTGGCATAAAAACAGACATGCAGACCAATGGAACAGAACAGAAACTCCAGAAATCAATCTACGCCCCTACACAAACTTATCTTTGACAAAGGAGCTAAAATCAATCCCTACAGCAAGGACAGTCTCTTCAACAAACTACTCGGCAAACCGGATCTCCATAGTCAGAAGTATGAAAATAGACCTTTATCTTACACATTACACAAAAATCTACTAATAATAGATCAAAGACCTAAATCTATGACCCAATACCATCAAATTACTAGAGGATATTGCAATACATTGGCATAGGCAAAGACTTCTTGGAAAAGTCCCCAGAAGCGCAGGCAATCAAAGCCAAAATTAACAAATGGGGTTATATCAAGCAGAAAAGCTTCTACAAAAGAAATATTCAGAAAAGTGAAGAGGCAACCTGCAGAATGGGAATAAATATTAGCAAACTATGAAACAAAACTATAAACAAAATCTATAAAGAGCTCAAGAAACTCAACAACAGCAAACAATCCACTAAAGAGATGGGAGAAGAACTTGAACAGGTGTTTCTCAAGAGAGGAAATTCAAATGGCCCACAGGCACATTAAAAAATGCTCAGGATCACTAGCCATCAGGTAAATGCAAATCAAGTGAGGCTTCACCTCACTCCACTCAGAATGGTTCTCATAAAGAAATCAACAAATGCTGGCAAGGATGTGGGGGAAAGGGTACCCTAATCTACTGTTGCTAGGAGTATAAACTGGTACAGCCACAGTAGAAAACAGTATGGAGATGCTTTGGAAATCTGAATATAGACCTACCATATGATCCAGCCATTCCACTGCCCAGAATTTACCCAAACCAAAAGAAATCTGCCTATGAAAGTGTTATCTGCACCCCCACGAATTCATGATACCCGAGATATGGACACTCAAATAGAAATCATGGAAAATATACACTATAGAGTACTACTCAGCTGTTTAAAAAAAAAAAATCCTATCTTTTGCAACAAAATGGACCCAAACTGGAAACTAGTAAACTTAGTGAAATAAGCCCATCCCAAAGAGAGATACCATGTTTTCCCTGACCTGGGGTAACTAGTAGGGCACCTAAAATGTAATGTTTAGGAGCAAAATGGACATTTTAAGACTCGATGATTGTTTACATCCTTTGTCTCTTCCATTGAGTGGTTTTTTTCCTTCATAGTTTGCTGAACTCTTTTACTTAGTGTAGGATAAACTTTACTATCATTAAGCTAACTGAAAGTAGATCTTTGTAAAAATTAAGGTGGGAATGGGAGAGGAAGGAGGAACAGAGGCGGAAAGGACAGCAGTGTGGGAAGTGTCATTGTTCCTAAATCTGTATATGCAATGAACTTGGATAACTTAAATAGAATTAAAAATAAAAATAACTAATTAAATGATTATTTAAACACTAACAGCATTAACGAGCTTGATTGAATTCACTTTTTTGGTTAGAACCAAAAAATAAAAGAAAAAAAAATTTGCAACCATAAGAGAGCACTGTATTCATCCTTCCAAGTTCTCCACCCTAAGATACAAGGGAGACACTTTGCCTAGGTATGCCTAGCAGAACAGTCTGCTTGTGACGCCCTACCCATTTCTCTTCTTCCAGAACCCCTGGATCATGTCCATTGTTCCATTTTAGTCCTCTCACTTTCCATTGCTGTGTACAAGTATTTTCTAATTGTTTTTTAAAATTTCCTTTGACTTTGTAAACCTCAAATTTCAGTCTTTATCACAATATAACTGGGATAAGTTCTGTAATTAGAGACAAAAAACTAAATTTGTTAAGCTGAAGACAGTAATCCAATGGTAGTTTTTTCACTTTATGTTGCTATATGGGCAAAATGTTGAAATCTTTACCTAATATATACTAAACTGATCTTCTGTATACAAAGAGAATTGAAAATGAATCTTTACATGAATGGAAGGGGAAAGGGAGCGGGAAAGGGGAGGGTTGCGGGCGGGAGGGAAGTTATGGGAGGGGGGAAGCCATTGTAACCCATAAGCTATACTTTGGAAATTTATATTCATTAAATAAAAGTTTAATTAAAAAAAAAAAAAAAAAGAGTGATTTCCTGGCCGGCGCCGTGGCTTAACAGGCTAATCCTCTACCTTGCAGCACCAGCACACCAGGTTCTAGTCCCAGTCAGGGCGCCAGATTCTATCCCGGTTGCCCCTCTTCCAGGCCAGCTCTCTGCTATGGCCCGGGAAGGCAGTGGAGGGCCCTGCACCCGCATGGGAGACCAGAAGCACCTGACTCCTGGCTTCGGATCAGCGAGATGCGCCGGCCGCAGCGGCCATTGGGGGGGTGAACCAATGGCAAAAGGAAGACCTTTCTCTCTCTCTCTCTCTCTCTCTCACTATCCACTCTGCCTGTCCAAAAAAAAAAAAAAATCCTTAAAAGAGTGATTTCCTGTTTATCATCTAAATAAATACTAAATTCCCTGTTATGCAGAAATATGCACATTAGAATTTTCTGGATACCTAAGAACACAAGTATCTCCTTTACTCCTGACTACAATTGTTCAGAAGTTTTCATACACAGCCATTTTAAACCCTGTGTTATATAAGACAATTTTCTTTAAACTGATATCTGGAGATACATTTTTGCAGATATAGAACTCCTGTAAGAATCTGAAAACACATTTTCATTAAATAAAACTTCAGCTTCTTAACTCAATGTTTCCTAAACAGTATTTTGTAGATATATTTTGGAGGTCCATAACAATTTTATCTTTTTATAAGATTTGTGTTATCAAATTTGGTTAGTAGTCATGTTATTAATGCCTTCACATACTTTCTTCTGTGCTAAAATACTTCTCTGCCCATGATCTTGATAAACAGAATTCATTTGAACCCTTATTGTCACCAACAAATATGCCAGCAACTATGCTTTAGTCAAAAACCCAACTGATGTTACAGAAAATTAATAACTTGCTTTGAATCAATCAACTATGAAACCAGCTTTCATAACTGAGTCTGGCAGTGCCAAATCATGTCTGAGATGAAACACTGCATGGTACATAATCAAACAGATACATAAAAGCTATGAGATGGAGGGAGACAGCGTTTTTTCCCAGCACTCCTGGATGGCAAGGGAGCACACAATAAAAGGTTTAGAGAGCTGCACCGACAGGTTTTCCGTGTTGTGATGGCTCTTGATACTGAGAACATTTTAGAAGTTCATCTCTCTCACTCAAGCACTCCACACCACCACCATCTATTTATCACATTTTAATAGGAATTCTGAGTTAATAGATTCTATCCCTTTGTATTTGTCCCATCATATTATTATTTGGGTCATACCTGTTGTTAGAAACAATGTTTGGCCCATCTAGCCTCAATATAAATAAAAAGCTTTTACCACATAAACAAGGTCAGTTTGTTCTGTTTGGGGGATGCATTAATATGACTAACTACAAGGTAACAACATAAAATTTATTCTACTGCATCAACCTTGTATGGCTAGAAATGAAAGGCACTAAACAACTAAAATATGCATAACAATCAGACTTTTGTACCAGCCTTCAAATGTATACATTTGTACATAGACGGACAAGTAGATAAAATATACATTTCATAAATATATACTTTTTAATATTCCATGTGCACAAGAATATATTTGTATTTCTCTTCATTGCCTATTTCATTATTAAATACTTTATCATTGATACACAAATTTATACTTCGTTTCCAGGATACTAACTGTTCATGTCTAATCCACTAATGATAACAATTTAGGTATTTAGTGCAGTCAAAAATGAGGTGTAATAATTTCATTGCTGCTAAGCTCAAAACAAGTACATTGGCCTGACAGATATTATTAAGGAGATATTTCTCAACTTTAATTTCAGCCACATTAGATTGTTTCCTTGGTTTTCTGATCATAATCTACAACCATATAAAATTAAGATCAGATTAGTCACAATCTGAGAAGCAAAGATACACTTTTGGATTATGGCAATTTATCTGCAGAAAAGAATGCAAACGTGAGAATTTCTTTTTAGCATCAAAGTATTAAATCACAGTGTAACTGCAACAATATCTGATAATGAATTCTTGAACACAATTCTTTATTTTTCTAATATTTCTCAGCTTGCATTCTACTGAATTTATTTTTTGTCTTTATGGTTCAGAGCTTATCATCAGTGTCAAATATGCAACATTAGAACAAAAGATTTTATAAATGCATACTGTGTGAACAAATTCTCTCTAAATGTTTTATCTAGTTTCCTTTTTTAAATAAGGAAGGATTTAGCATTTAACAATACACTAATTTACTTTCCATAGGATTCAATTACAGTAGCACATGACTGTTCATTTCTAAAAGTTCTAAACACCCTGAACATGTGGAGAGAGTGTCCTAAGAATTTTCCAAGGCAGGTGTCGTACAGCAGGTGGATCAAGCTGCTGCTTGGGACATCCACATCCTATGTTGGGAGTGGCTGACTCGGCTGCCAGGGAAGGCAGCAGATGATGGCTCAAATGCATGGCTGCCTTCCACCCACATGGGAAACTGGGATGGAGACCATGACTTCCAGTTTTGGCCTAACCCAGCCCTGGTTGTTGCAGGCATCTGGGGAGTGAACCAGAGGATGGAAGGCATTTCTCTCTCTCTCTCTCTCTCTCTCTCTCTCTCTCTCTCTCTCTCTCTCTCTCTCCTTCTCTATCACTCTACCTTTCAAATAAATTAAAACACATTTTTTTTTTTTTTTTGTCTCAAGCCTATCTTAGGTACCTTGGACAAACAGGCTGGAAAAAAGTGAGGACACAAAGAATTTTTCTTCTTTTTCTTATAAATCACCCAGACATGAAAGAGACTGCTTTTTCTACTGGAGAACTTAATGGGCTGTTGACTACAAGGTCTAGTAGGAACCATTAAATGCAGTTAAACATATTGCTTTGGGGTAGGCATTTGGCCAAGTGGTTAAGAGGCTGGTTGAGATGCCAGTATCCTATAACAAAGTGCCTGGTTTCAACACCTGCCTCCAGTTCCTGACTCATTTTTTGCTGATGCTGACCCTGAGAGCAGCACTAAGAGTTCACATAGTTTCCTATGTGGGAGACCTGGATTGAGCTCCAAGGTCCCAAATTCATCTGGGCTCAGTCCCAGCTGTTGTGGTTATAGAGCAGTAAACCAGCAGATAGGAGTTGGGAGCTCTCTGCCTCTCAAACAAACAAAAAAATCCATGTTATTTAAAAACTTTTAATGAATATGTATCAATCTAAATGCCAGACGTTATTGAGAGAAAAATGTAAGAAACATATATCCCCTGTAATTAGAATATTGTCAAGCTCCTAGTATTTTATATAATACTTCTTCATATTGATCAAATACTTGAAAATTACAGCTCAAGAACTCAGATTATATTTCTTATTCATTAAATGAAAGAATTCTTTATTTATTTATTTTTGAAAGGTAGGGTGTCAAAGAGAGAGATGAAGATGAAGGAAGAGAAAGAAATATCTTCTTACTCTCAAAATGGCCACAACAGCCCAGCTATGGGCCAGAAAAAGCCAGGGACCTGGAACTTCATCCTAGTCTCTGCATGGGTGGTAGGGCCCAGACAATCAGGCCACCTTCCATTGCCTTCCCAGGCACATTAGAAGGAAGCTGGATTGGAGGTGGAGTAGCTGGGAATAGAACTGGTGCTCCAACATGGGGTGCCAGTGTCACAAGCAGCAGATTAACCCACTGTGCCACAACACCTGCCCTTAACCTGTACTTTTTAAAATGTACTTGGTGTTCACCATCTCTAAGCAACCAAAAGCAGCAAAAAAAGGAGACAAGGGAATTGACAAATCACAGTGTGGGTACACATAAGACTTCTGCATTCAGGTGCCATGTCATCACTTGCTACTTATATCCTCTGTTTCCCATTAATACTGACAAGTTAGGGTCTATTGCTAATCACCAAGCATCATAGTGATGGTAACATTTTTGGCATTGCATTACTTAACTATATTGCTTTTAAGAAATATCCAACTACGGTTGAATGTCTGCTAAAAATTCTTCATTGAAATTTAATTGCCATGGTAACAGTATTCAGGTGGGAACATTTAAAACGTGATTATACGAGGGCTCTACCCTCATGAATGAATGGGATTGATGCTGTCATAAAAGGGTGCCTTCAGGCTGTCTTTGGCCCTTTCTCCTTTGCCTTGTAATGATGCAACAAGAAAGCCCTCACAGACGTCAGCACCGTGATACTGACTTCCTAGATTTTAGAACAGTAAGCCATTTGATTTCTGTTCATTCCAAATTATGCAGTCTGTGGCATTCTGGAATAGTAGTATGAACTAAGACATGTCCTTTGCTAAGTTCTGAAACTGCATTCTATTCTAGGTCTCCACTGGACTCTCAACTCAGTTTTCAGTTATCTATTTTTCATGTCACCCAGTAATCGCAGACTTATTTTAAGGACTTATCTAACAAATGTATTAGCTTAGGCACTGAATTCTACTTAAAACATTTTTTTTTAATAGGTAGAGTTAGAGAGAGATACAGGGAGAAAGGTCTTCCTTTTTGTTGGTTCACCCCCTAAATGGCCGCTACAGCAGGTGTTGTGTCGACCCGAAGCCAGGAGCCAGGTGCCTCCTCCTGGTCTCCCATGCAGGTGCAGGGCCCAAGCACCTGGGCCATCTTCCACTGCCTTTCCAGCCCACAGCAGAGAGCTGGACTGGTGAAGAGGAGCAACCAGGACAGAACTGACACCTCAACCGGGACCAGAACCCGGGATGCCGGCACTGTAGGCGGAGGATTAGCCAAGTGAGCCGTGGCGCCGGCCTTACTTAGAACATTCTAACACATTTGCAACTACCAACATGCAAAGCCATTAGCCATTTGCAACTGTGTTAATATCAACCTATCTTAATTTATTACAGGAAAAGGCTAATAATAAAGAATTTTCTATCTGAATTAAGAAACTGTGTGAGTCAAACATTGTAAGTATTTACTTTTATACCAGGATCTAGAGCCACATGATTTCTTAAAAGGAACACTAAGATTAAGGTGGGAATGATGACAATTTATTATTTTGCTCTTCCAAATATGACAGTTGGTGCCCTCATTCACTTGCGTCCTTTATAAAAAATAAAAATTTACTTCCCACAGCTCTGGAGGCTACGAAGTTCAAGACTGAGATGCCAACAGGTCTATTATTGATGAAGGCTTCTGTCTGCTTACAACATGGCACCTTGTTAGGGAGGTAATCACTTCCCAACAGGCCCTACCACTTAATACCATGACAGTAATTAACTTTCAACACATGGATTTTGAAAGGAATACAACAAACATTCCAGCAGCTGAGTCCTCCTGAATTCCAAGGTGAATGGGATTGACAAAGCACGCCTCTGAGGACCAAGGAAGATGCTGATTTAAGTAGCTGGTTTTATTTTTCCCTTGTCACCAATTTGGATATCCTCACTGCTACCACCAAAAGAATTCCCCTGAGTTTCCAAAGTGAATGGCCAAGAAATTAAGAGTAATGTATTTGTCCTAAAATATATGTGCAGAACAAAATTCCTAAAATTAACTGCCAGGGTACTGACAAAAAATAGTTCTCTAGGATTTGTCTCAGACCTACGTAATTAAACTCTAGCAATAAACTCCAAGAGTGTTTATTAAGAAAAAAACTTACCCAGATGATTTCTAGAAGTTTCGAAGTTTCAAAGCCCTGAATTAAACATAGGCAAGAAGGCAAAAATTGGACCTAAGTGGTTAAGACACCAACTTAATTGAAAGTAAGAGTCAAAGAACATAATTAAGCTTTATGTTCCTTTGGATAGTGAATATTCACTGTTATGCTGACTGGACATTATATAAAGTATACATGCTATGAAATATCACCTAGTACTCCACAAAAATGTATAACTTTTATGTCTGTTAAAATTTATTTTTAAATTTTTTAAAAAAATTAAATATATTTACTATTAGTACCTCAGGCAAAAATTTTGAAAAAGATTTTTTTTTTTAATGTCATGGTGATTACCACTGCTTGATAGTTTACTATATTTTTTCCACTCTTTAAAAAAAAAAAAAGGCTTTTAGGTTTTACTTTAGTGCTTTTAAAAATTTTGGGGAGACAACCCTGGGGTTAAGACACTCACATTCTCCATTGAAGTGCTGAGTCTGATGCTAGGCTCTGGCTCCTGATTCTACCTTCCTGCTAATGCAGACGCTGGGAGGAAACAGTGATGGCCCAAGTGACCTGCAGTGACATCCTGGGTTTCATCTTTGGCTTAGCCCTGCTCCAGTTGTCAAGGACATTTGGGGAAAACTAGCAAAGGGGAGAATTCCCCTTACATTTACACTTTATATAAAAATCACAGTTCATTTCATTAAAAATGTTAAATTGTTATTCAATAAATATTTATTAAGTATCTAATTTATGACAAGTATATAAGAATCTAGGACACTTTATGGAAGACATATCCCTCAATATATCTTCTTGTGAAACTTAAATAGTATAACCTTCTAAAGAGTATTCAAATGATAGAAACAACAGAAGCTTGCCTGAATGTAAGTAACATTAACTTCATAGAGCTTCTGCCAGTTCTTAAGGCTCTCCTCTTTTACACTTTGTACTTGTTTTGAAGGAAAAAAAAAATCATTAAAATTTACTGCTAAGGTACATTTATACTCAAAATCAAATCCCAAACTTCATAAAAACAGTTTATTTTAAAGACTTTGAATAGGGCTTTAGCATTTCATTTTCAGATTCTACCAAGAAGACATTAGTGCATTTAGTGTATTTTAATCCATAATGAAATCTGTTCTACATCCACTACTGGTTGAGTACCTGTTACCTGAAATGCTTAGAATCAAAAGAATTTCAGATTTGGGAATTTGATTTTGGATAATGAGATACCGTGGTGAGGACCCAACTCGACACAAAATTCATTTATGCTTAATAAATACTTTATACACGCAAGCTGAAGGCTACTTTTTAATATGCCTAGCATTCTGACCATGATCCATCATCACAGGACAGGTGTACAATTTTCCATTTGTAGCTTCCTGTCAATGCTTAAGGTTTCAGATCTGAGAGCATTCTGGATTTTCAGATTAGCGATGCTCAACCTGTACTATATATACTGCTTGACAGGGTGGAGGAAGACATAGCTCGAAGGTTTTAATTGAATACTATATAATTGGATTTTTCCAAGAATTTGAGCAAAAATTTTCATATGAATACAATTTCACAAAGGTTACAAATATAGCAACCTACAACTGAAGGAATTATTCAGTATTTTACAGTTTTTCTAAAAATCTAGCTCCATAATCACTTTTCTTTTCTTAAAAAATAAAATATCCTACCATATACTATGAACAGTCCACATTTCTCTGCAAATGCATACAATCAGCTAATAGTAAGATCCAAAATGAGGAGCACTGCTATCTGCAGATGAGGGTGGAGGAGGCAGCGGGGGCGGGGGTGGGGGCGGGGGCAGGGAGTACGGTAAGTTGAGCATTGGATGAGGCGTCAGGTTAGGTGCAGCCCAACCCATGTTTACAGATGGGGGTGGTGGCGGTGGTGGTGGGGGAAGTGAAAAATTATGCAGGTCAAACACTGGAGGAGGAAAGGGGTACTGTGGAAGCATGGGATTATCTTGTCTCTGAGCTGGATATCCTGAAGTCTCCTGTTCTGCGTTATAAAACTGCTGAGGTGGCGGCCTGCCGTGGCAAGGTCGGGGATATCGACCCCTGGAGAATCCTCGTGTGAATTCCCTGGTGCGAAATCCTTTTGCGTGCTCTGAAGCCGAGCTGTCAGCATTCCAATTCTGATGTACTTCCGCAAAATCATCACCTATTAGAGAGGGAAAAAGACATGAAAATAAAATGAAGTACACTCAACATGTTAAAGAACACTCTACGAAATTTCAATAATTTCTTTTCTTTAATTATCAGTATATCTTACGGCAGTTAAAAAACTAAGTTTTAAAACTCAATTTTAAAGGAATTAAAGCAAAACTTAAAGCCAAAGGCTCAAGACAGATAAAACCACAGAAAACAAGAAAAACCATGGCACCATCCCCACCCAAAATCAGAAAGGTGCAGCAGGGAGTCTAGGCTTCCCTCTTGACAGGCTGTGATGGGCTGCCCCAACCTTCCCACCAGCTAATGTGAAGAGCAGACCACACAAGACAACAGCATCAATGCCTCCCCAACATGACAGTGGAGATCTGCTGGGGGACCTAAACATCCACCCCCACCAAACACAGTCTTCTCCCCCTCTGGCACTAACGGCGTCAGCAGAGACCAAGTCAAGTCAGGACTTTATCCTCGCCTAGTGGTAATGAGGCTGTGCTCCACCAGGGTCAGTGAACACCACGAGGGAGTGCGGGGAGAGATGAGGTATTCCTGCCCCTACTATCAGGCACAGCCTAAGACCTCGGTCTTCTATCCTTACCCAGCAGTGACAAAGCTCCTTGGCTGTGTTTCCAACAGAGGCTAAGAGGCAAAGCTGGACTTCAGTCTGTTCCTTTCCTTTTCCCTACAAGATGGTGTTTAAGAAAAAGAAAACAAACAAACCCAGCCAAAACAGATGATTCACATAAGACCCAAAGTCTCAACACCCAATATATCATAAAAGGGAGCAGGAAGATTTCAAACTCAATGAAAAAAAAGACAGACAAAGCAGCAAAGACATTAGAATTGAGAAAGATATTAAAAGCCATAAAATGCTGCATCAAGAAATGATGAACATACTTAAAAAAGTCTCAGAAAAAAAAGAGGATTTTTTTAAAAAGAGAATAAAAATCACTGAACTGAATTTTTTTTTTTTTAATTTGACAGGCAGAGAGAGAGAGAGAGAGAAAGGGCTTCCTTCCGCTGGTTCATCCCCCAAATGGCCACCACGGCCGGCACACTGCGCCGATCCAACGCCCAGGAGCCAGGTGCTTCCTCCTGGTCTCCCATGCAGGTGCAGGGGCCCAAGCACCTGGGCCATCCTCCGCTGCCTTTCTGGGCTACAGCAGAGAGCTGGACTGAAAGAGGAGCAACCGGGACTAGAACCTGGTGCTCATATGGGATGCTGGCGCCGCAGGTGGAGAAGATTAACCAAATGAGCCATGGCGCCAGCCCCCTGAACTGAAAATTTTAACTGATATTTAAAAACTTAATAATCCTAAAGGAGAAGAACAAAACTAAAGGATCAACACTATCAAATGTCAAGATTCAGCTACACAACTACAATAATCAGCTGGTAAAAGACCAACAGGACAGAACAGAGTCCAGTAATAAATTCATACAAATACAAACAACTTGTCTTTAAAAAAAAAAAAAAAGAAAAGAAAAAAGTGAATATAGAAACAGACCTTAACCTCTTAACTCAAAATGGATCACAAACCTAAATTCAAAATGTAAAATTATGAAACTCTTATAAGGTAACATAAGAGAAAATTTAGATGAAACTTGGAGTGAGTATGATATTTTAGACAGGGCATTGACAATAGTAAAAAAAAAAACTGAAAAGCTGTATTTAATTGAAATTAAAAACTTCTGCTCTGGAACATACAAAATCAAAAGAAGAAAAGCCACAAACTAGGAGAAGGGCAAATAGTTGGCCTAGCAGTTAACCACCAGTTAGCACAAATACATCCCATATTGGGGTACCTGGGTCTAATTTCTGGCTCGAGCTTAATTGCAGCTTCCTGCCATTGAAGACCCTGTGAGGTAGTGGTAGTAGTGTTCAAGTAACTGGGTTCCTACTACCCACATAAAAGACCTGAATGGAGTTCCCAGCTCCCTGCTCGAGTCTCCTGGCTGTTGAAGGTATTTGGAAAGTACATCAGCAGATGGGAGCACTCTCTCCCTTTCTCTCTACCTTTTTCTTCCTGCTTCTCAGAAAAAGTAACAAAAGAACTATCTAACAAAGAACTGTTGCACAAAACAGGCAAAGATACGTACCAAAGAAGATGGAAAATGAGAACATAAGAGGAAGATCTGTATTGTATGTCATTAGGGAAATGCAAACAATGACATCACTACACACATATTGGAATTACCAAAATTCACAACAATGATAGCACAAACAGTGGTGAGGATACGAAGCACTATGACCTCCTGTCCACTGCTTCCAGGAAAGAAAAATGCAGGGGGCGGGCACTGTGATGCGGTCCGCAGGGCCACATCTCTTATGGGTAATGGTTCAAGTCCCAGCTGCTCCACTTGCAATCCAGCTCCCTGATAATGAGCCCTGGGAAGGATGGTCCAAGTCCCTGGCCCCCTGCACCCATGTGAGAGGCCTGGATGAAACTCCTGGCTTCAGCCTGGTCCAGCCAAGGCTGATGTGACCATTTGGGGAGTGAATCAGCGGATAGAATGTGTGTGTGCGTGTGTGTGTGTGTGTGTGTGTCTCCATCTCTCTCTTTCAAATAAAATAAATAAATCTTAAAAAAAACATTGTGTAGGGCCGGCGCCATGGCTTAACAGACTAATCCTCCGCCTTGCGGCGCCGGCACACAAGGTTCTAGTCCCGGTTGGGGCGCCGGATTCTATCCCGGTTGCCCCTCTTCCAGGCCAGCTCTCTGCTATGGCCCGGGAGTGCAGTGGAGGATGGCCCAAGTGCTTGGGCCCTGCACCCCATGGGAGACCAGGAGAAGCACCTGGCTCCTGGCTTCGGATCAGCACAATGCACCAGCCGCAGCGGCCACTGGAGGGTGAACCAACGGCAAAAAGGAAGATCTTTCTCTCTTTCTCTCTCTATCCACTCTGCCTGTCAAAAAAATAAAAATAAAAAATTAAAAAAAAAAAAAAAAAACATTGTGTAGACAAGTAAGTCAATGAAACACTATCATCGACACAGAATACACCAACATAAATACAGTGAAATATAGTCAAGTGACTTCTGACTGACAGGGTTCAAAAGTATTTCATCGGAAGAACTATACTTTTTTTTTTTTTTTAAATGGTGCAAGAGTAAATGGGTATGCATAGTAAAGGAATGAACACTGAACTAAGCTTTACATTCTATTCAAAATTTAACTCAAAATGAATCATGGATTTAGCAGAAGACTATGAAGCTTTAAGAAGAAAAAAAAGGTAAAAATCTTTAAGATCTATGGCTAGACAACAAGTTCTCAGACCTCATTTAAGAAAAAAGATAAACCAAACTTCCTCAAAACTAACATTTGTTCTTCAAGAGGCCCTAATAAGAGAATGAAAAGACAAGCTATAGATTAGAAGAAATTATGTGCAAAGGATGCATATGACAAAGGACTAGCAACTACAATATGTTGTCATAAAACTCTCATGATTCTGTAACAGTAAAGAAATACAATCACAAAATCAGATATTCTCACTGAAGCAAATATACAGAAAGCAAATGATAAGATGTTCTCCATTACATATTAGAAAAATACACATTAAAGCCACAATTAGATATCACTATGTACCTACCAGAATGCCTAAAATAAAAAATAGTGACACCACCAAATGCTGGCAAGAATACAGGAAAATGGAGTCTTGCATGGGAATATAAAATACCATGGCCACACTACGAAACAGCATGGGAATCTCTTGAGTAACCATGTTCTGTTAACTATCATCCAGTCCAGCAATTGCACTCTTGGATATTTATCCCAGAGAAATGAAAATTGTTTACACACAAGAACCAGCAAACAAATATTTACAAAGCAGCTTTTTAATCTAACAACCCAAAAAAATGGAAACAACCCACATGTCTTTTAAAGGATGAAGTGTTAAACAGCCTGTAGTGCATTCACACCATGAATACTACTCTGTAATGAAGATGAGCAAACTACTGATACATGCAGTAACCTGGAGGAATCTCCAAAATATGATATTCAGTGGAAAAAAGCCAATCCCTAATCGTTACATCATATGGCTCCATTTACATGACAAAGCAGATTTGTTTTTTTAATATATTTATATATATATATATATATTTTTTTTTTGACAGGCAGAGTGGATAGTGAGAGAAAGAGACAGAGAGAAAGGTCTTCCTTTTTGCCGTTGGTTCACCCTCCAATGGCCGCTGCGGCCGGCGCATCGCGCTGATTCGAAGCCAGGAGCCAGGTGCTTCTCCTGGTCTCCCATGCGGGTGCAGGGCCCAAGGACTTGGGCCATCCTCCACTGCACTCCCGGGCCATAGCAGAGAGCTGGCCTGGAAGAGGGGCAACCGGGATAGAATCCGGCGCCCTGACCAGGACTAGAACCCCGTGTGCCGGCGCCGCAAGGCGGAGGATTAGCCCGTTAAGCCACGGCGCCGGCCGACAAAGCAGATTTGTAGATACTCTGAGAAAAAGAGGGAGTACGAAGGAAGGATGTGCTGTGACTATAAAAAGGCAACATATGAAATTTCTGGTGATGGAAATACTGGGTATCTTCAATGTAACGTATCGATGTCCCGGATGTGACGCTACACAATCTGAGTATAGTTTTGTAAAATTCTGTGACTAGAGTAAAATAGATAAAGGGCATACAGTATCCCCCTACTATTTCTCAAAAATTTTTTTGAGAAATATACAATTATCTCAAATTTTTTAATTTCAAAAATAGAAAAAGAAAACAAGAAAAGTATGATAAAAGGGAATATCTGCTGAAAGATAAAATGCTGTGACTTAGGTGTTAATTAAGTAGTACCATACAATTAAATTCTAAAAATGGAAACAAATATGTTTCCTAAGAAAAAAGTGCTGATGGGGCCGGCGTTATGGCCCAGCGGGTTAACGCCCTGGCCTGAAGCGCTAAGTGCCGGCATGGGCGCCAGTTCAAGTCCTGGCTGCTCCACTTCCAATCCAGCTCTCTGCTATGGCCTGGGAAAGCAGTAGAAGATGGCCCAAGTCCTTGGGCCCCTGCACCCACATGGGAGACCTGGAAGAAGCTCCTGGCTTTGGATCGGCACAGCTCCAGCTGTTGCAGCCATCTGGGAAGTGAACCACCAGACAAAGCCTCTCTGTCTCTCTCTCTCTCTGCCTCTCCTCTCTCTGTGTAACTCTTTCAAATAAATAAATAAATCTTAAAAAAGGAAAAAGTACTGATAAGGATAAATGACTAACAAGCCTACAAGCTTTAGCTTGTCTGTTGCCCTTGCAAACCGTTTTTATGTTTAAGCTCATAAAACTACCACTGAATAGTCCTTGTCACTCTCTCCTACTGTGTAATGCGTAATTCTATGTAATGTCAATGCCTGCTAGACGCCAGGAGGCAGAAAAAAGAGAGAGAACTCAGAGGTTTCTTTAGTTTTACTGTTGATGAACTAATATAAATGTAAATGAAGACAAAGAACTACTAGACTGCATTCACTCACCTGCTTCATTAAATTCTGATTTGGGTCTTTTCCGGCCTTGAATCTGAGATTTTTTTCGCTGTTTGGCTTCTTTTTCTTTCTCATCATCACTGAAATCTAAGGCCTAGCAGAAAAAAATATAGATTTATATCAACTCGATTTATCAATTCAATAGTACAAACTTGGAGGGAAAAAGAATAAGCCTATGTTTCCCACTAACTCTAAAAAAATGGTAGTCCTTTTGATACTAAGTATTTTCTGGTAATACCTGAATAAATCAATTAGATTGATTTTTGATAAATGCCTAATGATTCTTAACTAAAAGGCATCCTGACTTCATGATTCAATCATCTGCCCGGGACAGGGGGGGAGAGCATCAGGAGGTATTCAGACTTTCATTTTTTTTGTAGTTAACCTAACGAAATCTGTTTTTTGAGCAGTTAACATTACCATAATAACAACTTCAATGCTTAGGTCTGAAACAACAGGAACACATTATAATATTTGGATTTTACAACGAACATTTCAAGGCCTTTGTGAATCTTCAAACACTTTCAAAACATAAAATTTCAGTAATAAGACGCTCTTCCCATAACTGAGAATGTTAAAGGAATGATCACTGTCTTAATAGGAATTACATGTATATATAACATAACTAGAAAACATACTCCCATTTCAATATGAATACTAAGGTAGGATTCCTCACTGATCAAATGATTCCCATCACATAAAATTCTCTAAGTTGGCATAAGCCTGACTCATGCCTCAGTAGAATTAGAAATTAACGCACAACATGATCTTCAGCACTGCTTGACAACATCTAAAATACCCAAAATCTGCCAACAGCAAGTGTCTACAATACTAAAAAACTGTGAGTACTGCTGAATACATCAAAAAACTCTCACATATAACAATACTCTTAAACTATATAAATTTATATTACTTTCAAGAAATGAATACACTCACTGCTGTAACTTTTGTATTGTAATTACTTTGACAGGGCGGGGCAAGAAAATGTGCTTAAAATCTCCACAGAAAACTCATCCAAACTAAATGATTTCCTCATTTACATATTATTCATGAATTTATTCCAAATCTCTAGAAATACCAGATAATCAAGTTACTCTGGAGCACAAAATTATTGTTTTGTCGACATGGATACAAAAGAAAATTAAGAAGTCTCTTAAGGAAGATAATTACAATGAAAAAAGAAAGAGTGTGATATTATGATTCGTACCTCCAGAAGGAGGTCAGTTTATCATTAAGGTGCCACATAAATGTCTTCACATCCTTGATGGTGAATTTATTAAACTGAAGAAGATTTTTTAAAAATAATGACATTCTGCCGTTACCAGACAACAGCAAAACTGATAAAAGAAATTACAAGGTAAATAAGCTCATATTTAAAGTGGTTACTATCCTCACCCTGTCTTTTATGACCTTGTCTAAATATGATCAGAGTCGGCAAACTTGGAAGGCTTCCATAGCCTTGGCAACTCATGACGACAGCCTAGGGTGGTTACTGGCGCCATAAACTAGAGTGTCAATTTGTTGGGTCAACAACAGGAGCCACTGTGCACTTGCTCCTCATGTGGGATCTCTGTCCTTAATGTGCTGTACATTGTGATTTAATGCTATAACTAGTACTCAAACAGTATGTTTCACTTTGTGTTTCTATGTGGGTGCAAACTGTTGAAATCTTTATACTAAATTGATCTTCTGTATATAAAGAGAATTGAAAATGAATCTTGATGTGAATGGAAGGGGAGAGGGAGCGGGAGAGGGGAGGGTTGCGGGTGGGAGGGAAGTTATGGGAGGGGGAAGCCATTGTAATCCATAAGCTGTACACTGGAAATTTATATTCATTAAATAAAAGTTAAAAAAAAATAGATGCAAAAATTCTCAACAAAATTCTAGCCAATCGAATCCAACAACACATCAGAAAGATCATGCACCCAGCCCAAGTGGGATTTATCCCTGGTATGCAGGGATGGTTCAACATTCACAAATCAATGTGATACATCACACTCACAAACTGAAGAACAAAAACCATATGATTATCTCAATAGATGCAGAGAACACATTTGATGTCATACATAAGAATGTTAATTGTTAAATTAACAACAGGAATCACTGTGCACTTACTTCCCATGTAGGACTTCTATTCTCAATGAATTGTATTATGAGAATTAACTGTAAAAGTTGTTCTCAGTTTTTGTGTCTGTGTGTATGTGTGTGTGTGTGTGCGCGCGCGCAAATTGTTGAAACTTTACTTAGTATAGAGTTGGTCTTTTGTGTATAAAGTTAACTGAAAATTAATCTTAATGGAGAATGGGACTGGGAATGGGAGAGGGAGGAAGAGGTGGGGTGAGACTGGGTGTGGGAGAACGGATATGGTAGGAAGAATCACCATATTCTTAAAGTTGTACTTATGAAATCTGTGCTTATTAAATAAAAGGTTTCTCTGGGGGAAAAAAAAAAAAAAAAAGTAATTATTAGGGGCCTGTGCTGTGGCGCAGAGGGTTAACACCCTGGCCTGAAGCGTTAGCATCCTATATGGGCGCTGGTTCATGACCTGGCTGCTCCACTTCCGATCCAGCTCTCTGCTGTGGCCTGGGAAGATGTCCCAAGTCCTTGGGCTCCTGCACCCACATGAGAGACCTGGAAGAAGCTCCTGGCTCCAAGCTCCTAGCTTCGGATTGGCGCAGCTCCAGCCATTGCAGCCAACTGGGTAGTGAACCAGCGGATGGAAGACCTCTCTCTCTCTCTCTCTCTCTGCCTCTCCTCTCTCTGTGTAACTCACTTTCAAATAAATAAATAAATCTTTTAAAAAAATAATTATTAAAATGTTACAGGGAGCTGATACACATGGGAAAGCAGCAGCGGATGGCCCAATCCTTAGGCCTCTGCACCCACAAGAAAGACACAGAAGAAGCTCCTGGCCATTTGAGGAAGGAACAAGAAGGCAGAAGACCTCACTGTCTCTCCTTCTCTCTCTGTAAATCTACTTTTCAAATAAATAAATAAATCTTTTTTAAAAAAATCAATAAAATAAAATGTTACATGGGCCAATATTATGGTAGAGCAGTTTAAGCTGCCATCTTCCAGTGCCTGCAGCCCATTTGGGTGCCGGTTCAAGTGCCACCTGCTCCACTTCTGATCCAACTCCCTGCTAATGTGCTTGGGAAAGCAATAGAAGATGGTCCAAGTACTCAGGCCCCTGCAGTCCACACGGTAAATCTGGATAAAGGTCCCAGCTCCTGGTCAGCCTGATCTAGCCCTGGCTCTTGTGGCCATTTGGGGAGGGAACCAGCAATGGAAGAGCTCTTCCTCTCTCTGTCTCACCCTCTCTCTGCAACTCCACCTTTCAAATAAATAAATCTTTTTACAAAAAAGTTACTGAAAGTATTTACAACGTTTATTAAAAGGTACATGCAATCATCCAGAAGAGTAGGGGCAATACTCAGGCCAGAAGAAAGCAGCTGACTGTCAAGCAGTGTCAATGACCTCCTTAAGGTCTAGAATGTGCCAACAAACTTACATCTGGTGGTGGTTCCTGGTCATTCTTCCACGACGCGTCTGACCCCCTATCCCTAGATAAAGGAAAGAAAAAGATAAAGAAGTAGTTAAGTCACTATAACACAATGGTATGGAATTAATAAAGAGAAGACATGAACTCAACCTTTAATTTTACAATGCCAACAGAAACAGCAAAAACAAACAAGACAGAAACAGGTATTTGACCTAGTGGTTAGGCGATGCATCTGGGGGCCAGCATTGTGGTGTACCCAGTAAAGCCTCCAGCTGCAATGCAGGCATTCCATATGGGCATTGGTTAGAGTCCCAGTTGCTCCACTTCAGATCCAGCTCCCTGCTAATAACCTGAGAAAAGCAGCAGAACATGGCTCTACTGCTTGGGCCTGACAGCAGCATGAGAAACTGGAGGAAGCTCCTGGCTTCGGCCTAGCCTAGCCCTGGCCACTGCAGCAATGTGGGGAGTGAACCGGCAGATGGGGGAATAACTCTGACTCTGTCTCTCTCTCACCCTATCTGTAACTCTGATTTTCAAATAAATAAATATAAATGTTTTGAAAACATGCTGCACCCCAAGGCTGGACGCCTGGTTCCAGCCCCAGAATCCAGCTTCCTGCAAGTGCCAACTGTGGGAGGCTGCAGAGGTGGCATGCTGGGTAATGTTCACCCACACAGGATTCCTGGTGTGACTTCCTGGCTCCTGGCTCCAGCCCAGTGCAAACCTGGCCAAGGCCAGCATTTAGGGAGTGAACATCAGAGGGAAGCACGCTCTTTCTGCCTCTCAAATAAAAATAAAGATCACTTGTGTGTCCTTTACCTTATTTCAAATGATGCAGGGAGTTAAAAGTAGCTTTGGCAGTTCTCTCAATTTTTACATTCATGGCAGAGGTTTTCATAAAACTCAGTTCAATAAATGCTTATTCAATACCAACTACAGATCAGGAGCTGATCCAGCTGGTTACACAAAAATGAGGGAGGGATTCCTTTTACTATAATTCTATAGGCTGGATGACAAAAATAATAATGGTTCTTTTCTCAATTCACAAGGGAATAATAATCCTTACAAGTAACTGTAGGCTTATTCCTGTTGTGATTCTCAAGCAGACAAGGTAAAATAAAGACTAAATCATTTGGAGAAGAGGTTCTCAGGATTTGCAGAAGACTATAATCAGAAGCATATGTGAAGTTACTAATTATAGTAGGAAATTAATTTTGATTTAAGTTTTATACTCTGTGACCAACAAAAGTAAATTCATCTATTATGAACATGATTTTCTAAGTTCTGAAATCTCATTTTCAATCTTTTCTATAATCTTAGTGATTTCGTAGTTTTATACAGTATCTTCTTATTCAGTTACATTAAAATGTTACAAAGTATTTCACTAGGTGAACTGTCACTGAGCCATACTAGATCTTGAAAATGAGTCTCAGGAATTAATGCCATTAAAATCAATGCACAGAGGTCAATTTGCTAGCACAAAATGAAAATCACTATGTTTGCTAATGTTTGATTCAGAACTTCCGCATTATATATCAGGCATTATCAACGCAACTGCCATCTTAAAAGAAAAAAAGCATTTACTCAACTGTGATCTTATACCAGTGCACAGCACAGCTCCAGCACTCCTTGTGGCAGATGAGCCAACTCATGACCTGACGTGTCCTCAGTTTAAAGACACAAATGGCGAAAATTCCCAATTCAACATTACTACAGGAAATCAGAATCTACCAAGGGAAGATCAAGTAACAATTCATAAAGCACTTTTAACAAGGAAATAGGTAAGCGCTGATATTGTGGCCCAGCAGTTTAAGCCACTGCACTGCCTTCAATGACAGCACCCCCAGAGCATCAGTTCAAGTCCCAGCTACTCCAACCTGATCCAGCTCCCTGCTAACGGGCCTGGGAGAGCAATGAAAAATGGCCAAGTGCTTGGGCCCCTGCACTCATGTAGGAAACTGGGAAGAAGCTCCTGGCTCCTGGCTTCAGCCTGGCCCAGACCTAGCTGTTGTATCGATCTGAGGAGTGAACAAGCAGGTGAAAGATCTCTCTCTCCCTCTGTGTGTGTGTGTCTGTGTAAGTCTGACTTTCAAATAAATAAATCTTTGAATGAAAAACAATCAATACCTGGGAAGCTAAGATTAAATCAGCCTTACCAGTGGCCAGTAACCTTAAAAGGAGCTCAACTCTATCTCAAAGGCAAAATACTCTATGGAGCCTTATGTAGTCTGGAATAGTCTTCACAAGGTGGGATTCTGCAGTGTGAGCCAATTTCCCAATACTTTGGATTATTCTCATTTCTCTCCAGGAGAGTTGTAAATCAATAACAAAGACCATGCAAATTATTTACAATCTATTTAATAAACATTTCCAGAAACTTTTTCAGTCTACCTGTTTTAAGTTAAAATGTTTTATTTGTTAAAACTTAATAAATGACACAGCCACAGTAGCATTTTGATAATCAAAGCAGAATGAAATTAAAGAACTACGTTAAAACATATTAAAATCTTTATGAACTTACATCTATTTAATTCATCTTTCTGGTCAGCAGTTACTTAGGAAAATTAGCCTTACACAGCCTGAAGCGTTAATTAGGGCAAAATGTTCCTTCAGATCATTATGTGGATCTTAAATCAGAGTTTAATCAATTACCAGGACCAAAATTGTCATCTCTGAAATAATAAATGAAATTCAGAGACTTGATTTAATATGTAAGCTGCATATGACACACAGCTTACTGTGTGGGACCAGTGCTTACTGACATTGCTTTATATTTCCTGAGAAATTACATCTATAAAAATGCATCTATATTTCAAGTTTTTAAAAGGAGAGCTTGAACTAAAAGTAAACTGTATATCAAGCAAGTCATTTTGAATTCAACATTCCCTTCATTTGCCTCAGTCTTCTGCAGTCTTTTCTTTCACTAATTTGACAGTATTTTTTAGTTATTGAAATTCCTCTTGCCAAAGTACTCAACATAATCCTATAGAAAAATTTATTCTATTTGAACTCATAGGCTATGTCTATATGAAAAATTAAATTGCATAATTATAACAAGTTTGATATAAGAAACCTTACATCTCACAATTGGCAACAAAATATCTGAAAAACACACAATGAACCAGCAGGAGCACAAATACACAGAAATAACTACGAGTCATGTGCCAAGGTATCATTTGGGACAGAGCGCTGATTTAGTGTCTGCATCAATCCAATTTAATGTCTTCATATACAACTTTGTAGGAACACATTTTAGTTGTCTGTTCTAAAAATGTGCAGCTGATTGTAAGGAACCCGAGGGCTCGGAGTATCTAAGGAGCCTGCATGCTGCAGCAGGCTCTGGTAAAGTTACCAACTGCAACACCGGCATCCTCTATGACAGCCGGTCTGAGTCCCGGCTGCTCCTCTTCAGATCTACCTTGCTGCTAGCACGCCTGGGAACGCAGGGGATGATCCCAGGTGTTCGGGCCCCTGCCAGTCACATGGGAGATGTGGATGGGGTTCCAGACTCCTGGCTTCAGTCTGCCCAGCACCAGTCATTGCAGTCATTTAGGGAGTGAACCAGTGGTTGAAAAATCACTCTCCTGAATGCACTAGCTCTCTTGCTCTCGCTCGCTCTGTGTGTGTGTGTGTGTGAATGTGTGTAACTCTGCCTTTCAAATAAATCAATCTTAAAAAAGAACCTAAAATTTACTCATTTTTTCACTGAAAAATTTTATTGAGTAGAGAATTCTACGAATGTAATCCAAAGGCTAAATAAAACAAAATAGTTTTTAAAATTAAAATACTGGGGCCGGTGCTGTGGCACAGCAGGTTAACGTCCTGGCCTGAAGTGCTGGCATCCATATGGGCACCGGTTCGAGTCCCGGCTGCTCCTCTTATGATCCAACTCTCTGCTGTGGCCTAGGAAAGCAGCAGAAGATGGCCTAAGTCCTTGGGCCCCTGCACCCCCGTGGGAGACCCGGAGGAAGCTCCTGGCTCCTGGCTTCGGATCAGCACAGCTCTGGCCGTTGTGGCCAACTGGGGAGTGAACCATCGGATGGAAGACCTCTCTCTCAGCCTCTCCTCTCTCTATGTAACTCTTTCAAATAAATAAATAAATCTTTAAAAAAATTAAAATACTAAAGTATATAATGGAAAATAACAATGAATTAGAATTCAGAAAATAAACATGACCCAAATGTGCTCTTGGTAACTAATCATGTTATTTTGGGTAAAAGATGTATAGGATTTTCACCTATAAAGTCAGAAAATATTGTAGTTTTTAGTGATGTTACTAGAAAGATAAATGAACTCTGGATGACAGACATCATCATTTAAGAAAAACTACCATAAGATAAGCAAAGAACAATTAACATGTCAGAACAAGGTACTTACTGTTTAAGTTTCTCTGTAAATATATATTGGGTGAAGTCTTTCATTGATGGAGCAAAATACATAGTCTCCTTTATTTTAATACCTTTACTTTCAATGTGGTCTGATGAATTAAATCTTAAAACATAAAATGGATGTGCAACAGGTCCAAATATCTCAAATATCTATGGAAGAAACATAAAGGCTTCTTTTTACATGTTAAATAACTCAAAGATATAGCAATATTTTCTTTTAAAAAACTGATAATTTTTAAAATAAGGTAATTTTGTTAATGTAAGAGCAATAAGTTATATATATATATATATTCAAGTTGACTTTATATATATTCAAAGTCTTTATAATTTTCCTCATAAATACAATAGCTCATTCCAGATTTCTTTTTTGAATTTAAAACTGTGAAGAGTCTGTTCCTTGCCACATCAAATGATTCTGGTGGTATCAATAAGATGTATACTGCAATTTTTAAAAATTAATTGCTTATTTAATAGGTTGTAAGGTACAAAGAACTGCAACTGTCAAGTTTTAAAAAGTGAAATGCTGGAGCCAGCACTGCAACACAGTAGGTTAATCCTCCACCTGCAGCGCCAACATCCCAGATGGGCGTCAGTTCCAGTCCCAGCTGCTCCTCTTCCCATCCAGCTCTCTGCTGTGGCCTGGGAAAGCAGCAGCAGATGGCCCAAGTCCTTGGGCCTCTGCACCCACATAGGAGATCCATAGGAAGCTCTTGGCTCCTGGCTTTGGACTGGCTCAGCTCCAGCCATTGCAGTGAGTGAACCAGTAGATGGAAGACCTTTCTCTGTCTCTCTCTCCCTCTGTCTATAACTCTACCTCTCAAATAAATTTAAAAAAGTAAAATGTTTTCTGCATTTGGAATCTTGTAGCAGGAAACAGAAAGCAATATTTCTGGGCTACTGTTTTGATGCACTGGATTAAGCCCCATTTCCAATGCAGGCAACCCATATCAGTGCCAGTTCACACTGTGGCTGCTGCATATCCAACCTGGTTTCCTACTAAGGCACCTGGGAAGGCAGCTGAAGATGGTGTGCCTGGATTTGAGTGTCTGGACCCTTGCCTCACAAGTGAGGTTCTGGGTGTTGGCTTCAGCTTGGCCCAACCCTGGCTCCTGTGGCCATTTGGGGAGGGAACCAGTGAATGAAAGATGTCTTTGTCTCTGTCTCTCCCTCTCTCTTTTGTCCTCTGCCCCTTTCAAATAAATAAATAAATCCTTAAAATGCTTCTGCTGTAACAAGTGTTTAATCACATCTATAGTTTCCATAGTATTAATATTTTTAGAAAATTAAACAACATTCTCATTTAAAAAGCAGTAAACCTGAACTTTGAAGTTACTTATTTTTAAAAGAACTGAAAATGCTACAACCTTTAACTTAATACCTGAATTAAAAAAAAAAAATTCTGATAATATATGCATTTTGTAGACACTAGACCATAAACAATGTACGGGTAGATTTTTCCAGTCTTTTTAATATTAGTCATTTATTTCCAAGACTACAATGTAGTTTTGTTTACTGGCCCCTTTTAAAACCTAAAATTGTATTAAATTTTCCATGTAATAAATATTCCTCAAAAGGAACACTCTTTCACAGATCTAGAATGATGCATTTATATTATATTATAGGACATGTAGGCAGCAGTTGCTGCTTGCCATATCGAATGCTGACATCCCATATTAGAGAGCCTGGGATCAAGTCCAAGGTTGTGACCCAGCTTCCTGTCAATGCACCTGGGAAGCAGCAGACGAAGGCCCAAGTACTTGGGTTCCTGCCACCCTCATGGGAGACCCAGATGGGGTTCCTGGATCCTGCCTTCTTCCTGGCCCAGCCCCAAATTTCCACATTGGGGATCGAATCTGCAGATGAAAGATCTCTCTCTCTCTCTCTCTCTGCCTCCCCCTGTCTTTCAAGTAATTGAGTCACTGTCACCCACATAGGAGACTGGATGAAGTTCCTGCCTCCTGCTTTCAGTCTGGTCAAACCCTGGCTACAGTGACCATTTGGAGAATAAAGGAGCAGATGGAAGATTCTCTCTCTCTCTCTCTTGATTTTTTTCCCTTAAAGTAGTCTAAGTTAATTACTAAGAGAAAAAGACAACCATCACAAAATAAATCAAAGGAATCAAGGAAATTATCAGCTTTAATACCTCCACTTCATATTCAAATAATCAAGAAACATATTTGTGTTGTCTCTTTCTTCCAAGACCAACTCCCTACAACTTTCTTAAGGACAGGAAATGTTTTGTTTTTTCCAGGGCAGAAAATTGGTTCCTCATAAAGCAGCAGACCAATGGGTATGGAGAGCTACTCACAGCAGTCATCTACTCACATGCAATTACCTTTCTTTCTCAAGCCTCTCTGAGGGTAAGCCCCTAACATATCTCCAAGTCATTACAAAGGCACTACAGTAAATATAGCTAATACTATCAAATCATACTTATTCGTTCAAGCAAAAGAACTGATAGCCACACTTGTACCACAAATACTAAGCATATGGGTTCGAGAGGGAAAAATAAGCACAGCACAATCCTTCTAATTATCAAGCTGTTTCTTCCCCTCACAAACTTTCTCAAAAACTGCCTAAAATATTAGCACTGCATACTCCAATTAACTCTGACACAGACTGCTTTGCAATGAGGTGTCTAGGCCCCTGACCAAAACCTAATCCCTTTCTAATTTGTATTAGCATAAAATAGCAGGAAAGGCAGAAAGCATGGAAGGTTATATGAGTTGACTCAATAACACAGCTTAAAATATTTGCTTTTCCCTGATTAGGCATAAATTAATTTTATCTCCCAGAACTACAAAAAAAAAAAAAAAAAAAAAAAAAAAAAAGCCACCTATTGCTCACCTGGAAAACATTAAGCCCCAGTAACTTGTTTCTCCAAAGACAGTGGTTGGTTGGTTGGTTTGTTTGCTTCTCACTCAGTGAACACTTATTTAACACATGTAATTAATTTGAAAGGACTGTATTGTGTACTGTAGGAAATACTGAGGTGAACAAAACTATCCTATTGCAGGCACTGGTTAGCTATATTTACATTGTTGACTGTGGAAGGTTTTACATCCTCTGCTGACTGCTCAGAACCATGTACTTTTCGGGGAATGTGTAGTTTCCGATACTAAGGACAGAGTTGTTCCACTAGTAAGATGTTAAAAGGAAACGGAATCTATAGTTATTACTAAAATACACATATTCATTCCCCAGAATGTTCTTAAAGTGACACTTCACCACTGTCACTGAAATCGTTTCCACTTGAATTTTATTCTCAACTTCCACCTGAGGAAGCCAAAGTCTAAAAAATTTGAAAGCCACCAAAGGATTTAAGTACTATTACAGTGTAGAAATTCTATTTCACACAGCTCTGAGTACCTGCAAGTAGGGTACAATGTCTCTCATTTAATTATGTAGACTCACCATCCAGAAAGTATCTGGTAAACATATGGAACAAATTCTGTATATGGATATGTAAGGACTCAGGCTTCAAAGAAAAAGTAACATTAAATAAATTTACAGAAAAAAAGTTATCAAAGAAAATCAAGAATGTATTAAATTTGAGAGCTTCTACTGAAATTAATAAACTCTTCTTAGAACAAAGAAGGAAATTCAGAAATACCAATCAACAAGGAAACAATATAATTTGTAGGATCTGAAATGTTCTTCACAAACCTTTCCTGCTGCTTGTCGATCACTTTTAAAAATTACAGTCTCTTCATTAACTGGAGGTAAGTTACTCATAGATTCAATTATTACTGAAAAATAAAACAAATTTCAACATTTAAGCAGATGATAATTATAGAATTTTAATGAGAATTTAGAATTTAATTCCAATATAATTTAAAATAGAGTTTAAGAAGGCAGGCATTTAGCCTCGCGGTTCAGATACACACATCCCATGTGGAAATACCAGGGCTCATTACCCAGCTCCAGCTCTTTATTCCAGCTTCCTGCTAACGCAGACTCTTGGAGAATGCATTAATGGCTCCGGTGACCGAGAGAGACATGGATTGAGTTCCTGGCTCTAGCATTTGCCTGACCCAGCGCAATCACCGTAGGCATTTCAGAAGTGAACCAGTGGATAGGAACTCTCTACCTACCTTGTCTCTTTGCTTCTCAAATAATTTTTAGAATAAATAAAATTTAAGGTGTTATAATATACCTCAGCAACTAGCCCTCTTCCGTAACAAAGTCTTATTATTACCAAACAGCTACAATTCTTAGAGAAAAATTAAAACATAAAATCTCACATAAATTTGGATCATCAATTAAAGAGCTAATAAATTTAAGCTGCTTGCATTTTCTCAAGCAATTTGAACAAAGTAGAATAATCATACTGGAACATAAAACTCCTGTTAGGATGCAATGAGTTTTATTTTTCACTCTAGAACTCTTCTACAGTGCAAAGGTTAGTCACAGACATATAAACAAGCAAAGTGCTTCACAAAAGTATCATCCTCTGAACAGAAGACAGAAATTAGAGTAAGTGTTGGCATCACTCTGATGAGTCAAACTACATGAAAATTACTGTGTATCACCTAATCCAAGGAACCAGAGATTAACACATTAACATTAACACATTAACATTAACACATTAACATTGTTAACATGTTCAAGGCAGTTGTCAACAGAACCTACACCTTTAGTTCCAATGCTCTTTCTAGAATAACTATCTAAGCAACTGACTGTGCCTACAGTCCCATTCACTTACGATTCTAGAGGTAAGCAGTTTCAGCTAACCGGATACAAATGAACTGAGAGTCTGTACTATATGTTAATAAAAACTGTCAAAGGCCCTCAAACTAACAGAAAGTATAGACTAGAACAAGACTACTAATTTTGTAACATCTCTCCACTTCTACTAGATATGCTATCTAATTAGCCTCTTGTTTTATCCAGATATGCTATCTAATTAGCCTCTTGTTTTATCCAAATTAAAAGAAAACAAAAAGACCAGCACGGCTTGTAGATTTGGCATGCCACACCAAATCCTCTCTTTTTATCTTTAGATCTTTATTTGAATTCACAGACTATTTTTGCCTAAACTACTAATACTTGTTTCTCATTTGTAATTTGGTTCTAACAGTGCTAGTTATTTTAGGCTTTCAAAACAGGGTAGCATGCAACTTTCGCATGTGCTGCTTTTGATTCATTCAGATGAGGTTAAGAATTTTGTTAGTTCTATTACAATATACATCAGTATCATCAAAAAGCATTATTACATGTGTCTCTTATAATTCACATACATGTATTCTCTTACAGATCAATATTTCTACTTAAAATTTTTCTGTATACATCAAGTGCAGTTAATGCTAAACTCACTATATAATCAAGAATTAATCATCTATTTATCTACACATACTACTAAATAACACAAGGTAATGACTCAGGGATTACATTATGTGATTTTTGTAAATGTCTCACTTTAAACTTTATTAACAAAATAAAAATACAAAATTAGTAAAGTATGACTTTTTAAAAGTGATATGAATATTATTAGAAAAAGGTCAAAAGATAAAGTCACTTATACAATTTACAAAGAAAGCAAATGACTTGTATTTATCTATATTAAGATCTATAAACTATTACAGCTGGCAAGCAATTTAGTTCTTTTTCCAATTCAAACATCCTATGATTTCGTCAACACTGAGTTCTACTACCCTGAGAGTTAATAGTACTTACATTAATTTCATGATTTACCTCACACCTTAGAGCCAAACAAACGTACAATATCCGGTTCCCACATAATATAGGTTTCATATATCATGTCACTGATACAATTATTAAATCACAGAACTTTCAGTTTAAATGCTTCTAAGATAAACCAAAGGTGACAGGTAGAATGCTTCCCCAAAAGATATCCCCACTATAATCCCTATATCAGTGAACATTTTACCTTACAAAAAAAAAAAAGACTTTGCATAGGTGATCAAAGTTAAGGACCTTGAAATGGGAGAGATCATTCTGGATTGTGCAGGTAGGCTGAACCTAGAGTCCTTAAAAGCAAAGAATCTTTCCAGAGTTTGATCAGACAGAGATATGCTAACGAAAGGAGGGTCACAGAGAAGCTACATCATTGGTTTGGAAGATGGAAGAAAGCCATGAGCCAAATATATGGGCAGGCTCCAGAAGCCTAAAGCAGCAAGAAACCAGAACTCACCTACACCCTACAGGAAGGAATTCAGCCCTGCTAGACATCTTGATTTTAGTTCCCTGAGATCCCTACCAAACTTCTACTCCACAGAACTTTAAGACAGTAAATACACTGTGGCAAGCCACTAAGATTGGGGTCATTTGTTTTAGCAGTGAGGAAAAATAACAGCAAATCAAAGAGAATTCTGGAGAAATGGTGTCAGTAAAAAGACTGAACCTTCAAAAAGAAAAAACAAAACATTACCTATGTGAGCAAAAACTCAATCTTATTCTTTTAAACTTAATGACTATAAAATGAAGTGGTTCTACCTACCTATTTCAAAGAAAGTTTACTAGTCTTTAAGTCCTTTGTTAGATTATCAGGGCATTTATGACTATAAACAATTTTATTAGTAAAGTTATTTACATACCTAGTTGTTCAATAATGCTTGAAACCATTCCAAGAGGCTTTAATTCAATATCTTCTGGCAGAATAATAGTGAGTTCTTCAACAGAAGGCAGTTCCTTTAATATAGAAAAAGCATTAATCTTACCCCAGCTTCAACAGCTTAACAAAATGAGATATTTTCCATTTAAAGTGCTACACACATCCCTGAGGATATCTACAAGCATATTAAGTGCTTAGAGCACCTGTTTAATGTTATCCTTTCTAGCGGTTTAATGGACTTCTGTTAGCATCTCCCCCACCTCTCCCAAGAACCAAGTGAGGTACAGCATATATATCTTAAATCCAATTAGATTAAGAATTCACACAAAAGTAACTTTCCAGATTTTTCGAATCACACTCGAACAAGAGACCAGAAAAAAAAAAGGGGGGGGGAGGGGGGACCAGAGGAAATGTGATTACTAAAGGACTCCAGAGAAATTCCATTTGAAGAGAAATAATTCTAATGGTAATGAATTTTTCCACAAAAGGAGAGTTCTGTGAGCTGTCTTGCTAATTTACATAATTAGTTAGACTGTGATTAAACAGAAGAACACTTAGGCAGCCATCTTTTTGCAGGCTGCATGAAGAAGAGGTGAGTGGCCTCTTCAGAAAAAAAAAGGACATGACACCTAACAGTCAAGCATAAAACTCTTAGAAATAAAAGTAGGCTTCAGCCTCTGAAAGCTGTGAAGGTGTTGTCTGATACTTTCTCTCTAGATAAAAAATAAATTTCTTTACACCTAAAGATTTCTCTTTTCTGACCCACCTACAAACTGTATCTCAGTTGCTATAGAAACTGGGTACTGAAGTAGAGATGAAGTTGGAGAGGAATCTAAGAATAAAACTGACTTTTGCCTTCAAATTAAATAAACAAACTTTCTGCTCTTGACCCTTGCCAGAAGGCATTAACTTTTAATAAAGTTTTTCCTTAAGAAGCCTTGAAAGTGCAAAGACCCTAACAACAGTGTATTAACAGTTGATTTGTGAGGAAAAGGATAACTTTTGGAAAACATTAGAAAATATGGGAAAACTAAATAATAAAACTATTATTATTGATGAATGTATTATGGTAATCATCCCCCTTGGGATTTTAAACAAGGTTTTCTGAAGTTTTTTTTTTTTTTACTTGAAAAAAAGAGCCACAAAAAGACATACATACACACATGCACATGCACACACACATACAGAGTGAGAAAGACAGAGATGAGATTATCTTCCATCTGCTGGTTCAATCCCCAAATGGCCCCAACAGCCACATATACAATCATTGAGGAGCAGACATCTAAAATATACTCTGCCTCTGAGACATGCCATGCCGTTTTGATCAAGGATTATTTATGAAGAGCCACAATAAGAGTCTCAATAAACTCAATGCAGGAGAAAGCCACCAACTTGCCTCTGCACGGTTAGTCTCCCACGTGCTGAAGGAAATGATTTTGCTTTATCTGTCAGAATTCCTCTGAGTACCTTCAGGAAAAGACAGCCAACTGCAATTTTAATTATTAAATCTGGAAAGCCTTTTCTGGGCAAGACCGTCATCTGTGTTTATGTCAGAACAGAGAAGGGAGCTCAGTTGTTAGGACAATATATGACACGACATAACATTTTTAAAGTTCTTGGCTAAAGAAATTTCACACCTTGTTCCAGGCTCTTGTTAGGCCTGGCCCAGAGCCAACCGGGGCAGCCATTTGGTGAGTGACCCAGTGGATGGAAGATCGCTGTCTCTCCCTCTCTCTATATAACTCTGCCTTTCAAATAAAATAAATTTTTACAAAAATTCTTTGATATTTTCTTCACTTCTCTAGTTTCATTTTCAACACTCATATTTGCATACTGGGTCCATCTGCAATTTTATTCTTGTATAAAAGATACACTCAGAGGGCTGGGGCTGTGGCACAGTTAACCCCCCACCTGCATTGCTTGCATTCCAAAGGGGCACCAGGCTGCTTCACTTCCGGTACAGCTCCTTGCTGATGGCCTGGGAAGAGAATAGCCAAAGTACTTGGGTCCCTGCACCCACGAAGGAGATCAGGATGAAACTCCTGGCTCCTGGCATCAGTCTGGCCCAGCCCTGGTTGTTGCCATCATCTGGAGAATGAACCAGCCGACAGAAGACCTCTCCCTCTGCCTCTACCTCCACCTCTCCCTCTTTGTAAGTCTGCCTTTCAAATAAATAAATAAATCTTAAAAGAAAAAAAAAATAAAAGATATACTCAATTCCCTGCCACTCATAAGGGAGCCCTGGGTGGAGTTCTAGGCTCCAGACTTCAGCCTGCTTTAGCCCTAGCTGTTGTGGGCATTCGGGAAGTGACCTGGCAAATCCTGATCACTGCATTAATATTTTTCTCCTTGAAGTCTTTCTAGCTGTTTTCATATGTTTATTTTATTAGAAAAACATTTAGAAGCATTTTGTCACATTAATGTTGCTAAGTGTTGGCTGAGGTCACATTTAATGATAGCTGTCTTTGTATAGGTGCTTACATAAAAGCTCAGGCTTATTTCAAGCTGTTTAACTTTACTTGTCATTATAAATTCCTGGATAATTTAATATCTCTTATTGCTTTTTTTAAGTGGATTCTTTACAGGGAAATGTTTGAATGTAACAAAGCATTAGGCTGAAATTTATTTCTGGCGATTTTCTTGTATATTTACTAAGCCAAGTCCTCCTTTGTAATGTTAGTACATCATATTTTTCACTTTCCAAATGATATTGACTGGTGTTTCCAGAATGTCAACACTGATCAAGTAATTGTGGCAATGGTGGCCTTGATGTCATTCTATTAGAAGGAATGTTTCAAATGTTAAACGTGATGTATTCCGACTGAAATAATGAAATTTTAAATGTATCCATCTATTCCTGTAGTCTTGTTAATCAAAAATGATTATTGAACGTCATCAGATGTCTTAACAATGAGATCATTGGCCGGCGCCGTGGCTTAACAGGCTAATCCTCCACCTTGTGGTGCCGGCACCCCGGGTTCTAGTCCCGGTTGGGGCGCTGGATTCTATCCTGGTTGCCCCTCTTCCAAGCTAGCTCTCTGCTGTCGCCCGGGAAGGCAGTGGAGGATGGCCCAAGTCCTTGGGCCCTGCACCTGCATGGGAGACCAGGAGAAGCACCTGGCTCCTGGCTTTGGATCAGCGAGACGCGCCAGCCGCGGCGGCCATTGGCTTTGGATCAACGGCAAAAAGGAAGACCTTTCTCTCTCTCTCTCTCTCTCTCTCTCACTATCCACTCTGCCTGTCAAAAACAAACAAACAAACAAACAAACAAAAACAATGAGATCATTACAACAAGATTTTCTCTTAAGTTGTCATTCAGGCTATAGGATCTGATGAAGTCCAGATGTTCTGCTCCAACGAGTAGCTGACCCATCTAGCATGGGGAAAACAAGGGAAGATACACAAAGTCAGAATACTTGCGGTGAGGCAAGAATTCAGCTGGTGGTCAAAAACAGAATCTGGAGTGTACGGCACAGCAATTAAGATGCCACTTGGGCTGCCCGCATGCCAAACTGGAGCACCCAAGTTCAAGTCTCAAATATGCTTGATTGAAGTTCCTGCTAATGTGCACCCTAGGAGGCAATAGGTGATGGCCCACGCAGCTGAGTCCTACCACCTAAGTGGGAGCTTCAGCTCGAGTTCTGGACTCCTGAGTTCAGCCTGGCCCAGTCCCAGCTGTTGTGGTTATCTGGAGACTGAACCAGCAAAAAGAAAACTGATCTCTGTCTCTCTGCCTTTCAAATAAATGAAAATACATGAATAAATAATTTTAATAAGACACATCTGGCAGGTTTCCTTAATTCCAGTCACTACCTTGTTTCCAACCTACATTTAAGAATGAAGTTTCTACTACACATGGGGAGGATCTCTGATTTTGGGCAGAAACAGACTTAGGGGAGAAAATCAGACCCAGGCACCGCTATCTGTGATCATCACACAGTTCCAATTTCAGTTCAGTGATCCTATTACCCTGCACCACAGGAATGTATAGTTTCCTGAGCACTCCTTTACAGGGCTACTAAAGGCATTAAGTGGCCCCTTGACAGTAACAGAACCAACCTCCAAAAAGGAATATTCACGAACACTCTATCATAAATACTTTGCAGAACACGAAATAGATACCAAAAAAAAAAAAAAAAAAACCAAAAAACAAAAAAAACCCTAAATACTGTACACAAACATGCAAGAGATAAGTAAATGAAACGAGCGTTCTGCCTTATGAAGTCCAGTTACGTGAAGCAGTATATACTTGCCTTGAGAATGGAAGATATTTTGGTGACTGAATCAAAAGAAAATAAACCTCTTTGATCCTTTTAATGAGCACAGAAGAAGACAGAGGGAAAAATGTCCCAAACCACATAACAAGAATTCTTCCAAAAGATGTGCTTCTTTGAAGATCTCAGTCAAGTTCAAAGAGCCAGAACTTCAGCAGGTTCAGAGAGGAAGTTCCTTGTATTGTCATGTCAGATGGAGCAAAGTGAGATCTTACCTTGATGTCTGGATGCCAATGCCAACATATCTTCCCTAACAATTAAATCTAAAGTACCTTACCACCACCATGCCTAGACATTCTCTTTATATTATCCAGCTGTTTTAAATATATTATTGCTTAAAATTCTGTTTGCTTACATAATGTTCATGTCCCTAACCACACAATAAATCCAACAATTAACTAAGATCTGGGCAGCTTTGCTCACTGCTGGAGCATCAGAAAGATGGTAAGCACACAGTAGGTATCTAGGATCTATTTATTAAATGAACAACCAACTTCATCAGTTCAGACTAAACAGAAATCTCAGAAGTCATAGTCTTTTTAGTCAGAGCAGAAATCAGATAATGAAAACATAATTCAATACGGAATCCTCAAGTAATAAAAAAGACCTGAACCCAACCTTCTCAAAAATAAAATTAAAAAAAAAAAAGAAAAAGAAAAAAAAAAAAGGCTTTTAAGGAACGTAAGTGTCTAGGACTTCGGCAAAGGTTTGATGGGACAACCACTGTAATTATCAGATGAACACCTGGCTCCCTGACAACACAGCCGCTGGGTCTAGTAAGACCAGTGTATCAGTTGCACAGTCTCATAAGGAAATAAAAACCACTGCTTCTCCATCTGTGAAGAAGGGGCATATCCATGTGATAGTCAAGACACGCACACATACAACAAGGGGCAAAGATGTCCAGAACACACTCTGAGGCTCATTACCATTCTGACAGTGCATGCAAGATACAAACAGATAATGAGGGAAGAATGGGAGAGAATGACCCTCATCATAACTGGAAACACAAGACAGGAAGTCTACTTAAAGCAGGTTAGGAACACTTAAGTATGAGTCTGGATCACCCTACGATGCCTAAGGATAGACAGATGAATGAGTGAGAAAGATTCCTTTTATTTTACTTATCCAATACTATACTCTGACTATATTTGACTACATAAATTTAATTAAAGCTAATTTTAAAATCTGGCTGAAAGTCACGCAAGCCACCTTTACTAGCACTAACTACAGCATAAGAAAGCATGGAAGGGGCCAGAGTTGTGGTATAGAAGGTAAAGCTACTACTTGTGGCACTGGCATCTCCAATGGGCACTGGCCCATGTCCCAGCTGCTCTACTTCCAATCCAGCTCCCTGGGACAAGCAACAGAAGACAGTCCAAGATAGCCTGGGAAAAGCAATGGAAGATAGTCTAAGTGTTTGAGCCACTGCAACCCACATGGGAGACCCAAATGAAGCTCCTAGCTTCCACCTGGCCCAGCCCTGGCCATAGCAGCTATCTGGGGAGTGAACCAATGAATGGAAGATCTCTCTCTTCTTCTTTATCTTTCAAAAGAAATAAAGAAAGAAAGCACTGATAGAGAATATTCCCACCATTGCAGAAAGAGAGCCTATTTTCACACAACAGAAGAGCCCTCCACAGGGCTGGCACTCTGGCATCGTGGGTTAAATCCACCTCCTAGAGTGCCAGCATCCCATATGGGCACGGGTTTCAAGTCCTGGCTGCTCCAATTCCAATCCAACTCTCTGCTATGGCCTGGGAAAGCAGCAGAAGATGGTCCAAGTCCCTGGGCCCCTGCACCCATGTGGGAGACCTGGAAGAAGCTCCTGGATCCTGGCTTTGGATCGCCACAGCTCCAGCCAATGTGGCCAATTGGGGAGTGAATCAGCGGATGGAAGACCTTTCTCTCTCTCTGCCTCTCCTTCTCTCTCTGTGTAACTATAACTTTCAAATAAACTAATAAATATTAAAAAAAAAAAAAAAGAGCCCTCCATTACAAAACATAAATCCTGGTACTAACAGCATGGATCTGTTTGCAACCATTAATGCAAGTGTAATCTTAACACTACATTATAACAACATGGACCAAATCACTATGAAGTCATAGTGCTAATCCATAAACATCACTTAGGAAATGAAAATGTGTACAAAAATAAGTAAAAGTTCTAGACAGTTAATTCAAATTTTAACAACATAAAGATTATTCAACTGAATGTGATAAAAAAAAGAGAGTACACTAACACAGAAATTATACACCAGACCTGAACACAATAATTACTATGATTCTGTGGTAACACTCAGAACTACAGCATTAAAGAAATCAAAGATCCTAACCACCCTTCTGAAATATCCATGAAAGAACAATTACTGTCAGCCTATTGTTGTTAGCAATTATGTCAAGCTATTACTAGATATAGATTCTCTAAACACCTATAATGCCTACAAAATTAGTCAAGCGAAATATTCAAATGAGCAGCATATAACATCAAAAATCCACCCTACTAAAAATTAAGTTATTGCCACAGCACTTAAAAGTGTTTAAAATTTCCATTGTAAAAATTAAAGGGGCAAATGTATTACAAGTGGTCCTTTGAGAAGTTAACATACACACTTTAAAACGTCCTTGACTTCTGTAGCTATTCTGAAGGCTTGTTACTTGGCAAAAATAGTATTAATAGTAATAATTTGATGACCTTCTAAGGTAAAATACCTAAAGAACATTGATTTGGACTTCCACTCACAAATATAGAAAAAGGAGAGCAGAGATGGCTGGGGAAGGAATCAAACATTCCAAATGCAAAGTAATTCGGTTTGGTGCTGCTAGTCTGGGGAGAACTGAGAAAAGTGAGAAAGATAAAATGAAATTATCTGACCACTTTTCTCATATTACCCAAAAAGAGAGGACATGCATACGGCAGCCAATTACCTGATACTACTTGGTGAGCCTTCACCTTTCAAACATAGTTGAAAAGTAGGATCCAATTCCTGGAGCACTGAGAGCCAAGATTGGATTTTTTTTTTCCTATAGCTGGTAAAACATATTGGAAAAACAATGGGTTAGATGTGTACATTCTGTATCCAGTTATTTATTTGAAAGGCAGAACCAAATGGCCACCACAGCTGTGCTGGACCAGGCCGATGCCAGAAGCCAGAAGCTCCATCCTGGCCCCCTCCCACAAGCGTGGCAAGGACCCAAGTCTTTGGTCCATCTTCCACTGCCTTCCCAGAGACATTATTAGGAAGCTGGATTAGAAGTGGAGCAGCCAGGACTCAAACCAGCATTCCCATTTGGAATGCCAATGTTGTAAGGGGAAATTTAACCACTGTGCCAAAATACCAGTCCCAGGGCTATATACTTTTTGTAAACTATCACCACATTTAACATTTAGCCTAATTCATCAACTGCTTCAGGGAAAGTAATTTTACAAGTTTCTATGAAACTCGGCTATTTCTTTAACTGTCACTCATAAGCATTAATGCCCTGACACTGTTGTATATAGCAGAAAACATTGACTCAAAGTAGACCAGTAAATATTTTCATCTACAAAATCAATGTCAATACTTCACCTGGAAGTGTCTTTATATTTTTGTTTCTTAAAGGAACAAAATACACTCATCCTATTTTTTCCTTTAAAATTACTATCACAGAAACAAATTCCTAAGAGTATCTTCACAAATTAAATCACATAAATATAAAACAAATAAAGTAATAATCTCTCAGTAAGAAAGAGGCCAACAATGAAAACATGAGTCACTCAGTATATCGTCAATGTTAACTGAGGAGCACACATTTCATCAACTCACTAATTCATACATCAGTAAGATAAAATCACTGTAAAGAAACTCCAAAATGCCATAAAGTAGCCAAATTTTTCAGAAATGCTAAAAGACTGAAAAATGTTCACTTAAGAATTCACGAGACTAGCTGTATGGATAAGTTAATGAATAAGCAAGCATTCCTCAAGGTTCTACTAGGTGAGCTACACTGAGACCGTAACTGCCACGTGACAGGCACAGCCTTCTCCTCTGGAATATTGCAGGCTCTTCTCTTGTCACTCCATGTCTATCTCATCTACCTTTCAGTCTGAGTTCAGGCTGTGATGCCTTTCTTGACCAACACAGTGCAAGTTACCAAGCACCTCTCTCTCCATTCCCAGCTGACAGCTTCCTATGTGATGTACCATTTATGCATTTGACACTTAGTCATCAACACTGGTGTCACTTTGCTTTTAGCACAAGTTTGTCTGTTCACTTTCTTTAAAAGGTTGTCTTCATCCTCCACAGTAATCAGCATAACTCACTTAATAAAATCTACTGGGGAATAATGGAATCTAAAAAATGGATCGCTCCTGTATAATAATAATCATATATATGAATATACACAGGACTTATATGGACACTCTACTGAAAAAACAGAATTTACTTGAATTTTAAGATATCATTCATGCTTCATGTAAGCTTTTTGAAATAATTTCAAAATGTGAAGTATAAAATTTTAATTTAACAAATCTGAGCATTAAATTTTGAAAAACACCAAGGATTACTGAAAAATAATTGCTTTTCAAGTAACCAGCCTTTGCTTAAATATTAGGCACTTTGAAAAGTGTGCAATCAATATTCTAGGAGAGAATGCAGTAATTCCAAATATACATAGAGTCACAAAACACTTGAGTTGAAAAAGGCCTGCATTTAGGACAAAACTTATATACCAAGCTAAGGCCTTGAAAACAAAATGTTCAATTAGTAATTAGTAGTGAAGATCTAAGTGTAATACAATTTTATAGCTGATGGGATATCAAATGGATATGAAATACTATTCTGCAGTTTCTAAACATTTTGAGATGACCCAGATATTTCCATTGGTCATGTTAGAACAGTTTAGAATATGTGTCTACACTGCCAAAAATCAGAAGCAAATACAGTACACTCAACCTAGCTACACATTGGACTTATAATATCACAGGCAGTCTTCAAATTATAAAGGTTCAATTTTCCAAGAACTGCTTCCAAGAACTTTTGGTGATTCTACATCATTTGCACAAACACACATTATTATCCCTATTGAAGTATTACCTATTTTTCATCCCTATAAGCCAAGATGGGGAACCTTTTTCTGCTAAGGGTCATTTGGATATTTAATAGCATCTGTAGACCACACAAAATTATCAATTCAAAAATAAGCCTGGGCCGGCGCCGCGGCTCAATAGGCTAATCCTCCGCCTTGCGGCGCCGGCACACCGGGTTCTAGTCCCGGTCGGGGCACCGATCCTGTCCCGGTTGCCCCTCTTCCAGGCCAGCTCTCTGCTGTGGCCAGAGAGTGCAGTGGAGGATGGTCCAAGTCCTTGGGCCCTGCACCCCATGGGAGACCAGGAGAAGCACCTGGCTCCTGCCATCGGATCAGCGCGGTGCGCCGGCCGCAGTGCGCCTACCGCGGCGGCCATTGGAGGGTGAACCAACGGCAAAAGGAAGACCTTTCTCTCTGTCTCTCTCTCACTGTCCACTCTGCCTGTCAAAAATTTAAAAAAAAAAAAATAAGCCTGGTAAAAACTGACTGAATTTCTTTAAAAAAAAAAAAAATTATCTGAAAGGCAGAGTTAGAGAGAGAGAAAGAGAAAGAGAGATCGATCTTCCACCAGCTGGTTCACTCCCCAAATGGCCTAGGCTGTTCCAAAGCCAGGAGCCTGGAGTTTCTTCCAGTTCTCCCATGTGGATGCAAGGGCCCAAGGACTTGGGACATCTTATTGCTTTCCCAAGCCATGGATGAGAGCTGGATCAGAAGTGGAGCAGCCAGGACTTGAACCAATGCCCATCAGATGCCAGCACTGTAGGTGGCAACTTTACCCACTACACCACAGCGCTGGCCTCAGTTGACTGAATTTCAAGACCCGCATGTAATTGCCTTGGTAGGGCTTGAACAAATGCCTTCACGGGCCTTATATATCCAACAGGCCATGTTCCCCACCCCTGCTATAAGCACACAGAAGACAATACAATAGGCATTCATTTATAAAACTCAATTCTAATTAAGATTCTGAAATATCACAATGTCAAATATTTTATGCTTCTTAATTTTTAATTATATTTAATGTATTTCAATGAAGAGCTTGCAGGAAAAAAATGCTGCGAACATTTTTCAAAGAAAACTTAATTTTCCAATTCACTGAACCACTGAATAAATCCTATGTAGGTTAATGTAGTTCCAAAGCTGTTAAAAAGCATGCTGCCGGGGCCAGCACTGTGGTGTAGAAGGTTAAAGCCCCAGCCTACAGCGCCGGGATCCAGCTCTCTGCTATAGCCTGGGAAAGCAGAAGACAGCCCATGTGTTTGGGCCCCTGTACCCACGTGGGAGACCCCGAAGAAACTCCTGGCTTCAGGTGGAGTGAACAAGCAGATGAAGACCTCTGTCTCTACCTCTCTAACTCTTTAAAATAAATAAAATAAATCTTTAAAAAGGAAAAAAAAAAAAAAGATGTATGCTGCCTTACTAGTTACCATGCAGGTTATACATAAACTTTCTTGGCTTTTTTTTTTTTTTTTTTTTTGACAGGCAGAGTGGACAGTGAGAGAGAGACAGAGAGAAAGGTCTTCCTTTTGCCGTTGGTTCACCCTCCAATGGCCGCCGCGGTAGGCGCACTGCGGCCGGCGCACCGCGCTGATCCGATGGCAGGAATCAGGTGCTTCTCCTGGTCTCCCAGGGGGTGCAGGGCCCAAGCACTTGGGCCATCCTCCACTGCACTCCCTGGCCACAGCAGAGAGCTGGCCTGGAAGAGGGGCAACCGGGACAGGATCGGTGCCCCGACCGGGACTAGAACCCGGTGTGCCGGCGCCGCAAGGCGGAGGATTAGCCTAGTGAGCCGCGGCGCCGGCCTATACATAAACTTTCTTGGCATTAATGGAGGGTTATGTTTAAAAGAAGTCTACTTGGCTCAACTAAATGACATAATCATGATATTACGATGACAGCTAGTTAAAGATTCCCCATTGCCTCTAAGGCTCGATAATCCCTCTTGTATGTCTCTTCTCTTACCACTTCGACTTCTTGTTGTAAACTGAATTATAATTAAATCTTCAGATGAGAAGATGTGTCTTTAACCCAATTCCAAAAAAGAACTTCATCTAAGATTTAATTTTAAAAATAACAATGTCAAAGTTACTTTACTGTAGTTACCATATATCTACAACCAAAGTTCTGCACAGACCGTAATTATACCACTGAGAAATAATTCTCCAATAATGGCAAAGATTTAGAGACAAACCCAGAGACAACATTCTTGCTTGAGAAGTAAAATAATTAGAGGTAAAACTTAAGCTCAGCATGCCTAAATTGCAGCAGGAAACTAGGTAGAAGATGAAAACACTTCAGAAGGGAGGACGTGAACCTGGACTCTATCAGACATGGCTATGTTCTTGAAATCCCTGAAGGGCCAGCACAAACTTTAAAACTGATATTAGCTGCTTAGCATATTTGAATTTATGTTTGCTTTTTAGCAAAGACAAGTTATATAGACTACTACAGTAACTTTCTTTAAAATTTCATTGGGTAATTAAATTAATAGACCACAGAGAGCTAGCAGCTACACACCACCTAAGACAAACAACGCTTTGCTGCCAAAAAGTGCAGGTGATGTATCAGGAGTCCTGAACAAACAGTATCACGGCAATTAGAGCCAGCTGTAGCAAATGAGGAGCTACCTCCTAGGAAGAAGGGATTGTCATTTTCCTAACAAAACAAAGACAAAACTACCCTAAGTCCCAAATGTGAATAAAGAAATCTAACACTGGCCAGTGCATAGGGAAGTTGAAAGTAAAAGATGTCAGAGAGAGAGCCAAGGATACAAAAATCCATCTACATCCATGTACATTAAAACATTGAAAAGACTGTTCTACAAGGTGAACAGAGGAAACCAGCCCATAAAGAAAGAATAAAATGGCATTCAGAGAACTCTAAGAACGTCCAAGAGACATATAAAAGCAGCAGCAAGATCTGCCTAACAGCCGCTGTAGTTTCTAGAGGTTTACACGGGGATGACAGCACACACGCAACACCAACCCTCCTCAACATGCACACGCATTCACACTCCCTTTCTGTCGACTGCTCTGAAGAGAGGGTCAGCCTTCTCAACACCAGCCACGTGCTCTGCTAAGCACTTCCTTTTCCGTAGGCACTCTCACACTCTCTCTCCTACACACTTGCACACAATCAGGAACAACGATGGATTCACGCCCAAGCAATTTGAATACCCATTCCACTAGCCTCAGTGATTTGTACCAGGCTATTTACCAAGCCTCAGATAAGTCAGAAGTTCTCCCCATGATTTTCATTCAAAGTATCAGAAGCAAAACTGCCAGCCCTAATAAGCAACAGAGTCCTAAGGATACTGAGAACTTACAGCCATAAACTGGTATTCAGAACCAAGCCATTCTCTTCCCTTGAACTTCACAGTTGAAATCTTCAAGAAATCCTAATAGATTCTTTTAGAGCCCTACGTCAGAGATTTAGGGCAAACCAAAGGATACATCATTGTGCTACCTAACTCTACCAGCAGAATGTTCTAAATGACCAGGTACTTCTAATAAACCTCCTTTCTAATCACGAAACTATAAAGTTAAGTCAATCAAGAACCTAAAATTGAAAAATAAAGACTGCAATTGTCTCTTCTATCCTTTCAAATGATCCCTTTGAACTGTCATAAAAAAGAACACATTAGTCCACTGTTCTGTTTTAAAAGTTAGAAACATACTTCACTAGTAAAAATGGAATTTTCTGATACAAGCCAAACATACACTTACACAATCCAATAGCACTTTTAACAATTAAATATGTCTATCTCTGCTTTATTAAATGTCAGTCTCCCTCCACTACACATTATGAGAGAAGAAACTGGATTGATGTTTTTTACAGCACCTGGCTAATGACAACTGTGTTATAATTTCTCAAAAGAATGCACTCACTCTATAATCATATATTACATACAACTGAAAACTCAGTATCTGCAATGCTTTATGAGGGCTACAAAAAACAGAAATAAGTTCAGTTCTCAAAGAACATGATCCCTGGCTTCTATGTGGCCACAGACCCTTTCTGATTTTTCTGATGATAATATAGGCATAATTATCAGAGCAAACAAACCATAAGATGTTTGCATTACATTTCAAGGTAAGCATTCCGGATCTAGTAAGATAAATAATACAATGATATACATATATTTACAAAAATACTACGACCTTTTATTTATTTTTATATATGTAAGGGAGGACTTATACAGAAAGGTGATCTAGATATAGACAAGAGACCAAACAAGTCTCCCAAAACTTTCAAAAAATTGCTACATGAGGTGGCAGCCTTTGTGAAAGGTTATTAAGAGTTATCAACACAGATGTAGCATGAAAAAAATGAATCTCAGCATACAAATCGAAGTTTTCAATGCATAAAGCATAAATGAAGCAGGAAATTTATTTTAAGGAGAGAAAAAGAGAAACAGGGTGGGCATTAAGCCTAGCACTGAAGAAACCAACTAAAATGTCCACATCCCACACTGAAGCGTCTGCCTTTGCCTCCTGGCTGCGGCTCTGGATTCAGCTTGCTGGGGACGCAGAACCTGGGAAGCAGCAGCGATGCCTCAAGGATCAGGTTCCCACTGGGAGACCTGGATGTGGTTCCCAGCTCCTAGCTTTGGCCAAAAAATACTTCTGCAAAGACACCTGCCCAGCAACTGTCTGTGCAGCTTCAGACTGGCACCACCGCTGTTACTGGTCCTTGTGCCCAAGGGTGATTTTAGTTAAGTATCTCATGTAATTTTCCTCATTGGCCCTTTGGAAGCCCCACACCTTACCAGTATATCTTTGAATGCACTTGTAGTTTACTTGAGCATGCATATTCCCATAGCAACACTACTGGATTCCCAAATAAATACCTATTTTTTGGAGAATCTCTCTCTGATGTTTACTTAGGCTGAGGCCAAGTAAGATCAATATCAGAACCACAGTGGTGTAAAACATGCAAATTAAACTTCACAGATCCAAGTACTTACATTAAGAAGTAACTCATCTTTTGTTTTAAGAGGAAAATTCTTACTTTCCTTCTCAACTTGTAAATCATCTTCTCCATCTGACAGCACTGGAGGAAATGATAAACGAGACGATGAGGAGGAGGAGGAAGATGACGATGATGAAGAGGAAGAGCTTGAACTGTCTGAATCTGTCTCACTGCAGGAAGAAAAAGTTGAAAACTTAGTTGAGTATTATGTAACAATATTAACATTATTCAACTAGGACCTATCTACTCTACATGTTTACTATATTGCGGGTCTAATTCAAATCTAGCATAACTGAAGTTGACTACAGTACTGGAAAGCAGTCTTTAATCCACCAAGAACATTTTCAAAACCCTGCTAAGACCCAAACATTACTTCAATAATTTATTTCAATAATCAAGCACATGACAAATCGTTGACAAAAGGGAGCCCTAGACAAGTCACCTCTCTGTCTCCAACACCCAGATTAACTCAATTGCCAATCAAGTTTCTTCTCAGTCTTCAACTTGAGAATTCCTCAAAGTTACCAACTATGTTAACAGATCTATCTGCTGAAAACTCCTTTGGTCCTTCAGCTTTTCACAGAAATTGTCACCAGTAATCCACATCTCAGTTTAGAATTCTGTTCACTGGCTCTCTCCTCCCACCCCATTTAAAAGCTGATTTTTTTTTTTTTTTTTTTTTTTTTTGACAGGCAGAGTGGACAGTGAGAGAGAGAGAGACAGAGAGAAAGGTCTTCCTTTTGCCGTTGGTTCACCCTCCAATGGCCGCCGCGGTAGGCGCACTGCGGCCGGCGCACCGCGCTGATCCGATGGCAGGAGCCAGGTGCTTCTCCTGGTCTCCCATGGGGTGCAGGGCCCAAGGACTTTGGGCCATCCTCCACTGCACTCTCTGGCCACAGCAGAGAGCTGGCCTGGAAGAGGGGCAACCGGGACAGGATCGGTGCCCCGACCGGGACTAGAACCCGGTGTGCCGGCACCGCAAGGCGGAGGATTAGCCTAGTGAGCCGGCCTGCTTAATCTTTAAAATCCAGCCACTAGAGTTTGAAACTTTGGAATCATTTTGAGCTACTGAATTCTCACATCAACGATAAAATAAAGTCCTTTCTCCAGATGGGTAAACATCAGTCCTATTCCACCTCGTCATCTAAACTTCACTGCGATTATAGCCCTATTCCAGGCGTTCACTTTTCATCTACTTTCCTGTAATAGTTTTAATGCCAATAAATAACCACCCTTTCATTCTACTGTTGTCACCTTCTCCTACTCATGATCTCCTATCCTAATCACTCCATGTGCTTGCTTTAAAAACAAAACTATTACAGGGGCCAGTGCTGTGGCGTACAAGGTTAAGATTCCGCTTGAAGCGCTGGCATCCCATATGAGCACCGGTTCGGGTCCTTGCTGCTCCACTTCCGATCCAGCGCCCTGATAATGTGCCTGGGAAAGCAATACAAGATGGCCAAGGTACTTGGGCCCCTGCAGCCACATGGGAGACCCAGAAGAAGCTCCTGTCCCTGGCCACTGCAACCATTTGGGGAATGAACCAATGGATGGAAACTCTCTTTCTCCCCCTTTCACTCCTTCTATTTCCGCCTTTCAAATAAACAAATAAATAAATCTTAAAAAAAAAAACTATTACTGGACATACACATGATAGAATTACTATTAATTTTATCTGTGATAACAGCATTGTATTTAGTAGGAGAATGTCCTCAAGAATGCATGCTGAATTAAAGTGCTACAATGTGTACAATCATCTTTAGAACAGGTCAATAACATATTAAGAGGCCAGCACTGTGGTACAGCTGATTAGAGCCCCAACCTGCAGCACCAGCATCCCATATGGGCGCCAGTTTGAGTCCCAGGTGCTCCTCTTCCAATCCAGCTCTGTTATGGCCTGAGAAAGGAATAGAAAACGGCCCAAGTACTTGGGCCCCTGCACCTCCATGGGAGACCGGGAAGAAGCTCCTGGCTCCTGGCTTCAGATCAGCTCAGCTCTGGCCATTGAGGTCATTTGGGGAGTGAACCAGCAAAATGGAAGACCTCTCTCTCTGGCTCTACCTCTCTCTGTAACTCTTTCAAATAAATAATTAAAAAATGTATGTTAAGATAATAGTTTCAAAGTGTTAATAGTTAAGTCAAGGTATAATTACATTGGTTTGTACTACTCCTTATACTTTTTACTAATAAACATACAGAAAAATTTAAGAAGTTTTTCCATAAATGCACTGTGTATGTGTACAAAACAAGTCACATCCCTTAGCATGACACCTCAGAGCCTTTTGCAAACAGGTTCCTGATAGCTTTCAAAATGCCATCTCCTATCACCTCTCACACAGGGCCTACATCTAGCATACAAGTTAATATAACTTTTCACATCTCCTTTTATTTTCATGACCAAGTATCATTACCAATGCTATTTCCTTGCCTGAAACGCCCTCAGCCCAGGGAAGTCCTTCTGTACAGGCTCTTTAAAAGCTCAACACAGACAGGTACCACCTCCTCCGAGGCTCTTTACCCACCAAAAGTAGAATGCACCTCCTTCCCTAGCTCCCACAGGACTTTTTCCTAACTATGAAGAACTGTAAACCAAAGACAAATGCGTCAAAACACTGCCTAGCTAACAAAGGCAGAAAGTTGTCGGTTGGCACTTTTCCAATCATCTGTCAAACGTGGTGTCCAGCCACTAAGTTGTCCTATGGGGATTCCATAGCCCCGTATCTGCTTTGAAAACTTGTCCCAAATCGTCCACCACTTCTCGGCGGCCTGCACTGAGAAGTCCGGTGACGGCGTGTACTTCAGCACTGCTTGTTGGCTCCCTGCTTCCTCTCAGTCTATCTCCTACTCAAATCCTTTCTCCTCCACTCTTTGAACTGCTGACTTCCCGGGAAAACTGCTCCCGTGTGTCTGCCTCGCTTACCTGCTACCTAACACACGCAAATATTCGGAGACGACGTTCGGTGACTTAGCGTCATTCCTCACGCGGATGCCCTCTCCCTGCAAAGAGGGTGCACACGGAGGACGGGACAGGGGCGGGGTGCGGACTTTTACAAAATGCATGGAGCATGAACTACTACCAAAAAGCAAGGTCTGGCTACTTCCACGAACATACTCGGATTCTATTCACATCACTGTCAAAAGAGCTAACTTTCAAACGGTCCAAAGGAAACCCTGTACCTCGATGTATCCAGTTCAACAAACAAGACCATCAAACGCTAAATCTGACTTAAAAAAAAAAAAAAAACTCAGCCCTATAGTGAAACTCAAATTACAACCACAAAGGTGCATCTCCCAACCGAACTTGACGGGATCATCCAACATCCCCGGGTATTAGTCTAACTAAAAAGGTGCGCACCCTGCACACAGCACCTCTCAAGGTACCGAGCCCGGGAGAGAAGCGAGCACCGACGACCCCAGCCCAGCCTCAGCGCGTGACTGCAGGGCAGGGCCCGACACGTGCGCCCGCAGCACCTGCGCCCGCCTGGCTAGGCCCCGGCCCCTGCCCGCCCTCCGGGGCCCGCCAGCACCCGACCTGTCCGAGTCCGAGTCCGAGTCCGAGGTCCCCAGAGCACTGGGGGGCCGCGCTTCCTCCGCAGCGCCCGGGGCCCCGCAGGGCGGCGGCTCGGGGCTCCCGCCCGCCACGGCGCTCAGCGCAGGCGGCGGCGGCTGCTCCCCGCCTACAGGAGCCTCCGCCGTCTGCCCGGTGTCCGGGGACCCCGCGTCCGCCTGCACCGGCGTCTGCGGCGCCGGACCCCCGCCACCCCCAGGGCCGGGGCCGCTGAATTTCAGAGTTTGCAGCTGAGCGGCGGCGGCCTCCACCACCTCCATGGCGCCGAGCCCGAGACAGGGTCTCCCTCGGGTTCCGCTGCGGCTCTCGCACACCACCACACAACCACAGCCGCGGGGCAGGAGCGCGCGGGCCAACTTCCCGCGTTTCTGCGGTAACGACGCGCGAAGGCGCCCGGAGACACGCCCCCTTCGCGCTCTCGGCGGCACTTCCGGGGGAGCGTGTGACGCAAGAGGCGCGACGGCGCGACGGCGCCCACCGGGGGCGGGGCGGAGCTGCGCGCGTGCCGAACGGGCGTGGCGGGGCCTGTGCTGTGGCCGGGCCGTCCCTTCCCGTGTGGCGCCGCAGTGCCACAAGGCCAGAGAGTCTCACTGCTGGGTCGGGCCGGAAACGGGCTGCAGGCGCCGCACGCCGAACAGTGGCCGTGGTGGGGGTGCTGGGGTCTGTCACAGACTTGAGCCAGCTTGACGAGACACTTTGATAACTTCATTCTGGTGACGCTAGATCCGTGATTGATGAATACGTTTACAAAAGTAAAAATGGTGACTGGAACTAGTCTGCAGCTCGCTCTCCAAAGCACTCTCGACATAAAGACGGCAGTCACGGTGGTCGGGATTCGGCGGAATGTCGATATTATGGTGATGTCTACACTGAAGTTGACACTGTTTCCTGGAAACCATGAGGAGGGGAGGACCCGCATCCCGTACCAGACTGCCTATTTCAGGTTCAGGCTACTCCACTTACTGTCCAGCTTCCTGCTGCTGCACCTAGGAGGGACAGGGTGAGGGTCCTAACACTTGGGTTCCTGCCACCCACATTGGAGACCTGGATAGAGTTCGTGGCTCCCAGCGGTTGCTGACATTTGAGGAGTGAACTAACGATTGGAAGCTATTCTCTCTGGCCCCCTGCCTTCCAAATACATGAAAATCAGTAAAAATAACGTTAGAGACCCATGTTGTGCTACATCAGCTTAAGCAGCCACATGGACACCTGCCTCCCATATGAGCGCAGGTTCAAGGCCTGACTGCCCCGCTTCTCATCCAGCCCCCTGCTAGTGTACCTCGGAAGACAGCAGACGAGGGCCCAAAGGCTTGGGTCCCTGCCATTCAAGTGAGAGACCCAGGTTCCCAGCTTGGACCGGCCCTGGGCACTTGGTGAGTGAACAAGCGTTTGGAAGATCTCAGTCAACAGTAGAGTGGGCATTCTTTGTTAATTCCCTTTCTTCTCACTTAGTAACAGCTCCCTGCCCTAGGGCTTCAGCCACCTCAGCCCTGCTCTGCTGTGTCGTGGGGGGCCGAAAGCTCAGTCCAGTGGCGTCACCAGTGTAGTAACGGCACTGAGGCAGTATTGGTTCCAATAAGGATGTTATTATGCAGTGGGGGATCCCATGTTCTTAATTCATGCAACACACTGGGTAAACCGACCACCCAAGGTTCCCAAACGACTTCCAGTGCTCCTCCCATCACATCGTCCTAGCCACGCAGGGCCGATTCACGTGGTGTCCGCTTGGGTGGTGCCTCTGAACCGAAGAATGCAGGTCTTGGAAGGCTAGTGGAGTCTGGGCGTTGATGGAGCACAGGACTGGCTGGGAGGCTCTCTCGCGGGAAGGTCTGTGGGTTGCTGGTCATCCCTGAAGGTCTGGGGAAGAGCTTTGGCTCAGCTGCCCTCAGGAGAGTCTGCATGCGGTCGATTTGCTTGTGGTTTATATTTGCTTCATTGTAGTCTTATCAATTGAGTGCAGTCCATTGCTGATGGGTGGTACAGTCATGGGTGGCGTAATTTGTCTTACCTGTTGGAGCACATTGGCCGGCCGCTGCATGTTTCTTGTACTTATCCTATGGGACAGGTCCAGTTCTGTGTGCTTCTTGCAAGCAGGGTGCGAGAGCTTTGCTTCTGCCTGGAAGAGGGGGTTCTGGCTCCGGTGACAGAGGTGAAGAACTGTTACTGGAGAACGGCAGGGTCCTTGTCTGTGTGCGAGAAAGAATTCAGGCAGAGACAGAGAGTAAGTGGAAAGCAAATAGCAGGGTTTATTAGGGCAGGGACAGCCGTAAGAACAGAGGGGCACCTCTCCAGACAGAACTTGAGAGAGAGTGCCCTGTCGCTCAGACTGGGGGAGAGCGGGGCTGCATGGGTAAGTGGAGAGTACACCTGGCCAGGCCAGGCAGGCAGCTCAGCATAGAGGCAGAGGGCTGAGCACGAAGTCCAGTTGAGGGCGGGGGGCTTGCCTCCCCACATCTGCTCCTCCTGGAACAAAGGACTTTTGGGATGTAAATACGAAAAATTCCTATCTGAGTTTTCCCCCTGAAGTTATCAGACAGGAGGAAGTCTGGCTGGTTACAGGAAGAAGGAGCAGGACCCCCTGGAAGGTCGGTATGGGGCAGGATATTTGAAATGCAGATACTGGGCTGCACCTGGAGGATGATCAGGCAAAAGGGGCAGGGATGCCCACATGGCAGGTTATCAGGTAGAAGGGGCAGGGCAGGATGCAGACACTGGGCTGCCCCTGGAAGGTTATCGGATGACTCAGATGCAGATGCTGGACACAGATGTCTCCTTAGGCCTTTGTCACACACACAGAAGCTCATATCTGACTTCCTACCTAACAGAACCACACACAATGAGGCATTCTACCCGCCTGCCATCTTTCCTTTCCAACAACAGCCAGAGCTAGTAGGAGCCATGGGCCTCTGTATCCTGCATAACTCTGCTCTCGGGTTTGTGTGTGAGCTCCTTCCACCTCTCCCCAACTCCTGCCACCTCTGGCCATCCCACGCTGCTGGTGGACTCTGGCTTCCAGCCTATGCTGTGGGATCATCATGGTGTTTAGTTGAAAGTTCAGCAGCTTTGGATTGAAATAAGACACACTATTAAAAACAAAATAACACCTAGACTGTTGGCCCCATTTGGGGAATGAGCCAGTGAATGTAAGATTAATGCTAGCCCTAAGGCCCACTCAAGCATTTTACTATATGACACTTGGCGTATGATGCAAACTTTTCTGGAGAGTTCCACCCCTGGCCCAGATGTTACCAGAACACAAGGCCACAGCAGCACAGATATAACTCTCCCATGAACCTCAAAACAAAATCTACCTAACAAAAATAGCTTAAACATCTTTTATGAAAAAGCACCTGGTAACTGATCCAGTCTGAATACCGGTGTAAGGAACAGGAAAGACCCCTAAAATCTGATAATGGTGTCTGGTTGGAGACGCTCCCAGTCAGGCTGTTGTAGGCAGGCATACAGGATAACATTTATCAGCTTTGAGAGCTGGAAGTTCATACCTTCACCATGCCCCTACCTGGCCATACCTGTGTGCCTACTGGCCAATCAGACTATTTAAGCACTCCCCCTTGGAAGTGAATTAAAAGCCTGGGACACGGTGGGCTTGCTTTCTTGGCTTTCTGGCCTTTTGCCAGTGTAGGCCCGTGCTGCCCTGCACCCCCAAGGGCACATGGCCTTCGGGCCACCAGCCCCATGCTTCATGGCCTAGATGCTCCTCCACGTGGCTGGCTCCTGCTACTCGGTATGAATCCAGATTTCCCTGTCTCCTTTAGATAGGGCCCTCACTCTCCTATGTATCTTTCTCTCTGAATAAAATCTTAAAACATATGGTGCCTCGCTCATTTATACCGATATTCAGACTCCTCCCCTGAACATTAGGCGAGAACCCACACAGGCTTATTAATATTGGGAATTTATTAATAAGCACATGGTGATATCATATGGCACCCCATAGTCCTATTTCAAGGCAGTCCTCTGACTCCTTGATTAAATCTGGCCCATGCCAGCAGCCTGCTCACACCCTCCCTCTTGTATCAGTGCTGCCAGTATAAACTGAGCATCACGGTAGGTCTGGCATCTTAGGAAGAAGTCACCCTATAGAAGCACTAGGACCACTCAGAACCCCCCCGCCCCCACAAGACAGAAAGCTGTACCGTGTGACTTTTGAGGTAGGCTTCTAAAGAAAACTGTGAATTGTGAAAGTAGGAAAACTTCACAAAGGAGAATAATGTCATGTTATTTCCTGCTTGAAACCATAAATATTTATAATCACACTTAGCATAAATCCAGGCTTGCTGCTTTGATTTTCAATACTCTACATGATTTCACTGCTCATTTTCCCTCTTCCTCCTCTTCTTTTCTCTCTCTCTCTCTCTCTCTCTCTCTTTCTTTCCCTCCTATTTCCCTCTCTTTATGCCACAGGCTCATTGGTCATTATGATTTCATTTTAACTTACCAAGTTTGTTCATCACATGTTTCATTTTCACTTTACTGTTCTCTCCCTATTAGCATGTCTTATTTGCTCATTTCTCTATACAAATCCTACACTCTAGAGAGCCTTCCAGACCACCCCATCTAGGAGTGCCCCCAATACCCAGCAGTCACCTTATGGATCACTGGGTTGTTTGTTTTGGGAGGGTATTTATTTATTTGAGAGACAAAGCTGCCTTCTGATATTTCACTTACTAAATATCCACAGTTGTGTGGGCTAGACTGGGCCAAAGCCAGGAGCAGGGAACCCAATTCAGATCGCCCACATACGTGGCAAGGACCCAATTACTTCTTAATCCATCAACTTCTGCCTTTGACCTCTGCACTGGCAGGGAGCTGGAATCAGGAGCTGGACTGGGAATTGAACCCAGGTCCTCAAATGTGGGATGCAGGCATCTTAACCCCTCGGCTAAACCCCAATCTCTCTGTTGTTTTTAAGAGCACTTATCTTCATATGAAATTATATATATATATATATATATATTTACTCTCTCTATTGTCCCATAAAATCAAGCCTCAAGAACCCAGGATCTTTGTCTAATTCACAACGGTTTTTTCCAGTGCCCAAAACCATAATTAAGCCTATAAAGATTTTCTAATGGGAAAATGAAAGAAAAAAACAAACTAATTAGGCTTGTGGAACGATCACAGTAATGAAGATGTCTTACAGATGAAGGTAGAAATGATACCAAAATTATTCTTTCAGTTTAAATTAACCGGATGATATCTTAAAAATAAAATAAAACAGGCTGCTGGTTTCGAATGAAAATCTTGTTTGTGAGGTAGGATTTATTTCGGTGCTTCAGGATAAGAATAGCTGTACCAGTGCCTGGCTTTGAAATGGGTTACTAATTTACAAATGATACTTTTCCTAAGAGCTTGACTGTTTCAAAATGTCCTGAATTTACTTAATTCTAGCACCTGTCTCTCTACTGCATTATTTCTATTAGCTGCTAAACTTAGCCTGAAGTCTTTAGCCTAAGGCTACATCTAAAATTGCCCTTGAAAGGATCACTATCAAAATTGAGAGAGAATGTGCCTTGAATAAATGAGTTAAAAGCCATATCATACTTCAAAGTGAACATGTAAAACAACATATTCTTTACAGAACAAAAAAGTGTATAAAAAGAAATTTACTTGGAAAACAAACATAGGGCTGAATGTTTGGCTCAGCAGTTAATACACCACTTGGGTCACTCGCATCCTGTATCTAAGAATTTGAGTCTCAGCTCCACACCTTATCCAGCTTCCAACTAATGTACACCCCAGAGGCAGCAAGTGATAGCTCAAGTACTTGAATCCCTGCCAGCCATGTGGGAGCCCTAAAATGAGTTCCAGGCACCCAGCTGCTGAAGCTATTGTGGGGCATTTGGAAAATGAACCAGCAGATGAGAGATATCTTCCCATTCTCCCCCTCTCCTACTTTCCCTCCCCCGCCTTCTATATCCCTCTATCTCTTTCTCTCTTTCAAAATTAATTGATTTTAAAAAAAGAAAAATTATCATCATCCCCTATGTATTGTAATGATTTTAAAATTTTTACCAAGAATAGGCAAGAATGTGATGGTTGGTGAGCAGATTTGTCATCACGTGGAACATGATGAAAAATGCAGAACCTCAGACCCTACACCCACCTTCTGAATCAGAGCCTGTATTTTAACAAGGCTCCTCATGTGATTTGTATGGACATTAAACTTTAAGAAGCGCTGTCCCAGTGTGTATGTTACATTGAGAAATATCCCCAGATTAGCAGAGTGCTTGAAATTAAATGAATAAATGTCTTTTGCAAAAAATAGTTGAAGTGCTAAATCAGAGTCTAATCTTAGCCAAATAGACTGAACATGTCATTGGCTCTTGTTACTGCACTTGAGTGCTCTCCAAGGACCTCAGGCTCCCATGTCTAAAGCTGATCTCCTTTCCTACCATACTTTGTTTGTTTCCCATGCTGGTAATGACACTAACATCTAGCTGTTCTTGAGCAACAGTCCTACCCCACTCACCACACTGGGTTAGGAAAGCACCATATGCATCTTCCGAGAAAAAGATTTATTAGAGGCCTGTAAGGATATGAAGAAGAAAAATTAACAAGGCCCAAATCCATCTCCTCTTTCACAAAAGGGTTTGGAAACTTACGGAGTTAAGGTATATGGGGCATACCTGGGTGAAACTAAGCAACTATGTGGACTCAGAAGATCATTTTGCTGCAGTAAATACTGCATTGGACAGAAGCTATTTCAAGCCTTCATTCTCCTTCTCAAATTCTATTTAATAATCCCCTTACTCTTATCAAACACGCATTACATTATGAACTTCCTTACCTTTTGTTCTAAAGATTCATAAGCTTCCTCCATACTCATTCTTACTACTATCTATTTGATTCATACACCTAAGAAATTCCCCCTAATCCAAACCTAATTCTTTCAGCTGTGCTGTGGGATTTCATCTTTTTTGCCTCCTCAGATACCCTTCTCATCTATTTTCTTTATCATTTTCCATTAAAATCAACCTTCACTTTTTCTTTCTCCTTAAGCATGTTTTTTACATCCTTTTTTTTTTTTTTTGCTTTATAGGAAAACTTCTTGATAAATAGTCTGTATAGTCTGTATCGTTTTTTTTCCACTTTATCTTCCATTCCTTAACTTATTCTAGTACACTTAAGATAAAGTACATTGAATTGTTCTTTAAAACTGAATAATCTTAGCCTAAATGCCAACTCAAATCAGTCTTTTCATATTCATGTTTGTTCCCTATAGGAATCCAATGCAGTTTATCACTGCTTCTGCTTTTGACATTTGTGATACTGTTCTTTTTTTTTTTTTTTTAGGTTTATTGTTTTGAAAGGTATTTGTTTGTTGGGAGAGAGAGAGAGAGAGCGAGAGCGAGAGAGCTCACCACTGGCTCATTCCCCAGATGGCCACAACAGCCAGGTCTGGGCCAGATCAAAGCCGTGAGCCATCCTCTCTCCCACATGGGGTCAGGGACTTAAGCACCAGGGCAATCTTCCTCTGCCTTCCCACATTCATTAGCATGACGCTGGATCTGAAGCAGAGTAGCCAGGACTCAATGGATGCTTAGTTAATGGACCGCCAACCTAGCAAGAAGCAGCCTCGCCCACTCTGCCATAATGCCAGGTGCTGTGATTATTAATATAATTCCCCCCTTTTATGCTCTTATTTTTCATCCCTCTCCATTCTCTCTTAACTTTGGTGTACCTTACTCTAATCCATCAAATCTGATCAAATATCATGACATAATTACTTTATTTTAAATCCATTCAATGATATCATTGTCTATAAAGCCCACTCCTAACTGTGGCATGGAAACATAACATTGGGAGTCTACTTCCCAAGTGGTGATAAGAATTAAGATGGTATTGTCAGAGATGATTTTAAACAAAGCATAGAAGCAAGGCAGTGTTGGGCAGTTTTACCAGGCTGGAAATTGTGTCATTTCTACTTTAAACATCCTGTTCCCAAATATATCAAAACACACATGATGTAATTTTCTAATATTTGTGTACTCTTGAAAGTTGGAACCACACCATGTTAAAACACCCTCAGGACTCCACATATAAGACTTCAAAAAGTTCATGGAGGGGGCCAGCACTGTGGTGTAGCAGGTAAAGCCGCCACCTGCAGTGCTAGCAGCATCCCATTTGGATGCTGGTTCGAGTCCCAGCTGCTCCACTTTTGATCCAGCTTCCTGCTATGGCCTGGGAAAGCAGTAGAAGATGGCCCAAGTCCTTGGGCCCCAGCACCCACATGGGAGACCTAGAGGAAGCACCTAGCCCTTGGCTTTAGATCAGCCCAGCTCTGGCTGTTGCAGCCATTTGGGGAGTGAACCAGTGGATGGAAGACTCTCTCTCTCTCTCTGCCTCTCTGCCTTTCTGTAACTCTGCCTTTCAAATAAATAAATAAATAAATACTAAAAAAAAGTTCATGGAAGAATGGAATTTTTTTTTTTTTTTTGGACAGGCAGAGTGGACAGTGAGAGAGAGAGACAGAGAGAAAGGTCTTCCTTTTGCCGTTGGTTCACCCTCCAATGGCCGCCGCGGTTGGCGCGCTGCGGCCGGCGCACCGCGCTGATCCAATGGCAGGAGCCAGGGGCTTATCCTGGTGACCCATGGGGTGCAGGGCCCAAGGACTTGGGCCATCCTCCACTGCACTCCCTGACCACAGCAGAGAGCTGGCCTGGAAGAGGGGCAACCGGGACAGGATCGGTGCCCTGACCGGGACTAGAACCCCGTGTGCCGGCGCCGCAAGGCGGAGGATTAGCCTAGTGAGCCGTGGCGCCGGCCCGGAAGAATGGAATTTAAAAACAAGTTTACTCTGTTCCAAAAATAAAATGAAATGAAACCCATACAGTTTTTCTCTTTTATTTATTTATTTATTTGAAAGTCAGAGTTAAAGAGAGAGTGACATCTTTCATTTGCTGGTTCACTCCTCACTCAGATGGCTATGCAAACTAGAGGGCAATGCAAAAATAAGGCTGAGCCAGGCTGAAGTCAGAAGACAAGAGCTTCCTGCAGGTCTTCCATGTAAGTGCAGGGACCTAAATGCTTGGGCCATTCTCTGCTGCTTTTCCCAGGCTATTAGTAGACAGCTGGATTGCAAGTGGAGCAGCTGGAATCTGAACCAGTGCCCATATGGGATGCCATTGTTACAGGCAGCAGCTTTACCTACTATGCCACAATGCCAACCCCCACAGATTTTTTTTATAATGTATATTTCCCTTAATTTTTGAAGATTGCTTATATGTAGCTGTTGACCCTTAACAATGATGATCTATCCATTATATTAGGTCATCTTCTGCTCCAACTCTAACTCAAAAACCGGGTTTTTGAGGCTTATGTTTTAAAATTGCCATAACCATGTCAAACATGACTAAGAACTCCAGTTGGTGTCAGTCTTTCAGGGACTCTTCAAGCTCCCTTAGGACATCCCCATTGCCCTCCCTTTTTGTAAACAAGTATTTGAAAGAGTGATGGCTGGTTGTAGAGGGGGGAGAGAGAGAGAGAGAGAGAGACAGAGACAGAGAGAGACAGAGAGAGAGACATTGAGATCTTTCATTCACTGATCCACTCCTGGTGAGAAGATTTTATGTTAAAATTGAATTTAGAGTTTTGATTACTATCTAGGACGTGTTACATTTCTGACATGAGACTATTTGCTACTTAAAAAGACCAGAGGATTTTCTCTTATCAGAGTAACCGCACTGATAGTGTAATGGGAGTAAGTTTCACCCAAACACCATCAGATGTTTCTTTTAGAGTCAGTGCCTGTCACAGTTTGCTGTACATAGTCCTGTGGTCTGTAGTTATCATGGTTGTCATCCCAGTGCAATCACAGAGGGCAATGCCTTTCATTCCCAATGCATCCCATGATGCACAATAAAATTTGTGATCAATCTGTTTTTGGCTTTATGTCCCATGAAAGCAGGTTAATTTTGAAAGTGACCAATCCATTAGATATTAAATGATCAAATCACCAATTTGTCCCTTCCTTTAACTGTGACTTTATTTGACTGATTTTTATCTTATTTTCACAGCAGCAACAAAATTTGTGTCACCTGCAAAAAAAAAAAAGACAAAAAAGTCAGATAGACTGAGTTTTCAGAGTAAAGATTACTCCTGCTAGGCAGATTTAATGGACAGCAGAAGACAAAACAAAAGCTGTTTTTTGGACTAGATGGCATGAGGCCTGCATCTTCAAAGTTTAGCTACACAGCCATAGCCCCTAGACTTTCCCAGCCATCTGGCTGTCAAAACATGAAAGTTCCCACTGTGGCATACATTTTTATAGCCAAGTACTAGCACCCCACAAAGCCCATAGAAAAAAGGGTTTGTACCTTTGCTCCTCTGAAAGCAGAAGGAAATCCAAGCAAAGGTACAAACCACTGCTTTAACACATCAGAAATACAGTGCTGTTGATCTCATCACTTTCTTGCCTAAGATCTCCCACTTTGTATGTTAATCTTTGTTTTTCTTCATTTTCTATTTTATCTTTTTTAGACACTGCCTCATAGAGTACCTCAAAAAATTTGTAGAAAAATGAAACTAAACGTATGAGCTTATTTGGTGCAAAAAGATTTTGAAGTTCATGCATAGTTTTTGCATAATATGCATTTTCTACATATAATGGGGAAAATGGGGGCGTTTCAAAAGAATTTATTTGAGCCAAAATAAATGCAGAATTTAAAAAAGATTAATTAATTTATTTAGAATGCAGAGTTACAGAGAGGAAGAAACAAAGAGAGAAAGAGGTCTTCCATCCACTGGTTCACTCCCCAGATGGCTACAACAGCCGGCGGAACAAGCTGAACAAGCCGAGTCAGATCAAAGCCAGGAGCCAGTAGCTTCATCTGGGTCTTCCACGTGGGTGCAAGGGCCCAAGTACTTGTGACATCTCCCAGGCACATTAGCAAGGAGCTGCTGGGGACTGGAAGTAGAGCAGCTGGGGACTGGCGACTCCAACTGTCTTCTATATGAGATGCTGGCATTACAGATGGTTACCCCTAAACTCATACTTTTAATGCCATTTTTCCACAGATTTTTTGAAGTGCTCTTACACATTCTTTCCCAAACTCAGTTTCAGTACATCCAGATCAGGCACATGTGTGGTTACTGTGGAGGAAGTAGGGAGAGAAGGGAGAGTAGTGTGCCCTTCCTCACAAGTCAGTCTCCAGCAGGCATAGAACTCCAGGTTAAAATGAGTGTTTCAGGCCAGCGCCATGGCTCACTTGGCTAATCTTCCGCCTGTGGTGCCGGCACCACGGGTTCTAGTCCTGGTTGGGGCACCGGATTCTGTCCCGGTTGCTTCTCTTCCAGTCTAGCTCTCTGCAGTGGCCTGGGAAGGCAGTGGAGGATGGCCCAAGTGCTTGGGCCCTGCACCCACATGGGAGACCAGGATAAGCACCTGGCTCCTGGCTTCGGATCGGCACAGCGCCGGCCGTAGTGGCTGTTTGGGGGGTGAACCAACGGAAGGAAGACCTTTCTCTCTGTCTCACTTTCTTACTCTGCCTGTCAAAAAAAAAAAAAAAAAGAGTGTTTCAAACAAGCTGAGCTGCAGGACCCAATACATGTGCTATAGCCATTTCTGTTTAACTTTTAATTGTTATTATTTGAAAGAGAAGACAGAGAAAGAAGCTCCAATCCACTGGTTCACTCCTCAAATGCTCACAAAAGCTGGAGCTGGGCCACACCAAAGCCAGGAACTGAGAACTCAATCCAGGTCTCTCATGTGGGAGACAGGAAACCAATTACTCGAGCCATTAGTGTTGCTCATTAGCAGGGATCTCAGATTGGGAGCAAAGTTGGAACTCAAACCCAAGTCCTCTGATATGGGAAACCAGTGCCCTAACTTCTAGGCCAAATGCCTCCTCCTGCTTCATTCTTTATTTTTCTGGAAACTACTTTGTAAATTTTTTCCAATCCCATCTAAACAGAATTTGCATTTGTTTATATATATATATATATATATATATATATATATATATATATTTACCTTTCTCACCGTATTAAATGATATCTTTTCATCACCTCCCCTCTACCTTATACACATCTCACAACCACCTTGGCCAGCACTGCTTCAGAATCTTAACCTCGAGCAACCTCTAGTCCAAGGATGCTCTGTTGTGAGCAGTGCTGCCACCCACTTGGCTCACCTGTGCTGAAATTAAGTCAGACAGGAAAAGCAGGCACAGAGACATAAAAGAAGACAGCATCAAGAAACTACGATTATTTTTGGAACTGAACTAACATAGAGTAGAGTCACAGATAATGCATTCAACCCATTTCTGACAATTTTTTTATTCTCAGTTCTAAAGCCAGAGTTTGTTTCTTCCTTTTCTAAATTACAATTCACAGGCACATTTCGAGTATTTCTTTCTATTTGTTGGCTGTAATTCAATCTTGAAGTCACTAAAGCGAATTTTACTTTCCCAAGAAAAATATTTTATTTTTAATAAAGCAACATGAAAGTTAAAAAGAGGTCACTCAATAGTTGAATGGCTTCATGAAATAGCCAATTAGAATGTAGCAGCTGCCACCATTTCCAATTTTGGAAAGAAGCAATAAAAACAGATTTTTTTTGTTGGTTTGTTTGCTGGATCAGAGAAAGTTATCTTTGTGCTTCTTTGTCAAAACCTGCAGGTGATTGAGGAAAAGATTTTACAGGAAATACTTTATTTTTTTCTAGACTCCAAATTCAAATACAGTGTCAAGGTCATTGTTCATTCAGTTTTCTAAATTAGATGATAATGTCAATCAGTGGATTATTTACCACATTTACCGCTGGGAAGGTGAAACTTGGATGACAGAATGTGGAAAATTTACTGTGGTCTAGTAGACCTGAGAGTCTTTTTGTCAAAGACAAGTTGGTGTTTTGACTGAATTAGACAAAAGCATTTGGCAGTGGTCATGGAATCACATGATAAACTCAGTTCTGAATCATGTCTACATAAAAATGTAGTGGCCTTACTATGTCTATCCCTTCTCCACCTTTCACCTGGTAAGTGCCAACTTTAGAAATATTTAGTGGTTTGTTTATTGCAAGCAGCATAATTCAAATATGTATATGGCCAACTTATTCATGAGCTGATGAGTTTAAAGCCATACTAGAATGCTTCATCTGAGAAAGTACTGAAGAATTGGGTTTTTCTTTTAATTTATTTACTTGAATGTCAAAAATTACAGAGATAGGGAGAGGCACAGAGAGATTTTCCATCTTCTTGTTCACAGTACATAAAATTAAAAACTTGAAATTAAAAAGAAAAATTTAATCAGTTTTATAAACATTTTCCAAACCCAGTTAAAGAGAAATAGTTATTTTAATGGTAATATTAGAATTTGCATGCAGTTGTAGCTGTAATAAAAAATTGATGCTTATGTACTTTACTTTGAAATCCAATGTACAACTACATATGTTTCACAATTTGAGGGACTAGAAGGCATTTTTCTGTTTTTTAATTGTTAAGTAAAAAAATGCATCTATTGTGTAATACATGATGTTTTGAAGTATATGTTTAGTCAAACAGCTAAATCAAGCTAATTAGCATAAAACATAGCCTGCGCCATAGCTCACTAGGCTAATCCTCTGCCTGTGGTGTGGGCAACCCAGGTTCTAGTCCCAGTCGGGGCGACGGATTCTGTCCCGGCTGCTCCTCTTCCAGTCCAGCTCTCTGCTCTGGCCCGGGAAGGCAGTGGTGGATGGCCCAAGTGCTTGGGCCCTGCACCCGCACGGGAGACCAGGAGGAAGCACCTGGCTCCTGGCTTCGGATCAGCGCAGGCCATTAGGGGAGTGAACCAACGGAAGGAAGACCTTTTTCTCTGTCTCTCACTGTCTATTCTAACTCTCTCACTGTCTCTCTCTCTCTCACTGTCTAACTCTGCCTGTTAAAAAAAAAAAAGTGTAAAACATCAGTTTTAATACATCAGTCATAGAAATACTATTGAATGTACTTTATGTTTACTTTTTACTTTTTAATTTATTTAGGATAGGTAGAAAGATAAAGACACACAGATGTGCAGAGGGAGAAAAACAGAGACTCAGTGTTCCCAAACACTGCTTCATTTCATAAATACCTGTTATAGCCAGGACTAAGCCAGGCTGAAGCCAAGAACCAGGAATTCAATCTGGATTTCCCACATGGGTAACAGAGACTCAATTACTTGAGCCATTACCTGCTGCCTCCCAGGGTGCACATTAGTAGGAACCTGGAATCAAGAGTGGAGCCAAGACTGGAACCCCTGCATGGCAATGAATGCGAGTTTTGCCAGTGACATGCTTCTCTGCTTCCCATCCAGCTCTCTGCTATGGCCTGGGAAAGCAGTGGAAGATGGCCCTGGTCCTTGGGCCCCTGTACCTGTGTGGGAGACCCGGAAGAAGCCCCTGGCTCCTGACTTTGGATCAGCACATTTCCGGCTGTTGCAGCCAATTAAAGAGTAAACCAGCAGATGGAAAGATGGAAGACCTCTCTCTCTCTCTCTCTCTCTCTCTCTGCCTCTCCTTCTCTCTCTGTGTAACTCTGACTTTCAAATAAATAAATAAATGGATAAATAATCTTAGCTATTGTAAATTGAACTGCAATAAACACAGGGGTACAGATAACTCTTTCATATGTTGATTTCATTTTGTTTGGGAAAATTCCCAGGAGTGGGATGGTTGGGTCATACAGTAGATCTATTTTAGATTTCTGAGGAATCTCCATACTGTCCTCCACAATGGCTGTAATAGTTTGCATTCCCAGCAACGGTGGATTAGGGTACCCTTTTCCCCCCACATCCTTGCCAGCATTTATTGTTGATTTCTATATGAGAGCCATTCTAACTGGGGGGAGGTGAAACTCAGTTGTGCTTTTTATTTGCATTTCCCTGATGGCTAGTGATCCTGAGCATTTTTGCAGTGTCTTTTGGCCATTTGAATTTCATCTTTTGAAAAATAACTAAGGGCCGGCGCCATGGCTCAACGGGCTAATCCTCTGCCTAGCGGTGCCGGCACACCGGGTTCTAGTCCCGGTCGGGGCGCCAGATTCTGTCCCAGTTGCCCCTCTTCCAGGCCAGCTCTCTGCCATGGCCCGGGAGTGCAGTGGAGGATGGCCCAAGTGCTTGGGCCCTGCACCCACATGGGAGACCAGGAGAAGCACCTGGCTCCTGCCTTCGGATCAGCGCAGTGCACTGGCCGCAGCACGCCGGCCATGGCAGCCATTGGAGGGTGAACCAATGGCAAAGGAAGACCTTTCTCTCTCTCTCTCTCACTGTCCACTCTACCTGTCAAAAATAAAATTTAAAAAAAAAAAAAAGGAAAAAGAAAAATAACTAGGGCCAGCATTGTGGCATGGGGGTAAAGCCATGGCCTGTGATGCTGGCATCCATATGGATGGCAGTTTGAGTCCCAGCTACTCTACTCCCAATCCAGCTCCCTGGTAATATCTGGAAAGCAGAAGATAGTCCAAGTCCTTTTTTGGTCAATTCTATTAGAATTGGATTTTTATCTTTGAACTATGCCTCTGTGGCTTAGTGGAGTGTCTGCTCCTTCAGTGAATACCCAGATGTGTGTGCTGGGTAAGTACAGGGAGCTCTGCTTAGTGCTCAGCTATGGGGTGAGAATCCGGTTTGACACCCAAGTTGAGCATAGTAGACCTTCTCTGTTGTCATCCATGGTGAGAGTATGATCATGCTTGTTGGTGTAATCATAACATTACCTCTTCTCTACCATGGTTATCAATGCTCAGGGTTAGCCCACAGTGGCTACAACCCTCACCATTGCTGGCACATGAACTACACAGAGTATCTGTGCAGTCCTCAGTGTGAGCGCAGAATTCTCTGCAATGACCCACCCCAGCCAGTCAGGGAGCTCTGAGCCTCTGATGCCAGCCACAGTGATTGCCCAGAGACTCAGCTACACCCCAAACCCTATCATGCAGTCACATAAATCTCACAGTCACAGCGCACAAGGCTCCCAATAGTCGTGGGGTACAGAGGGTCCCCTCTCAGCCCCGTAAACTTGCCCTGTCCCTGGAGAGAGCAGTCATTTTCAGGGCAAGCTGCCTGTGGGTGCTCCACCTTGACAGCTTGGGCCTTGGAGGCTGTGATAGGTTGAGAGAATGGGAGTACCTCACAATCCTAATTGGGCGCCCAGCCTCCTGTCAACCCTTCAAGCCAGACTCAAAGGCAGTGGGGAATGTGGATTTTTCTCTCTGAAAAAATCACCTGGTCACACACACAGGAGCTGCCACAGCTTCTGCTGGTGTCAAGATGGTGCCTTTTCCCTGCTAGTAGCTGAGTGCTCTTGTGGGGGCATGGGGAGGAAGAAATGTGCTTTGCCTTTGCTACATTGGGTGGGTGCCCTGTCCTTGCTAGTGCTCCAGTCTGGACTCAAAGTCAGTGTGGTCCACAGTGTTCCTGAGTGCAGGTCACCAGTGGCATGCCTGTCCCAGTCTGCCGGCACCTCACTCTCAGAAGCTGGCACCTCCCCCAGCCCCAGCTGCAGGTGTCCCTGCTTGCTGCTGCATGTCTGCTCCCCCCTGCACCCCTCTTCTCTCTGTGGAATTCCCACTGCGAGTTTTCCTCCAGCTCTCCCGAGAATACACTTCCTCCACGTTTCTTCAGCGCTCTTCCCCTGCTGAAATCAGCACCTGGTAGTTTTTCGTTTAATGTCAGGAATTGTATATGAACAATTATAGATGAATTGAATCTCTAGATATTTCCTCACAGGAAGATTACACTTTTGCTGCTTTCACTGAAATGCTGGGAATCCCAGATCATGTCAATATAATCACCAGCTGAGATGATTCTTATGTGAGGCTTACTTCGGGTTCACCTTTGATTCCTAGAAGGGGCCGTTTAGGGTCCTAGCATAAAACTTGAAGTGTTTAATAGGTCATCCCTCTTGTAGGCCCTAATGCCCGGTTTTTTGTCCTCAGAACATTGGGAGTCTATAAAGTCTCTCCTTAACTTTGCAACCTCAGTAGTTATTTTGGAACTGGCAGATCCTGAGCGCACCTCTCCAAACTTCTGCTCTGTATGGGATCTTGGTCTCACAAATCTGCCATTTGGCAACTTTCCTATAGCTTCAAATAGATTTTATTTTCTTTTATTTTTGTCCAGAACTTCTAGTTCTAAGTTAGAATTAGAATTACTGAAAATACTTTTTTTTTTTCAATAGGGCCATAGAGAATAAAAAGCATTTGTTTAGTCTGTATCTTAGTAATATGGCATTTTGGTCCCATAGCAATTAAAGCAGCAAACAAGGTCTGGCCTAGAAATGGGATAAGTGCCTATTTTCTTGTAGAATACCAGGCATCTAAAAACAACTAATTTCTTTAATATGTCTTTTAAGTTTACACCTGTGAATTCCCTAGTTGGTGTCACAACTACAAACTTTCTTTTTGTAATTTTCCTTGCAAACACCAGTTCTGGCTAAAGCAGCAAAATTTTACAGCATATAACTGCTGAAAATTGGCCTGTGAAGTTAAATATAGCTCTCTGGGAATTCTGTGGTTAAGCAAGCTCCTTAGGTGACAGTTTACTCTTTAAAACTCCACAGCTAGTTTCTTCGGTTTCATGATTACATGAACTTTGGTAGTAACCTTAATGGTCTCACATATTTTAGAGGTCATCCCAGAGGAAAATGAGCAAGCTTTCCTTAAATAGATTTTGAACTCCTAGAAAAGATGGTCTTCCCGCCTTAACTACTTATTGCCTTTTGTGCTTGCTGGACCATGCAGATGTTTGGTGTAGCATGAGCAAAATAATGAATGAAAAATAAAAAGGCATTCTTCAGATTTTCAATGTTCTTTTCAATGTTCAAACTGAAAATAACATTCCATGTATGTTCTGTGGAGCAAAGGAGTCTTCTGAAGTTTTGGGAAATTTTTAATTGGAGGAAAATATTTTTAGAAAAATGTAAAAATGCAAGCAAAATAGTAATTCAAGTTTTAAAAAGTAATGAAATTGCCTGTAGGCTAAACAATTATTTACCATCAGGGACAAAAGTAATTTCCAAAGGCTTGTATATCTTAAATTTTCCACATTATGATATTTTCATAATATTTTTTTCTTTTCCTGGAATAAGATATTTCCTGTTGTTATCTTCCCAAAGAGATGCATAGGAAAATGCAGAGTTGTACTGTAACTCTGTTGTAGTTTGGAAAAATAGAAATGTGAGAAGCATTCAGTGACTTTATATCTTTCTTCAACATGATAAAATTTCATTAATCAACATGGCATTGCTTCTTCTTTAATATTTATTTATTTGAAAGGCAGAGCAACAGAGAGAGAGGCAGAGCTCTTCCATCTGCTGGCTTACTCTGCAATGCCTGCAACAGCCAGGGCTGGGCTAGGATAAAACCAGGAATCAGGAACCAGGAACCCCATCTGGGTCTCTGACATGAGTGGCAGGGACACAAGTACTTGGGCCATCATCCCTGCTTTCTCAGGCCTATTAACATGGAGCTGGATTAGAACTGGAAGATCTGGGACTCCAACCAGCACTCCCATATGGGATGCTGCTGTTGCAATGAAGGACTTAATGTGCTGCACCACACCGGTATCCTCAACATGATATTATTTTTTTATACCAATGTTTTCTTTTATTTATTGCATTTTATAAAACTTCAAACTGTCTTAAAAGTAACAAAATAACAATAATGAGTAATTATAAAAATTATAAATGTTTTTAGTTACTGGGTAGATGATTTTTTTTTTTTTAATTTTTTGACAGGCAGAGTGGATGGTAGAGGGAGACAGAGAGAAAGGTCTTCCTTTTTGCCGTTGGTTCACCCTCCAATGGCTGCTGCAGTAGGCGCGCTGCGGCCTGCGCACCGCGCTAATCCGATGGCAGGAGCCAGGTGCTTCTCCTGGTCTCCCATGCAGGTGCAGGGCCCAAGCACTTGGGCCATCCTCCACTGCACTCCCTGGCCACAGCAGAGAGCTGGCCTGGAAGAGGGGCAACCGGGACAGGATCGGTGCCCCGACCGGGACTAGAACCTGGTGTGCCGGCGCCGCAAGGCAGAGGATTAGCCTAGTGAGCCGCGGCGCCGGCCTGGGTAGATGATTTTTAGAGTGGTTGATTATTTCTGTTTCTTTAAACATAATAGTGTTTATTTTAAAGCAGGTTTTTTTTTTTTAAAAAAAAAGATTTTGTTTATTTATTTGAAAGGTAGAGTTACAGACAGAGGGAGAGACAGAGAAAAAGATCTTACATCCGCTGGTTCACTCCCCAGTTGGCTGTAATGACCAGAACTGAGCAAATCCAAAGCCAGGAGCCAGGAGCTTCTTCCAGGAAGCATTTGGGCCATCTTCCACTGCTTTCCCAGGCCATAGCAGAGAGCTGGATCAGAAGAGGAGCAGCCGGACACGAACCAGAGCCCATATGGGATGCCAGCACCACAGGTGAAGGTTTAGCCTACTCTGCCACAGCGCTAGCCTGAAGGTTTTTTGTTTTATTTTACTCAATAGCAAAACTATTAACTGTTAAATTAAACTAAATATATAGAAAATGCAACACATAGTCTACCGTTGGTGGTTCCATCTTCACAGAGAAATGCTCCACTCAGAGATTCCCTAAACTACACCATTTATGTATTGAATTGTGATTCTGCTTAAACATCATTAAAAGCTTGATAATAGGTCTTATTGATGTGGGTTCTGTTGGTTTCCTCTCAAGAAGTTTTATATGTAGAACAGAAACTTTGGAAGTTTACTTTGTGTATTATCAACCCATTAAACTTATAGTTTTAAAACCCTAACACTTTCTTAAACATTTAAATTCACCTATGATCTTATTGTTTACTTGGTAACACTAGTCAGTTTTAATAATCATTTTTCTTTGGAAAGGTAGAGCAACAGAAACAGAGGAAAGGACACAGAGATAGACAAAAAGATCCTTCTGCTGCTTCACTCCCCAGATGGCTGCAACAGCCAATCTGAGATGGTCAAACCCAGGATCCAGGAAATCCATCTTGTCTCCCTCATGGGTCACTGGGACCCAGGCAGTTGGCCATCATCTGCTGCCTTTCTAGGTTCGTTTGCAGGAGCCTGGATCAGAAGCAGAGCAGCCAAGACTCAAATTGGTATTCCAATATGGGATACTGGTGTCCCAAAAGGCAGTTTAACCTGCAGTACCACAAAGCTGGCCCCTTAATAATCACTTTGGAGAAAACCTTAGATTATTATTGAGAGCTGTTTGAACATTAAACACCTTCACCATTTCAGGTTGTATTTATGTTTCATGTAGTTCATTTTGTTCTTCAGCATTTCAATTGTTTTCATATAGATCCTGCCTCATTACTTAAATAACTCTTCTAGATCTAGCAAATTGAGTTGTTAAAAATGACGGGAGTTGGCCGGCGCCGTGGCTTAACAGGCTAGTCCTCCGCCTTGCGGCGCCGGCACACCGGGTTCTAGTCCCGGTCGGGGCGCCGGATTCTATCCCGGTTGCTCCTCTTCCAGTCCAGCTCTCTGCTATGGCCCGGGAAGGCAGTGGAGGATGGCCCAAGTGCTTGGGCCCTGCACCCGCATGGGAGACCAGGAGAAGCACCTGGCTCCTGGCTTCAGATCAGCGTGATGCGCCGGCCGCAGCGGCCATTGGAGGGTGAACCAACGGCAAAAAGGAAGACCTTTCTGAATCTCTGTCTCTCTCTCACTATCCACTCTGCCTGAAATTAAAAAAAAAAAAAAAAAAAAAAAGACTGGAGCCCAGTGTGGTAGCACAGCAGGTTAAGCAGCCTCCTGCAATGCTGGCAACTAATATGAGCACCGGTTCATGTCCTTGCTGCTCCACTTTCGATCCAGCTCCCTGTTAATATTCCTGTGAAAGTAGCAGAGAATGGTTCAAGTACTAAGGCTCCTGTACCCACATGAGAGACCAGGATGAAGCTCCTGGCTCCTGACTTTAGCTTGGCCCAGCCCCAGCTGTTGTGGCCATTTAGGAAGTGAACCAGCAGATGAAAGATATTTCTCTCTCCCTGTATTTCCCTCTCTCTCTAACTTTGCCTTTCAAATAAATAAATCTTTAAAAAAAAATAAGCTTGGTGAAGCTGAAGTTTTCTCAGATGTCTTAACATTATGAATAAACTTGGCAATATTTCAACTTAAAACACCAATGTAAATGAATTAACCAATTTCATGTTAAATTGAAGTAAGGAGCAGACATTTTGTGCAACAGTTCAGACATCACTAAGGATGTCTGCTTCTCATACCCAAATGCCTTGATTGAGTCTTAGCTCCTCAGATCCAGTTTACTGCCAATGTGCACCGGAGGAGGCAGCAGGTAATGGCTCAAATACTTGGGTCTCTGCCACCCAATGGGAAACCCAGGTGGAGTTCTGGGCTTCTGGCTTTTTCCTTAAACAGCCCTGTCTTTTTCAGGCATTTGAGGAATGAACCAGCAAATGAAAGCTCTCTCTCTATCTCTCTGATTTTCAAATAAAATGAAAACCAGTAAAAAAAAAAATTGGGAAATAAAATGAAATAAATTGAAAAAAACAAACTTTCATTTTAATAAACCAAACCCCTTTTAAAATTATTTTTTTTCAATTATGCTTTATTTATTTATTTATTTATTTATTTTTGACAGGCAGAGTGGACAGTGAGAGAGAGAGAGAGACAGAGAGAAAGGTCTTCCTTTGCCATTGGTTCACCCTCCAATGGCCACCGTGGCCGGCGCCCTGCAGCCAGCACACCGCGCTGATCCAATGGCAGGAGCCAGGTGCTTCTCCTGGTCTCCCATGCGGGTGCAGGGCCCAAGCACTTGGGCCATCCTCCACTGCACTCCCGGGCCATGGCAGAGAGCTGGCCTGGAAGAGGGGCAACAGGGACAGAATCTGGCACCCCGACCAGGACTAGAACCCAGTGTGCCAGTGCCGCTAGGCGGAGGATTAGCCTGTTGAGCCATGGCGCTGGCCTCCTTTTAAAATTATTAAAATACAAAGTTTCAATGTATACTTTCCTTCCAAACACAAAAGTAGTTAGTATTTCATTCCTCATTACCCTTTACATCCTTAATCCATCTTTTTTCCATTTTAGAATCCCAAATAAAATCTGAGTTCATATGCTTGACATGCAACAAGACAATTGCTGACACTGGGGTGGGGAAAGAAAGTCTGTGTTTATTTTTCATTGTAACAAATTAGTGTTATTGCTCAATTCCTAGACTCCCCAAGGAATGCAAGGTGGGGGATCTTACAGATCAATGTTAAGGTTGAGTCATGCATTATCACCTGATGTACAGGTCTCTGGTTGGTCCACAGTGCTTGTGGCCTTCTTAGGACTGGACAGTAGTAGGAGGTTGAAGATTACTGGGATGGGAAAGTGGGCTTCGGTCTGAGCTATGTGGATAGACAGGCATTACCTTGTTTAATCAGAAGGTGGGATTCATGTGAAGCATCTCAGAATAGAGTAGCACTTTGTTAAATAGAGAGGTTATAACCAACTCTCAGTCTTATTAAGATGGATTAGGCAGGGGGTCAGTGAACAAAGGAGCTGAGAGGTTTCCAACAGTCTTTGTACCTTAGCAATGCACAGCTAACATAACCCCACTCCCTTCTGTGTCAGTTCAGCACACCACCCTTCTGTGATGCACTGAAGACCCCTCCATCATGCAGAAGATGCCATATTGAACACATGTATACTGAGCTCCACATGGAGATGCCATGAAACCTTCCCAGAGATTACCAGGGACACTAAACCCCACTCAAACTCCACCTCATTCATATATTCAGTTAGAATACCATCCCCTACCAAATAAAATGTTCAACAGAATTGGGGTACAGCACAATTCTCATGAGCTGCTTGCATTCAATTCTGAGCCTGTACTTTCCCTTTTTAAATAAAACTTTTATTTATTTAAATAAAACTTTTTTTATATAAAACTTTTTTAAATAAAACTTTATTTACTTAAATAAAACTTTTATTTATTATTTAAAAAAACCTTTTATTTAATAAATATAAATTTGGAAAGTACAGCTTTTGGATTAGAGCAGTTTTCCCCCCCATAACCACCTTCCCACCTGCAAACCATCCCATCCCCTACTCCTTCTCCTATCCCATTCTTCATTAAGATTATTTTTAATTACCTTTATATACATAAGATCAACTTAGTCTATACTAAGTAAAGATTTCAACAGTTTTCACACACATAGTCACACAAAGTATAAAGTACTGTTTGAAGACTAGTTTTACCGTTATTGCTCATGCTGTACGTTCTCTTGAATCTATATAAATCCTGTTCCTATTCTTGAACTTTATATCTCTGCTTTGAATTCATCTTGTACATTGAGACAAGAACTTGGAATAAATACAGTTGGAGAACCCATATACTCATATACATTGTAAACTGGGGTCTTGTGAGGTTGGCCTGACCAGTGCACCACTCTCTTAATTTAATGAGTTAATCTTTAGTAAGGAGTTGGTTTACAATCATCAAAGTGGAGATAGAGGAACTCCCAGCTAAGGGAGAGAAACCAAGGCCTGTTAAAATCTACATCAAACACATAAGAAATAGGGACTCAGTTTCATATCTGTGATTAAACGATGCATATCTATAAGAAAATAAGTTCTAACCCATTTCACTCACCCAGTCATTCATTCAACAGGTATTTCCTGCACACCTTCCATGTACCAGGCACTATACTAGACACAGTGTATGGCTCAGTGAACAAAGCAGAGGGGGAACCCTGCTGTCATGGAACTTACTTTTTTCTTTCTATTTAAAGATTTATTTATTTGAGACCCAGAGTTACAGAGAGACAGAGAGAGGTATCTTCCATCCTCCAGTTCACTCCCTAGATGGCCAACAACAGCCAGGTTTGGGCCAGGCCAAAGCCAGGAACCAGGAGTTTTATCCAGGTCTCCCACATGGGTGGCAGGGGCCTAAACACTTCCTAGGCCATTATCAGGGATCTGGAATGGAAGGATCAAACAGGTGGCAGCTTTACCTGCTACTCCACAACGCTGGCCCCAGAACTTACTTCTTAAGGGAGAGGACAAATAATAAGATAAAGATATGCAATTTCTAGTGTGCTAAAAGGTGATCATGCCACAAAGAAAAGAAAACTTGGTAAGAGGCCTGAAGTTATTTTAAATAGGATTGTCAGAGAGCGGAGTGACTTAGAAGTAGATTGCGCAGGGCAGGAAGTGTGGATCTGCAGACATTTGGTCTCATGCCAATGAGCCTCCAGTTTTGGTCCCTAGGGCACCAACTACAAAGCTCATGTGGGGACTAGTCTCACAGCTCACCTTACCCAAGTTTTCTCTTACTCCTAAGTCTTTAACTCTTATTCAAGCAGACACTTCAGAGAAATTTACATGTCTTTAACTTCTAAGATATGTAAAATAATCCCTTCTACTGCTAAAACAATCTTGTGTATATTTTTCAAGATCTCTAAATTCTTACGGATATTTAAAAGGTTATCTTATAGGAGATAGAAGCAGGTATTTGGCAAACAGGTATAGTGTTGTGATACCCACATCCCATATCAGAGTGCCTAGGTTCAAATCTCAGGTCTGCTTTTGGCTCTAACTTCCTGCACACCCTATGAGGCAACAGTGATGACTCCAATGGGAGGGGGGGGTCCCTTGTCACCCTTGTGGGAGACCCAGATTAAGTTCCTGGCTCTTGGCTTTATTCCGCCCTAGCTCTGATTGTTGGCATTTAAGAAGTAAGGCAGCAGATAGAAGATCTCTCTCTTTATTTCCCCATCTTTCATGTAAAGAATAAATAAATAAATTTTAAATTAAAAACAAATATGTAAAATACTACCTGTTCTAATTTGGACATTCCACAGGCTTTCACTGATTTGTGGTTATATTTATGAGATTATTTTTCCATCATAGATATATGGTTTTCATTTTGAATACACATAACATGAATATTGCTCACAAAATGTTTTTCCTGAGGAAATCTATTTATTGAATTTAGAAAATGATACTTGGAATATATTTTAAATGCTAATGGTTCCCCAAAGTAATTATATTGGATTCATATAAACAAAAGATTGAGAAATTTTGCCAATTCATATTTTCAAATTACATTAACAGATTTTTAACTTGATCTCACCAATTTCATTGTAATGAGCAATACCTCCTTCCACCAATACAGCTTAATATGAGAAAGAGCAAAAATTTTCCACAGAGAGAACATTTTCAACAGTAGAAAATTGCTAATAATTTTAGGTGCATTTTAAAAGTTTGGCAACTGATTTGTTGTGCAAATTTCAGAAAAAAAAACAGATAAAATTGATTTAAATTAAATTTGCTGACCACATTTTAAAAGACAATACAGAAACTAAGTAAGAAAAATTTATATTACACAGCAAATTACTCTGCTTGTGGGCATACAAGCGATGTTATAAACTAATTTAAAATTTTAGATAGAGATGCATTTATGTAGTGGACGAGTAGTGGCGATCAGAACTAGGCTCATCGTCATTTCTCCCACCCCGACTCCAAGACTCTTCCCTAAGAATGGAGGGAGGGAAGGGCCTACCTGCTCTGCAAACAGCTGGAATGGGGAAGTGACAGAGCCTGCAGAGGGAATGGCTGCATGGTGACAAAGCTTTGCTTTCTGGCACAGGGGGAGCCCACCTGAGCAGGCTCCACTGTTCTCCAGCTAGACTAAGAAACAGCAGAGGCTCCAGCATCCTTCGCCGTAGAAAAAGTGCAGATCCCAGGCTACCCATTCAAAACCAATACAGAAGAACCAGGCTGACTAACAAAACAGCATGGAGCTCGAGCCTGCAAACTTTTCCTTAGATGACAAGACTAGATAGTTTTACTCTAAATAATTTTCACATTGGGTAATAACAAAAAAAAGAAATTCATTTAAAAGTCTATGATTTGCTTAAATACTTGTTTGTTTGTCCACTACTTCCCTGTTATCCAGCTACTCTCAGTTCTTACCATTAGCTGTCTACCGGCTCCAGGTACAGGTAAAAAGAAGAAAAATGAAAGCAGAGAAAATGAGAACTAAGAGAGAAGGGTGTCAAGTTACAAATCAAATGAAGAAGTTAAAAAGTGGGCTGTGGAGGGATGGAGTTAGAAGGTAGGCAGCATTTGGCCTAATGGTTAAGAAGCCTGTGTCAGGGACTGACATTGTGGCTCAGAGTGTTAAGCTGCTGCTTGCAATGCCAGGATCCCATATCAGAGTGCCAGTTCAAATCCGGGGTACTTCACTTCCAATCCAGCTTTCTGTTGGTACACTTGAGAAGGCAGCCGAACGTGGCCCAAGGACTTAAGCCCCACATGGGAGACATGGTTGGAATTCCTGGCCCTGACCTGGCTGTCACAGCCATCTGGGGAATGAACCAGCAGATGGAAAACTTTTATCTCTCTTTGATGTTCTTTCAGATAAATAAATAAATCTATTAAGTAATAATAATAAGACAGCCTGCATCCCATATCACGTTGAATATGCTTGACATCTGCTTCTAGCACTCAGTTTTGGATTTCTCCTAATGCAGACCTTGGGAGGCACTGGCTCAAGTAATTGGGTTCCTGTCACCCAGATGGGAGACCTGGATTGAGTTCCTGGCTCCTAGCTTTGGCCCCAGCCCAACCTTGACTGTCAGAGGTGTTGGGGGAATAAACCAACAGAGCAGAGCACTCTCTCTGGCTCCCTCTAATAAATAAAAAAAGTAGTAAAAAAAAAAAAAAAAGGTACTCAAAGACAATGTGTATCATTCATACATAGAACACAGAAGAAGAAAATCCAGAAGATAAACAAGACTACTGTTACCTCCACTTCAGAAACTGTTTCAATAATTTGCTAGAGGAAAATAGACTCAAGAGCCATTTCTAGAAAAAGATATAACACTTGACTCATCATGATACTTATAAAAGAATAGTGATAGTTCACTTACAAGATCTTTGTAGAGTTCTAATCATTTATTTAATCAGCAGATTATTCTATTTTGCTAGTTACTTGGTGGTTTTTTTTTTTTTTTTTTTTTTTTTTTTTTTTTTTTTTTTTTTTTTTTTACAGGCAGAGTGGACAGTGAGAGAGAGAGAGACAGAGAGAAAGGTCTTCCTTTACCGTTGGTTCACCCTCCAATGGCCGCTGCAGCTGGCATGGTGTGGCCAGCGCACCGCGCTGATCCGAAGCCAGGTGCTTCTCCTGGTCTCCCGTGGGGTGCAGGGCCCAAGCAATTGGGCCATCCTCCACTGCACTCCCGGGCCACAACAGAGAGCTGGCCTGGAAGAGGGGCAACCGGGACAGAATCCGGCACCCCGACCTGGACTGGAACCTGGGGTGCTGGCGCCGCAGGCTGAGGATTAGCCTATTGAGCCGCGGCGCCGGCCTAGTTACTTGGTTCTAATTGCAAATCTAGTGTTTGCATGTGTTTTGCTAGAACTAGAAGATGCTCTTACCTGATTGATAGATTAGATGTTAGGGGGAAAAAAATGAAGAAAAAAACCCAGAAAGTAAAATACAAGTCAGACAAGTTTTCCCAAAGCAAACATAAATATTCAAGCACAAAACAGTGGTTATTTGGTAAGGTTTGCTCCAAAGTATTTAGATGTTCCTTAGGCACAAATTAAAGGAAATAAAATAAAATTGACTTTTAAAAGATTTACTTAATTATTTGAAAATCTGAGTTACAGAGAGAGAGGGAGAAATCTTCCATTCACTGATTCACTCCCCAGCTGGAACTAGGCCAGGCAGAAGCCAGGATCCAGGAGTTCCATCTAGGTCTCTCACATGGGTGGCAAGAACCATCTTCTACTGCTTTCCCCATGCCGTTAACAAGGAGCTGGGTTGGAAGTAAAGCACAGAACACAAACAAGCGCCCATATGGAATGCCGGCCTCTCAGGTGGTGGTTTAACCTCCTACGCCAAAATACTGGCCCCAAAGTTTATTTTTCTTGTTCAAAATTATTTATTTTTATTTCTTTAAATTTTTTTCCTGACTTATTTAAAAAAAAAAAAAAAAAGGCCGGCGCCGCAGCTCACAGGCTAATCCTCCGCCTTGCGGCGCCGGCACACAGGCCAGCTCTCTGCTGTGGCATTTTTTTTTTTTTTTTTTATTTTTTGCAAGGCGGAGTTAGACAGTAAGAGAGAGAGACAGAGAGAGAGAGTTATAGACAGTGAGAGAGAGACAGAGAGAAAGGTCTTCCTTGCATTGGTTCACTTCCCTGATGGCCGCTACGGCCGGTGCTGCGCCGATCTGGAGCCAGGAGCCGGGTACTTCCTCCCAGTCTCCCATGCGGGTGCAGGGGCCCAAGCACTTGGGCCATCCTCCACTGCACTCCCAGGCCACAGCAGAGAGCTGGATTGGAAGAGGAGCAACCGGGACAGAATCTGGCGCCCCAACCGGGACCAGAACCCAAGGTGCTGGCGCCGCAGGTGGAGGATTAGCCAAGTGAGCCACGGTGCCACCTTTCAAAATTATTTTGCTTGTTACTTCTCCTAGCAGTTTTTGGAAAACACTAGAGCTTGCAGAATTCCCAACCCAAAAGACTTTTCTCTAAAACTTACAATATACCATGAACAGAAAATCCATGAAAAGAAGTAATATCATTAATAGGAAACAGGAGCCTCTCCATTTACTAGACTTTTTCTAGTCTAACAATGGTGACATAGTGGGTCAATCTGCTTTGTCAATATTGTCTAGCTGAATTTCATTTCTCCTAAAATCAATATCCCAAAGTTTAAATTTCTTTATATGAACCTGAAACAATCAATTGTATTATCAAAAGAAACTCAAAATCAACTTGCTAGCAAAAACTGTCCACTGTTTAACAAAATTATGTAGAAGATAATAGTATATAGTCAGTATAGAAGCATGTAGCACTTGTTATATGTCATGTAGAAAATCGGAAAAAATAGAGATAACTGAGCAAGAAGTGATAAAGAGAAGGCATTGAACTGGGCATGGAAAAACGAATTAAATTTTCCTAAGTAGTGGGAAATGGAAGGACTGTCAATATGATATACTATTTATATGTTCATTTATCCCACAAATATTTATTGAACATCTATTATGTTCCAGGAACACATAAAGCTAGAAATTAGGTGTTGAGCAAGACAAAAATCTTTGCCTTTAAACAGCTTTTGCTCTATGCAGAATCAAACAATCAGCCTGGGTAAGTTCACACATTTGAAAGAAGCTGATTACTCCCTCCTACTTTCCTGTCTTGTCTGCTTGTCACCCTGCTTGCTTCCTACCTTTATGGCCAGTCTTTTTGTCTGGCTGACTCTTTCTGAGCTCATGGACTCCTAACCTGGAAGTACAATACCCTAGGACTCAGTCTTCGGCCCTCTCTATGTACATTCCCTCTCCTGGTAATCTCATCGAAGCTCATTCTTAAATAACATCTATGTGTAGTTCCCATCCAAATTCACTTCCCCAACTTTGAATCTTCCCCATAAACTCCAGACTTGAAACTACCTACTCTTCAGCTGATCTTGGTTGCCTGAAAAGCATCTAGAACCAAAACAGACTCCTGATTTCTCCTTCAAAATATTCCCTTCCGCTCTTTGCGAATGGCAGTCACAATCTTTGCTGTTTCTGTGGCCCAAAGCCTTGGAATATCCCCTGTCACTTTCTTTGCATCACATTCCAAGCAAATTCTATTTCTCAGCCTTCAAAATAAATCCAGAATCTCACCGTTTCTCACCATCTCCCCAGCAGGAATGTTATTATGGCCTCTTAATTAGAGGACACCCTTGCCTGGCCCTTCCAGAGGCCATTCTGAAACAGAAGATTGGGAAAAAAAAAATCCTTGTGAAACTTCAGTTAAATCATGTGACTGCTCTGTCTAAAATACTCCAGCTGTGTTCCATCTCACTCAATATAAAGTCAAAGTACTTAGATGGTCCTACTAGACCTTACATAATCTATATATCCCTCTTCAACTCTGTAACTTCAGAATTCTTCGCTCAAACATAGTTTTCAGTGAGACTTTCTGTAGCAGATTCTGTTTTTTCCAAAATGCCACAGCAGTATTTCTAGTCCTGCATGCTCTTCCCAAAGCTTGCCACTCCCTGGTGAAGAGGTAGAACCTATTTTCAAGCCCTTTAAATCTCATTCGCCTTTGTAACTCCCTTACCAAATAGAAAGCAGCAAAATGGGCACTGCAACATTGAGGCTAGGCCACAAAGGGCTTCTGCATGGATTTATTTACAGATAGAAGGAGAGAAGGAGAGAGAGGGAGAGAGAGGGAGAGAGAGGGAGAGAGAGAGAGAGAGAGAGCACCTCCATCCACTGATTCACTCCCCAAGTGGCCTCAATGGTTGGGGCTGGGGCAGGCTAAAGACAGGAACCTGGAACTATGTTTTGATCTCCCTTGTGGGTGGCAGGGACCCAAGTACTTGGGCCATCTTCTGCTGCTTTTCCCAGGTGCCTTTGTGGGAGCTGGTTTAGAAGTGGATAGCCTAGACTCAAACCAGCACACATATTGAAGCTAGTATTGCAGTCACTGGCTTAACCTGCTGCACCACACTGCTGTTCCCATGGATTTGTCTCTTTGCATTTTGACTCAAGTTTTTGGAACCCAACTGTTGTTTGATAAGGAAGTGTGCTTCATTATCCAGTTACAAATATAAGCATTTGAGTGATCAAGTATTCAGATAATTGAAGCCCTCAGCCTTTGAATCTTCTAGCTGAGGCCTCAGACATTGTGAAACACAGACAACCTCCCTCTTCCATGTCTTGTCCAAATGGTTGATTCACAGATACTTGGATAACAAATGATTATTTTATATGACTAAGATTTGGGGTCATTTTTATGCAGTTATGTATAACTAGCTGGTATACTATTTTTTTTTCCAGTTGCTATTTTTGATAGTTTCTGTTGCCATGTTCCAAGTTTGCTAATTATTTCTGCAATGTGTTATTAGTGTTAAGCCCATCCAATCTGTTCTTCATCTAACAAGGGTAGAGAACTTCAGGCCCACAGATCACTTAAGGCCCACAAATTCATTTGGTCTGATCATGCCAAGGCAACTGCAGGGCAGACTCAAAATTCAATAAATCTATAGTAAGCTAATTTTAAATTGATAAATCTGTATGGCTTGTGACTGATGTTATAAATACCCACAAGGCCCTCGGCAGAATGAAGGTTCTCCTACCCCTGCCTTAGAGTAGGTGGGGCCCTTGTAGATGGTCATTGTGGAGCTCCTGTCAATGGGCCCATATGAGGTATAGTGATATATCAAGTGCAATTTTATTTATTATCCTGTCCTGTATGTAAATATTCTTAGTCCCATACCTGGCCTGCAACAGACTCTCATCGAATCAGTAGGTCAATACAATTCTGATGGCCCAATAACTCTCATTCCTAAGAAGGAAATATGTGGTGGCCCAAAGTGATGCCGTCCCGCTGGATCTGGGGCCTGGCCAGGGTAACCCCAGAGGCATGAGTCCTAGAGCTTTTCAGGGCATCCAGTCAATTCTGCATATGAAGTTGAAGGTCAGAGAATGTCCCAAAGAGGAAAACCAGGGCCCAAATCCCTTGATGGCACACCTAGTCTCAGATATCCCAGTCACTAAAGTGAGACTAAGAAAATTTAGAGAGAAGAAATCCAAACAATGAGAATTATTGAGGCACAGAGACTGGGACAGGGTCTCCGTTGCTATCTAAACTCCGTATTAATAGTCAAAACACCTTCCTTAATCTTTCTATTCTAAATTTCCTCTATTCATAGCATTCCCTATACACTTTGCCTGATTTATTTTTATACATAACACTTGCAACCAGTTAATATATATTTATCATTTCTTTAAAAATTAATGTCTTCTGGCTGGCACTGTGGCACAGTGGGTTAAGCTGCCATCTGCAATACCAACATCCCATATGGCACCAGTTCAAGTTTTGGCTGTTCCACTTCTGATCCTGCTCCCTGCTATTGTGCCTGGGAAAGTAACAGAAGATGGCCTGAGTACCTGTCCTTAGTACTCTGTACCAACATGGGAGACCCCAGTGAAACTCCTGGCCACTGGCTTTGGCCTGGTCCAGTCCTGGCCTTTGTGGCTATTTGAGGAGTGAACCAGCAGATGAAAGATCTCTCTCTCCCTCTCTGTCTCTCCTTCTCTCTCTCAGTTTTTTTCTTTTTTTAAGATTTATTTATTTATTTGACAGTAAGAGTTACACAGAGAGAGGAGAGGCAGTGACAGAGAGAGGACTTCCATCCGCTGGTTCACTCCCCCAGTTGGCTGCAATGGCTGGAGCTGCATTGATCTGAAGCCATGAGCCAGGAGCTTCTTCCAGGTCTCCAATGTGGGTGCAGGGGCCTGCTTTCCCAGGCCATAGCAGAGAGCTGAATCGGAAGAGAAGCAGCCGGGTCTCGACCTGCACCCATGTGGGATGCTGGCACTTCAAGCCAGGGCATTAACCCACTGCGCCACAGCACAGGTCCCTCTTTTATATGATTGATCAAAGTCTCTATTATTTGATTTTTTTCTCATGGATGCCATGCAATCACAAATCAGATATTCATATATGCATATGTGTAGATTTCTATCCGTGATCCTTATAATATTCTATTGCCTATGTGTTTATTATTGTACAAATACCATCTTGTATTAGTTACTCTTTCTAAGAATTATTGATACATCTATGTAATATATAAAAGAATTAAATTCTTTATACTAATGTTTTGTGGGATTTTTAAAAAAGTTTTTATTTCTTTTTATTTGAAAGGCAGAGAGACGGAGACAGAGAACCAGACAGAGAGAGAAATCTTCCATCCAGTGGTTCCCACCTCAAATGCCTGGAATTCATTCTGAGACTCCCATGTGGGTGGCAGGGACCCAAGTATTTAGCCATGACTCCTGGCCCACCCTCCAAGATACATATTAACAGGAATGTAGATCAGAAGCAGAGGACCTGGAACTGAAAACAAATACTCCAATATGAGATTCAGGAATTTCAACCACTGGGCCAAATGCTCACCCCCAGGTCAATTGCCTGAAAGTCTACCAGTTTGATTGTAATTAGCTGCATAAACTTTCTTTCAGGTAATGTTTACATGGTATATATTTTCAATTTTTTTTCTTTTTTTAAAGATTTATTTATTTATTTGAAGGGCAGTTACAGAGAGGCAGAGAGAGACAGAGAGGTCTCCCATCTGCTGGTTCACTCCCCAAATGACCGCAGTAGCCAGAGCAAGGCCAATTCGAAGCCAGGAGCCAGGAGTTTCTTCCAAGTCTCCCACATGGGTGCAGGGGCCCAAGGACTTGGGCCATCTTCTACTGCTTTCCCAGGCAATGGAGAGAGAACTGGATCAGAAGTGGAGCAGCCGGGTCTTGAACCAACACCTATATGGGATGCTGGCACTGTAGGCAGCAGCTTTACCTGCTACATCATAGCACTGGCCCCCAATATTTTTATTCTTAATTAGTCTTTGGGTATCCTTATATTTCATGTTGTATCTCTTGTAAGCAGTGTATAATTGGCCTTGTTGTTGCTATTGCCAATATGATCATCCTTGTCTTGATTGGAGAAATCAGTCTATTTTTATTTAGGTTAATAATTGATTGGGTTTAATTTATCATCTCGCAATTTGCTAAATATTCATCTTGTTTATTCTGTATGTCTTTAAAAAAAAATTTAGATTGTTTTGAAAAGCAGAGAGACATGGGGAGAGAGAGAGATAGTCAAAAAGAAAGACAAAGATCTTCCATCTGCTGGTTCATTCCCCAAATGGCCACAACAGCTGTGACTGAACCAGGTCAAAGCCCGGAGCCTGTAACTCAATCCAGCTCTCTCTCTGTTGGATGGTGGCAGGGACCCAAGTATTTGAGTCATTACCTCCTGCCTCCCAGGGTGCTCATTAGCAGGGAGCTAGAACTGGAAGCAGAGCCTGGACTTGAAATCTGGCATTCCTACATGAGACGCAGTCATCCCTAGCAACATCTCAATTGCTGTGCCAAATGCCCATTCCTATTTGCTTTTTCTCTCATTTAGGTCAGTCATTTGCTCCAAATAGGTACAATTTAAGTTAAGTTATTTTAGTAGGGTTCTGTCACCAATGTCCAAGTATCCCCAGGAAATATAAAAGTACATCTTGAATGAGACATAATATAAAGTGAACAGTTAGGGGTCCGAGGAGACTAGAGTTGAAGAAAGGATGGGTACACAGCTGTCAAGGAGATAACCAAATCCTAAGAAAAAAATGAGCATTCATTCAATTTTAGTATTGGAGGAGCTAAATTATAGCTGAAAAAGTATGCAAAGATCCAAAGGATGGGGGTCAAGGACTCAGCATTCTAATTCCTGTTGCTGTCCGTTATCTGTATTAGTCAATTTGGGCTGCGTATAAGACAATGCTACAGTCACCATAAGTACAGTAAGTATTTATTCTCACACTCAAAACCCATATAGGTCAACTTCCATGGCTCCAACCCGAGGGTGCTTCACACCTTGAATATTCATGTTGGGGCCCAGAAAGTGGGAATAATGACTACCTTGGGAGTGGTCTGAATTGCTCAGTGGAAATGAGACACTGGCATGTAAGACCTGAGATAAAATGTGTACACTCACTTCCTTTTTTTTTTTTTTTTTTTTGACAGGCAGAGTGGATAGTGTGAGAGAGAGACAGAGAGAAAGATCTTCCTTTTTGCCATTGGTTCACCCTCCAATGGCCGCTGCATCTCGCTGATCCGAAGCCAGGAGCCAGGTGCTTCTCCTGGTCTCCCATGCGGGTGCAGGGCCCAAGCACTTGGGTCATCCTCCACTGCCTTCCCGGGCCGTAGCAGAGAGCTGGACTGGAAGAGGGGCAACCAGGATAGAATCCGGCGCCCCGACTGGGACTAGAACCCGGTGTGCCGGCGCCGCAAGGCGGAGGATTAGCCTGTTAAGCCACGGCGCCAGCCTACACTCACTTCCATCCACACCTCTCTGCTTCCCATACAGCTTCTGCTAATGCACATCTTGGAAGGCAGCAGGTGATGGCCCAAGCACTTGGGTGCCTGCCACCCACAAGGGAGGTGTAGATGGAGTTCTGGGATCCTTGTTTTGGCCTGGTATATATTTGGGGAGTGAACCAGCACATGGAAGACCTCTCTCTCTCTTTCTGTTTCTCTCTCTCCTTTCTCTCTCCATTTAAAATAAAAAACAAATAAATAAATAACTTTGATAGTTTTCCTAATGCTTTTTGTTCAGGCAGCAAAAATTTTATCCTTGGCCTTCTGCTCCTTCCTACTTTGATCTTTATGAATATTTAAATGAAATCTGGAAAGCATCTGAGTCCTTTATGATTTCAGCTTGCCTACCATATGTTTTAGAAATTGAAAAAAATATATAGATGGTATTAGAAGGTAATTGACTCCTCTCCTTCTTCCCCACAACAGTTCTTCCAGTGCAGGAACTGTCTATTTCAACTGGCAACTTATCTAGGTTGCATTAAATGTGGGCATCCGTTCATGGACTTAGGATATTTGCAAATGTAGTCTGAAATTTTTAATACCATAGTTATGAGAACAATAAAAATTCATACTATAAACATTAACATATCGATTTTCATCACTTTATTATTTTAATATTAGGGAAATATAAATTCCCAGTGTATCGGATATACTACCATAGAGAACAGAAGAAGGCATTTGCAACAATATATGCAAAAAATCACTTACAACATTTTCTGCTTGCTAAGCATATAAAAACCTGCATGTATAAGAAACACTTGAATTAAAGATGATTATAGTGAAATACTTGCCCAAAAGAGCATGAATAAAATAAAACCTCCATGCTGTTGAATAGAAATAGTAAAATCAATGGTATAGGATATGATGGCAGAATATTGGAGCAGTTGTTACCAGTGGTGGAAGTTTCATCATTACCTAATATTTTCAGGTTAAATAATTCACAATAGGCACTTCAGAAGAAATAAAAAAAAAGAACAACTACAAAAGACATTTATGACAGTCCCAAATACGGCATTATAATTTTTAAAATGGTGACAGAACAAAACCAATTCCATGAAAGTTGAAAGGAATTTGTTTGCTCCAGAATGGCAAAGAATCTTTGATGCTGAAAAGTCACAAAGCAGAAAAGACAGCACAAATTAGTCACCTAGACAGAGGAGAAGACCAAAGAAACTGGGAGGTTTGGGTGAGCATAGAAATAAGAGAAATCCAATTTGTGGAAGTTCGGTTGAGTCAGGAAAGACAAAAAGAGCAAGAAGGAAAAAAGGGAAAGTGGTAATTAAACCCCAGGCAGTTATTCATTTTAACTCTTGTGTGCCCTGTGGACTTTTGCTTTGTTGTTTTCAGTCTAAGAAAATCTTTCTCATTTTCTCTAAAACTTGTGTTTCAAAAATATATCTATCATTGTATATGTGCTATACTGAAAGGTTTATCTGAATACTCATGGATTTATTGGCATAAATAAAATTTCTTGTTAATGAAAATCTTTACCAAATCTAAAGTGACAATGAGGTTCTTAGATTATCATATGATTTTGGAAACCTTGTTGATATGAAATGCTGTTTTTTCAAATCAATCTTTTCTTTCAAGATAATTTACATAAATAGGTTTATATGCAGGTCCTTCACAAAGTTCATGGAAAATAGAATTAAAATAAGTTTATTTTGGTAGAAAAAATTCTGAAATCCATGAAGATTCTTTTTTTCACAACACACATTTCTGTGAAATTTTTCTGATGAAAATGCCCCCAAAATCCTGTTTTCTAGGTTTTGGTTTTGTTTTTTAAAATTTACTTATTTATTTGAAAGGTGGAGTAACAGAGAGAAGGAGAGACAGACATACTGAGAGAGAGAAAGGGAGAGAGGGAGGGGGATCTTCCATCCACTGGTTCACTCCCCAGATGGCCACAAAAGCCAGGACTAGGCAACGCTGAAGCCAGGAGCCTGGAGCTCCATCTGGGTCTCCCACATGGCAGGGATCCAAGTACTTGTGCCATCTTCTGCTACTTTTCTGGAATTTATTAAGGGATCTGCATGAGAAACAGAGCAGCCAGGACTCAACTGGCACTTCAATATGGGATACCAGTGTCGCATGCAGTAGCTTAACCCACTGTATCACCCAGACCTCTGTGTTCTGTTTTGATAGAAGCACCCATTGTCTGAGGTAAGACACTCTCTGCAACTGGCCTGGACTGTGGAGAAGGGTCATATGGTGTTTTTGGAGAAAACTTATATCAAATTTCATCCCAATCAATGCTGGTGAATTATTACTCCAGATGTGAACCTTGTCTCATTGTGTGCATCAGCCTAGAGGTCAGGATATAGGGGGGTAGGGGTTAGAGAACTTTCCTGTTCTTTTGCCTTTTTCTTCAAAACCCTCAGCTTCTTTGAAGATTATCTGCTTTGATATACCACCAACCAACCTTCTTTATTTCTGTCATTTTCTGGGGCACTCTCCTTCAGTCACAGAAACTTGAAATCCCTGTCTTTCATGCTGATCAACCCCAGGGTGAATGTATTGACATCTGTTCTTTGATCTCATTATCTTAAATTTCCCTTCCCATCTTTTCCAGCCCTTTCCATAGTTCCGCTCTAGCCTAAACCTTGTCATTACCAGTAAGTGAAATAGAGAAACTGTTTCAAGCATCTTATACTCTGGCCCATTCCCTTAGCTCTGGTAGCTTTTACCAGTTCCCTTGGCTTGTGGTGCAGTCTGCCCCAATCCTTCACCTTTGCCAGTGTACCTCCTCAAGGTCACGATCTTCCCCTTCCTTCAGTTCCCTCTTTACTCAAGGTCCATGGTCATCACATAACTGTTATGCAAAGACTCCAGTTTTCTTGTTCTTTCTTAGATAGTGCACACACTAGAAGGATTCCACCCCTTGTTGAGCCCAGTTGTCTTCATTCCGTCTGCACCAGATCATTATAGGAATATATACACTCAAATAAGCTGTAATCGAAGCCCTCAAACTGGTCATCCAAAGTGTCTTACATTTAACGAGAGGTTTCACTTTTACCTATTTCCTTACTTATTTCTTCCAACTTTGATGTTCCTCTCTTCCCTCCTTTGTTGATGATCTCCACATTTTATTGTAAAAATACTCAAAACCAGACATAATCAATAAGCCAATATAGCCAAATGCATCTACACTCATATTGTGGGTGTCTTCTCTCTTGCTACAAGAGGTAAGTGTTCCTGATCCACCAAACAGGCCAGCCACTCCATAATGCTCCAGCCCCAGCTTCTCCTCTTTTCCCTCTGTCTCTCACGGGAACCTCATCCTGTCTGTTCTCTTCAGGACATGCACGCTGCTTGAGCATCATCTTCCCTTGCCTCCATGTGCTCTTTGCCTTCCATCTTCTTTGTCTGCCCACCTTCATAGCAAAGAAAATAATGAGATGCAAATATAGCTGAGTGGTTACTGAGCACACATCACATGTCAAGTGTTTTGCCAGAAGTTGCAAATATAACTGAGCACAACAGTCTTGAATCTTATGGAAAAGATTAATTAGCAAAAATTGGCATTCCTAATTAAAGCTGTGGGCTACCTGCTAAGAAGGAAGAGAAGTTGGGTCTGAGTATATAAAAAAGAGAAATGATTTTACAGGAGTGGGATGAGGAGAATTTGAGGAGGAGAAGCAATGGTTGAAATAAGAATGAAGTGTGCTGTGGGGGAATGAGGAGGAAAGAAAGGGAAGGGGAGGGCGGGAAGGAGAAAGGAGGGGGAGGGAAAAGAGGGAGGGGGAGAAGAGAGATGGCAAAGAACAAAGGGAGGGTTGTAGGTACAGAACCAACACACTTGTAGAGATTCTGAATTCAGGAACATGCACGTTGCATACGAGAGACTGAAAAGGGACAGTATTTTAGAATGTGGAAAACTTTCAAGAGAGAGTGGGGCCAGTTACGGATTTTGTTTTTATCACAAGAGTGATGGGAATGTACTGAAAATAGTTAAGGAATCAAGCACTATGACTAAATGTACATTTTTGGTGCATTATGGATGTATCTTGTAAAACAAACTGTGACAGACTAGTAACATGAAGTTCAATTTCAATCCTGACCAGAGACTCAGAATCAACAAAATCATAGAAGTTACTTAAAAATGAATCTTGAAATAGGAATACTCTTTAACACATTTAAATAATTTGTTCTAGCATCAATACAATAGGCATATTTAAGAAACAATCATCAGGTATTATAAATTATATTAAAGAATATATTTTTAAAAGGCAATTTTTTTAACTTTTATTTAATGAATATAAATTTCCAAAGTACAGCTTATGGATTACAATGGCTTCCCTCCCCATAACTTCCCTCCCACCCGCAACCCTCCCCTCTCCCGCTCCCTCTCCCCTTTAAAAGGCAAAATTATTATAACTCTCATACAAATGTAAAATGAAAAAATGGCAAAGATTTTTTAAGTCATTAATTGATGATGGAATCAGTAAGATACTACAATCAGTTTCAAAGGAAAATTCAAAGAATCATATATATATATATATATATATATATACACACACAAATAAGGAATATGGAAATAAGTTTACAGATAGATGCACAAAATGTTTATTCACAATCAATAATTATTTCCACCTAATACAACTAATTTATGTTTCTATAGGGAAGAATCTTTGCATTATTATCAGTTATCCATTATTAATTGAATTGCAAATAGCACAAAGATACAACGAAAAAGAGAAAACCTGAAAGGATATCCTGGAAGAAAATATTTTTGATCCATTTCAAAGTCTTTCAGAATTTTTTCCTAGAAGTAAATATATATACATATATGACAATGTAATATGATTTATGATGTAGTAAATGTTTTGATCCACAGAAAGGCTGCACTAGTACTGTTCTGAAAACTGCTTTTACAATAGATTTGACCGAAAATACATGCTCCTATTTCTGGCAAAGCTTTGTGAGCTCCAGGAACAGTTTCACTTTAATCTTAATGTAGGTCAGACTCAGATCTGTTATTTTAGACAGATTTCCATCTTGGAAGACCCTGAACAGAGAATTTAGCCATGTCATGCAGGGCTCCTGATCTGTGGAAAATGTAAGAGAGGAAGACGAGTAAGTTGCCTCTTGAGATACCTGCATCTCATATAGAAGTGTCTGGCTTGAGTTCTGGTTCCCATGCAACTTCCTGTAATACACATCATGGGAGACAGCAGGTGATGGCTTAAATTCTTGGGTCACTGACATGCATTTGAAGGCTCAGGATAGAGTTCCTGGCTCCTGGCTTCATCCTGGTTCAACTCTGGCTATTGCAGACATTTGGAGAGTGAACTAATAGAGAATCAATCTCTATCAATATCAATCTCTCTCTCTCTCTCTCTCTCTCTCTCTCTCTCTCTCTCTCTCTCTGTCTCTGCTGTCATTCTGTCACTGAGTTACTCAGACTACAAAACTAATATAAATTCATCCCATATTATTCTCTCTCTCTCTCTCTCTCTCTTTTTTTTTTTTATTTCAGAGCAGAGTTACAGAGAGAGAGGGAGAGACAGAGTGATCTTCAATCCCCTGGTGCTCTCCCCAAATGGCCACAGCGGTCAGGTCAGGGCCAGGCCAAAGCCAGAAGCCAGGAGGTTCTCCTGGGTCTCCCACATGGGTGACAGGAGCCCAAGCATTTGGACCATCCTCTGCTGCTTTTCTAGGTGCATTAGTAGGGAGCTGTATCAGAAGTGGAGCAATGGGGAATCAAGCCAGTGCACCTACAGGATGCTGGCATGGCAGGCGGCGGCTTATCTCACTACGCCACAGTGCCAGTCCCCATATTATTCCTTTTATGGAGAATTTAAATCTAGGCAAAAGTGAACTAAAGAGTTGTGAGATGTTAACATCATGGCTACCTTTGGGGAGCAGGGAGGTGGTAGCTACCGAAGTCTGATAATGCTCTATTTCTTGACATAGATGATTCCCCCTTTGGGGAAATCCACTGAGTTGTTTGCTTGGGATTTGTGTGCTTTTCTGTGTGTGTATGTGGTTCAATTAAATATCATTTAAAAAATATATGAGTTTGGGCCGGCGCCGTGGCTTAACAGGCTAATCCTCCACCTTGCGGCGCCGGCACACTGGGTTCTAGTCCCAGTTGGGGCGCCAGATTCTATCCCGGTTGCCCCTCTTCCAGGCCAGCTCTCTGCTATGGCCCGGGAGTGCAGTGGAGGATGGCCCAAGTGCTTGGGCCCTGCACCCGCATGGGAGACCAGGAGAAGCACCTGGCTCCTGGCTTCGGATCAGCACGATGTGCCGGCCGCAGCGGCCATTGGAGGGTGAACCAACGGCAAAAAGGAAGACCTTTCTCTCTGTCTCTCTCTCTCACTATCCACTCTGCCTGTCAAAAATTTAAAAAAAAAAAAATATATGAGTTTGCTTTCCTATGTCTGATTCCACTGCCAAAAATATCTGCTAATAAATACACATATTGAGACCATGTGAAGCATCAGGACTGTGTTTAAGGGCTTTATATCAATAATCATTTTATAATTTAAATTTGGTCTTAGCACACACAGAATTTTGTTAATTTGATATAAGCAAATGTATAACTATTGGCCTTATGGCATGTACTTATATCTTGATAAAAAAATCTTTCCTTGCCCCATAATGTTTTTAAAGTTAAATCAGCACAGAGTTGGTGAAACAACTTCCAGGAAAAAAATAAATTGTTTCTTGTGTATTATAATTAGTTTAGTGCACACTTTTTTTTTTTTTTGAAGAAAAGTACAAAGTCTTTGATGTGTATGAAAAACAGTTTCTTTGCCACACAGAAACCTGTAATTAAAAAACATTTTGATGTTTGTATTGAACCTAATTTATTCCCTTCATGTGGAATAAATGACATACTTCTCACTACAAATATATCAATACTCTGGCTTTTTTAAAAAGATTTATTTATTTATTTGAAAGGCAGAGTCACAGAGAGGCAGAGGCAGAGAGAGACAGAGAGATCTTCCATCTACTGGTTCACTCCCCAAATGGCCCCAATGGCTGGAGCTTTGCCAATCTGAAGCCAGGAGCCAGGAGCTTTTTCCAGTTCTCCCATGTGGGTGCAGGGGCCCTGGGACTTGGGCCATCTTCTACTGCTTTCTCAGGCTGTAAGCTGAGAGCTGGATCAGAAAAGGAGAAGCCAGGTCTTGAACTGGCATCCATATAGGATGCTGGCACAGCAGGCTGCGTCTTCACCCACTACACCACTGTGCTGGCCCCAATACTCTGTTCTAAGGCTATTCTTGATCATAATAAAATAGAGGCTGGCATTGTGATGCAGTGTTTAACCCATCTCTTGGGATGCCCACACCACATATCGGAGCACCAGAGTCACTGCTGCTCTGCTTCAGATCCAGTTCCCTACTGGTGCACCTGGGAAACAGCAGATGCTGGCTCAGTTACTTGAGTCCCTGCCGCCCATCTGGGATGCCTGGATGAAGTTCCTGACTCGGCGGCAGCGTGCTCCACCCCATCTGTCGCAGTCATTTGGGAAGTGAACCTGCAGATGGAAGATGTTCTCTTTCTCTGTCCCTGTAACATAGCCTTTCAAATAAGTAAATAGTTATGAAGGAAGAAGGAGGAAGAAAGAAATTTTCTCGTAGAATTTTCCTCCTAGGACATATAGAGAGAAATCGTTTGCTCTAATAAACCTCAAATATAAATTTGTGGTTGCTTAAGCCAACCATTCTCTCTGTGGCTCCTGTTTATCCTATTCTCAAATAAAAACAAAAGCTGATTTATCCTTTAAAGTCATTAAGTGTTATCCTCATGGAATTATCTTTGAACAGTCACTTTATGCACACCGCACATCAGAGAAAACATTAAGTAGTGATTTCTGAGTGGATTCTGACATTTTATTGTATAACAACTTATTCTTTATTCAAAAATACCTTAAAAATCATGTCATTCCTAATTATATGCTACAGGAGGAATACAGATGTTTAAAAAAACATTCTTATGCATGGACAGTCTGTCAGCTTTCATTTGTTAAATGTTAACATGACTTACTGCAACTTTAGATTATTTTAAAAAGTATAGTAATGAAGTACCTGAGCATTTCCAAGTGTATAGTGTGATTACTGTTTTTACTACACCACACTCAGAGAAAGTTATAAGAATATGAAGAAGATTTTTTTGTTTTACTTATTTTATTTTCCATACAAAAAATGTTAAAAGTCTCTGTTTTCCCAAACAGGCCATTCAGCAATATGTGAGTCTTTTTGTGTGGGTGGCAATTTTTCTTAGTAATTTCTATTTTCTTATAATCTCTGTTGAATTGCACTCTCTTGTTTGTTATTCAAGATAATTTTAATTATATGTACTTATGTTTTGAATTATTGTATTTCTTCATTTCAAAATTAAAAAGATATAAAAGTGAATACAGGGAAAAAAAAATCACCCTCCTACATTTGTATCTGAAGCCTTACTTCTCCTCCTCCCCATGCTAAGGCAATAGAGTATCATTTCCTCGCCAACCTTTACAGAGAGATTTTAAAAAAAAGAATTTGAAATACATGAATGTTTCTGCATAATACACATTTCTCGTGACCTCTTTGAAGAGCTTTCATATGAAAGGATTTCAAAATGTTTACACCAAAATGAACTTATCTTTTAATTCCACAAAACTTTGTCCTTTTGTATGTCTGTGTGTGTGTGTGTGTGTATTTAGTGATCAAGTTATCAACACTTACAGAGAGTAAGCTCCTAAAGGTAAGAGTTTGTATCCTATGTCTTACTCATCTGTGTGGTGTTCTCATATGAATGTTTGTGTACATATATGTGTATATGCACTATATTTTGTTTTTGCTTTTTGGATAATTGCATTTATTTGCAGCAAATTCTATATTGTTACAGAAAGCTCTTCCTCTTCCACATTCCTTTGTGGCTGCATCTCTTTTTAAGATTCATTTTGTGTATTTTGAAAGGCAGAGTTAGAAAGAGAGAGTGAAACAGAGAGAGAAGTCTTCCAGCGGCTGGCTGGAATGGCTGCAATGGCTGGGCTTGTGCCAAGCCAAACAAGGAGCTTATTCTAGGTCTCCCACTCAGGTGCTGGGGCCTAAGCACATAGGTCATCTTCCGCTGCTTTACCAGGCACATTAGCAGGGAGCTGGATCAGACATGGAGCAGCTGGGACTTGAATCAGTGCCCAAAAGAGATGCCAGCATTGCAGGTAGTGGCTTTACCCACCATGCCACAATGTCGGCCCCATGGCTACATCTGTACACACCACCACATTTTCATCTCATCTTCTCTAGATGCCTAGTTAGCAGCTAATAGTTATTTTTAATATATTGCCACTATAATGTACTTATAGCCATGGAAAATATTTCATAGTTTGTAATCTTTTCTTTATTTACTACTAGCCAAGTCCAGCTGAGCACTTGGGAAGACTTCAGTATCATCTGAAGTGCTTTACTACCTCATTCAATTCTCAAACTAACTCTAGGAGCTTAGTTTTTTTTTTTTTTTTCAATCCCATTTTACAGATAAAATGAAAGTTTGATTAATTTGCCTTAAATGGGAAAATAAGTAAGTGGAAGAATCTGGATCAGAAGTGGATGATGGGGCCAACATTGTGGTACAGCAGTTTACGTCACTGCCTGTGACACTGGCATCCTATATGAGTGCTGGTTTGAGTACCAGCTCCCTGCTGATGTGCCTGGGAAAGCAGCAGAAGATGGCCCAAGGGCTTGGGCCCCTGCCACTCACCTGGGAGACTTAGAGGGAGTTCCAGGCTCCTGGCTTTAGCCTGGCCCAACCCCAGCCATTGTGGTCATTTGGGGTGTGAATTAGCTGATGGAAGATCTCTCTCTCTCTCTCTCTCTCTCTCTCTCTCTCTGTCTCTGTCTCTCTCTCTCTCTCTCTGTAACTTTCTCTGTAACTCTGCCTTTTAAATAAATAAATAAATAAATATTTTTTAAATAAAAGTGGAGGGGCTGGCACTATGGTGCAGTAGATTTATCCTCCGCCTAAGGCGCCAACATTTCATGTGGGTACTGGGTTTTAGTCCTGGCTTCTCCTCTACCAATCCAGCTCTCTGCTTACAGCCTAGGAAAGTAGTGGAAGAAGGCTCAAGTTCTTGGGACCCCGCACCCACCTGGGAGATCTCAAAGAAGTTCCTAGCTTCGGCTCAGCCCAGCCCCAGCCATTGTGGCCATTTGGGGAGTGAACCAGCAGATGGAAGACCTTTCTATCTGTCTCTCCCTTTCATTGTCTGTAACTCTACCTCTCATTTACTTTTTTTTTTTTTTTTTTTTTTTTTTTTTGACAGGCAGAGTGGACAGTGAGAAAGAGAGACAGAGAGAAAGGTCTTCTTTTTACCATTGGTTCACCCTCCAGTGGCCGCCGCGGCTGGTGCACAGCGCTGATCCAAAGCCAGGAGCCAGGTGCTTATCCTGGTCTCCCATGGGGTGCAGAGCCCAAGAACTTGGGCTATCCTCCACTGCACTCTCAGGCCACAGCAGAGAGCTGGCCTGGAAGAGGGGCAACCGGGACAGAATCTGGCGCCCTGACCAGGACTAGAACCCGGTGTGCCGGCGCCGCAGGCGGAGGATTAGCCTATTGAGCCACGGCACCAGCCGTAATAGCTAATTTTCAAATATGACCATTCTTTAGAAGTAAATTAGCAACATCTCTAAATTATTAATTACAGCTTGAAATAAGTCTTCCAACAGAGGAGAATTTGAAACAAATATTGAGAAAATGAATGGCTTAGGAATAATTCTGAAAATGGTTTGCCTATGCCTACGATTGGCAATTAAATGTAATTTGATTATTGGATTTTGAAAATGTCCATTTTTATTTTTTCCCTGCCTATTTCCTTCAGGGACAAAGATTAGACGTGTCAAAAATAACATGAAACTGGCCAGCTCCGTGGCTTAACAGGCTAATCCTCCACCTTGCGGTGCTGGCACAACGGGTTCTAGTCCCGGTCAGGGCGCTGGATTCTATCCCGGTTGCCCCTCTTCCAGGCCAGCTCTCTGCTATGGCCCGGGAAGGCAGTGGAGGATGGCCCAAGTGTTGGGCCCTGCATCCCATGGGAGACCAGGAGAAGCACCTGGCTTCTGGCTTCGGATCAGCGCGATGCGCCGGCCGCAGCAGCCATTGGAGGGTGAACCAACGGCAAAAAGAAGACCTTTCTCTCTGTCTCTCTCTGACTGTCCACTCTGCCTGTCAAAAAAAAAAAAAAAAAAAACCATGAAACAGACATTTCTCCCAAATGTTGTGGTTTGAGGAAGGATGGAAAATGTTATGAAGAAAACTTCTTTCAAATTACCCAGCCTAGTTTTGAATGTTAAAAAAGAAAAGGAAAAAAAAAAAAAACTCAGTTGCCTTAAGAACAGCAAACACAGTTTGTGGAGAGCCACTTATATCCACTTAAATTACTCCTCTCACTCTAGGTCTGCAGCTGCCCTTCAGTTTACTCAAGACGTCAAATTGTGGTCATTATGTTCTTCATGTAATGATTCCTATAATTTGCCTACATAAAATATAAAAATGAGGTGGAATTAGCATGCAGGAGTACTTATAAGTTTTTGGTCTTTGAATTGACAGATAAAGTCTACAGATGTGACCATCACAATGCAGATTCCCTGGCCCCAATCCTGACCTGTTGAAACAAAAAACCAAAGTAATGCTACTCAACTTTTAGAACCACTGCACTGGGAAGAAGGAAGTGTAGAGGTCGCTTTACTTAGGACTTCCATGTCTCTACTAAACTCAGAGAGCGATCAATGTAAGAGAAAATTCACCAGTTTAAGACTCTGGGAAAATGTATTCCATACCTAGCTCTGCTCCTTCCCAGCAGATGGACCTAATATGGGTCTCTGAAGATCTATGAATCCCAGTTCCTCGTGTGTGCCCAGGTTACCATGGGGTCAAGATGTACAGACACTGTATCTCCTGCCATAAAAATGTATGATCTTAATGCTAACCACATGCTATATTGTAATAATAAGTACTATATTTTAATAATGACATCCATGTTCATTTGCAACAGAAAAGGAGTGAATAAAAAACAAGGAAGGAAACAGATAAATACTGTTTATGAATTGATGGCAGTATTAAATATCTTTTTCCATAATTATTTGATTCTTAATTTAATAACTATTACTGTGTTACTTTCTCAAATGGAAACAGAAACCACAAATGCTTTCATTGATTAAAACTACACAAGATTCATGGTACAAAACATTGCCTACTTCTTGATGAAACTGAATTTCCACCAAATCCCTGAATGTCTTCTTTTGTTGTTCAGCATGTATGCCTTTGGGATCATGGTATCTCTTGCTTTTTATTTTAGAAAAGAAGCATGACTTTGCCTGAGATGCATGACACATACAATCACAGCCCTTGGGAAATTAAAGGGTTTTCTAGAGACATCACTAAAGAGTACTGACTGAAACAATTCCTAGATGATGTGAAATGCTAGATACACCAAGGCTAGAAGCCATCAGAGTGAACAGGCAAGGTGAATATCTGTCACTGGTTGCTCACACTGATCAAATCATTGCCGACTCAGTGCACAAATCTGTGGAGTGCAGGAGCCCCTTATCGTTCATGGGCTTCAAGGTCCACGTAACAACGAAGAAACAGGATCAAGTAATGAAGGCACCATCCAGGATCCGAATCCTATGTCATTCTATCAGCATAAAATAAAGATGCTTCAGTTGACAACAAAGGTTGAGAGGAAAAATAGAAAGGAAAAACGTGAAACTGTGAAGAAAGGGAAGTTGTAAAACCAAAGTGCCATATGTTGCTGCAGTTGGAGAGAGAGAGAGAAGAAGATGCAGCAGCTTAGTTTAAGGCCAGAGGAGCCTCATGGTGAAACATGAGGACTTCAGAGCCAGGTGGCCTTTATCAGAAACCCAGTGCTGCATTTCTGGGAGTGTGGCCCTGAACCAGCGACTTAGCCAGTCTGTTTCATTTACATTATCTGTAAAATGGGAATTGCACCAGCAACAGCCTGCCACACAGAAGCACCAAATGTTAACTGTTATCAGTAGTGTTAAACGTGTCACACAATTGATACTCAAAGTGACCAAGAATAGTTTATGACACAATAGGCACTTGACAAATGATCGTTGAATCTAATTCAAGGAGTAAACATTTTCAGTATCTGTTACGACAGTGGGATTTGGTGCAGCAATGAACAGCCTTCTCTGTTATTTTTCTATTATTTTATATTTGGAGTCACAGACTCTTAAGATTTGCTGGAAAAATCAGTCAACTGCAAAATTTGAAAATAAATTCACATCTGAAATTTTAATAAATCTAAATGAGAAGCAAAATGTATTTCCTTCACTGATCTACTTTATTCTCACTCAAAGTTAAGCTAAGCATATATTTCTTTTTTTTTTTTAAAGATTTATTTAAAAGAGTTATGGGGAGAAGGGAGATAGGGAGAGAGAAAGAGAGAGAGAAAGAGATTTTCCATCCACTGGTTCAACTCCAGATGGCCACAATGGCCCCGAGGCTGGACTAGGTAGAAGCCAGGAGCTTCTTCTGGGTCTCCCTCATGGGTGCAGGGGCCCAAGCACTTAGGCCATCTTCTGCTGCTTTCCCAGGTGCATTTGCAGGGAGCTGGATGGAAAGTAGAGCAGCTGGGACTAGAACCAGCACCCATGTAGGATGTTGGCATTGCAGGCAGTGGCTTAAACCATTGTGCCAGCGCTGACCTCAGCTCCCTCGTTTGTGGAACAGGCAGAGGGAAGGCCAAGGAATGGGTTCCCACAAGAAGGGAAGAGATGCAAAGTTAAACTGAGGCTCTAGCTTTTGCTTGTTGTCAGCACCACCTGTACATAAATGTATGCACACACAAGCACTGGGGAGCTCTCTGACATGGAATTAAAAACAAGAGCGCTCCTATATCATGAAACAAATTACAGTTTATGTATGTTTGTGTTTTTACAACAGAACTGGCTTGTACTTGTAGAAACAAGTGTATCTGCCAGAGAATCAAGGAACTTAAATTCTCCACTCTGGGGAAGCAAGTATGCAAAACCAGCAAGATTCTTCCTGTTTTCCTCAGCACAGAGCTGGGCTTCAAGAACTTTTCAAAATAAGCTGTCAGGCTTTGGCTGACTTCTACTCCACCTGTGAGCGCTTTCACACAACCTGCAGCTGTCCAGGAATAACCAGCTCCCTGAAGCACCCTGTGACCTAAAACTCATTTGTTCCTTTTACCTCCTTTCTAAGAGGGACTCCACCTAACGGCAGAATCAACTGAAACAATCAACAGTAAGGTAAGGTGCCAACATCACGTAGTGGACAACCCTCTCAGACATTTATATTTTAAGACACAAAGCTTAAAATATCAAATCAATCTTTTAACTGGTAGGATTTCAGGCAGAATAACAGAAAAGTAAAAAATAAAAATCAGGTCATAGATACATATTGGGAAATGGGGCTAGGTTTTTATCTCAAATGTTTATACAGCTCCTTTGGGTTCTTTCTGCTTTCCAAGGCTGTCTCTGTTTATCTAAAATGTCCCATCCAGAATTTTTTTAAAAACACCAATGGTTGTGAAGATCCCTCCTCTCTCACCCAATGAGAGAGAAGAGTTTTAGGAAGGCAGATGTCATATCATAGAGAGAAAACAGCATACCAGGGTGTAACATCAGAGGGAGGAGTCTCAAACTTAACACCAGTACATTACTGTCCACAATAATATAGAGTAAGTTATTATGTTATAAAAATATACAATAAAATATTATAAGAAACTCTGAATTGACTGAAGCTTGACAATTCTCTTAAGTAAACAGACTAAAATAAAGCCATATCTGTTGGCTAAATTCCATCAATCTTTTTTAACTCTCTTTGATTTTTCCTCCTGGTTTTCTGTTATCCTTTCTGCAGGTCGCTTCTTCAACCCCTTCATCTTCCTGGTTTGTAGTTTGCTTAGGTCTTGCTTCTGCATATGAATCCTTCCGTAAGTTGTACCAAAAGTATCATGGGAGATATTTTTCTTCTTCTTTGGCTTGAGAGCTTTGGGCATTTTCATGGATAATTTATAAAGGTCATCGGATGCTAAGTGCGTCCTCCTCAGAACCAGATCCAGTGAGGGTCCCATCTCTTCTAATTCAATCCGAGGCGTTCTGCAACCAGATTTCTTCAAGAGCAACTTATAGCTTCGAAAGTAAATCTTCCCGTTCAGGGCAGTGAAGTGCAGAACATACTCCAACCCAGCCAGGCGAATATTTGGTACTGTGGGGCCTCTGAAGAAATCAATAAGAAGACTTTTTAGTCTTCTATAGTCTTCTGTTGCATCAAAATCATCACCAGCAAATATCAACATGGGTTTCGTGCCCTCAGGACATTTACTATTCTTAATATCTTTTAGAGAGACAAACTTCTCAATTCCTAATTCAATCATATCCAGCACGTGGTAGTCATACATACGACCCAGAACTAGATTATTAGGTCGCTTCTTATTATGGGAGCCAAACATGAATAAAGAACAATCTGACTTCTTTGAAAAGAATTCCAGTGATGTCTGATCTTCAAATGGTCTTGTAATATTTTTCTTTTTATACAGTATACCATATGGTTTTTTCAGTGCATACACATCTCTAAGCACTTGTGTTACTGTTGCATTTGCGTTGCCTCCTTTAATCAGCATGGCATTTTTAATATTTTCACTCAGCTTCGGTTCTCTCTTCTCAAGGAACCTCTTGGCCCTTTTTGTTTTGGGACTATCCGATCCAAAGGGTCCATCGCCACTGCAGCCAAGCCAAGAAAGCACACGTGCAGCTCGCGGTAACCGGAGACAGCCGCGAGCCGCCAAGCATATATTTCAATTAATTACTCTTATTCTAGGATTATATAAATACTAAAAGATAGCAATGAATTTTAAAATCCTGGTGAAGTGGTTGTATTTACTATTCCATTTCGTTTAGCTTTTTAAGATTACAGTCATAATTCAAAGTCCTCTGAGTGAATCTGTGACATTTAAGATGTAGCTATTTAGGAGCAAGCATTTAGCCTGGTGGTTAAGAGGTCCACATCCTACATCGGAGTGGCTGGGTTGGATTCCCAGGTCTAGCTCCTGACTCCAGTTTCCTGATTTCAGATTCTGGGAGGCGGCACTGATGGATCAAGTTCTTGGGTTTCTCCCGCCCACCACAGAGATGTAGACTTCATTTCTGACAGCCAGCTTTGGCCCCAGCCAAGCACGTAGCCTTTGTAGGCATCTGGGGAGTGAACCAGAGAATGGGAGCATGCCCTCTCTCTGTCTCTCTACTTCTCAAATAAATAAATGAAAACTTTTAAATAAAAAGAAATTAAATTAATCATTGTGGGATATGTAGGCTAGCAATTAACCAGGAAGGGATTTTTTTTTCTTTTTATTAAGGAGAAAAACTGGATTTTGAGTCCTGCATCTCAGTTATATAATTTTGCAGCTAAAAAACATTGCTATTGAAATATTTCATCTGATTCATCCAGAGCATTTTTAGCGAAGAGGGATAAGTATAACTAGTTTGTTGCCTGTGACTTGACTGTATACATACACTGTGCGACACTGAAGGGAAAGAGGGAAGAACAGAGCCTTCTGCCTCCTGGCCACAGGGTGTGAACACTGCAGGGACTCTACCACTATATGTCACACTGTTATTTAATGATCATGGGCTGAATTCATCAGCATTAACGTTTGAGACTGACAAGGATTCAAAACATGATTGATTTGGCATTAAGAGAATACCAAAGGAACATTGGCATGGCACCTGCTACGCCTTTCCAAGGACATAATCAGGAGATAGTTGGACAACCCACACCACCCACAGTTCCCAGGTGGCTGGAAAAGAAATGGATCATTACTGGATAGCCTTGCAGAATTTCAGGATGTTTGAAACAAACTGTCCGTGACTATGTTTCAAGTTTAGAGACATCCAGGAGTCCACTCTTTGACATTTAAAACAAGAGTTTAGTTAAATCATTTTCATTGGAAGAAAGTGACCAAAATGAGGTGGAGGCAGAACAATTTCTAGTGTTTTTGCTGCTGCTACTGATGTGTTATTTTACTGTGTTCTTGGGAGAGGAAATATTTTTATTTGGATATTTAAAGTGACCATATTCTTGATTTACATAAGAAACTACATAATTTTATTTACACCTAAGTTCAACATAACTAGGGCTCCCATAATTATTAATAGAAATGTGTTGTACTTTTTGATAAAGTTAATAGATTTCAGTCTCTTTACACATGTATTTGGTCATAAGTTGACAATTTTTATAGGCATCACTGATTTTGATACAGAAGAATTAAGAAAATGAATTAATTGGAGAGCGGCAAGATGGCGGAATAGGCAGGGAGCACACTATTAGTCCGGGGGGGGGAGAAAGTTTAATATAAGTGGAGATACTGCAGGGTCAAGGAAGAGTAGGGGAAGAAACAGCAGAAGAAACTCTTCCGGAACTAGTGATTCACAGTGGACCTGCGTGGAGAGCGTGGGAGCCCAAGTTCGGGACACCAGCGGCAGACTCAACACACCAGCACTGGAACGTGAGGTGAGCTGAACCTCAATAGCCTGAGACACCAGCGGGCAAGCGGAAAGAGGAGACTAGAGGGAATGAGGCTTGAAACTCCATGGGGAAAAGTTCACCAGGCTAACTAGAAGAGAGATAGGAAAAAAATAAAAAAAGTGACCAATACAGACACAAGTTTCTCTCTCTCCGCTCACCTCTCAAAGGCGAGCAAGACAGAGCAGGCGCTATTTTGGACATACGTCATAAGCAGGGCAACCTCAGGTCTGCACCAGCCCTGAGCCTAGCAGAAAAACCTGACTCTGGGGGGAGGGGTGAAATAACAGGAGATTAGCATCTAACTTGGCAACCCAGTGGGAGACTGCAGGAGAATTGGAGCCCACACTGAGGGCAGCAGAGATTCCCTGTGTGGTCCTTGGGAAAGAGCTTCCGATCTCTGGCTCCTGTGGGTATATTATTTGCCTGCTGACTACCTCCAATTACGTTCAGCTGTGTGGAATTACTTCCCTTTTAAATCAAAAAAAGAAAGAGAGATTTACCATACGTAACCTGGGAGTGTCATCTTTGACACACCCTCAACCCTGAGGAACCAAACACAGCTCTCAGTCCACACTCATCTCAAGCCTCTAAGGCTCCACTGAAAGCAGACAATCCATTTAATATAGAGCCATAGCGTAACAAGAAAAAACACCACGGTGAAGAAACCAAATATCTCCAACATGCCAAACAACAAACGCAAAAACCAAGCTAACAAGAACAAGGAAGACACTATGACGCCCCCAAATGAACAAGACACCCCAATTCAAGATTATGAAGATGATGAGATCGAAGAAATGCAAGAAGCGGATCTCAAAAAATTGATAAGAACATTAAGAAGTTCTCAAAAACAAATTCTTGAACTACAGAAATCCTTCATGGACAAGATAGAAAATCTCTCTCGTGAAAGTGAAATATTAAGGAGGAATCAAAATGAAATGAAACAACTAGTGGAACAAGAAACTCTGATAGTGACGAGGAATCATAATGAAATGAAGAATTCAATGGATCAAATGACAAACACATTAGAGAGCCTTAAAAACAGAATGGGTGAAGCAGAAGAGAGAATATCAGACTTAGAAGACAGAGAACAGGAAAGGAAACAGGCAAACCAAAGAAAAGAAGAGGAAATTAGAAATCTAAAAAATATTGTCGGGAATCTACAGGATACTATTAAAAAACCCAACATTCGGGTTCTAGGAGTTCCTGAAGGCATGGAGAGGGAGAAAGGATTAGAAGGCATTTTCAGTGAGATACTAGCAGAAAATTTCCCAGGTTTGGAGAAGGACAGAGGCATCTTAGTACAGGAAGCTTATAGAACCCCTAATAAACATGACCAAAAGAGATCCTCACCACGACATGTTGTAATCAAACTCACCACAGTGAAACATAAAGAAAAGAGCCTAAAATGTGCAAGAGAGAAACGTCAGATCACTCTTAGAGGATCTCCAATTGGACTCACAGCAGACTTCTCATCAGAAACCCTACAAGCTAGAAGGGAATGGCGAGACATAGCCCAGGTACTAAGAGAGAAAAACTGCCAGCCCAGAATACTATATCCTGCAAAGCTCTCATTTGTGAATGAAGGTGAAATTGAGACTTTTCATAGCGAACAGAAACTGAAAGAATTTGTTGCCACTCATCCTGCCCTGCAAAAGATGCTTAAAGATGTCTTACACACAGAAACACAGAAACATGGTCACCAATATGAAAGAAGGTAAAGGAAGGAAACCTCACAGCAAAAGATCACAGGAAGCTCAATTTCTCTTTGACATAGAATTATACTCTGATGCTCTGTTAAAGCAATGTGTTAAAGTAATCTATTATGTTCTCTTGATGTCTGTTAAATTCTAATTGTTCAAAAACAGCTGAATTTTTATTAAGAGCTATGGGTTATTTAAATATGTGCTTTTTTCAAAAATTTGAATAATCACCTTGTAACAATGATCAAATTTGGTCTATGTTATGTCATGATTTTAAGAAATCTTATTTCAACCAGATATTTTGGATTTTGAGCCTTCTTGGCATTCTTGACAGGCATTCAAAAAATCAAAGTTTCAAACAATCTGGTCTCTAAAATTTCCAGTAAATCCTGGACTTTGGTTTTTCCAGTTTGGGCCCAACTGAAAAAATCGAAGGACCTATGTCTCTCATCTTATAGAGACACCAACTAATCAGTCTATCTGGAGTATATTAGAAGGACTGTCAAGATGTGATGTGGTACCAGACTTTAAGTTTCTATAATGGAAAATGCTATTAATACAAATGTTTGAGAATTAAAAAGTCTAATGATCTTGTGTTACTAGACATGATAGTTATCTTAATGAGAAAGCCCCAGAGGCCTAAAGGGTTAAATACTTGTAAAATCCTACAGGTGCTTTCAAAAATACTGTGAAGTAAGCAAGTGCCTCTTCTTGGTTGATGAGTTTATAATTTTAAACATGGCAATTTAAAGTCTTTTGTCATCCACAGTTATATATGATGTGCTGCTCATAAAACTAAAGCGTTGTTGATTCTGTGTTTAGCTGTCCTCCTATAGGTTCCTATGGACTTTTTCCAGCCACTTTTATTGTATTCAGTACTTTGGGATGGCTCTGTAAACAGATGAAGCCAATAATGTATTCACAGTACCAACTGAGAGAAAGTATGGTTAACTGAGATTACTAAAAACAAAAAGCAATTCAAATCAATTGGCAATCTACAAAAAGAGTTAAAGATTTTAAAAGCTATTATTAAAATTGCTATATTGGTCTATTATGCTATATTATATGTGTGTACATATTGTATGTCCACATGGGGAAATTTTATTAAGAGTTTTATTTTAAATGGCGTATAGATAAGATTGTCCATAAACTTAAGCTGCTAAAATCAATCAAAGATACATTTTAATTTGTGGGACCTGAATCTGTGTATCATATGTTTTAGACTTGTTGGTAGAAAGAAACTAAAAACATTTTAGATGGTTGTGCTTAAGTTTACTGGCTAAACAAACTATACCATGTTAGATATTTAAGAGGTGTTTTCAAATACATGATTCTTAAAATTTATAGAAGGCATTGGACCTTCTGGTAAATGTTTTCTTAAGTTGTTATCTAATGGTTGAAACGGTTTGCTAAGTATTCATGTAATATTGCTATTGTCAGCAAGCGATCTAGGACTTGCTCCCTCATTTCTCTATTCTAAGCCCAACTTGTTCTTTCATTTCTCTATTCTCTTCAAGGTAGGAAACTAATTCTATTATGAAGGAATCTGTAGGACACACAATTTAATCTTTAGACCTTATAAAAGAGATGGCTAACATTTTTCTGTAATAGCATAGCCAAAATAAGAACTTAAATAATAATCTCATAGCTAGATTCACTTCGCCATCAGCGAAGTATACAGTAAGTAGAAAAAACCTCCCTTTCAGACCAAAGGGAAAGAAAGTTTTAAAGTGAGAATATAATTTTCCTCATGGGCATTGTCTACCTTAGAAAAACTACTACAGAACATGCCTGTGACTATAGACTTGTAGTTCAGGCCACTGAAGATTAGAGATGGGACTTGGGCACTCCCTTGACTTGCATCCTCTGGTCTGCTTTAACACAAACCAGGAGGAAAAGAAAGCTCGGCATCAGAAGCAATGGGTGGCAGGCCTATTAATGGCTGATCTGTACAGTGATCTGCCCTCAAGGAGACCCAACAGGCCAGTCCACTGCAGTGGCTTTCAATGTGGTAAGCCTGGGCTTCAGCAGAAGTCAGCTTGTGAAGAGCCCTGGCAGCTCTGCCAAGAGTTGGATCACTGGAAATGGACCTGCCCTGGAGTCGAAGGATGCCCAGGTCAGAGCCACAGATCTTATTGGCTCTAAGCTGAAAAGCCCTTCACTCAGCCCAACTTCCAAAGTGACCACTGCAGCTGAGGGGATGGTCAAGTAGGGTCAGCAACATTGCAGGCAGAACTGTAAATTTCTTGTTAGAGATGCCCCCTGCCTTTACCTGGCCAGCTCTCCTCCCAGCCCAGCCAAGTAATGAAAGTCAACAGAGTGCCTTCCCCTAGGAGGTTCACACCTCCCTTAGGATATACCCCATGTGAAGAGATAGATAGGTCTGGGCCTCTGAATTTACAAGGCCTAAAGCCCACCAGATTATTATCAAGCCCCTTCTATCAGGTTCTATTTGCCTCTCAATCAGAAAAATTACTTGTAGCTTAGACAGCACCTTTCTTAGCTCCTCTAATAATGACTCTGTCCTTTGTTCTAGGCCCTGTCTAGTGCACTTGGGCCTCATTCCTTTGTAATCATAACCTCTACTCTACCACCAATGGCTCTACTCCCAACCTGTGTGTACTGATAGTCCTCTTCCCCACTTAATGCTGTATAATTGTTCAAACCTGGTAAATGCCACTCTTAGGATCATTGGTTACTATCCTCACTCTGTCTTTTATGAACTTGTCTAAATATGATCAGAGTCGGCAGACTTGGAAGGCTTCCATAGCCTTGGCAACTCATGACGACAGCCTAGGATGGTTACTGGCGCCATAAACTAGAGTGTCAATTTGTTGGGTCAACAACAAGAGCCACTGTGCACTTTGCTCCTCATGTGGGATCTCTGTCCTTAATGTGCTGTCCATTGTGATTTAATGCTATAACTAGTACTCAAACAGTATGTTTCACTTTGTGTTTCTATGTGGGTGCAAACTGTTGAAATCTTTATACTAAATTGATCTTCTGTATATAAAGAGAATTGAAAATGAATCTTGATGCAAATGGAAGGGGAGAGGGAGCGGGAGAGGGGAGGGTTGCGGGTGGGAGGGAAGTTATGGCAGGGGGAAGCCATTGTAATCCATAAGCTGTACACTGGAAATTTATATTCATTAAATAAAAGTTAAAAAAAAAAGAATGACCCAATAAACAGATAGTAATGCCTTAAAACCCCTGAGCACTTCTGGAAAGCGAGTGTCCTGTTTGGGCACTCTGCCTGCGCTCCTCTTGGACCACATGCTTTTCTGTCACTTGCCAATCAAATAAAAGTTTCCTCCTCTTTGAAAAAAAAAAAAAAGAAAATGAATTAATCTATATAAAAATGAGTTAGACATAACTATGGGCAAACAATGATCAGACTGATTTACAATGGGTAATTTCATGGTAGTTTAAAAGATGAAAAGCATACAGTATTCACCAAAAAAAAAAAACCACATTTTTTATGTACATGTAAAAGTTTCCTCTCCTCTTCAAGTGTATTCCATACTTTATAACTCACTTTAAAAATAACAGATTTTGGGCTGGTGCTATGGCAGAGTAGGTTAATCCCCTGCCTGAGGTGCCGGCATCCCATATGGCATGGGATCCTGTCCCAGATGCTCCTCATCTGATCCAGCTCCCTTCTTATGGCCTGGGAAAGCAGTGGAGGATGGCCCAAGTGTTTGGGCCCCTGCACCCATGTGGTAGACCCAACGGAAGCTCCTGGCTTTGGACTGGCTCAGCTGCAGCTGTGGCAGCCATTTGGGGAGTGAGCCAGTGGATTGAAGACCTCTCTCTCTGCCTCTCCCTCTCTCTGTCTATAACTCTGCCTCTCAAATAAATCGATTAAAATCTTTAAAAATAAACAGCTTTATTGAAATAGAACTGATTTACCCTAAAATTCATCTTCTTAACATTTTATACAATATTAAAATTGCGCAGTCACTATCACCACTATTTAATTTCAGAAAAATTTAATCAGCCATTATTTCATCAGCCAATATTTTCTTTTTTTTTTTTAAAGAATTCCATTAAATATTTGCTGAACAAATGCAGAATAATGTAACTAAGGGTTGTTTCAACCTGAAGATATACTAAATAGCTTCAAATATTTGGAGGGCTATCCCACAGAGAATGAAAGACGTGTTCAGGGATTCAAGAAGCAGAACTTCAACAAAGGGATGCGCCACGAGGTTGCAGGACAGCTGTCCAGAGTACATGGCTCCTCTTAGTAGGTTCATTCCTCAAGGTGCATTCTACACTTTTCCCTTCTTCTAAAGGAGGTCTGGCAACTTTGTACTTCTCATGAACATCTTCCGTTGCATTTTCCTGGCAAGCCCTCCACTGCCTGCAAGGGATATACTCAGCTATTGGAAAAAAATGTGATGTTATCAAGTGGGTTGACTAAGGAGACGATTTATTGTTCCTTGGCTGTTTTTCGGTGTTCCACATTAGTGATTCTTCGGAGGCAGGGAGAAAAGAGAGCATATTCTCCAACGACGATGAGTCACAATCTCAAGCAGTCCAGGGATGCCTGTGGGGACAGTCCTCCTGAAACCCCAACCAGTCCTTATGACTGTCAGCCAGGGATACAGATGGGAGTGTGGCGTGTGCTGGGCCAGGGAAAAGCCTGCTGACAGGACTGTTCTCAATGAAGCCAAAAGCTTATTTTGAGTCACTAGGAAATAGAAACTGCATAATACTGACAGGCTCTATCCAAATTGCTAAATATTACAAAATGAGAATTGTTTCAATGACTACTCCCCATGTTTGAGGGACAGGTATATTTAATACACTTTATATTATACATATATTTTGTTACATACTCAGTAAGAAATGCTGAGGTGCTTAATCTAGGCAATAAATTGAAAATAAAAAGTTTAACGTTTCTCTGTGTGTAGGTTTATAGGATACTAAACGTGGATCTTGAACTCAGTGATCAATCGGTTTTCCAGGAAAGCCACATAATCAGTCAGTCTGGCTAGCTGCTGCTTGTTAGGGATCAGAGGGGCCAGGGCAGGTTCTGATAAGGAAATAAATCCATTAAAGGAAACATCTAGGGCCCCTGCACCTGGCTTCCTGGGCAGCACCATCCTCCTGGCGGAGTCGGCTTGCCAATCTTGCTCCAAGACACTTTTCACAGCCTCTTGCACAGAAGGTCAACAAAGGCTGCGAGTCATCAGTGATTGGTGAGGTGTATGCTTGAGAGACCAGCGCAAAGGCTCTGCTTGCATCTCTCAGTGAATCTACTGTCTGTCCCTGTGTTTGTCTCTTCTGATATTTCATATAAACTGAACTATGTAATATATGGCCTTTTGTGACTTCCCTTTTTCACTTAGCATAGTGTTTTGAAAGTTCTCTCATGCTGTGGCATGTATCATTATTTCACTCCCCTTTGTCATCAAATGGCTCTTTTTATTTACAGATAATAATCAAATTCATACATATATCTCATTTTGTCTACCCTTTTGTCAGCTGATGGACATGTGGGTTGTTTCCACCTTTTGGTTCTTATGCATAATGCTGCTATGAGCATTACATTTAAGTTTTGTGTGGGTATATATTTCCATTCTTTTGGCACATAGCTAGGAGTGGGTCTTACTAGATCTTATGATAACTATATATTTAGCATTTTGAGAAGTCTGTAAGCTATTTTCCAAAGTGGCTCCCACCAGCAATGCATGAGGGTTTCATTTTTCCACATCCTTGTCTCAGTGCTTGTTATTATCTTTTTAATTTATCCATCAGCACTGGTAATGAAGTGGTGTTTTGTTGCTGTTTTGATTTGTATTCCCTTAATAATTAACTGAGTATCTTTTTATTTGTTTATTAGAAATGCATGTATATATATATTATATATATGTAATTTCTTTCATATATATATATGTAAATTCTTTTCTTTTTGCTGCAGTGTCTTGGCTTTCTATGCCTGAAATGCTCTTATGGGCTTTTCACCCAGATCTGAATGCCTTAAGGGATGATTCTGAGGTCGGAGTGCTATTTAGGGCATTTGTCATTCTATGAGTCTGCTGTGTGGCCTGCTTCCCATGTTGGATCATTCTCTCCTTTTTAATTCTATCTACTGTTATTACCAGACACTTGGTCTTATTTATGTGATCACTTTGACACTATTTTATAAGTTTCAATGTGTACGTCTTGCATTTATTTTGTCATATTTATTCCTAATCATTCTTTGTTGATATTAAAAATGGAATTGTTTCCTCGATTTTATTTTTGTATTGCTAATTGTCAGTGTATAGAAATGCAATTGTTTTTTATATATTAATCTTATACCATGTAACATTGTTGGACACATATTGGTTTTTTTTCTTTAGTGAATCCTTCAGGATTTTCTATATGAAGTTAATATCATCTGCAAAGACAGATAATTTTGTTTCTTCCTTTTCAATTTAAATATCTTTTATTTCACTTTCTTGTCTACTTGACCTCATGCACAGCCTTGAACAGAAGTGAGACTTATCTTGTTCCAAAATTTACAATGAATAAATCCAACCCACACACAGGTAGGAAGTTGAGGGGTACTGATATGAAACTCAGCAGTCTAGCTCTGTTTGGGAATGTTAGAGCAATAGATGCAGTTTCAGAAGTTTCTACATCAAGATGTTTTTATTTTCTATGCTTCTTTTTGCTTAAAGATTTAACTCTACCTGAGAGGTAGAGTTACAGACAGAGAGAGCAAGAGACAGAGAGAAAGGTCCTCCATCCAGTGGTTCACTCCCCAGATGGCTGTAATGGCCAGAGCTGAGATGATCAGGAGCCAGGAACTTCCTCCAGGTCTCCCATGTGAGTGCAGGGAACCAAGCACTTGGGCCATCTTTCACTGCTTTCCCAGGCCATAAACAGAGTTGGATCAGAAGAGGAGCAACTGGGCCACAAACTGGTGCCCATATGGGATGCAGGCACTGCGGGTGGAGGCTTAGCCCACCACGCCATAGCATTGGCCCCTATTTTCTGTATTTCAGTTGTCATTCTTCCAATGCCGGTTTTAATTATGAAAATTTACCAGGATGAAAGTCTAAATTAATAGGCTATCTGGCAGTGAAGTGTTCCTAACTAGTGAAGCTGTCAGTATTTATTTGCATTCACTGACAGAGATTTGAAAGAGTATTGTGGGTGGGGGCAAGATCTGGACTTTGTCCATATCTAGCATTCAAAGCAACACAAGTTTTGTAGGGGACCCCAGCAGTGGCCGTGTGCATGGGAGATGATGGGTTCCTGAGGCTGGAGTTACTGGGAGGTATGACAGCATGTCACACATTTGTTCAGTCTTTGCAGGAGGCTCTGGAGATCAATTAAGGCAGAGGAGTGAAAGCTAATTGTGCAGCACAGCTCCAGGTAGCAGTTCTGCTGCATCTTGTGCATCGTGCAGGAGAGGACTGTGCAGGAGTTGAGAGAACTGTTTCCTTTGACTCTGCCGTACGTCGGCATGTCAACAAACTTGTAGACCCAAATGGACATTCAATAGAGGAGGCCCCTCTGGCAGGCGTGCCTAGCCCAGTACATTGTGACAAAGACCAGCAAGCAGTCCTCTGGGCGTTCAGGTGGAGATGAGGATGGGAAATGTGCAGGCAGGCAGCTGAGTGCTTAGGGATTAGAGGGCTTGTGTGGGTGTCTGGCTGTTTCATGTGTAGGCTGATGAAGCTAGGACATGTAGGTTACAAGATTTAAGAAGACCAATAAGCTATGAAATACCACAGCACAGTCACCCACTTGCCTGTACAAATTAGCTCCTGTGTAAAATGAGTGACTGCTTCCTGAAAAAGCTTGGTGCTGAATGGTTTATGCTGCCCTAGAGTTATTTGAAAGTACCAAATGAGGGCAGGGTTGTGCTGCAGTGTGTTAAGCAGCCTCCTGCAATGCAGAAGGTGGCATCCTATATTGAGGTACCAGCTGAAGGCCCTGCTCCTCTCCCTCCACTCCAGATTCCAGTGCATTCTAGGAGTCAGTGGATGATGGCTCAAGTACTTGAGTCCTTGCCAACCATGTGGGAGACCAGGATGGGATTCCTGGCTGCTGACTTCAGCTAAGCTCAGACCTGTCTATTGCAGCCATTTAAGGAGTAAACAAGTGGATGAGGGGCCAGCCCAGTGGCTCAGCAGGTTAAACCCCTGGCCTAAAGTGCCGGCATCCCATATGGCCACTGGTTCTAGTCTCGGCTGCTCCTCTTACAATCCAGCTCTCTTCTGTGGCCTGGGAAAGCAGTAAAAGATGGCCCAAGTCCTTGGGCCCCTGCACCCACATGGAAGACTCAGAAGAAGCTCCTGGCTCCTGACTTGGGATCGGCTCAGCTCCAGCTGTTGCGGCCATCTGGGAAGTGAACCAGTAGATGGTTCTCTCTCTGTCTTCTCTCTCTGTCTCTACCTCTCTCTGTAACTCTGTCTTTCAAATAAATAAAATAAATCTTTAAAAAAAATAAATAAATAAATCAGTGAATGAAAGGTCTCTCCCCCACCCGTTGCTCTGCCTTTCAGATACGTAACCAAATATTTCTTTAAATATACCAAATAAAATCAAATAAATTATTATTGTAAACAAAACTGTTCATTAAGTCTGTCTACAGTCACTACTAATTAAATGCCTCTGGAGATGAGAGAGATAAACACAACTGAAGGCTGAATACATATGGAAATATCTCCATTAAGAAGTTTCAAACCCACTGAACCAGACTGCAACTGATGACTTGATCATGATATTTGTCAAGTTAATGTCTGAAGACTTTAGTCTGTGAAAGATAGTAAAGCAGTTATGCAAATTTATGCATAAAAATAAAATCCCATATGTGCCTAGAGGGAGAGGTTTCCAGCCAAAATGCTAATGATATGAAATAATAATACTTAGCATTCCTACAGATCTTAATTCAAAGAGCTCAAAATGTACTACAAAAATATTATCTGCAAAATGAGAATAGATAATACTGTTTTTCTCTTATAAATTTCAAAAGTGATTACATTTTAATTGAGCAAAAATACATAAAGAATAAAGTCTTGAAAGGGAAAATATCTCAATAAAGCTTTCAGGATTTTATAACACCTCAGATATCCAGTTGAATCAAATGCATGATGAAAATGGTACGGAAAGTTGGACATTATAAACATTTGAAGAATGAATCTAATCAAAAGCATCATTTTAAGTTATCAATAAACACTAAATTATTTTTAATACTATGAGTTCTAGGTTATGTGAACAAAATATGACTGCTGCCTTTAGAAGTTTAGGGACTACTGGAGGAAGTGAAACAAGTAACTAACTTTGTAGGCAGCCCATAAACAAGTCATAGACAAGTCAAGGTCAGTCTTGGCTTGTGGAATTCCTGGGATGAAAAAAAGTCACCTACTCCCATGCTGAAGGAGAATGATCAAACAAGAACACTCCACTAAAATTAACTATGTTATGATTGTGTTGCAGAAGCCTGATAAGTTGCTTGCCTGTGTTGTTAACTTCTGTGTTGCCTTGAGCTGCAGCTGGTTATGTATAAAATATCGCTGAGATGCTGGAATAAACGAGCCTTGACCAGACTTTTGTCTTGGCTCCATTCTCTGCGCCCTTGTCCCTCTTTTCATTCCCACTCCGTCCTTCAGGTTCCGTTTGACTGATGCGGCTGGCCCGCATCATAACTCTGACATTAGCCGGATGTTCCAAGCTAAACACTGCTAAAGGAGGTGCCAGGAGAAAAAAAAATAAGATAGTTACATGAGATGGATGGGAAGAGCAACCAAGTCAGATTTTGAAACAGTATAGGACTTTGCAGGTCTATACTGGAGGACTTAACTTGAGGAGTAATGAAATAACATTAAGGGAAGGGAAGACATATGAAAGAGATCAGGATCTACCACCTCAAATATGCCACTTTGGTATAAGAATTATTTTGAACCCATGGCATTTGAGTGCCTGCAATCCCTTATCTGCTTGAAAGCAGAGGCTCCCATAAGAACCCATTTGCAGTCAATACTCTCCCCTGGAGAAACTCTAATCTCCTCCCAGATAAGAGAAGTTGGCCTGGCATCCAAACAGACACTGTCACAAAGATTGTCCTATCTGTTCTCCTAAGGGCCCATGTCTCTTTCCAAAGTCTTCTCTTTTTCCGCAAATTCCCCTCTCACTTCCTTTACCTTACTAATTTGAGTCTGTAGACCCCAAATCAAATTCTAACCACTCTTTGGAGTTTCTCACCACTGAATGCCTCCATGCATATGGATGCTTAATGCACAGTAGGTAAGCATCTGCTTGTGTGGTGTCTGCCTTTGGTCAATCTAATTGACGCAGCCTCCATTGACTGAGTTGATATGGGTAGAGGAACAAGAAATTCTCCCCTGCGTGGACTAACTGGGAAGTGCAGAAAGTGAAATGGTGGGAACTGGCTGAAAAGGCAGGTTAGATTCATCACACAAAAAAATTGTTTTCTTCGGGGAACCACAAACTAGAGTGCTTGAGAACGGCAGCCACAAAATTATGTGTGATATATCTGTTCTCATAAAGCCATTATTAATAAGTCAGGCAGGAAAGACAGGAATAGAAGCAGTTTGAAGTAGGGGAGATGATCATGTTAGTTCTGGACATAAAATTGCATACAAACTGTTAGTGTGAGATCTCAGAAGTTGTTTCCTTACCCCCTACCTACCTCCTTTCTTTGGTTTGGTAACCCTGAGAATCCTGTATGTAACCTAGTTATTTGCTATGCCCAAATGAACACAGTGATTCAGTTGTATTATAAGGTACTGATGTTCCGAGTAGATGTGTATCAGGAGGCTGAAAATGTGAATATAGACATCACAAGACAGTGGAGAGTTAGACTTAGAGATTTGAAGCTCTTTCTCATAGAATTTCAAAGAGGATTCCATTGTGTTGAATGGACAGATAACAGTAAAGAGTGAAGGCAAAAGGTAAATTCTACAGTGAAAGATACTTACACATGGAAAATAAGAAGGCCTGATTCTAACCAGCTGAAAGTTACTTGGCGTAGAATTCCTGACCCAGGTGCTTCACTCTTTTTGTAGTTTACTTGCCAGCAATGTGAAGGTATTAGGTCCTTTTGTAGAGTTCTTCTAAGGGCATTCATGCATTTTCCCCATTTAATTTTTACAAAAATTCCATAAGGCAGGTGCTTTTATTATTCCTACTGAATTGATGAACAAACTGAGGTTGAGGGAGCTGGCCTAAAATCATAAAGCTAGTGCATGGGATAGCTGGGATGACAGTCTGTCGATCTTACTTCTGGCACTCTCCTTTCAAACTTAAGTCCCCCTTGCCATCAGTGCCTCAGTTCTTCCATTTTTCTGCTGGTATTTACTGTACTTATGCTTATTGCTTACACCAAGAATCAGGTAGCTTTCTTTCTTTCTCCTATATAGAGATAGAAAACATTCCATTTTTATTCATATAAAGAACACAAAACAAAAAACTTTATTTCAAAAATGAATGTTTTATCTCTGCATTATGGGCAGAAAAATAAATAGGAATAAAATAAGAGTAGGGATATGAAGAAGAAACAAAATAGAATGAAACAAGTTAGAAACAGAAAATTCAATTGAAAGAGGACAAAACAGATATGGGGGAATTGGCAACTAAAACTTCACCTCTGCCATGTATCACTGCCTATTGTGGCAGCGCTGGCTAGATTTCCATTTAGGACCCACTGTCACTTGTCTGCTGTCACAACTCTCTCCTTAGAATAGAGACCCACATTGCCACACAGTAACACTTCCAGGTACCCTGGTGGCTTTGGCATGGATCTCTGACACAATCATTGTAAAAGGTCAAGATATACAGAGTTCAATTAAGAGCCAACAACATTCCTGCGTGGTTGAAACTGTGAGGGAGATCATGCCTGGCAATGTGGCAGCCACCTGTGTGATGGCTTCTTTCTTTGTTTTATTTATTTGAGAGAGAGAAAAAAAGCACTTCTCTCAGCTGAATGCCCAAATGCCTGCAGTGGCTGAGTCTGGGCCAGACTGAAACCAGAGCCAGGAATTCAATCTGGGTCTCCCACATGGGTGGTAGGGAAATACTAATTGAACCATCGCCTGCTGCCTTCTTACCCTGCATGGTGGTTTAACTCTAAGAATAGAAACCAACCAGAAGAGAAATATAAAATAGGCTTAGTTGTTCATAACACCAAGAAGGCACTAGGCTAACCAATCTGACAGTTATCCAACTCTCCAGGCTCCTTATCTGATGAGATAATGTGAAGGCACTTCAAAAAGGTCATGGAAAATGGAATTAAAAGATAAGCTTATTTTTTTTAATTCATGTGTATTTTTAAAAATTCATGTATATGAGGGTCTTCCAAAGTTTATGAAAAGGTATATTACAAAAAACTTGTTCATGGATTTCATATGTTTCTACAACAAAATAAGCTTCTCTGTTACTTCTAGCAGCATTTTTAAGTACCCTTGTATATATATTCACTACATTAGCATCTTTTAATTCTTTTGTTAGTTGCTGTGATTTAATGAATGCACATCTTCACATAAAAACTGCAAAGTCTACATTCTCTAAGGAAACAGATTCAGCCAGGTTAAGGTCTGTGTTCAAAGACATCCAACTTAAAATCACTACGCATGACCACGAGCCCTTAACTCAAAGACTCTAGAATTTAGTTCACACCATGATGCCACATTAAGAATGACAAAGACATTGAGAGACACAGATATAGAAGGAGGCTCCCTGGATTTGAAATAGAGAGGGATGAAGCTGTGAATCCTAGAACTTTTTTTGTTTCTTTTTTTTTTTGACAGGCAGAGTGGATAGTGAGAGAGAGAGAGAGACAGAGAGAAAGGTCTTCCTTTACCGTTGGTTCACCCTCCAATGGCCACCGTGGCCGGCACACTGCGGCCAGCGCACCACACTGACCCGTAGCCAGGAGCCAGGTGTTTCTCCTGGTCTCCCTTGCGGGTGCAGGGCCCAAGCACTTGGGCCATCCTCCACTGCCTTTCCGGGCCATAGCAGAGAGCTGGCCTGGAAGAGGGGCAACCGGGACAGAACCCAGCACCCCGACTGGGACTAGAACCTGGTGTGCCGGCGCCGCAGGTGGAGGATTAGCCTATTGAACTGCAGCGCCGACCATGAATCCTAGAACTTTAATAGCTACTACTAAGTATTGTTCAACCATTATTCAACGCTGTGTACATGAATAAGTGTATTTCTAATTCTTAGTTAAAATACTATAATTGGAGTTGTTTGCTCGCAGAAGTCATTCGTCACACTGTACTGTCAACTTTTCACCAAGGAGCGTTCTCCAGTCTGTGCGAAATCAGGTGAAGGGTCAGGCCTGGTCTTTGCACAGAGCTCTCCAACACTGCTATCAAACAGGGTCAACAATGCCCTTGATTTGTACAGCACAAATTCAGGTGACAAAGTGCTGTCACCTAAACTACCTCTCTTAGTCATCACTTAGTAATAAGAGTATGGGAAAAAAAATGAGGCACCAAAATCTTACAGCATAGGAGCATGTGGTAGAGTCAGCCTTCTCACAGGACTCACACTATTCCAGGGTAACAAGAGTGGTAGTGCTGTTGCACCAAGGGCGTGTCCAAAATGCAAAGTATTTTTGAATTATGATGATTAACTATATAAGACACTGTTAAATAAGCATGTTAAAAATAAAGAATGGCAAAAAGAAAAAAAAGACAGCATGGAGGGGAAAAGAAAGAAGTCCAAAATTGTGACAAAATTTACAAGGCAGTAAAGAAGAAGCAGATAGCAGAGAGCCACCAGCTCAGAAATGTAGTCAAAAATGGTGGTAGGGGAAGGCAGTTTGAGGAGATGGTTTGTTGTGGTGGATTCGTTTCTGAGAGGAGCAGCGTGGTGGGGACAAGAGGTGTGGAGTCACCACACAGACCCCGGGAGTCGGGTGAAAGCAGGCCTGAGGCAAGCAGCCTGCAGACTCGTTTATTTCAGTTGCTACAGCAGCTTATATAGCCAAGGCAGCCAAACCAGTCAAGGGGCAGTCTATGCCCTAACCAATCACAGCCTGCCAGGCAGTTTCCAAAGCCATCCAATCACAGCCTGTTGCCAGTCAGGCTCTGTTGCCAGGCAGTTTCTGAAACCATCCAATCACACCCAGCTGTCAGTCAGGCTCTGTTGTCATGTGGTTTCTGAAGCCATCCAATCACGGCCTGTTGCCACGCAGTTTCTGTTGTCAGTGGCCATCTTGGCATGACCTTCTCACCTTCTCATGACTTTCTCACCTTCTCATTCCACCAGTGGTTAAGGTCAGAAGGAAGTTGATGAGAGACAAACCTGGATGGCCCTGGAAACGTGTTTCCATTCCCCTTTTGGTAATGTAGTGGAGAGATGATTCCACTGCAGCCTGCAGACAAAGCTCTGGGTGACGTGAGCATCCCTGGCAGGAAAGGTTGCTCTCAGAGCCCTTGGTGTGCAGACCTTGGCCTTTAATATATTCACTGCTGGTACTGCTCCTATTGTTCCTTTGATGTATGTCTTCTGACTTGGAGAAACAAAATGTTCCAGGGATCCTTTTAGGCAACCTGTAAGTGTGTAAAACATGTCTGCAGTGGCCCTTTCCTGGCTCATAAGGGGCTTCTCCACAGCATATCCAGCTTTAGGCCACGCCCATGGACCCAGGCAGCACCTTCTCTGCTTGTACTGAGCCATGCTGCTTACAGAATATATCGTGGGACAATCAGCCTTTAAAGGATTGCATTGCTGTTGCTATTTTTCTTGTAAGTTTTGTCCTAGTTAACACTGCTATGCGTGCACCACATGGCCCTGGTATGTATGTATCCGTGATCCCTTTGCTTGATAGAAATAACGACAAAGAATAAACGATGTCCTTAAAATAACATGATAGAGAAAAATCTGAGAGCTAGCAAAATGGCCAGCATGAGACTATTGCCTACGCGGACAAGTGAAGCTTGATCATTGAAAGAAAGGTGGCACAGCGTATGTGTTACAAAGAATTGTTTCTAAAAATCAACACATCTCATGAGCTCAAATGGCATAGTTAACATTAATTAACATTAATTAATGCCTCTTTATGTTTGTTTTAAATCTGGGGAGCTTTCCCCTGATCACTGATAACCCCCGTGGAGGAAGACAAAATAATGCTACAGTCAGCTGTCAGTATCTGCGAGTTCAATGTGCGTGGACTTAAACAAAGGTGAATCTAAAACATTTCCAAAAAGTGCCTGTGCTGAATATGTACAGATTTCTTTCTTGTCATTATTTCCTGAACTATACAGTGCAATAACGATTTACATAGCATTCACGTGGTATTGGTATTACAAGTCATCTAGGGCCGGCGCTGAGGCTCAATAGGCTAATCCTCCGCCTGCGGCGCCGGCACACCGGGTTCTAGTCCCAGCTGGGGCACCGGATTCTGTCCCGGTTGCCCCTCTTCCAGGCCAGCTCTCTGCTATGGCCCTGGAAGGCAGTGGAGGATGGCCCAAGTCCTTGGGCCATGCACCCCATGGGAGACCAGGAGAAGCACCTGGCTCCTGGCTTCGGATCAGCGCGGTGATCAGCGGCAAAGGAAGACGTTTCTCTCTGTCTCTCTCTCTCACTGTCCACTCTGCCTGTCAAAAAAAAAAAAAAAAAAAAAGTCATCTAGAGATGACCTGAAGCGTGCAGGAAGATGTGTGTAGGTTACATGCAAGTACTACACTACTTTCTATAAGGTTCCACAAGAGTCCTGGAGCTGACCCCCCCCCCCCATGAATATTGATGGATGACTAAAGCTTATTAGCAACTTCACTGTTGCTGTCACCTACAAAAATCCATTTAGTGAACTTTTTGTTGTCCTATGGATGACAAGTTTGGTGGCATCCTCTAGAGCACTGGAGGAGGGTGTATTCCCACTAAAATCAGCTAGGGGCAGAGTCATTCCTTCTTTCTTCTCATGCAGTGGCACAATCACTGCCCTCAGGAGACACACCCTACAACGGAGAAAGCAGACATTAAGAATCAAAATCATGTCTAAAGGCAAAGAAGAAAATCCATTTACGGAAAACTTTGCAGAAAGAACATTACCTAAATTTGGAACTCAGAGATGGTGCAGAGTGGCATTTTATTGGCCCCATGGCTTGCTGGACTTTGCAGAATCCACATAAGGGTGGCCCTTAACCTCTGGGGATCCTGGCTCATATTCAGTTCATTCTCTCATAGTTTGGGTTTTTTTCAGATTTATTTTATTTATTTGAAAGGCTGAGTTAGAGAAAAGGACAGAGAGAGAGAGAGAGGTAGAGAGAGAGAGAGAGAGAAGAAAGAAACAGAGAGAGAGAGAGAGTTCTTCCATCCACTGGTTCACTCTCCAAATGGCTGCAATGGCCAGGGCTAGGCCAAGCCGAGCCAGGAGCCAGGAGCTTCTGCCGGGTCTCCCACATGGGTCCAGCAGCCCAGGGACCTGGGCCATCTTCCACTGCTTCCCCAGGCACATTAGCAGGGAGCTGGATCAGAAGCAGAGCATCTGGGATATGAAATTGCACCTTTATGGGATGCCAGCACTGCAGGTGAAGGCTTTACCCACTATGCCATAGCGCCTGCCCCTCTCTTCCAGTACTCTTCAGTAGATCTTGGACAGAGTAGGTAGACACTCAGGCCCCTCACGTCAGAATGCGAATGTGCCTGCTAACATAAGCTTTGCATTTTGCTTTTGTGTCAACGAAACTTCAGAGGAGCAATCTGCAACAGTAAAGAGGAGACATCCTCTACCCACTGCCAAGTAAAAATGTCAGTACCATTGGGGCAAATGTTATGGCCAATACTGTAGGAACTTGGCCCTCTCTGAACACTCTTTCAGGATGGAAGGATTTATATCCCCAATACTGAGAAAGCTGTCTCATTTGGAGTTGCCATGGGCAACTTGCTGCTACCCACAGCAGGGACAAGGAGGAACATGATGGACATGGAGGTGACTCACTTAAGCCCCTCTTGCTACTCCTGTGCCCAGTGTTTATGGACAGTACAGCAGCCACAGCCAGACAAGGGTTCTGATGACACCTCTGAGACAGCTTGGGGTGAGGGACTCTCATAAATTCTAGAGGAAGGAGCTGTGAATATCAGGCGCAATTCCGACACCTGCTGCAACACGGAGGCTCTAGTTTTTGTCTACTAGGAACTGACTTCAGGAAAACAAGTCTGCCCAAGCTTGTATTAGTAGGTGGGGAAGAGAGGCAGAAGAGGTGGGCTGCAGTGAGTGCTTCCATCTACTGCCCAGATTCTCCTGCAGGATTGAAGGACTTTCCTGCAGTGTTTTCAAGGTTTCTGAAGCACTGCCCTTGGTCTCAGCCTTATTAGACAGTTGTCAAGCCCAAGATGATGCTGCTCCTCAGCACTGCCTGCAGCCCATGACTGCCTTGGAAACAAAGAGATCCTGCTCCCTCACTTCATTACAGGGCTCAGAAGGACTCCCCAGCTTCAAGAATGCCAGGAGGATTAAAAAAGAATGGCTGAAATATCATCAGCACTTGATGTCTCCTCCTACCCAACTCTGCTCCCTTCCCTTCTCTTCCATGGGTGTTTATTCCGAAGCATTTTATAACAAAATTGCTGCACACTAACTTCAGCCCCTAGGTCTTCTTCTCCAGGAATTCTATCTGTAGCATCTGTTCCTACACCAGAGGACTTTTCTGAGGAAGTAACCCTGGCTGCCAAGTTTTGTCGAGTAAATGCAAATAAACCAAAAGAGAGCTAGAACAGTTAAATTTGGCAATCTAAGTAACAATCAGAGAGGGAGTCTCCAAAGAATAATCTTGATTTGGGAATACCAGGGTATTGCAAAGGGAATGAATATGTGTGCAATAGTCTTTTCAAGAGATTGAGTCAAGGGGAAGTTTTTAAAAAGCATAAGTAGGAACGATTTTACATCACATATTTTGAAATAACCATCATTAACCTTAAAACTTTATAACAGTCTGAGGACGAATGGACCACTGCTAGCAGATGTTATTTTTATAAGTTCTTTTGGTATAAGGTTGCACTGGCCTTTTTTGTGTGTGAGATTCTGTTTTTAGTAGAGTCATTTTGTGATAGTTACTGTCAGGCAGTTGTGCATAAGAACCTTTTCTTCATAACCTCTGTTCTATTGATCGTTCTGTTTGTTAAGGTTGACACAAGGGACTCCATTTTGATTCTGGCAATCTTCACAAGTCTAAGGCAATGGTTCTCAACTGGAGTAATTTTCCTAGCCCGCAAGGGGCATTTATTCACATCTGGAGACATTCTGAATGTTGCAACTGGCAGTTGCCACTGGCATCTAGTTGAATAGAAGCTAGGGGTGGTTTTAAACATTTTAGAATTCACAGAGCAGCCACATACTAACAAAGATCTATCAGTCCCAAATCTTAACAATACCAAAGTTGAGAATTCATAGCCCAAAGAATGATTGAGTGAGAGGCTCTGAAGTGGGAAAGAGCATGGAACGTTTCAGGAGTTAGAAGTAACCAAGTGTAATGGGAACATGGCAAGTTATGGCAGTGGGAGGGAAGGAGCAGAGGAAGTCTGCAAAGCAGACAGAGTCGAGGAACCTGATGTTTCTACTGATGGGAAGCTGTTGAAAGCTTCTTTGCCAGGGCCCTATTTGATCAGATTTATGTGCTCAAGAAATAACTCAGTCTGTTGATGATCAGTGTGCTAGAGGGAGGGAGAGGGAATATCTAACGACTATGTAAAACAGGGTGGTAGTTTGGATTAGCATGGTGGCAAGGGAGATGGACAGATGCAGATGGATTTAAGTGCCATTTATGAAGAAGAAGTCATAAACCTCACTCACGGGCTGGAGAGCGTCATGATGTCACGATTAAGTGCATAGACTCTGGAACCACACCACATGGTTTCAGATTGCAGCTTTGCCATTTACAAGTTTTGCAGCCTTAATCAGATTCCATGTCTCTTTGCCTTTGATTTTGACCTGTTGTTAGGACTATGATATGAGTTAGCTTTCGCGAAGTGCTTGGGGTGCCTGCTGCACGGTTAATAGCATGAGTCCTCTCAAATAAGTACAGACACAGGAGTGTCTACAAAGGGTTCTGGGCTTTCTGATTTGTAACTGATGAATGATGATGACAGTCACTGAGATGAAGAACCAGGGTGAGAGCCTTTTGGCTTTTTTTTCTTGGAATATTGGAGGAGTGGAGGTAAGGTCATGGGTGAGAGAAGGCTCTGTGACAGGGAACATTGGAGAACTGGTGTTGTTAACATGGCTAAGATGTTGAGACATAAAGAAAAATGAGAGAAAAATTAGAAGACACTTTCTATAAGCACATCCTGAATATAATCTAAAACATTATGTCTGTATTAAGCAAATTTGGTCATTTTACTATAAACCAAAACTACCAGCAAGTATTGCCCACATCCCCCCACACACAGCCAATTATGCATTACAATGGATAAGATGGTGCGGGACTATGCAGTGAATTAATGTCAAATCAATTATCTTTCACTACTAGTGGCATTCATTGTTACTAGTTTTCCATTATCAAACAAACTAAAGAAATTCAACCAAAAACACATTGAGAATTTCATGAGTTCTAAATATAGCTTTAAGTCTCCAATTTAATTATCTTATTTTTACTAAAAAAACAGATGTTTTTATGATTCCTTTCTTTATATTATGCAAAACCAGAATTTTAACAGAGTAAATTGACAAAAAAAAATTCTGAACACTTCTTCACCTGGGTTCTTGGAAGCAAATCTAAATTTGCAAAAATGTCTAGACAAGTAGAGACATTAAAGAAAGATAAATTTGGGGGGCAATTATCCAAAATTATAATGTTAAGAACCATGTAAGCTTGCCTGAAAGGTCTTAGCAGAGCTAATGATCCTTGTGACTTCCAACTATTTATTTGGAGCATGGCTTTTTAAACAACAGGACAGATGTATGGGAGCATTGCCTCTGGTAACATGTACTGCTTCCCCACTTCAACAAATACATGTGGCTAATTGCATAGGTCGCTGACATGCAAGTCGGGTTTCTGTTTTTGTTTTTGTTTGTTCATTTTTTGAAACAGAAAATCCCATGGGGCTTCAGGAGTTTGTTTCAAGAACTACAGATCCAAGAATAGAAAAAAAGAAAACCCAGTGGTAAATTTGAAGTGTTAATTGGTTAGGAAAAAATAGAAATTGTTACTTGTATAAGGAATCTAATTCTGGAATTTTGTAAATTTTCACAAGGTGAGAAAAAGAAAATTGTTTCTATTCTTCCACTGAGAATAAAGTAGATGGGTCATTATTGCCCAGGCTACTTAAACTCTGAATTGGCATAGGTTTTATAGTTTAACAAGTGTTTTCACAAATACTATCTTACTTGGTTCTCAAAAGAACCCAGTGTTGCATTTAGGACAAGGATTATCGTTATTTTACTGATGCTGTTAATCAAGGTCACACAGTGAATGATGGTTACAATACATGTTGGAATTTATCTGAACATAAGTCCTCTGTCTTCAGGACCAGAACTATTTCACTACATTCTGATTCCTGTTACGTGCGTTTCTTCATTTGATTCAAAATGCTTAAACCATCTACAAGAAGCCCATGAATCTGCTTAAGTCATCACCAATAACTAGCACATTTTTTGGAAATATCCCAGAACTACATGTAATGATTCGGATCAATTCAAATTAAAATCCTTTTCATTCTATTCTCAGATAATGTTTGTTTTTTTCAAGTAAGGAAGATGTTGTTCACATTTGGATTTATCTTCCAGAAAAAGGTATTGATACTGCACATGAGTACATTTTGCTTGAGTCATGCGGTTTGTCTGTTTCCTTACTAACTGCAAGAATTGAACAGCCTGTGCCTCAGGCCTAGGCAGGTAACAGGCCTGCTGCTTATAGCTCAAAGAACCAGGGAGGACAAAATGATTGTGTGCGTAGCTGAAGCCAATTTATTTTTAGAGTCGTTTAAAAATCTGTCTGACCTAGTCGGGGGCAAATCTTGTTCAACATTGCATATCTAAGATGAGTACAGTGTCTGGGACAAAATATGTACTTAGTAAATATTTGTTGAACAAATGAATAAGTGGGATTAGTCATTCTTAGCAGGCCTCCAACATTCAGAAAACATGACATGGCCTTTAACATCCAATTCAGCAATCATCCATTCTGTCAGTCAACAAGTATACATTGAGTACTTTTTGAGTACCAGACTATTGAGGTGTGCGGTATAAATAATCGGGGGAAAGCTCATTGAATTTATAGTCTAGTGGCAAGAGGCAAAAATATACAAGAAAAAAATCAGAATATATAAAATGTTAGAGGATAATAAAAGGTAAACAAAGCAAAAAAGTCAAAAGGTGGGAATAACAAATGTCTGGCTGGCTTACCTATGATAGAATAGTCAAGAATGTCTTTAATCTGTAAAACTACTGTTATCTCTAGTTCGTGTTTTTAGATACTAAACTAGATATCTTGAAATTCACATTCTATTTTACAGGCTATAATTAACTGCTGACTTTTTTTCTTTTACATTTATTTATTTATTTTATTTGAAAGGCAGGGAGACAAAGATTTCCCATTTGCTGATTCCAAATACTTGCACTAGTTCAGGCTGAAGCTGGGAGCTGTGAACTCAATCTAGGTCTTCCACATGGGTAGCAGGGACCCAAGTCCTTGAGCCCTCACCTGCTACCTCCCAGGGTGCTCATCAGCAGGAAGCAGGAATCAGGAGCAGAGCCAAGACTCAAACCCCAGCCCTCCAATATGGGATGCAAGTGTTCCAAGAAACATCGTAACTCCTACACTAAACACCTACCAAATTGTTTATATATTGTTTTAACCAGGCACCTTTGTACACACATAGCTGTCATAGAATTTACCATCTAAGAATTTCCATTTTGAGAACTTTCCCCCCAAAATGGTGAAGGGTTTGTAGGATACATGCGGTATACATGAGACAGACTCCTGATGTTGGAATGGTGCCCAGATTAATACAGCTTTGAAAGCTCACAGTCCCAAACAGATCACTCAGACTCTCTAACAATAAATAGAAGTGATTTAACGTCTTCCCAGAGAGCGTTTCAGGGAAATCAAGTCTCACAACCTTATCAGACAAAAATTATTTTAAGTTAATTTTTAAAATCTTAGGCTTCAAGGCAACTGAAATAAAGAAAAAACAATACCATACTATTTAAATCAGAAGAGCGGCAGTTATTTGGCCGAATATCCCGTCATTACCAGCAATGAAGCTGCGTGAACTTGTCATTGAGCTTAGTCAGATTGGTTTTGTGAGGCAAGTTTAGAAAACAGGAGTAGAAGGGGAAACTAACAGAACACATAAAAGAATGATACTAGGGGCCGGCACTGTGGCGCAGTGGGTTAATGCCCTGGTCTGAAGTGCTGGCATCCCATATGGGTGCAGGTTCTAGTCCCGGCTACTCCTCTTCCGATCCATTTCTCTGCTATGGCCTGGGAAAGCAGTGGAAGATGGCTCAAGTTCCTTGGGTCCCTGCACTCACATGGGAGACCAGGAGGAAGCACCTGGCTCCTGGCTTCGGATCAGTGTAGCTCCGGCCATTGCGGCCATTTGGGGAGTGAACCAAAGGAAGGAAAACCTTTCCTTTCTCTCTGTCTCTCTCTCTCTCTCACTGTCTGTAACTCTACTTGTCAAATAAATAAATAAAAATCTTTTAAAAATTATCAGTATTACATATTTTTTCAAATAATACATCAACAAAAATAATTATGGACTGTGTTTTTTTTTTCTTGCATTCCAATAGATGGCTCCAAATCACATGAGTTCCTTTAAAATCCAAGGTACTGAATTACAAAGCTTTGAATACAACATGGTGTGGTGGAAACAAATAGTCCAGGAAAGCAAAGTTAAGCATATTTTCCACCTGGGTGTTTACTCCTCCTCTTTTGTCTACATGCTGTGCTCTATCTGGTTCACGCTAACTTCCTCTGGTAAAATTGCTTTACTAAGTAAAATCACTTTCCCAGGTTGGATGCATATATACTTTCCTCTCTACTTTTGCCCTTTTAGAATAAATATTATTTGACAGACAAAGAGACAGAGAGAGTGAGAGACAGAGACAGAACATACAGAGAGAGTTCCTATGTGCTAGTTCACTCCCCAAATGTGTGCTACACCTAGGACTGGACCAAATCAAAGCTGAGAGCCAGTAACTCATTCTAGGTCTCCCATATGGGTGACAGGGACCCAATTACTTGTATCATCAGCATGGCATCCCAAGGTCCACATGAGCAGGAAGCTGGAATTGGGCTCAAACCTGGATACTCCAATATGGGACATCACAACTTAATCACTGTCTTTTTTTCTTTTTAAGATTTATTTATATATTTGAAAATCAGAGTCACACAGTCAGAGAAGGAGACTGAGAGAGAGATCTTCCATCTACTGGTTCACTCCCCAAATAGCCTTAATGGCCAGGACTGGGCTAGAAGCCAGGGGTCAGGAACTTCCGAGTCTCCCACATGGGTGCAGGGGCACAAGCACTTGGGCCACCTTGTGCTGCTTTCTCAGGTGCGTTAGCAGGGAGCTGGATCAGAAGTGGAGTAGCCATGTCTCCAACAGGCACCCTATAGGATGGTGGCAGCTTTACCCGCTATGCCACAGCACCAGCCTCTCAATTGCCATCTTAGCCAAACATTTGTTGCCTCTCAGCATTTTGGGGGAGGAGAAAGGTGGTCTATACCTTATAACATTTTTTACTTTTGCATCATACTTTTGAAAAGAACTTTAGTTTGAAAGGATTTTAACTTTGAACAATCTGTTTAATACTTTTGAAAATTTGAGAAGGAATTGGGAATTTAAATTTCTGAAGTTTCCTCCTCAAAATTGTATTTGTGGCTACTATTTAATTTACTGTTTTCCTTCTTATTCTGGCCATTTCTTGCACTGTCTTTGATTAGCATTTGTGGTCACCGTCTATGAAATATGCAAACAAAACTGCTTCAAATTCATAAGCAAAAACTTTTCATCATATTTTTTAAATTTTTATTTATTTATTTATTTATTTGAGAGGCAGAGTTACAGAGAAAGAGGAGAGATAGATCTTCCATCTGCTGGTTCACTTCCCAAGAGGCCACAAGGCCAGATCTAGGCAGATCCAAAGCCAGGAGCCAGGAGGTTCTTCAGGTATCCCACACGGGTGCAGGGGCCCAAGGACTTGGCCCATCTTCCACTGCTTTCTCAGGCCACAGCAGAGAGCTGGATCGGAAGAGGGGCAGCTGGGACACAAACTGGTGCCCATGTGGGATTCCGGCGTACCATTCCAGGCAGCAAGGTTGTATGTGTGAAGAACTCTGAAACCCTTACCCTCATGGAATGTACCTGTTGGCAGATAGTAATGTCAGAGGGACTTTAGTAATCTGAGTTATTTAATGCCAGATGTACTGAAGACTTACTTGATAATGAATTATTTTTAAGGGGATAGGTTTGTGGCACAGTGGGTTAAGCCACTGCCTGCAACACTGGCATCCTATATGAGTGCTGATTTGAGTCCCAGCTGCTCCACTCTGATCCAGCTCCCTGCTAATGCGCCTGGGAGAGCATGAGGATGACCCAAGTGCTTGTGTCCCTGCACCCATATGGGAGCCCTGAATGGAGTTCCTGGCTCCTGACATCAGCCTGGCCCATCCCAGACTGTCAGGGCCATGGGGAGAGTGAATCAGTGGATGGAAGATCTTTTTCCTCTGTCTCTCCATCTCTCTGTCACTCTTTTAAATAAATAAAGTCAATCTTTAAAAAAAAAAAAACTTAAAATAGATGATTTTAAAATACAGCACAAAGAGAAAAATCAAACACCATACAATAAGGCTTTATTAAGTAGGCCATAAATGATGACAAGAGAAGAAGGAAATCTGCCAAATATCCAATAATCACATCAGTAGGACTTCAGCAGAATGAACCGGGCTTATGGAATCGCAAGTTTAGAACAGAAGAAGAAAAGTGTTCTTTAGTGTAGAACAGAACAGTATTATAAAGTTCAGCTCAAGAAAGCAAAAGTAGTAGAAAGTCTCAATGGGGACAGGAAATAAATAGCAATGAAATGTTAAAATCGTTGGAAAATCATTAGACAATTCAAAAACCAAAAACAATTGAGATAGCAAATGAACCTTTAAAATATTACTTACAGTTATTAAAAACATTCAAAATGCTTATTTTGTCGCATTGACTATATTTAGGTATTTAATCTGAGAGAAGTAAAATGAGAAAGAATCAAACCTTTGCTTAAAATGCAGCTTTATTGAGCAGATGCTCTGGCATAGTTAAGTTACCACTTGGGACTCCAGCATCTCCTATTCGAGTGCAACTTTGGGTCCCAGCTGCTTGGCTGCCAATCCCAGCTTCCTGCTGATGCCCCTGGGAAGGCAGAGGATGATGGGCAAAGTTCAGGGGTCCCTGCCACCCATGTGGGAGCCCTGGATGGAGTTCCAGGCTCCTGACTTGGGCCTGGGCCAGTCTCAGTCTCTGCAGGCATTTGGGGAGTGAACTAGCATGTAGAATACATCTCTCTCTATGTGTGTATATGCATGTGTGTGTGTCCCTCTTTGTCACTTAGAGTTTCAGATACATACATAAATAAATCTCAAAAACAATCAAATTATCAGAAGTAACATAGGATTTAGCAAACAGTAATTGACAACAGCATATATTTAAATACTTTAACAGTATGAACTTTTTTCTAAGCATAACTAATTGAGCAAGAAGGAAATGGTCAGTTTTGTCTAATGTGTTCTTAGGTCCTAATGTAATTTAAAATGTTAAAAGTTCAGCTGGCAGACTAGAGGAACCCCTTCCTGAGCACGAGGCCTGTCTCTGAGTATCTGGAAACATAACAGCTCGGAAGACTCACAGCACTGGGTAAAAGCCATTGGTTAAAAAAGAAAGAAGAGTGGGGTGGGGGGCAGGAGTTTGGTCCATTGGTTAGCATACCCCCTTCCCTCCCTTATTAGAGTGCCTGAGTTCAAAAACTTGGCTCCACTTCAGGTTCCAGTTTCCTGCTCACGCACACCCTGGGAGGCAGCAGGTGATGACTCAAGTGGTTGGGTCCCTGACACCCACGTGGGAGACTTGGATTGAGTTCCCGGCTTCCAGCTTTAGTCTGGCCCAGCCATGGCTGTTGCAGGAGATCAGGACATGACCAGTAGATGGGAGCTCTCCATCTGGCTCTCTGTCTGTTATATCTGTCTCTCTGCCTTTCAAATAAGTAAAGCAAACAGAAAAATTTTAAAAAGGAAGGGAGGGAGCAAGAAAGGGAGGGAAGCAGGGAGAGAGGGAGGGAGGAAAACAGAAAGAAAGGGCACACAGCAACCTCTAAGGCATCTTTCTGGGAACCTTCCTTGCCTCCCATGGCTTCAGTACCATCAGTGCTACCCAAAAGTACCAAACACTTGACCATCAGTATTGAAAATGTGAAACAGTGTTCTCACACTCTGCTGATTCAACAGAACCATGGTGATGGTGGTGTTTGTCTCCTGCAGTTCCAGCTTGTACCATGTGATTCTCTCATTTTGTTTGGAGGGGTAGCAGAGTTTCTCCTTTCTTCTCAATTCACAAAATTTTGTTTATAGAGTTCCATCATTTAAGGAACTTAAACACAGACTTTCAGTTCAGTCTCTTACAGATCTCTTAAATCCTCACGTCACCCCCATTGCAGTCCATACACTGAATACAGTGTGAGGAACAAAACTGTTTACTAGATATTCTTTTTTTTCTTTTTTCTTTTCTTTTTTTTTTTTTGACAGGCAGAGTGGGCAGTGAGAGACAGAGAGAGAGAAAGGTCTTCCTTTTTTTTCCAGTGGTTCATCCCCCAATGGCCGCTGCAGCCAGCACACCAAGCTGATCTGAAGCCAGGAGCCAGGTGCTTCCTCCTGGTCTCCCATACAGGTGCAGGACCCAAGGACTTGGGCCATCCTCCACTGCACTCCCGGGCCACAGCAGAGAGCTGGACTGGAAGAGGAGCAACTGGGACAGAATCTGGTGCCCCTACTGGGACTAGAACCCAGTGTGCTGGTGCCGCAGGTGGAGGATTAGCCTATTGAGTCATGGCACCGGCCAGATATTCTTTCAATTACACAATTTTAAATAAAGCCCAAGCCATACAAATATGTGTGGAATGATCAATACACTTTATCCTATGGAATTTTATTCATTTCCCAAACCATTTCTCCAGTACAAGTTCATTTTTAAAGCATGAAATCAAAGAGAAAAATTATGTTGCACAAAAGTTTATTCAACTCTACTTTGGTTTTCAGAAATCCCTGGGGAATAAAGGAAAACAAAAATTGCAGTTTCTGATGTATTTGTTAATTCATTGCAGGATATTTTCTAGTGAATGAATATTTTGATCACAGAACATGAAGAACAGGCAGAGAGTTTTGAATGGATTATTTAATGGCATGTTCTAAAGGAAAAGTTGCACTTAGTAACAACTGAATTTTTTCCTAGAACCTCAGCCAAGATGATGCCCAGATTGTTATTTACATATTAGACTACACTTTGCTCAGGTAAAAGTAATATACTCTCTAGAGATGTTAGGAGTAAGACCACTAATGACATATTTATTATGATCTAAAAGATACCGTCATAGTGCTTTTCAGTGCACTTTTATAATTTAACATTGCCTCAACAAATTTTTTATTTATATCATCACAGATCTTTTGTATTAAAAGTTGAATTGCTTTGCTTACAAATATCACCCACTTCTTACTCCATAAGTTGTTACTAAACTGCAAACATAGTCACTTAAGAGGAGGAGTAGGGTGAAGAATTAATTCTGTTGAAACCCATGCTTCTTAATTTCCTTTATGCTTTTCTTTTATTTTTTTCATATTGATGAAGAATTCCTCTAGGTACTCATTTCTAAAATTAATAAAGCTAATTCCCAGGCATTGGAAATACGTGGGTGATTGATGGAGTTTATTTTTACCAATGGAGAAAACAGAAAGAAAAAAAACCCTGGAGCAACAGTAGCTGGTGGCCTGTGCGGAGTAGTGCTAGTCAGATCAAGCAGCAGGCCGGGGCGTGCTGACTTAATGGTGTAGAAAGCAGCAGGCCCACCATGCAGTGGGAAAGCACACAGCCGTGAAGAGCGTGAGCATCAAGATGAATGCTTCAGAGGCTGTGCTATTCAGAGACAAAGTTGCTGATCAACTGGGAGACTCCGGTTCCCACGAGGCCTCATATCCAATCATTAGGATTATTTCTGGATGAAAAAAAAGAACAAACATTTTTTTTAAAAACACATACAATGAAAGGCATAAATGACATGCATGTTTATTTTTATTCTCTACCTAGTCAATAGTAAGGTTTGTCCTCCCCCCCACCCCACTAAGAAAATCCATGCTAAAGTGATTTTTTTTCTTTCTCCTTTTTCCTTGTTTTCAAATAAACTGGTGGAAGGGCAGCTTGCTGATAGAACCAAGAACTCTAGCTTGGTCATTCTTAGATGCACACTTTTACAGTATTTTATCAATTTATCCTCATCATACCCTCTGCTACACAGCAAAAAATTTTAAAGAGCCATTAATCATCCTTACAAATATTGCAGGACAATCTTTTTTTTTTTTCTTTTATTTGAAAGTCTCCCACGTGGGTGCAGGGGTCCGAGGACTTGAGCCATCTTCTACTGCTTTCCTAGGCCATTGCAGAGAGCTGGACAGGAAGTGGAGCAGCCGGGTTTCAGAGCTACACCCATATGGGATGCTGGCACTGCAGGCAGTGGCTTTACCCGCTCTGCCACAGCGCCGGCCCAGCCAATCTTAATCCTACAAAACAATCTCACAGAATTCAACAAAATAAAACAGTATTGGCAAATATGGACTTCCAGTGTAGAATTGCTCACTTTGCCTGGGCCCCCTTTTCTCCATTCTTTCATATTCTCAGTCAAGCTCTCAACTCGAATGATTCTTCTCATAGCCTCCCTAATTGTCCAAGTCAACTTTATTCCTCTATTCTCAGAGTCTCTGCAACTTAGTTTGCATTTCTTTTTTTTTTTTTTTTTTGACAGGCAGAGTGGACAGTGAGAGAGAGAGACAGAGAGAAAGGTCTTCCTTTTGCCGTTGGTTCACCCTCCAATGGCCGCCGCGGCCAGTGCGCTGCGGCCGGCGCACCGCGCTGTTCCGATGGCAGGAGCCAGGTGCTTCTCCTGATCTCCCATGGGGTGCAGAGCCCAAGGACTTGAGCCATCCTCCACTGCACTCCCTAGCCATTTCTACTGTAATATGTATTTAATTCTTTTTAATTCTACCATGTTATATAAAAATCTCTTATAAAAAAAACCAATGGTCTATTTTATTTTATAATTAATACCGAAGGTCATCTTCCTGCCCATCTAGCTGAAGGGTATTTTCTCAGAATTTGGTGTTATTTTATCAGCTTTGACCAATGCCTTTCATTGTCATTTTCCTGTGCTCTTTACTGAATGGACCTGAGTATAGTATTTAATTAAGTGTTTGTAATAAATTCTTCTAAGGAATAGTAGGTGGTTATTTTAGTTACTTATATCACACTAAAAGTTCAAAATTAAATTTGAAATTGCCTTTGGCTGAGAGAAATATATAAAATAAAGCATTGATTCCCCACAGAAATTGCCTATTCAGTCTCTTACATGTACAACTATGAAATCAATATCGAATTCTAGAGGAAATGAATTGAAAACTCAAATAATACTGATCAGCAAACAAGTGTTTAGTCTGTAAGAGCAAAAAAAAAAAAAATGAATTCTATAAGAGGAGACATTTCCAAATCTCTCAACTGCCTACAATATTGGTGAAACCATGAAAGCCACTTGTTCATCTCTGACCCTGGGAGTCAGTGTTGACACAGAATGCCATGGCCGAGAAGTAGGAGGGTGACATTGCTCCAGCTGGCATAGCTTTGACTAGAGAATGGATCCCTATTTACAGATATTGGTTCTAAATTTTGGTACCAATTGCAGCATCTAGAAATGATGCCATTCCATGGATGGACAGTGTGTGTATGCTTATAACTCAAGTGATTTGCAGAAGTGTAGGGTAACAGCTATCACATCGCGCACACTTTGTTATTCTTCCCTCAACTATCTGTTGTTTCCTTTGAATCTAAGCACTGAGAGCACCAGATAGCGCAGCAGGCAAACAGAGGGTAAATCCACATACTCTTAGATGGAGCTACAGAAGTGCTTAGGGATAAAGGAAAGGTTGAGGAAAGTAGAAACAACTTGGGTTACTTCCAGGAATGACTGCGGTTTGCCAAGTTGGTGGATATGGGTGGGGAAACAGAGATTTCTCAGACAGAAGAATGTGCAAAGGCCCAAAGGTTGAAAGAACAGATATGGTCAGACAGCTCCAAGGAGAAAAATTTGACTGGAGCACAAAATTGAGCAAAGGAAATTGCAGTTAAGATAAGCTTGAAGATACAAACAGTAACCCATCACGGGGGCCTTGTTTGTGAAGATAAGGAACTCAGAGCTGGCACTGTGTCATAGTAAGTTAAGCCTCAGCCTGCAGCGCCAGCTTCCCATATGGGCACTGGTTCCAGCTGAGTCCCGGCTGCTCTGCTTCCAATCCAGCTCCCTGCTAATGTGCCTGGGAAAGCAGTGGAGGATGGTAGAAGTGCCTGGATCCCTACATCCATGTGGGAGACTGGGAAGAAGCCCCTGGCTCCTGGCTCCAGATTGGCCTAGCTCCGGCCATTGTGACCATTTGGGGAGTGAACCAGAGGGCGGAGGACCTCTCTTTCTCTCCATCTCTCTGTCTGTGACTCTGCCTCTCAAATAAATAAATAAATCTTAAAAAATAAAGAAGAAGAAGAAGATAAGGACCTGAACTTTATCCAACTGGCTAATGGTTCTCTTCAGTGTGTGTAGGAATGACTTGGCATGTTTGTTAATGTGACTAATGCCTAAAAATCCTGATTCAGTCCAGGGTGAGGTCCAAAGAAGTATTTTGAGCAAAAACACTGGATTACTTTTTTGCAGGTGGTTTTCCATTCATACCTTGAAAAAATAGTAATTGTAGAATACTGAGCCATTTTTTTAAAAAAGCAGTGTTTATTTATTTATTTAAATATTTAATTTTATCTGAAAGGCAGAGAGAGAGATCTGTATCTGCTGATTCACTCCCCATATGCCCACAACTGCCAGGACTGGGTCTGGCAAACCCAAGAGCCTTAAATGCTATACAAGTCTCCCAGATGGGTGGCAGTGACACTAATACTCCAGCCGTTATTGGCTGCCCCGCAGGATACAGGAAGCTAGATGACAAGAGTAGCTGGGACTTACATCAGGTACTTCACATCCAATTACAGGTGCCCGAAGCCACCGTCCCAGACACCCACCCCAGGTGTTGATGCATTGTAACCAGAATTTCAGAAGGGAAATTGGAAATACTTGATTTGAAAGCACAATAACAAACAAACAATCGAAAAGATTGAGAAAGCCAACTGTTTCTTCAAAGTAGTTTGCTAATTTATCTCTTATTTGTGTTTTCATTCTAGGTAGATAGGTAATAAAAGTAAAAATGCTTTTATTAATGGTACTGGAATGGGAATTTTCACTATGCAAATGTTACAGACTGACCAAATCAAGGATGTGACCCAGATTAAAGAATATAAAGTACTGGTAGATGCCATCAATTTTGGAAAAAATATGTCATTCTTTTTTATTCTCTAAATATCAATATAGGCTTTAAGGAAAGAGCATAATCACTTGTTCAAGTTAAAAATCAGTGTGAACCTTTTATCTCATTGACTTTATTATCTATGCTCCATTTATAACTGTAAAAGACACTCATTCTAACTATTTACAATCTTTTTTTTTTTTAGATTTTGTTTTATTTATTTGACAGGCAGACTTTCAGACAGTGAGAAGGAAAGAGACAGAGAGAAAGGTCTTCCTTCCCTGGTTCACCCCCCAAGTGGCTGCAACGGCTGGAGCTGGGCCTATCCAAAGCCGGGAGCCAGGTGCTTCCTCCCAGTCTTCCACGTGGGCACAGGGGCCCAAGCACTTGAGCCATCCTCCACTGCTTTCCCAGGCCGCAGCTGAGAGCTGGACTGAAAGACGAGCAACTGGGACTAGAACTGGCATCCATATGGGATGCCAGCACCACAGGTGGAGGATTAACCTAGTGCACCACGGCACTGGCCCCCTGCAATTATTTTTTAAAAGGCTCCAGTAGTTTTAAGTGCAACATTGTTAATGATTTATCCGTAAACTAAAGGCATACAAAGAATAGCTTCACCTCAGTATTAATAGCACTCACTATTACTGAGTCTTTGCTCTATTATATAGGTTGATAATCTACAGAATATTGTTTGATTCAAGCCTTGTTGAGTATTCCTTAACCAAAATGCTTGAGACTAGAACTATTTCAGATTTCAGACTTTTTCTTTTAGATTTTGGAATATTTGTCTAGACATAAGGAGAGTTCTTGAGGATGAGGCCAAAGTCTAAACATGAAATTCACTTACATTTTGTGTATACTTTATACACATTTTATACAAGATTTTTAGTAATTTTGTACATGAAACCAAGTTTTGTGGTATGGAGATTTCCACTGTGATGTTCTCTCAGAATACAAAATGTTTCAAATATTGGAGCATTTTGAGTTTAGCACTTTTGGATTAGGAATGTTCAACTTGTTTATGAAAATCTGGAGACTCTTTCTTTACGCCTGAATAAATGACATTCTGACTCTTCATTTAAAGGTCCTTTTTCGGCCCTGATGAAGCAAAATGGGTGAATGAGTTTCTTAGAGTGTTAATCTCAGTTTATTTTTCCCCTTAGCTGTAAATAAATAAATTTCTGGAATTTTTTTTGAAACCTGCTCGTTTAATTATTTGAAAATAATACTAATGAAGTTGAATCAACAACTTGTTAAATCACAAGAAAAATAGGTGTTTCACTGTGTTGTTTTGCTTTCTCTGTTTCAAGGCCACGGGTTGTAACCTTTTTAGCCATCTTGCAAATATATCTAATGGGTATTGGAAAAATTAAAACAAAAGTGAAAGCAAACCCACTGGGTAAATGGGTGAAATGCACTGGCCATAATTTGTGGGAGTATCCTTAATAATAATAAAGCTAAGTGTTTGAAATTTGAATGTAGGTTCTCAGACTAAAAGAATGATATGGTCAGAACCAACCCTTGGTAACATCCTGATGACTTAACCATTTCAAATTCAAATTAATTAACATGAATATATTTGCTACTTATAGGAACTGTTACAGACATTTTACATAAGTTATCTTATTTAATTATCTCAATAACCTGGTAGCTATAACTTAATCTTTCAGTTGGGCGTCAGGCAGCTTTCCCAAGGCAACCTTTGTATAGCAAGTAGAGCTGGGACTCAGCCTGAAGCTGCCCATCTGTAGAACCAGCACGATTGACAACATCTCCCTAACCTGCATCAATCTTTAATTCACACACAAAAGTCGATTTTGGCATTGATCACAAGCAACTGCTTAGATTTTTATTTTTACTAGTGTAGAATTCTCAGTTTCAATGATCTCTATGAATTAGATAAAGTGAAATTATCATCTTTTTCTTCCCCATTCAAAAAATGCTTTTGCAAATCTATATTCATTGATGTTGAAACAATTCATTCAGGAGCCTATTTTAAAAGTGAGAATTTAAATGGGTCCCTGTGGAATGAAGATCAGACCAGTGATCCCTATGGAAGTTACTGGAGTAATTGGACAAAAGCTAGAAAACCTGATTTCCTGTGCCAGCTCTGATTGGAGTGCTCCTAGGAAAGCAACTTATCCTTCCTTTCCCTTGGTGTTTTTTTTTTTTTCCTTTTTTTACCCCATTATATCACAGGACCGCACTAGGTAGCCTCCAGTATCTCTTTCAGCTCTCAGATTTTGTGACTCTGTGATTATGAATAAAAAATGCTGCCCATCCCTGGAGTTAACATAAATAATGGATCACCTCAGGTCTGAAAAATATGCCTTTAATCTCACATAACACCTCAGGCTCCCAGTATCACAGCAGAACTATACCAATCATACTTGGCTGCTTGGCTTATATAGTTTATGGTCAGAATTGGTTTGCTTTAGATAACACACTCTTGTGCTGGGACACTGTTGCTAAGATACAGTTTTGTAAATAAATGTTATTTTAAATATACATCCTGGTGTGGGGAGAATAAACTGCAAAGCAGCTGGCCGTAGATAGAAGCGATCTTTTAAGAAGACTAAGACAACACATGAGATAAACCTTTGGAAACCCTACTTTTGAGTGCATCCTAAAATTATTTTGCTTTGCAATGACACTGGATGAAGAGAGGTTAAGGGCTCCAGGGAAAGAGTGGTCAAGTCTAAGGTTAGTAACAATGAGGTGTTTTGCAACCCTAGTGAATAGCCAATTTGAAAAGACAGTGATATTGTTGCTACAAGGCTCTGTAAGAATTTTTTTTTCTTTGACATTTCTGTCTTAGCTTTTTCACTAAAAAGAGAGAGAGACTGAATGTGGGGGTTACCACCCACGATATATAAAAAAAGTCCTCATTTTAAGAATCTCTAGTGGAGGCTGAAGGGATTCCAACCGGGCTGTCCTGCTCCAAGAGCAGGTGGCATGTGGGCTGCCTGGCAGAGCTGGTAGAGGAAAATGTTCCCCACAGCCTGGCCTCTGGGCAGTAGAAAAGCCTGGTTAGCCCAAGGGGCTCTTCCAAAACCACCAAAAAAAGCCCAGCATCAGAGGTCAGTGCTGCAAAGCCTGAAGGACCTTCCGTCTTCAGGGGCCCTGCTGAGACGGGGCGCTTCCAGAGGAAGGAGGAGGGCACAGCTGCTGCTCTGCTCATGCTCCCCAAAGGGACTTCTGGAAAACTAGCTGCCCACAGCAGAGGGGGCAGTGAGGGGTGAGGGGTCCGGAGTGACCCTGGGTGTCCAGCTCGGGACACGTGGAGCTGTAAGTGCCTCCTGGGGTTTCAGCCCTTTTACCGAGGGCTAGCACAGCTGCCCTTGCTCCTCTTTGGCTTTGAGACCAGGGCCTACTCCCTTTCCTATTTTACATTCCCTTAAAAATAATTATTGGAAAGGCACAGAGACAGAGAAAGATCTTCCAACCATTGGTCCATTCCCCAAGGACTGCAATGGCCAATACCATGGTAGGAAGGATCCAGGAATGAAAAAATGATATTTATTTACTTGAGAGGCAGAGTTACAGACAGAGAGACAGAGAGAGGGGGACAGACAGAGAGAGAGGTTTTCCATCACTGGTTCACTCCTCAAATGTCCACAATGGCCAGAGCTAGACTGATCCAAAGCCAGGAGCCAGGGGCTTCTTCCAGGTCTCCCACATGGGTACATGGGCCCAAGAATTTGGGCCATCCTCCATTGCTTTCCCAGGCCATAAGCAAGGAGCTGGATCAGAAGTGGAGCAACCGGAACTTGACTCAAATTGGCACCCATATGGGATACCAATGCTGCAGGCAGATGGCTAACATACCATGCCATAGCACCAGCCCCCAGGAACTTAATCCAAGCCTCTCTAGTGGGTGGCAAGGATCCAAGGTGTGTGTTATTAGCAGGAAGTTGGAATTGGGAGCATAGCTGGGACGTAAAACCAGCTGCTCTGATATGGAGTGCATGTGTCCCTAGCAGTGCCTTAGCCACTGTGCCAACTGCCTGCCCCTATTTCATATTCCTTTTGTGAATGGACAGAATTTTTTTTTTAACATCCGTTCATTTATTTGAATGGCAGAGTTACAGAGAGATGGAGGGAGAGACAGATCTTCAGTCTGCTTGTTCACTTCCCAAATGGCCACAACGGCCAAAGTTGGGCCAGTCAGAAACCAGGAGCCAGGACCTTCATCCAGGCCTCCCTAGTGGGTGGCAGGGGCCCGGGTACTTGGTCCATATTCTACTGCCTTCTCAGGCACAGTAGCAGGGAGCTGGATTAGAAGTACAGCAGTGTGGTCTCAAACCAGCACCCCTTTGGGATGCTGGCTTTCAGTAGGTGGCTTAACCCCCGTGCCACAACACTGACCCCTAGACAGAATTCTTATCAGTCACATTCAAATGACCAGACTTTGTCTAACATAATGGGGGGTGTTTTAAAAAATTCATGGAACATACATTTTCTGTGAACTTTTTGAAGACTCCTCATGTGCATGAATTTCAAAACATTTCTGGGGGCTGGCACTGTGGCGCAATGGGTTAGACCCCCGACCTGCAGCACTGGCATCCCATATGGGCACTGATTCATGTCCCGGCTGCTCAACTTCTGATCCAGCTCCTTGCTAATGTGCCTGGAAAGGCAGAAGAAGGTGGCCCAAATGCTTGGGCACCTGCACCCACATGGGAGACCCAGAAGAACTCCTGGCTCCTGGCTTTGGATCGGTCTAGCTTCAGCATTTGCAGCCTTTTGGGGGAGTGAACCAACAGGTGGAAGACCTCTCTCTCTTTCTGTTTCAACATCTCCCTGTAACTGTCTTTCAAATAAATAAAATAAATCTTTTAAAAAACCACATTTCTGCACCAAAGTAAACATCTTTCCCTCTGTTTTCTATGAGCACTGCCTTCTGTTATCATAATAATTACTGTGACTGTTACTACACGATAAGCTTCTTCGCTGGACTTTAAGATGTCCCCTTCACAGCCGGAACATCACATGTCTGACCACCACCTCTCCCCATGTTCACCTTCAGTCCTATTTCCCCCAAGGCCTGGCTCAGTGCTAGGCAAATGGTTGGTGTCTACTGAATATTTCTAAAATGAATGAAAATGATTAAATGCAGCAGGCCATTTCACCATTATCTGAAATGATACATGAAAGCCATGGCTATCCTTAATATTTCCTTTAGTTTCTTTTTGGGAAAAATAGAACTTAGACCATGATTTGGTTGAAATTTCTCTGCTAGTAAAACAAGTTACCTTGGAAATGGCAGATGTGCAGATTGCCTGGCTAGTGTAAGGACTCAAATCCTACACGTCTCCTGAATGCTCCCCTGGGAAAATCCTGGAAGAAAGTGCTGAGCTATGGATTCAGATTGTTCTACAGAAATGGAACTAAAAACAAAACAAATGGCTCTCACCACCAGAGAAAAATGAGGAATATAAATCTTGCTGAAAAGGAGCACTAAAAAAGCAAGTGAACTATTGTAGCAATAGTAAGCTCACGAATCCAAACTTAACATCCTCAAACCATCCCACGATTAATATGATTTGGCTATAATCTATACAGCTATTTTTTAGAGTTTTCAGTAAGCCACACTGTGCAAAGCAAATTTAAATTCCAAGCTGTTTGCAGTCAGCCACACTGGGATTGAGATGTTACTCCACAACTCACTAGTTTAGAGACCTTGGTTTGTGAACCTTGTTTTCATCGTCATGAAAATGAAAATCATGTTTACATAGTTGTGATGGAGTGAGTTGTTAGCCTGACAGTGAAGACGTCTGTGTGCCCATCTCAGTGTCAGGCTTTGATTCCTGGCCCTGACTCCTGACTCCTGACTCCACCTCCCTGCCAATGCAGACCCTGGGAGGCAGTGGTGATGGATCAAGTAGAGTTCCTGCCACTCACTTGGGAGATCTGAATTGAGTTCACAGCTCCCAACTTTGGCCCTGCCCCAACCCTGGCCCATCCCAATTTCTCTCAGGCATTTGGGGAGTGAACCACCAGATGGGCACACTCTGTGTGTGTGTGTGTGTGTGTCTGTGTCTGTGTTTTTCTGCCTTTAAAATAAATTTAAAAAAAAAAGTTGTGAGAAATGAAAGAATGGCATAATAGACCAATATAGCAATTTTAATAATAGCTTTTAAAATCTTTAACTCTTTTTGTAGATTGCCAATTGATTTGAATTGCTTTTTGTTTTTAGATTACTTTAACACATTGCTTTAGCAGAGCATCAGAGTTTAATTCTATGTCAAAGAGAAATTGAGCTTCCTGTGATCTTTTGCTGTGAGGTTTCCTTCCTTTACCTTCTTTCATATTGGTGACCATGTTTCTGTGTTTCTGTGTGTAACACATCTTTAAGCATCTTTTGCAGGGCAGGATGAGTGGCAACTAATTCTTTAAGTTTCTGTTTGCTATGAAAAGTCTTAATTTCACCTTCATTCACAAATGAGAGCTTTGCAGGATATAATATTCTGGGCTGGCAGTTTTTCTCTCTTAGTACCTGGGCTATATCTCGCCATTCCCTTCTAGCTTGTAGGGTTTCTGATGAGAAGTCTGCTGTGAGTCTAATTGGAGGTCCTCTGAGAGTAATCTGACCTTTCTCTCTTGCACCTTTTAGAATCTTTTCTTTGTGTTTCACTGTGGTGAGTTTGATTACAATGTGTCGTGGTGAGGATCTCTTTTGGTCATGTTTATTAGGGGTTCTATAAGCTTCCTTTACTAAGATGCCTCTGTCCTTCTCCAAACCTGGGAACTTTTCTGCTAGTATCTCACTGAAAATGCCTTCTAATCCTTTCTCCCTCTCCATGCCTTCAGGAACTCCTAGAACCCGAATATTAGGTTTTTTAATAGTATCCTGTAGATTCCCGACAATATTTTTTAGATTTCTAATTTCTTCTTCTTTTCTTTGGTTTGCCTGTTTCCTTTCCTGTTCTCTGTCTTCTAATTCCGATATTCTCTCTTCTGCTTCACCCATTCTGTTTTTAAGGCTCTCTAATGTGTTTGTCATTTGATCTATTGAGTTCTTCATTTCATTATGATTTCTCGTCACTATCAGAGTTTCTTGTTCCACTAGTTGTTTCATTTCATTTTGATTCCTCCTTAATATTTCATTTTCACGAGAGAGATTTTCTATCTTGTCCACTAAGGATTTCTGTAGTTCAAGAATTTGTTTTTGAGAACTTCTTAATGTTCTTATCAATTTTTTGAGATCTGCTTCTTGCATTTCTTCGATCTCATCATCTTCATAATCTTGAATTGGGGTGTCTTTTTCATTTGGGGGCGTCATAGTGTCTTCCTTGTTCTGGTAACCTCGGTTTTTGCGTTTGTTGTTTGGCATGTTGGAGATATTTGGTTTCTTCACTGTGGTGTTTTTTCTTGTTACGCTATGGCTCTATATTAAGTGGACTGTCTGCTTTCGCTGGAGCCTTAGAGGCTTGAGATGAGTGTGGACTGAGAGCTGTGTTTGGTTCCTCAGGGTTGAGGGTGTGTCAAAGATGACACTCCCAGGTTAGGTGTGGTAAATCTCTCTTTTTATGTTATATGTGTGTACATATTGTATGTCCACATAGGAAATTTTATTAAGAGTTTTATTTTAAATGGCTTATAGATAAGATTGTCCATAAACTTAAGCTGCTAAAATCAATCAAAGATACATTTTAATTTGTGGGACCTGAATCTGTGTATCATATGTTTTAGACTTGTTGGTAGAAAGAAACTAAAAACATTTTAGATGGTTGTGCTTAAGTTTACTGGCTAAACAAACTACACCATGTTAGATATTTAAGAGGTGTTTTCAAATACATGATTCTAAAAATTTATAGAAGGCATTGGACCTTCTGGTAGATGTTTTCTTAAGTTGTTATCTAATGGTTGAAACGGTTTGCTAAGTATTCATGTGATATTGCTATTGTCAGCAGGCGATCTAGGACTTGCTCCCTCATTTCTCTATTCTAAGCCCAACTTATTCTTTCATTTCTCTATTCTCTTCAAGGTAGGAAACTAATTCTATTATGAAGGAATCTGTAGGATGCACAATTTAATCTTTAGACCTTATAAAAGAGATGGCTAACATTTTTCTGCAATAGCATAGCCAAAATAAGAACTTAACTAATAATCTCATAGCTAGATTCACTTCGCCATCAGCGAAGTATACAGTAAGTAGAAAAAACCTCCCTCTCAGACCAAAGGGAAAGAAAGTTTTAAAGTGAGAATATAATTTTCCTTATGGGCATTGTCTACCTTAGAAAAACTACTATAGAACATGCCTGTGACTATAGACTTGTAGTTCAGGCCACCGAAGATTAGAGATGGAACACGGGCACTCCCTTGACTTGCATCCTCTGGTCTGCTTTAACACAAACCAGGAGGAAAAGAAAGCTCGGCATCAGAAGCAATGGGTGGCAGGCCTATTAATGGCTGATCTGTACAGTGATCTGCCCTCAAGGAGACCCAACAGGCCAGTCCACTGCAGTGGCTTTCAATGTGGTAAGCCTGGGCTTCAGCAGAAGTCAGCTTGTGAAGAGCCCTGGCAGCTCTGCCAAGAGTTGGATCACTGGAAATGGACCTGCCCTGGAGTCGAAGGATGCCCAGGTCAGAGCCACAGATCTTATTGGCTCTAAGCTGAAAAGCCCTTCACTCAGCCCAACTTCCAAAGTGACCACTGCAGCTGAGGGGATGGTCAAGTAGGGTCAGCAACATTGCAAGCAGAACTGTAAATTTCTTGTTAGAGATGCCCCCTGCCTTTACCTGGCCAGCTCTCCTCCCAGGCCAGCCAAGTAATGAAAGTCAACAGAGTGCCTTCCCCTAGGAGGTTCACACCTCCCTTAGGATATACCCCATGTGAAGAGATAGATAGGTCTGGGCCTCTTCACTTACAAGGCCTAAAGCCCACCAGATTATTATCAAGCCCCTTCTATCAGGTTCTATTTGCCTCTCAATCAGAAAAATTACTTGTAGCTTAGACAGCACCTTTCTTAGCACATCTAATAATGACTCTGTCCTTTGTTCTAGACCCTGTCTAGCACACTTGGGCCTCATTGCTTTGTAATCATAACCTCTACTCTACCTCCAATGGCTCTACTCCCAACCTGTGTGTACTGATGGTCCTCTTCCCCACTTAATGCTGTATAATTGTTCAAACCTGGTAAATGCCACTCTTAGGATCATTGGTTACTATCCTCACTCTGTCTTTTATGACCTTGTCTAAATATGATCAGAGTCGGCAGACTTGGAAGGCTTCCATAGCCTTGGCAACTCATGACGACAGCCTAGGGTGGTTACTGGCGCCATAAACTAGAATGTCAATTTGTTGGGTCAACAACAGGAGCCACTGTGCACTTGCTCCTCATGTGGGATCTCTGTCCTTAATGTACTGTACATTGTGATTTAATGCTATAACTAGTACTCAAACAGTATGTTTCACTTTGTGTTTCTATGTGGGTGCAAACTGTTGAAATCTTTATACTAAATTGATCTTCTGTATATAAAGAGAATTGAAAATGAATCTTGATGTGAATGGAAGGCGAGAGGGAGTAGGAGAGGGGAGGGTTGTGGGTGGGAGGGAAGTTATGGGAGGGGGAAGCCATTGTAATCCATAAGCTGTACACTGGAAATTTATATTCATTAAATAAAAGTTAAAAAAAAGAGAAATGAAAGAATGGCATATGTGAAGTTTAACATGGTACCTGACACTGAATCAGAATGAAATAAAGGATGATTCTTTTATGTACAATACAATTAAATATTAATTGATCCCTAAATTGGAGAGGCACTGTCCTATTAACTATATACAAATTGCCTCATTTGTTCCTTATAGTACCCACTAAGGTAGGGACAATCACTTGTATGTTTTTCAGATGACATAAAGTTAAGTCATTCACCCAAGGTTACACAGATGGTAAGTGGGAGAATTAGGATTCAAGCCAGACAATGGGCTCAAGAACCCACATTCTTATCTACTATTCCTTAAATAAATGAGTGCAAAATCTTAGAAATGGAAGACGCTTTAGAAATCATTTAGTACAATCCATTTTGACAGGTAATGACTCTGAGTTTCAGAAACAGGAAGATTATCACTGGTCAGTGATAAGTCCTAGAAAAAGTCAGCTCTCCAGCCTCTGTGTCCAAGCGAATGTCCTTGCCCTGCACCAGGAACCTCTCTCCAAACAATAGACACTCTTTGGGTTGACCAAGCATTTTCAGGAGAGCAAACAAAAGAGTACTTCTTTTCAGGAGAGATTGTTGTATAGTGTAGATAGTTTATATAAACTAGTAAATTAAACCTGGAATGCAGGAATTTCATTATATCTGCAACATTAGGATAAGAATTAATAAAGCTAAAGGGAATAGAGAAGAGATACAATGAACAGAACTCAGGCTAGTTGCCCTGCCTCCAAATAGGGGTAGGTATGCCTATCAGATTTTCGTTCTCAATCTGTCACTTATTAGGACTTCATTTATGTAAAGAAACAAAAGACAAAGTGGTGAAGACTTTAAACTCTTGCACTCTTTTTGTCTGTCTGTAGTTTGGGGAATGTGTATGTCCGTTGCCTTAGTTATCAGTAGTATCCAATTGGATGTGTAATAACAATACTAGCATCTATTATTAGATAGACAAACTCAGAATGGCTCACACCATGTATTTTCTTCCTCACAACCATTCTGGGAGAGATGCAGGGGAGAGTTAACAATTTTGTTGAAGTGAGGCTCAGAAAAGGTAAACAATGTACACAGCAAGTCCCTGCATTGATGCTGTGGAGCTCATGTTCTCTTGGCCCATAGTGTCGTTGGCCACAACTTCCTGTCCTTTCTCCCAAGGGTGCATGCTCATGGTCCAGCAACATATTACCATTTATGTCTACATTAATTTCTGTGTACATAGCTATAGATATAAATTACAGTGTAGTCTCCATCCTACAGATGATAAAAATGGGAAAGTACTAGAGAGAGGAGTAACTCCTCCCAAGGGACTTTTGATTTCTTTTCTTTTTTTTTTTTTTTTTGACAGGCAGAGTGGATAGTGAGAGAGAGAGACAGAGAGAAAGGTCTTCCTTTTTGCCGTTGGTTCACCCTCCAATGGCCGCTGCGGCCGGCGCATCATGCTGATCTGAAGCCAGGAGCCAGGTACTTCTCCTGGTCTCCCATACGGGTGCAGGGCCCAAGGACTTGGGCCATCCTCCACTGCCTTCCCGGGCCATAGCAGAGAGCTGGCCTGGAAGAGGGGCAACCGGGACAGAATCCGGCGCCCCAACCGGGACTAGAACCCAGTGTGCTGGTGCCGCAAGGCGGAGGATTAGCCTGTTGAGCCACGGTGCCGGCTGATTTCATTGGTTTAAAGGCAAAGCAAAGAGCGTGCTGAGTATGCATCTAAAGAGAAGACCTGGAAACTGCCTAGTTTGAATTCTTACATAACTCATTAGCTTGAACCTAGTCATATGGTCTCCCTTGACTGTAAAAGACCCTGAGAGAGTAGAATGCAATCTGCAGAGCGTCAAGGACTAGACGTGCCTGGGTAGAAGTTGGGGTGTTCTACCCCTAAAATTAAGAAGAGAAGGGATACTAGGAAACAGAGGGCCTCTGTCTACTCCTCTGCCTTCCTTCTTCCTCCAAATTATGCGCCCACACACCCTTCTTCCTATTAATACAACACACTGCCCCTCTCCACAAGAAAAGACAGCTCAAAATCTCACAGAGCTATGGTTTGGGGGCAATGTCCTATCTTCTCCATCAGGCGTGGCTAAAGCCATTTTTTCCCTCCCCTTTATCCCCTCCCCCTCCCCTTGTCCTCTACTCTGCCTCCTCCTGCTCCTCCTCCCTCTCCCCGTCCCTCTCCCTCTTTGTCTTCCTCTTCAAGATTTATTTATTTATTTGAAAGGCTGAGTTACAGAATGAGAGGAAGAGAGAGAGAGAGAGAGAGAGAGAGAGAGAGAGAGAGAGAGAGAGAGAGAATCTTCCATCCGTTGGTTCACTCTCCAAATGACCACAGTAGCTGGGGCTGGGCCAAATGAAAGCCAGGAGCCTGGAATTCCATCTGAGTCTCCTGCATGGGTGCAGGGGCCCGAAGGCGTGGGCCGTCTTCTGCTGCTTTCTTGGGCACATTAGCGGAGATAAAAGTGGAGCAGCTGGGACTTAAACCAGTATTTACATGCGATTGCCAGTATTACAGGGGGTGGTTTAACCATGCTGACACCTATGGCTCTTATCAGGGAGATGACAAAGGGAAACCAAACAAAATGTGAAGATGGCCAAGTGCTCGTCATTCTGGACTACTCGCTTTTAGCTGCTACATGGTAGAGAATTAAACAGCCGCCTTTTTTAGAATGCACTATTCTGTGGGGTTTTTTGGCTTGTTTTTGTTGGTTGTTTGAATTTTAACAGCACCAGCTTAGCTATTATCAAAACTAATACAGTATTCATCACAACACCACTTCAATGTTCTACATTTATTTTAGCTTTATATTTAAAAATGACCTCTTAGAGAACAAGACTATGTACTTCAGCAGTTTCAGATTCAACAAATCTACAATCAATGAAGTACAGTCAATTTCACTTATTCTCACTTATCTTGTTCAATGATCTTAAGAGAGGCTACAATGCAGAACACAAAGGGAGGAGCAGATGGCCTAGAAAAAGAGGCAGTGTGAATTTGGCACTCATTGTTACTGTCATTGCCACTTCTCTTGCTTTTAAATGAGAAAAATCATTATAGTTAGTTTTGGGACATTTCCCTACAGACTCAGTGAAACTCAGGTGTTTCTGAAACATAGCAGAAGGACATTTTCTGCTCACCTCCCATCTCATCAACTGATGAGTCCACCTGTGGAATAATTAGGTGAGGACCATGTATTCCTCAGTCAACCTCTGCGGCTCCCTCTCAACACCTGACTTTCTAGGGACAGTTCAGGCATTGGTTACATGTGGCAAACCCATTTATGTTTTGGAGGTATTTGCATGTTTCTCCTTTTTTTCTAAAGTATTCTTGTGTTGATTTGAAAATTCTGAGAACCAAAAGATATAGGAACACCTGTTAGTCATTTACTTGAGCCAGGGATAGTTTTTGCTAACTGGAATTTAATGAATTAAAACATTATTTTCATTTAAAAATGCATCACCGAAAAATATTTTAAAAATTATTAGTAAGTCAGGGTTCCCACATGGAACCCGGCTCCAGTGACCCTTGCTCTACTAAGGGTGGAGAACCTTTTTGGTGTCAAGGGCCATTTGGATATTTATTACATAATTTGAGGGCCATACAAAATTATCAACTTAGAGTTGGCCTGCTATAGATTTATTGAATTTCGAGTTCCATCTGTGGTTGCTTTGGCAAGGCCAGACCAAATGAGTTCCTGGCCCTTCCTTATATAGATTGCAGACTGGCCAGTTCCCACCCCTGCAACCTACTTGGAGTAGTACGTGGGTCTAGATCCTGGTTACAGAAAGCATCAGGTTGTTCACCATAAGGAACTTATTCCATGGAGGAAAGACAGAAGTATAGACCGAAGTTAGGAAACGAGTGCTTCTGAACACAGTTCTCAGATTGTCCTTAGGTTCTGTTTCCCTAACATCACACTTGAGCCCCAACAAGGCAGCAGCAATAAGACAGGGAATGCAGGAAAGATCTGGGGAATGTCCAGCATGCATCTGGACTTCAAACGGGAGACCAGGCCAGAGCGCAGATGCCAGTGCTGCCTGTACATCGCTGGACATGACTGTCAGAAAAGCCTTCAGGGAATTCAAGACTCAAAACTATTGCAAAAATGCAAGAAAATCTAAGTGGAAATTTTGATTTTACTATAAAAGTGACATCAATGAAATTTTGAGCAACAAATATCAATTTCTTTACATAAACTTTTCTGATCTGTATATTTTTGTGAGTGATCTAATATGTATGTGTTTATTCTGTTGGTGGTTTTAAAAAAAGTTTTATTTTATGGTTTTTACAGTTATAGTTATTTCTTTTTTTAAAAAAAAAGGTTTATTTATTTATTTGAAAATCAGAGTTACAGAGAAGGAGAGGCAGAGGCAGAAAGAGAGAGGAAGATCTTCCATCTGCTAGTTCACTCCCCCAGACAGCCAAAACGGCTGGTGCTGGGCCAAATCAAAGCCAGGGGCCAGGGTCCTCATCCAGGTCTCCTGTGGTCTCCTATGGTCTCCATGTCACTGCAGGGGCCCAGGGGTTGGGCTATCTTGCGCTGCTTTCCCAGGCTCTTTAGCAGACAGCTTGATTGAAAGAGAAGCAGCCAGGACTTGAGCAAGTGCCCATAGGGGATGCCAGTGTTGCAGGCAGCAGCTTTATCTGCTACACCACAGAGCTGTCATTTTTTTAACTTATAGATATTTCTAAACAAATAAACATTATTAAGTGTAAAATACATTCTTTATATGTGTGTAAATGTAAAGTACAACTCTTACATATGTGTAATTTGTAGACATAGTACGCTCAAGAAGTTTGATGTTTTATTGTAATAACAAAATATGTTATAAACAATATCTCAGAGTGTGCCTGTTCGTTTTAATTGTGGTCCCTTTGTCAAGAAGAGAGTTGAGCATTAGTAATCGCAATGCAGATATCCTGTTGCTCAAAGCAAAAAACCCCTGATGTTACCAGAAGGCATCGGTAGTGACAAAAGGTGGACTTGCTGGAGCAGAAGAGCACATGGCAGGTTCCATGGGCAGTCATCTGTGCTGGCTCACTTGGGAACCTGCCTGGGGTCTCCCAGAGGAATTCAGAAAGAATTTGAGAGGAGAAGGGAGGAAAATGAGTTTGTAATAATAATTGTGATTCTATCTTGATTTCCAGGCTGATGGGATCTGGGTTTCATCTCTGTGAACATGCATAAAATGTATGCGTGTAATAGGAGATAAAATATATTGCAAATCATTGAGTTTTGCTTCTATCATAAATTAGCATCAAATGGGCCCTGCACCCCATGGGAGACCAGGAGAAGCACCTGGCTCCTGCCATCGGATCAGCGCGGTGTGCCGGCAGCAGCGCGCCTACCGCGGCGGCCATTGGAGGGTGAACCAACGGCAAAAAGGAAGACCTTTCTCTCTGTCTCTCTCTCACTGTCCACTCTGCCTGTCAAAAATAAAAATAAAAATAAAAATAAATAAATAAATTAGCATCAGTGTAGAAAAAGAATATGGAGGTGGCAGGATTTAAAGCGCAAAGTGCTATAATGCCCTGTGAGTTGTTTTTACTCAATTTTGCATTGTTTCGCTTTTGTTCTTGCTATTCAGGGCAGCCAGCAATATATGTGCTTGTTGTGAATAACAATTTTAAGTCATGTAGTAGCATTTCACTTCAGGTTGACACTTCAAGTATGGAGCACTTACAATATGCCAAGCAAAATTGAGACACAGAGATGATTAACACATAGTCTGTCTTCCAAGCCTCACAAAGAGATTTTAAAAAAAGATTAGACAGTGTGTAAAATGGCATCATATACAAGTAGAATAAATAGAAATAGCAGCAGTAAAGTGGAGCACATAAAAAATACCTGAGGAATAGGTGATTGGTACAGGGGTTAAAATGCAATTTGGGACCCCTGCATCCCATCCTATATTGGAGTACTTGGGTTTGAGTCCAAGCTCTGCTTTCAGATCCAGCTTCCTGATAATGTGGATCCTGAAAGGCCACAGGTAATGGCTCAAGTATTTGGGTCCTTGCCACTCAGTCGGGAAACCTGGATTGAGTTCTGGGCTCCTTGCTTCAGCCTGGCTATTACAGGCATTTGGGAAGTGAACCAGCAAACAGATCTCTCTGTTTTTCTGTCTCTCTCTCCCACCTCTCTCTTGGTCTCTCTTCCTTTCAAACAAATAAAATACATTTTTAAAACTTTTTATTTATTTATTTATTTATTTTTTATTTAATGAATATAAATTTCCAAAGTACAGCTTATGGGTTACAATGGCTTCCGCCCTCCCATAACTTCCCTCCCACCCGCAACCCGCAACTTTTTAGAAGAATATTTAATGTAACTAGAAGATGTTGGTTCAATGAGAAAATGTTTCTACAAGGAGGTAGTGATTGATCTGTCCTGTAAGGGACTACAATTCAACAAGCAAATGGGATCCGTAAGATTTTGAAAAAGGTGGTAAAGATGTAAGAACAATTAGCCTATGGAGAGACTGGGTATGCCTTGGTGTGTGTGAAATCAAAGACATAGTATGGACATTTTGAGAGGTAACAGAAGTTTGAATTTAATTGTGAAGGTACAAGAGCTGCTGCAGAAATGAAACAAATAAGTAGCTCGATAGGATTTGCAATTTAGGAAATTAATATGGCAGGTCTTTGGAAGGCAGACAGGAGTTTATAACCAAGACACTGCTAGAGAAGTTGAGTCAGGAAATGACAAGGGTTTCAAGGAAGGCTTTGGTGTTGAGGTAGAAGGGAAGGAAACAATAAGCATTTCAGAGTCAATGTTTAGGGAAAGGAAGGAAGAAAATTCAGATATTTCTCTTTGCTATTTTTTTGTAATTGGCAATTCCACTGGGACAAATAAAACAAAATGGAGAAGCATAATTGAGTTTGCATGCAAGTGGAGGCTCGTGGTGTGGTCGTGGAAGGGAGACTTGTGGTGCTTGTGACAGCTCCAGGTGGGAATGGCAAAGACTGTCTTAGAAATGGAGACTCAAAGAGAAAACACCTAGAAGGTAACAGGTGTACTGTAATTGAGCTTGTGGCATTTCACATAGATTATCTTATCCACGGTAGTCATCTGTTATCAAAATGTCAAATTTCCTTACTCTTTGTTCTGTTGAGTATGAAACACCATTTCCTGCTTTGATGATATAAGAACCAAGCCAATGACTTCATAATGAAAAAGTCAGGTTTAGAAACTAAAAATGGAAAGAGAATGACTGAGAATGAATCTACAATATTCATATTTAGACACAGAATCTCCTCAAAAGAGGTATTTTCAACGATTCCACTCATTCCTCCTGTCTCCGGAAGGCAGTGTAGAACTGAGGAGGTGTTTTCTGGAATAAACTGCATGCTCTACCCCCAGGTAGCCTCTCCCAAGCTGTGTGATTGTTATAAATACAGCAGGACCTGTCTCCCCAACACTCATGCAGGTGTTAAAACTCTGATGTCTTAGTGTTAAGGGTTGATGGATTAAAGGTGGTGACTGGATCTAATTGTGGCGGCTGGGCGATGGGCCTCATGGGAACTGTTCAGGTGAGGCGTGCCCTAAGAGTGATTCATGGGAGACAGCTGGTTATTCTGAGTTTGAATTTGGCCTAACTTCTCTCTCTCTTTGCTTCTGGCTCACTCTGTAATGGTTCCTCTGCACCTGCCATGTCAAGCTGCCATCAGATCAGAGACTGGCACTGCACGATTCTGAACTCTGACCTTCACACTATAAGCTGAAATAAACCTCTAGTGTATTTTAGTTAAATAACAAAAATGAGCTAATACCATGATCTTGAACAATTGTGCTTCAGTGTCCTTGTGTGTAAAATGAGTATGATAATTTGAGAATAACCCACAACATAGGAATTTTGTAAGAATTACATGAGATAGGGGCCGGCGCTGTGGTGTAGCGGGTAAAACCGCCACCTACAGTGCCAGCATCTCATATGGATGCTGGTTTGAGTCCTGGCTGCTCCATTTCTGATCCAGCTCTCTGCTATGGCCTGGGAAAGCAGTGGAGGATAGCCCAAGTCCTTGGGCCCCTGAACCCATGTGGGAGGCCTGGAAGAAGCTCCTGGCTTCTGGCTTCAGGTTGGTGCAGCTCTGGCCGTTGTGGCCGTCTGGGGAGTGAACCAGCAAATGGAAGATATCTCTTCTCTCTTTCTCGCTCTCGCGCTTTCTCTCTGCCTCTGTCTCTCAGTAACTCTGCCTTTCAAATAAATAAACAAATCTTTTTTTAAAAAAATTAAATGAGATATTACAAGTTAAGCATTTAAAAGAGAGCTTGACATATATAAAGTGATCAGTAAGGATTATTATAAATGTACAATAGTGTTTCTTATTGTAACACAAACTCCCCAAAACTGCTAGAAGGATAATCTCCAGTTTCCCCTTAGGTATACAGCAAGTGAACCCAAATTTGGTGCATGAGCTAAGTAGAAATTATCTTCCTTTCAAGAGGAGTTTGAGATAAAGTGAATACGTACATTTTTCTTCTAGGGAAAAACAGATAAGGAAAACAAAAGTACATTCAGTATTTCTTCAAGTGGATTCAGCTGGAAGAAATGTAACTACTTGACATTATTCACAGCAAACAACCAGCTCACAGCCCGAGTGTTTCCTGGTAATGCAGGTGGAACCTAACCCACCTGTGAGAAGGACAAAAGGGAATCAGCATCCAAACCAGAAACGGAACCAGTCCTGACTCAAGAGCACTTAATAAGCCTCATTGCAAGAAGCGGAGGGAGAGACTGGCTCTTCTGGCTTCCTTTTGATAGATTTCGAAGGAAAGCAAATTAGCTTGGAGTCAGCTCACGTGGTGCATGAGACGATGTGGGTGGAAACCTGTAGGGTCAGAGGGAGCACGGGAGAATTTCAGAAAATGTGAGGATTGAAACAGTAAAAGATCCCAAAGCAAAAGTTTCTGATGAAAAACAGAGAACTAGAATTCTGTGCACCCCACCCCTTTGAAAATCCCCATCTATGTACCTTTTGTGAAAGGAAAGAATTCTGAGCAGATAACTGGGGAGCAGGGATGCGATGTAGTGTCACCCCCTGCAACATGACTGCAAAAATGACCTGATTCATTCTCTTCAATTTCTAGATATTCATATGCTCCCCTCTGAATAGCCAATGGTTTTTTCTGAAGTTTTTCTTACAGTTTTCTTGAAATAAGCACCGTGTGAAATATTATACATATTAAAAGGCAGCAAGACAGTCTTCCTCATCATTTTCTTTTCTATATGCACATATAGTATGCATTTAATAGATTCAGCCCTGATTGAAGATTTACTTAAATATATTAAAGACTAACGTGAGAAGGTGCGATACAGAAGATAGGAAAGGCGAAAATACAGGGTACCAGACGCATATGTTCATCCATTTAATACCACTTCCTATATAGTGCCGAACAATTAAGCACACTTTTCTGGAGAAAACAGTATAAAAATAAAGAACAAAACCCACTACGTAGCACATTTTGTTCCCAGGAAACCACCCACACTTCTCTATTTGGAAATATATCCTTAGGGCATTTTTGCCAGAAATAATTTACCCTTCTCTCCATGATCACGTCCAAGGAAATCTTTCTCTCCCCTCCCCCTACTTTAGAGGCAGTTTTTTTATGGAGAGACAGAAGCTGGGTCTGACCTAAGTTCTAATGCATTTTTCCACTGGTAAAATACAAATTTGGTATTTGTTATCTTTGGTCTCACAGAAAATTTGTCTAAGTGGAGTCAGGAAGCGTTGGTGAAAGATAATTTTCACACAGCAACAGCTTGGGTGTCAGGTTGCTTTCCCCCAGCTTGATGAACATGCCCTGATTCAGATTTCAAATCCCAGGGAGAAGCAACAGAACATGAAGAGCTAGGGGCACGCCTCTGTCTCTGGCCAGGCTTGGCACTGGGAGAGAGAAGCACAGAGCTGCATACTGGAATCATGGCAGCTCCCAGGGAGGTGTGGCTGTGGGCCGAGAGGATATCACTGTAATTATCTACCGCAGGGCTAACCAGGGTTCACTCATCAACAGGGAAGGAAGGATTCGGGGAAAGGGAGTGTTTGGAAAAGATAGACTTGGGATGAGACTGGAAAAAGAGAACGTTGTCAAATTGCTGCCCAGGTTTGAGGACATGGTATTGTGGCAATGACAAAACAGAAAACCCGAAGCTATCGTATCTCGGCTACAGACATGATAGCTTATTCTTGCTCCCAAGTCAGGGAAAAGCAGGATAGCCTAATGTACCAGCCCTTTCATAGGGCTACTGTAATCCGAAATAAAAAAAAGGTAGTTTTGAATAGATATATTCTCTTACCAAATTTTGTTGTGCTTTCTGAGCCCGATTATGTGCATGTAGCCAAAACAAGGCGCTTAATTTGTCTTTTCTGTATTCAATCTTTCTCAAATAAGTCTTACTGTATGTAAGATGCCATCAATATTTTATTATGTTTCCAAATGCTCTTCATTTCTTATGTAACTTTTTAAAATTTATTTATTTTCAAAGACAGCAAGACACACAGAAAGGGAGATAGAGAGCTCCTCACCCTCTGATTTATTCTCTAAAGGCCAGCAAGAGCTGGGGCTGGGCCAGGCCAAAGCCAGGAGCCAAAACCTCAGTCTGGGTCTCCTGCATGGATGGCAGGGACCCAAGTACTTCAGCCCTCACCATCTGCTGCCTCCTGGGAAGACATTAGCAGGACGCCAGAGTGGGGTGGGAAGCCAAGATTAGAACTTGGGCACTCCTGTCTGGGGTGTGGGTGTCCCAAGCAGTGTCTCAACCTCTGTACTAAATGCTCACCCCCAAATACTCTGTTTAGTGACAAACCTACAGTAAGAGCACTAATTTTGTTGGTAGTAGAAATGATCACTATATTTGTAGTCGCAATATTGTCTTCTATGTATTAGTTGTAACTATAAAAAAGAAGAAAGGGAATGTTTTATGCTTAACCATCACTTCTATATAAGCATTTTAGCATGCATAAATCTGCAATAATGTAATCACGCTTACTCTGAAATTAAATGGGCCATATTAAATCTTGCAACAGAAGAATGAAGTGAGAGGAATTGCTCCACCTGATATTAAGCCTTACTCTATAGCTACAGTAGTCAAAACTGTATGATCTTGGTGCAAGGACAGACATCCAGGTCAGTGGAACAGAACGGGAAACTCATCGATGGACCCACACAAATATGTCCAACCTGTTTTCAACAAGATACATAATTAATTCCATGACAGAAAGACAGTCCTCTAAAGAATGGTGCTAGTACTTCTATAAGCAAACTGAGAACAAAAACAAAAGCAAACATTGACCCAAATCTTAAACTTTATACAAAACCAATCCCAAATAGATCACAGACGTTTATATAAAACTATAAATCAAGAGTGGACAGTGAGAGAGAGAAAGGTCTTCCTTTTGCTGTTGGTTCACCCTCCAATGGCTGCCGCGGCCGGCGCGCTGTGGCTGGCACACCACACTGATCTGAAGCCGGGAGCCAGGTGCTTCCTCCTGATCTCCCATGGGGTGCAGGGCCCAAGCACTTGGGCCATCCTCCACTGCACTCCCAGGCCACAGCAGAGAGCTGGACTGGAAGAGGGGCAACCGGGACAGAATCTGGCACCCCGACCGGGACTAGAACCCAGTGTGACGGCGCCGCTAGGCGGAGGATTAGCCTGTTGAGCCACAGCGCCGGCCCTGAAAGATGTTCTTAAGATGAAAAGACAAGGTCAGGGAATTCAGCACAGCAGTTAAGTCATGGCTTGAGATGCCCACATCACATTTTGGAATACCTGGTTTGAGACCAGCTCCTCTGCTTCTGAGTCAGGTCCCTTCTCATGTATACACTGGAAGGCAGCAGGTAATGACTCAAGTACTCGGATCCACCCCTGCAACCCATGTGGGAGACCCAGATTGAGTTCCAGGCTCCGGGCTTCAACCTACCCTGGCCCTGGCTGTGGTAGGTGTTTGAGGAGTGAATCAAGGGACGGATGGTCTCTATTTGTCTTGTCTCTGTCTCTCTCTCTCTTTTTTTTTTTTTTTTTTTTTTGACAGGCAGAGTGGACAGTAGAGGGAGACAGAGAGAAAGGTCTTCCTTTTGCCGTTGGTTCACCCTCCAATGGCCGCCGCGGTAGCGCGCTGACCTCTCTCTCTCTCTGCCTCTCTTCTCTCTGTGTAACCCTGACTTTTTTAAAGATTTATTTTATTTATTTGAAAGACAGAGCTACAGAGAGAGGTAGAGACAGAGAAAGAGGTCTTCCATCCGTTGGTTCACTCCTCAGATGGCCACAACGGCTGGAGCTGCGCCAATCCGAAGCCAGGAACCAGGAGCTTCTTCTGGGTCTCCCATGCGGGTACAGGGGCCCAAGGACTTGGGCCATCTTCAACTGCTTTCCCAGGCCATAGCAGAAAGCTGGATCAGAAGAGGAGTAGCCGGGACTAGAACCGGCGCCTATATGGGATGCTGGCGCTTCAGGCCAGGGCTTTAACCCACTGTGCCACAACGCCGGCCTCAATAAATAAATCTTGAGAGGGAGAGAGAGAGAGAGAGAGAGAGGAATAGAGAGAGGGAAGGAGGGAGTGGAGGAAGGAAGGAGATATCTTCCATCCACTTCCACTAGTTTAGTCCCCAGATGCCTGTATTAGTCAGGGTTAGGCCAGGTTGGGCCAGTTCTTAGCCAGGAGCTAAGAATTCTGTCTGGCTCTCTCATGTGGGTAGCAGGATCCCAAGTACTTAGGCCATCTTCTGCTGCTTCCCTAGGCATGTTAGCAGGATGCTGGAGCAGATGGAACTTGGACCAGCACTCCGATATGGACTGTGGGCATCACAAGCAGCAACTTAACCCACTGCACAACTCCTGCCCCAGAAATAATTTAAAAAAAAAAGATGAAAAGATTGGGGAAATATTTGGATATCACATCATCTGACAAAGGACTAATATGGGAATATATAAATAATTCTTAAAATTCAGCAATTAAAATATAAGTAATCCAATTAGAAAGTGGGCAAAAGGAATAAATGGACATTGCTCTGAATAAGGTAACACAGATGGCAAAGAAGCATGTGAGAAGATGCTTAACATCATTAGCCATTAAGAAAATACAAATTAAATAAAAACCAGTAATAGCAGCGAAAGCTAGTAAGGGTGCAGAGAAAATGGATCATCCATTCAATGCTGGTGTGAATGTAATACAACACAATCAGTCTAGAAAGCAGCTTGGCCAGTTTTCATAAAACTAAATGTGCAGTTATCTTATATTCTTATCAATTGTACTCTTGGGCATTTGTTCCAAAAGATAGAAATTTATATTCTATACTCAAATGTTCAAAATAGCTTTATTTACAATAACCCAAAATAATCCATTCATTCTTAAATAGAATATGTTTGGGGCCAGCACCATGGTGCAGTGAGCTAAGCTGCCTCCTGCATTGCTGGCATGCCATATCATAGTTCAAGACCTGGCTGCTCCGTATCCAATCCAGCTGCCTGTTAATGTGCCTGGGAGAGCTGCAGAAGCTGGCCCAAGTTCTTGGTCCCCTGCAACCCATATAGGAGGTCTGGATGGAACTCTGGTCTCTTGTCTTCAACCCAGGCTCTTACAGCCATTTGGGGAGTTTACCAGTGGATGGAAGATTCTCTCTCTCTCTCTCTCTCTCTCTCTCTCTTTCTCTCTCTCTCCTCCTCACTCTCCCTCACTATATCACTCTGCCTTTCAAGTAAGTAAATCTTTTAAAAGAAATTTTAAAAAAACACAAAATGGTTGCTTGTTTAAGCAAATTCTGATACATCCAGACTAGAGAATCCTGCTTAAAAATCAGGAGGTTGAGCATTTAGCCAATTAAGACGCCTAGTTCCCAAATCATGGTACCCACGTTCAAAACCAGGATGTGGCTCTTGCTTCCCGTTTTCTGTCTGTGCAGACCCTGGACAGTAGGTGATGACTAAAGCAGTTGGATTCCTGAGACCCAAGGGGGAGACCTGGATGGTATATCTGGCTCCCGGTTTCAGCTCTCCTGGCTGTTGCAGGCATTTGGGAAGTGGATCAATAGATGTAAGATCTCTTTCTCTTCTTATGCCTCTCAAATAAATTAATTTAAAAAGATAATAAAAATGAATTGATTATGTATACACACAACCTCCTGGATCAATCTCCAGGACACTAGGCTAAGTGAAAAAAGAAATTCAAATGGTCACTTACTGTATGCTTTCACCTATGTCATATTTTCAACAAGAAGAGTTGGAGAAGTGGAGACTAGATTAGTGGTTGACAGGCAGTAGAGGTGAGCAGGAGACAGCAGCAGGATGGAAGAGAGTGAAGTTATAGAAGGATTACACAACAGATCATTGTGTGACGGACAAGTCCTGCATCTTGACTGTGCATTGTTTTGTTATAGGTAATCATTTTTGTGTCTTTTCACACCAGACCAGTAAAATGATATGTGCTGGACCAAAGTATTAAAACCATATGTAAAACTGTCCTTGTTTACTTGTGCTTTTTATTGTGCCAGTATTCTACATTGAGGAGCACTGTAGGAAACAATCTTAGGAAATGCATTGATAAGCTAATTGCAAGGAATTATTAAAATTCTGCTTTCTTTTTTAATGTCTATTTATTTAATTGTATTTGAAAGGAAGAGAGACAGAGACAAAGACCGAAACAGAGAGACAGATGGAGAGACACCTTCCAGCCACTGGTTCACTCCTCTGAGGCCTGTGGCAGTCAGATCTTATCCAGGCTGAAACCAAGACCCAGGAACTCAGTCCAGGTCTCCTGCATGTGTGGCAGAAACCCAGTACTGGAGTCATCATCTGCTGCCGCACAGGGCGTGTGTGAGCAGGAAGCTGGAGAGGAAACTGAGGAGCAGACTCAAAGCTGGCACTTCTGTATGGAATGAGAGTGCCCCCGCCGTGACGCCATGCGCTTGCCCCACAATTCTTCCTTACAATTGCAGTATTCTCTTTAAGAAGACTTTACGAGAAATTTCTCACTGATCTCAGTATAATAAATGAGTTTCTCCCTGAAAATTGATGTCTTTAATTTTATGGGCTATAAATCACCAAATATTTTTAGGTTGGAAACTTTTATGCAAATCTACAGAACCTTGGGGGACAGTTAAGGCAATTTTACTGCTTTCTACTAAGGAGGTGATCGTGGGTCTGTTTGGGGCCGAGATCTCTGAGAGCTGAGTACCCAGAGAGCAGTATAGCAGGAGGAGCCTGGACTCTACACAGGCATGCATTTTAGCTTGTGGATGCTTCAATCCATGAAGCACGGCTGACAGAGCTCCATTTACCCAGTGTGAGACGCGTAGCAGCCAGGTACCAGCAGCTGACGGGAATGATTGCTTATGTCACGCAGAAGGGATCGTGTGGACGGGCATGCCAAACCAGGCAGATGCAGAAGGGATCGTGTGGACGGGCATGCCAAACCAGGCAGTGTAAAAACAAATCAATACCAACATTTCTAAGATTTGTCTTCTGTCCCTGAGGAAATAGGCTTACTGAGCTAATGCTCACACCTAGGAAAACCATGGTAAAATACCATTACTTATTCAAATTCCTTTAGTGCAAAATAAGCAGTCCCTGAAAATCTACAAGATGGAAATAGATCTCTGAATACAAGTCTGAAACACTTCACTTCTTTCCTTGCAAATCTGTGAGTGGATTCACTGATGTCGGTATTAGGAAGGTAATCTGGTTTAAGGATAGACAATATGCCCTTTAAGAGGTCATTTGTGTTGAAGGTCTGAAACACAATAAACCTCATAAAAAAGTCAAGTGGATGCTAATTTAAAAGGATTAGTAGGTATATTTAATCCACTGAATGTGAAGGCTTAGCCTCAGTTTCAGAGGCTAAGATCAGTGAGTAGGAGAAAAATACCACCCTTTGAGTGGGAAAGGCTGATATAAAGAATAATCTTTAGCTCTATGTTCACTGTGCTTCTTCTATAAATACAAACTGATCTGGAAAGTGTCTCACCTGACCAAATGACCCAGATAAAGCAGGGAAGACAAAATCCACAGGTAGGGATTTCTAAATTGTTCAAAAAAGAAAACAAGTGTTAACTAAAGCGGCCTCCTTAAAATTTTGAGATTAGAGGTTGGTTCCTTTGAGATTTTTGATGGGAGCTACCGATTCTCTTGCTTGAAAGGTTTATGTGAACTAGAATGTTTACCTATACCTTCAGCAGGTTTCCACATCCACGGAGATACCTCTGTGGAATCTACCATCCCAGGGAGCCCGGACTAGAGTCTTTGATCATGCCTCACTCTCCATGCCCAGTGCCGCCATCCTGATTCACCCTATTTGAGAGCACTCCTGGTCCATGTTATCCTCTCCTAAACTCTTGTGTTGAGTTTTAACCTCTTGTTGAATATGTCAGTTCACAATAGCTAAGATTTGGAATCAACCCAGATGTCCATCAACTGTTGACAGGATAAAGAAATTATGGTGTATATACTATGGAGTACTAAACTGTAAAAACAAACAAACAAACAAACAAAAAACCTATCTTTTGCAACAAAATGGACACAACTGGAAACCATTATACTAAGTGAAATAAGCCAGTCCCAAAAAGACAGTTACCATATGTTTTCCCTGATCCAAGGCGAAGGTAACTAATAGAGCACCTAAAATGTTATGTAAAGGAGTGAAATGGACATTTTGAGATTCAATGATTGTTTACAGCCCTTGTCTCTTCCACTGAGGAATAGGTTTGTTTTCTTCATACTGTTTGTTGAACTCTTTTACTTAGTATAGGGTTAATTTTATGATCATTAAGTAAACTGAAAGTAGATATTTGTAAAAATTAAGAGTGGCAGAAGGAGGATGAAGAAGGGTGGGAGCATGGGTGGGAAGGAGAGTGGGGTTGGAAGGATCATTATGTTCCTAAATCTATATAAATGAAATACAGGAAACTTGTATAACTTAAATAAAATTTGAAAAGAAGAAAAAAGGTGAAGCAAAGAAGCATTACTCATTTCACCTTCATAATAAATCTGATTTAATGCAAGGAGCCCCTGCTGGGCCTACAGGCATCAGGGCTGGGGAGTGAGAACCACACCTAAGCCTGTTGGGTTCTGAGGGTATTGCTATGGACTTTGTCCTCTATGTGGAACAAGAGTCTTCAGGCTGGAAATTCCTGGAAAAGACCAAGATAATAGAGAAAAGCCATGAACCGCCTCCAGAGGAAGTTAGACACTGCTTCTGAGAGGACCTGCAGATCCACCTGGCCTCTGGGGAGAGAGGCACAATGCTGGGCAAAGTCCTACCAACCTGGGAGTCTGGGCAGTGAATCTCACACTATTTTCCAACTCGGGCATTCTGTGGAAGCTTATTAACAGCCTTAAATAAGTGAATGTTGTATATTTGACATAGGAGTCATGATTCATTTAGTATAGATTTGATTCATTTAGTATAGATTTGATGAAACTAAAAATTTCTTTGGACATTTGCCTCTCATTTAAAAATAAAGTTTCAATAATAATATGTAGCATGAAAAATAATTCCACCAACATTGATCATCTTTAAATTATTTTGGAGGGCCGGTGCCATGGTGCACTAGGTTAATCCACCGCCTGTGGCACCGGCATCCCATATGGGTGCCGGTTCTAGTCCCGGCTGCTCCTCTTCCAATCCCGCTCTCTGCTGTGGCCTGGGAAAGCAGTGGAAGATGACCCAAGTGCTTGGGCCCCTGCACCCACATGGTAGATGAGGATGAAGCACCTGGCTCCTGGCTCCGGCCGCTGTGGCCATTAGGGGAGTGAACCAACGGACGGATGACCTTTCTCTCGGTCTCTCCCTCTCACTGTCTGTAACTCCACCTCTCAAATAAATAAATAAATCTTTAAAAAAATAATAAAATTATTTTTGGCTTTTGACCACTGTCTGTAATACTCATATGCATGGATTTAAATTTTTTCCATCAAAATAAACATGTCTTTTAACTCCATTTTTCATGAACTTTTTGAAGTATTCTTATATTTGGCAAAGTAAAACATAAACCAGTATGAAAGTTTAGGTACCTAAGTGATGTTATGGTTTAAATTAATGGGAAAATCATTTCGCATTTAGTAGATTCATGTAATGCTGATATATTAACTGAATTTATCTTAGTTTTGTGATAGTGTTTGACTCAAGCTAAAATATAAACATGTAACAAAAAGGACAAAATATCAATTACACTCTAATATTAACAATTGATCACAATATTACTAGTTCATGAAATAATGTATAATGAGTACATTATTTTTACTTAGCTAACTTCTTTAAGAGTTATTTTTGTAAACTTTTTGTTTAATAACAATTTAGAATAATATAAACTTGCTTTTTGACAAGATTTCCCCAATGTTAACTTTTTTGAAAAAAACTTTTATTTATTTTTTTTAAGAGGTAGAGTTACAGACAGACAGAGGGAGAGACAGAGAGAAAGGTCTTCCATCCACTGGTTGACTCCCCAAATGCGTGCAATGGCTGGAGCTGGGCCAATCAGAAGCTGAGAGCCAGGAGCTTCTTTCAGGTCTCCCATGTGGGTGCAGAGTCCCCGGGACTTGAGCCATCTTCGATTGCTTTCCGAGGCCATAGCAGAGAACTGGATCAGAGGAGGAGTAGCCAGGACTAGAACCGGCACCCGTATGGGATGCCGGCAGTTCAGACCAGGGCTTTAACCCAATGTGCCACAGCACCGGCCCCTATGGTTAACTTCTTACATAATTATTTTACTACATCAGAATTTTGAACATGATTTTGGTACTATTTGTGTAATAAAATTTTTTCCTAAACTTTAGAAAAATGTTTCTTCAATTTCTCACAATTAATATTTCCGTCTATGGATTTTGGCTGAAATTTTCACTTTGGACTAAGATTTTAACAGTTAAAACCCATTCTTGAATAATAAATTTACTTCATGCTCTGGCTGCCATATTTAGCACTGCTTAAGATGTTTTCAGCATTAGCTTAACTGCATCCTCATTTGTCCAACAGCCAACATTTTTATCCTATTTTATAGATAAACTTGCTGCAAAGAAAAGAAGTATTTGAGAAGTCAACTAAAGTCTAAAACAATAGTATTCAAGTTTCAAATTCTGCAAATGAGGACACTGCAAAAAGTTTGTGGAAAACAGAATTTAAAGATTAGTTTATTTTGGTGCAGAAAAAAATTGTAACCCATCTGTCAATTTTTCATAACTATTTTCCATGAAATTTTTGAAGACCCCTCATACTCTAAATCTACGGTTTTTTCCCCTTTCACCTTCTTCTTGATCTTGTCTGCTTTCTCATTGTTTTGGGCACTTTCTCTGTACACCTTGGTCTCATGATAAGGCTATTATACTTATTTTATTATGGTTGGTGTCTGACAATGGTGGGAAAGACAATGCCTGCATTTTCCCTGACACACACAGACAGTTCCTGATGTTATGCTCCCTCCGTGGTATGGTGTGGATGGGCTGTGTTGTAGAAAGGGCTCAAAGCAGCGCTCTAATTACCACATTAGCACCAGTCACTATTGTGCTTTGACTTTTCTGAATTTCCATTTTCCCATCTCTAAAACTGTAACTTTTAATAAAGTCAAGGCCTACCAAGATATTTTCCACCTTTAATTCAGTGTTTCTTTGATCCTCTAATTCACCTGGAGCATACAAATTCAGTCCTGCAGCCAATGTTCCCTAGTGTAGGATGTTATCTTCAGGAACACAGTTTCATTTCTGATATGCTTGAGGCACAAATGCTAGGCTGGATAACGGCCAAACAAATCTTGTTTTCTGCTATGATGGATGAGCCTAGCCATGTCTCTGACCTATGCGCACTACAGGCTAGGCAGTTCTTCTAGGTTGTAACCTGTGCCAGGTAACAACAAATTGAAATTTCACTGTTCAGCTGCCAGAAATCCAAGATAGTAGATGACTCGAGGCATGATGGGAACAGGAGGTTTGAAATTAGACCTTGGTTTAATTCCCAATCCACTTCTTACTAATTTGTTTATTGGTAGGCAAGTCAGGATGGAAGAGGACCACGGATGGTGAACTCTAGAAAGAACTGTAGGAAAAATCCATTTAAATGGTTTTACTCGCTCCTCCATTCTAAACTTCCAAGTGGCAGAGGAGCTGCTGGTCCCAAAGGTGTGATTCCCAGCCAGGCTGAAGGCAGAACACTGATTGTGGATCCTGCCTAAAATGTGAAGTCTGGAGAGGTTAGAGGACTTTAGACAAAAAAGTGTAAGCAGTGAGCACCGACGAACATTAGAATGACAGACCCACAGATTTAGGACAAAGACTGGAACTGCGACTGGTCCCTGATACCCTACCCGCTGTTGATCCATGGTTGTCTGCTCTTTTTGCTTCATCGTTCCTAAGGGTGAACAATTCTCCCTTCTTGATTTCATTGTTGTCTGTGGACTACTCTAAATTGTCTTAGATTTTTATTGTGCAGTGATTTGAATGGAAAGTAAAGGAAAGAACAGAAGAAAAACACCAGCCACTCTTGTTGAAACTTTGCCTAATGGTCTGAAAGGAACCCATTTCATTAGTTTACTTGCAGGAATAACTTAACCTCAGAATCAATGAATTGCCAAGGTTAAGCAATTCTTGATGAGCAATGCTTGCTTACTTTGGACTTATTTTAAATTGTGTCACTTTAGAACTACTTCGCATTTCTCAAAGTTTTCAAGTTTGGCCGGCGCCGTGGCTCAACAGGCTAATCCTCTGCCTTGTGGCGCCAGCACACCAGGTTCTAGTCCCGGTTGGGGCGCTGGATTCTATACCAGTTGCCCCTCTTCCAGGCCAGCTCTCTGCTATGGCCCCAGAAGGCAGTGGAGGATGGCTCAAGTGCTTGGGCCCTGCACCCCATGGGAGACCAGGAGAAGCACCTGGCTCCTGGCTTCAGATCAGCGTGATGCGCCGGCCACAGCAGCCATTGGAGGGTGAACCAACAGCAAAAAGGGAGACCTTTCTCTCTGTCTCTCTCTCTCTCACTATCCACTCTGCCTGTCAAAAAATAAAAAACAATTAATTTAAAGAAATTTTTTTAAAAATTAAAATTTTCAAGTTTTTTTTAAACTTTTATATAATAAATACAAATTTCCAAAGTACAACTTTTGGATTACAGTGGCTTTTTCCCCCCATGGCCTCCCTCCCACCCGCAACCATCCCATCTCCTGCTCCCTCTCCCATCCCATTCACATCAAGATTCATTTTCAATTATCTTTATATATAGAAGATCAATTTAGTATATACTAAGTAAAGACTTCAACAGTTTGCGCCCACACAGAAACACAAAGTGTAAAGTACTGTTTGAGTACTAGGTATACTGTTAATTCACATAGTACAACACATTAAGGACAGAGATCCTACATAGGGAGTAAGTGCACAGTGACTCCTGTTGTTGATTTAACAATTGACACTCTTGTTTATGGTGTCAGTAATCTCCCTAGGCTCTTGTCATGAGTTGCCAAGGCTATGGGAGCCTTTTAAATTTGCCAGCTCCGATCTTATTAGACAAGGTCATAGTCAAAGTGGAAGTTCTCCCTTCAGAGAAAGGTACCTTGATGGCCCGTTCTTTCCACTGGGATCTCACTCACAGAGATCTTTCATTTAGGTCATTTTTTTTTCCCAGAGTGTCTTGGCTTTCCATGCCTGAAATACTCTCATGGGCTTTTTAGCCAGATCCAAATGCCTTAAGGGCTGATTCTGAGGCCAGAGTGCTGTTTAGGATATCTGCCATTCTATGAGTCTGCTGTGTATCCTGGTTCCCATGTTGGATCATTCTCTCCTTTTTAATTCTATCAGTTAGTATTAGCAGACACTAGTCTTATTTATGTGATCCCTTTGACTCTTAATCCTATCATTATGATCAATTAAAGAATACATATTCTTCTCAGCAGTACATGGAACCTACTCTAGGACTGACCACATACTAGGCCATAAAGCAAGTCTCAGCAAATTCAAAAGAATTGGAATCATACCATGCAGCTTCTCAGACCATAGTGGAATGAAGCTGGAAATCAGCAACTCAGGAATCCCTAGAGCACGTGCAAACACATGGAGACTGAACAACATGCTCCTGAATAAACAATGGGTCATAGAAGAAATCAAAAGAGAAATCAAAAACTTTCTGGAAGTAAATGAGAATAACAACACAACATATCAAAACTTACAGGATACAGCAAAAGCAGCGTTGAGAGGAAAGTTTATAGCAATAGATGCCTACATTGAGAAATTGGAAAGGCACCAAATAAATGAGCTTTCAATGCATCTCAAGGATCTAGAAAAACTGCAGCAAACCAGACCCAAAACTAGTAGGAAAATTTTCAAGTTAATGTGACCAAGTTTAGAAAAAAGGTTTCCAAAGTAGAAATGAGTGATTTCTTTTTTAAATATCTTTTCAAATACATAGTTTGATGTTTTTCCCAAGCTCCAGCTTAAAGTATGAGATTGTTCCCACAGCTCTGATAATGCCTCTTAAATTTATTATTAAAAACAAAGTACGGGGGCCAGCACCGTGACTTACTTGGTTCATCCTCTGCCTGCGGTGCCAACATCCCATATGGGCACTGGGTTCTAGTCCTGGTTGCTCCTCTTCCAGTCCAGCTCTCTGCTGTGGCCCGGGAGGGTAGTGGAGGATGGCCCAAGTGCTTGGGCCCCTGCACCCACATGGGAGACACCAGGAGGAAGCACCTGGCTCCTGGCTTCGCATCAGTGTAGTTCTGGCCATAGTGGCCATTTGGGGAGTGAACCAACGGAAGGAAGACCTTTCTCTCTGTCTCTCTCTCTCTCTCACTGTCTATAACTCTACCTGTCAAATAAATTAAAAAAAAAAAAAAAACAAAGTACAATAGTGTGGCTGATTGGAGTAAACTAACTTTAATAAAGACAACTGATCTTAGAACCAGACCTGCAATGTCTCTATAACAATTACAGCATTCCCATGTGGTTAATAGAGACCATTTTTTTCTTTACTCAAAGTGGAGCATTCTTTGGCATTATTCTGTTTCCTTAAATACATAGAACTTATATTGAGTACATCTGGAACTATTAAAAACTTAGTAACTATTTGAGGATACTTCCAAAATTTCGTGGAAAATGAAATTAAGTTTAGTGGCAGGTGTTTAGCTTATTGGTAAAAATGCCAATTGAGATGCCCATGGCCACATTGCAGTGCCTGGGTTCAGTATCTGACTCTGTTCCTGACTCCAGCTTCCTGCTAATGCAAGCCCTGGGAGGCAGCAGGTGATGGCTCAAATGATTTGGTCCCTGGCACCCATGGAGGAGACCCAGATTGAGTTTCCTTCTCCTTGCTTGGGTCTGATTCAGTCTGGGACATTGCAGGCATCCGAGGAGTGCACCAGTAGATTGAAACACATGCTGTCCCCCAGCCTCCACTTCTCTCTCTCAATCAAAAATAAATTTAAATGTTTTAAAATAAGTTTATTTTGGCTGGCGCTGTGGCTCACTAGGCTAATCCTCTGCCTGCAGTGCCAGCACACCGGGTTCTAGTCCCGGTCGGGGCACCGGATTCTGTCCCGGTTGCCCTTCTTCCAGGCCAGCTCTCTGCTGTGGCCTGGAAAGGCAGTGGAGGATGGCCCAAGTGCTTGGGCCCTGCACCCGCATGAGAGACCGGGAGAAGCACCTGGCTCCTGGCTTTGGATCAGCGCAGTGAGCCAGCCGCAGCGGCCATTGGAGGGTGAACCAGCGGCAAAAGGAAGACCTTTCTCTCTGTCTCTCTCTCACTGTCCACTCTGCCTGTCAAAAAAAAAAAATAATAATAATGTTTATTTTTCCACAAAAGCTTTGAAATCCATGCTTGTTTTTTTTTTCAGAATGTACATTTTCCACGAACTTTTTGAAGTACCCTCTTATTTCAGAAGAATAATTAGTGTTGTCTGTGACCAACTGCCATTCTGTTTTAGTATCTTGTATGCTGTCAGCAAGAGCTTGCTCTTGCTCCTTTAAGTACTTAGTATTTATACTACAGAAAGAGCAAGCACTATTAGCTTCTCCACATATACGGTTACAAGTGAGTTACAATGAATTTGAAGGTTTTACTTTTAAGGAATCACCATCTAGGAAATTAAAATATTTGAGCAGGAATATTTATACATATCTTCTGAATAGTTCAGATTATCACAAAGTCATATGAAAAGCCTGTAAATTGAATATGACTTTTTCCAACCTTGTTAAATCAGCATTTTATATGCAGTTCATCATTGGCTAAAGCATTGTTTTATGGTGCATGACTACATATATGTACTATGTTTTTTCTATACATATACCAATTTAATACCTCTATGATCTTAACACTTATGCATTGTGGCTCTAACTATTGCAGTTTGAAGTGCAGCGAGAAAACTATCACAAATCTCTTTTTCTTCATCATAATTTCACAAATAGAAAACTAGTTCTTACTAACATCTTAGCAACCACAGAATATGACTTTTTTCTTTCTTGTTGACAACTTTCACCTTTTTACTGCAAGAAGCCACTTCACAGGCTTCTGTCTTTGGAGTATCCAAACTGCAAGCTTCCCTACTCTTGTGTTTTAGGGCCATTGAGGATTACTTGAACACAAGCACCGAGATACCACAGTGACAGTTAATGTTGCAGGTGAGATGACTGTTACATGGCTGGCAGGTAATACATGTAGCGCAAATACACTGGACAAAGGGATAACTCACCTCCTAGGTGGAATGGCCACAGAATTCACCATGGCACTCAGAACATGCAATTAACAACTTAATGAGTCATTTATTTCTGGAACTTTCCTCTTACTATCTATGAACCACTGTTGACCATGGATAAATGAAGCCAGGGAAGGTGAAACTGTGGATTAAGAAGGATTATTGTCAGAAACACGATGTCAAAGGGCATGGTCACACAGCCTGGGGAGCCAGAGGAGACAATAGGCTAAGCTTTTGATGGCCACAAAGTTGAGAGTCTCTCCACTGATGCCGACATGCAGAAATAGTCCTGATCCTTTTCCAGCTATACCAGACTCCCTGTAAATAAAATTTCTGGAAATCCACTGTATGCTCCCTAAATCTGCCACAGTTTCCTCAGGCTGTTAAGGTCACTTCCTAGGCATTACTCTAGTGATTATCTTCAAAGTAGAGCATTCAGACCATTTCCAGAGTGTCAGAAATTCTATGGGGTGTCTTGGGACCTGTAGCTGATGGGACGTAACATGCTGTCACATATGATGTAATGGTTTAAGTATAGGCCCTGGAATCAGGCTCCGGGGGTCGAATCCTCCACAAGGTACCAGATGTTATGTGCAAAACACGCTCAACTTCTCTACGCTGTGATTTCTTCCCTATAACATGGGTTAGAATAATGTTTATTTTCTGAGACTAAAAGGAAATAATGTGTTTCTATGTAAGGCACATGTCAGAACTTCAAGTATTAGCTAATTGTTGTCCATTATTCCACAGTTGAAGAGCTAAAAACTGCTGTCATCTCAGAAAAGTTAACTGTTTTTTGTTTGGTTTAGTAGGACCATGACCCACTAACCAGAATAAATACAGTACATCTCGTAGTAAGAAGGAAAAATCTAGAGGTGCTGGGAAGAACATCTCTGTTTGTTATTTAGTTCTATTCTATTTTCCTGGATGGTGAAGGGTGAAGGATTCTGTAAGTGTCAAATAAGATAAGAGGCTGGTTTCCATTTACATTGTCTTGATAGTTCTATTTTCTGTGTGCTTGTTCATAATGTTCTCATTTAATGTGTAAATATATTTTAGTCCTGACATAGCGTGCTCTTGGTTTTATGACCAACTCTGTTGCCATGCTGCCCATAGTTTTATTTTTTATGCATTAATAAGAATCTATTGGTTTAACCTCTCATCAGATTCTTTTTTTTTAAGATTTATTTATTTATTTGAAAGTCAGAGTTACACAGAGAGAGGGGAGGCAGAGAGAGAGAGGTTCTCCATTTGCTGGTTCACTCCCCAGATGGTCGCAACGGCCGGAGCTTCGCCGATCCAAAGCCAGGAGCCAGGAGCTTCTTCCGGTCTCCCACGCAGGTGCAGGGGACCAAGGACCTGGGCCATCTTCTACTGCTTTCCCAGGCCACAGCAGAGAACTGGATTGGAAGTGGAGCAGCCAGGACTCAAATCAGCACCCCATAGGGGATGCTGGCCCTGCAGGCGGCAGCCCCACCCGATATGCCACAGCGCTGGCCCCAACTCATCAGATTCTTGTTGTGAAAAGATTCATGTGAGAATCAGCCAGCGCTAATGACTAGCAATCCTTTCCTAAATACTTAAGACAACAATAATAACAGAATAAAGAACCAGGGCTTTGGAAAGGGAAACATGTCACCCATGGAGATATTGATAATAGATTCTAAATACAGGAAGTGATGGGAGCCTAATTCATACAAAAATAAACTTGCTGATTAATTAAAATCTCAGTCACCATGCCCGGCCTGCAGGCACTTCATTGTTAGTATCACTAGGAACAGAGCTGTGTGTCCTTTTCTAATTTCTGCAGATTACTGCATGGAATGTTTTATTTATAACTGGAAAGCAACTCCAGAATCACCTCCCACTCGCCATGACATGACAGTTTTAAAAAGTAATACATTTGATGGTTACTTACAATTCTGCATGTATATTTCATTTCAGCAGTAAATCAAACCTAGGTGTTTTACCCTTTTCAATTCCTAACCCCAAAATTCTATTGGAGTCAAATTTGATAGTCGTAAACATTTTTGTGCAAGGCTTTCTGCTTAAGTAGACTTTCTAATGCCTTTTCACTATTGTGAAATATAACACACTTACAGAAAATTGTATAAAGCACAACTGTAGAATGAATAGAGAACAACCCAAAGGAGAGATAAAATATTGCCACATGCCTAGAAATCCTCTACACCATTGTGTGTCTCTTCCAGATCCACCCCCTGCCTTTCCCTCTTGAGGCAAAGATTGCCTTGACTTTATAGTAACCACTTTCTCTATGAGGGTACTCCAAAAGTTTATGGAAAAAATGCAATTAAAAAAGTGTATTTTGGCACAGCACATTTTAAAGCCATTCTTGCAGGAGTTCTTCAAGAAGTTCAGTGGAAATGTACATTGTGAAAAAAATGATGCATGAAGTTCAAAAAATGTTTGTACCAAAACAATGTTATCTTTCATTTCATTTTTCCATAAACTTCTAAAGATAAAGTTGATTGGTCTATTTTTATTGAATTAAAAGGCAGAATAACAGGGAGCGAGATGGAGAGAGATAAAGAAAGAGCTATCTTCCATCCACTGTTTTACACCCCAAATGCCCACAACAGCCAAAGCTGGGCTACTGAGGCCAAGAGTCAGGAACTTCACCTGGGTGACAGGGACCTAAGCACTTGAGCCATCATCTGCCGCTGCCCAGAGTGTGCTTTAGCAGGGAGCTGAGCTGGAGGCAGAGGTGGGACTTTATTCCACACATCTGATATGGGATGGGAGCATCCCAAGCGGCAGCTTAACCTGCTGTACCACAGTGCCCACCACTCCATGAACTTTTGAGGTATTCTTGAAGTTTTCTATATGCTCACCTCTGATAATGTTGCTTAGTTTTGCAGTTTTTGGAAATCCTATAAATGAAATGATACAAAATGTTGTAACATATCTGACTTCATTTATTCAATATCATTGGTGGAAGACTCGTGAACACAACCGGGGTAATTTCCTTCTATGGCTATAAAATTTTATAATCTATTAATGTATGGTAATATATGTGTAGTATTCCATGGTGTACATATTCCGTAATTGCTTTATCCACTCTTCAGTTGACAGACATCTGGGTTGATTCCATATCTTAGTTATTGTGAATTGAGCTGCAATAAACATGGGGGTGCAGATAACACTTTCATGTGCCGATTTCATTTCCTTTGGGTAAATTCCCAGAAATGGGATGGCTGGGTCATATGGTAGGTCTACATTCAGATTTCTGAGATATTTCCATGCTGTCTTGCACAGTAGCTGAACCAGTCTGATATCACCTCACTCTCCAAAGCTGGTGCTGAGGCTCTCAGCTGCTGGGGTCCTGAGCGTCCGTACTCATGCTGTGCGCCCAGCCCCTCCATGTAGATCCAGAGCATCCCTCTAGCTTCCATGGAGTTTCCACTGTACTTTGCTCCCTAACTCTTCCCTGATATTGCACTCTCTCTGGTCTTTAGCTGTCTTCCCCTAGACTAGAGCAGGAGGCTCCCTCTATATTCTGCCAACCTGGTATCATGTCTCGTTCTAAGTATCATTGAAAATGGCCTTTTGTGCTCCTTCTGAGCCACCTTCTTCTTGTCCATGTAGCCGTTTCTCAGGTAATACAAAAATGTCTTTAACCCTAACATCAAGTTAATCATGCTATAAGTCTCTTAGTGCTAGTCGCTTATAAACTCTCTCCAGTAGCTGCCTTAGTCATTATTTGGCAGCTTAAATGGCTTACACAACAAATTGAAGTAGAACAGCCTTGTGAAGTGAAGTGAGATGCAAGCCAGTACGTTAGGAAGAGTAACTAGCTGCAGACCTGCCCACCGCCCTGAGAGAGCCCCTGCATCCTGTCTGATAAACTGACTTCGTTCCCAAAACTGATTCATTGAATAAGACAGAACCTCACTTAAAGTATATGAAACTGTACTTGTATTTCATCTGGGGACCTATTGCCTTCAACCTGCTAACTTACACAATAGATACACATAACAAAATACCTTCCTCCATCAACCTAAATATATTTAGCAAGTTGCTTTGTCCCCAGCACTATTCTACATGCTGTTCATGTGCCAATGGGTGTATTCAAAGAAGAAACATTACCTAAACAATTGAGTTAGAATTGACAAGCTATGAAGAAGCGTGATTCCTGGATGTGTTAATTATCTTTCTAGCACTATGAACATTGGCTCACATTTTGTAATCACTTATCTGTGATTAATGTTAGCTCCTCTCTCAGCTAAAATAGTAAAATGGTTCTTGCTCTTAATAAATGTTTAAAAATAACTTTTGTTTTGAGTGTATAAATTATGTATAACATAGACAAAAAAGGATTTTATAATTTATAATTCTCTTGTATGTTGTATGACCTAGACAGGTTAAGACTCTGGAACTCCTTCTATCATGTAGTCATAGTAACTCAAACTCATTTTAAGATTTGATTCACATGTCTTCAAGAAGGGGCTGGCAACAGAAGATGGTCCAAATGCTTAGACCCTTGCAACCCATGTGGGAGACCCAGATGGAGTTTCAGGCAACTGACTTCAGCCTGGTCCAGCCCCAGGAGTTGTGGCCACTTGAGGAGTGAACCAACAGATAGAAGATTCTCTCTCTCTCTCTCTCATCTCTTTTCTCTCTGTAACTCTGACTTTCAAATAAATAAGATAAATCTTTTTTTAAAAAATGTTCCTGATGGTCCTGAGTGAAAATTTCTCAGAGCACTGAATGTCCTGTCCATTCACTGCGTGCTATATGTGAAATGACACATTTCTGTATGTATCTGTCCCTTGCACTTAATGCCTGTCATGAGTAAGGACAGTCTCATTTCATTGACAGTGTTTTCCACAACACTTGGCACCAGCAGGTTACTCATTAAATGTCAACTGAATGGAACTGAACTGATGCTACCTTTTGCGAAATCCATTCTTTTGGTGTTCAGATAAACTGTTAATGGAAACAGCATACTCTCCTAAATAAAAATTGTATATGAATTCCCCCATATCTATCCTCGGGCCAAGAATACTGTATTAAGCTGTTCAGAAATCTAACAAATCTGGCCAGAAAGTGAACAAACCACAAGAAGTAAAAAAAAATGAAAAAGAAATAAAAAGAATTTCTTTAGAGGTAGAAAGTTAAAAGTTCTAAGATGACTTGAAACCAGAGCAAATGATTTCAAAGTACCAAATTTATAATTTCTTCAAAAAGAAAAATGTGGATCAGACTCTTAATCGTATACTAGCTTCTGATGTAGAAGGATACTTCAGCAGTTCACAAGAAGGGGAGGTCACTGCTCACGACCCCCATGCTCCACATCAGAGTGCTTGGTTCCAGTCCTGTCTGCTCTGCTTCCAGTCCAGCTTCCTGGTAACGCACATCTTGGGAAGCAGCAGATGATGGCTCAGCTACGTAGCTCCCTGCCAACCATCTGGAAGACCAGGACAGAATTCCAGGCTCCTGGCTTTAGACTGGCTCAGCCCCAGCTAGGGCGAGCATTTGAGGAGTGAACCAACAGATAGAAAACCACCATCTGTCTCTCCCTACGTCTGTATGTATGTATTCTTTCCAAATTAATTGAAAAGAAAAAAAAACACTTTTAAGTTCATGAGAAAGAGAACTAAAATATAAATTTATTTTGGTGCAAAAAAATTGAAATCCATGCATACAAGGGGTCTTCTGAATGTGCATGGAAGCATGTATTATGAAAATACTGCATGCCTTTCAAAAACTACACCAAAGTAAACTTGCTGTTTCATTTTTAAAAAGATTTATTTATTTATTTGGAGAAGTTACACAGAGAGAGAAGGAGAGGCAGAAAGAGAGAGAGAGAGAGAGAGAGAGAGAGAGAGAGAGAGAGGTCTTCTATCCGTTGGTTCACTCTCCAAATGCCCACAATAGCCAGAGCTGCGCCAATCCGAAGCCCGGAGCCAGGAGCCTCTTCCCGTTCTCCCACGTGGGTGCAGGGGCCCAAGGACCTGGCCCATCTTCTACCACTTTCCCAGGCCACAGCAGAGAGCTGGATTGGAAGAGAAGCAACCAATACTTGAACCGGCGCCCATAAGGGATGCCGGCACTGCAGGTGGAGGATTAACCTACTGTGCCATGGCGCCGGCCCCCTTGCTGTTTCATTTTTCCATAAATTTTTGAAGTACTTTTATATTACCTGACTTTATTTCCAGCTTGTGTTTTAATTTTGATGACTTTTTCTTTTTAAAGATGTGTTTATTTATTGGAGAGGCAGAGTTACAGAAAAAGTGATACAGACAGAGAGAGGTCATCCATCCGCTGGTTCACTCCCCAAGTGGCCACAGGGGCCAAGCTGGACCGATCCAAAACCAGGAGCCAGAAGTTTCTTCCAGGTCTCTCTCAGTCTGAATGAGGGTAAAAGTACAAATCTGAAGTGAAAATTAGATACAAATTATGATAAGGGAAAATTCGTACACAACAGATACAAAGGTCTCCAAAATTACCTTTGAAAGGGAAACTAGTAACACAACACAACTAATGAAATAAGAGAAAGTACTCGATACTGAAGCTGATTTTTTCATTAATTTTTTAGAGCTTTAAAATACTAAGTCTCATGATGAAAACAACAAAGCTAGATGTTAGAGCAAAACAACTAGCAACACTTTTTTTAAAACGTCACATGTCTTCCTTGCTTCTTCCTGCTTTCCTTTCTTCATTCTTTCCACCGTTTGAGAAAGCACAGTATTTTGCTTGGTTACCTTTACTCACTTTTCCACCAGTGATTTTGATTGCATCAAGCATAGACAGAAATAAGTGGGTAATGTCATTCAATCATTTACTGGTATATGGTTGCAGAAGAAAAATACATGGAATGGAATTTATGGTTGCTTAGTTATAGATTGAATTCTTATCACCTCTTATTTGGAATATGATGGAATGATGTAGAAACAAAGCTATCTGACAAAAAGCCTTGAATCAGATACCTATTTTATTGTAGTATTCCCCAAAGACTGTTTTAATCCAACAAATGCTTCACTTCTGTCTCTGTGGGGAGTATACATTGCAAAGGTGAAGTCTAACATCAATGCAAGACTGTTGATCTGTAGCATTGTCTCAGGGGATAGTAGTACATATGTAGTGAATGCATAGGGGGAATTAATATAGCAGCTTGCACGGGAAAAAGCAGAAGCAGGTCACGAAATTTTCTCATTAAAGATGAGTGGTAATCATCTGAATAATTTTGTTCTGACCAAGTTTAAGAATTTTGGTGAGTTTAGGAATTTTGGTGATTGGGAGCGGGTATCTGATAGAACAGAAGTAGTACAAGACTTAAAGACAAACAGTCTAATCCCTGTTCTTTATGGACTCAGTGAATTTGGGATGCTGTTTAATCTCCCAGTCTCCAGTTTCTTTAACTGTGAAATGGTAAGGAAGCTTTGCAAATATTTTGTGAGGATCAAATGAGGTAATGCACATAAAATTTCTGGCACATAGCAGGTGCTCAGATGTTAGTTAGCTCCCTCTTCTAGTCTTCTGTTTTTTTTTGTTGTTGTTGTTGTTGTTTGTTTGTTTTTTTGACAGGCAGAGTGGACAGTGAGAGAGAGAGACAGAGAGAAAGGTCTTCCTTTGCCGTTGGTTCACCCTCCAATGGCTGCTGCGGCTGGCGCATCTCGATGATCCGATGGCAGGAGCCAGGTGCTTCTCCTGGTCTCCCGTGGGATGCAGGACCCAAGCACTTGGGCCATCCTCCACTGCACTCCCTGGCCACAGCAGAGAGCTGGCCTGGAAGAGGGGCAACCGGGACAGAATCCGGTGCCCCGACTGGGACTAGAACCTGGTGTGCCGGCGCCGCAAGGCAGAGGATTAGCCTAGTGAGCCACGGCGCTGGCCTTCTAGTCTTCTGTTTCTTTTCCTCCCTTTAGCAACCATTGTAAAAATGAAATTGGATGCTGATGATAATTCAAATGCCTCTTATGTCCGTTTTCCTCCTAGGAACTTACATCTTAAAATTAAGTGATGAAATGCAACCCACAGAATGAGAGAAAATATTTGCAAAGCATAATTCTAATAAAAGACTGGTATCCAGAATATATAAAGAACTCTTCCAACTCAAAAATAAAAAGAAAAATAATCCAATTTAAAATGAGCAAAGAATTTGAATAGATATTTCTCCAAACATATACAAACATCCACTAAGCACGTGAAACTTTGCTCAATGGCATAGTCATTTTGAAATGTAAGTCCAAATCACAGTGAGGTACCATTTCACATCAACTTGGATATGCATAATCAAAATGACAGATAATAGTAGAAAAATTGGAACCCTCTTAACATTCCTGTGAGGAATGTAAAATGTGCAGCTGCTTTGGGAACCCATTTGGCAGTTCCTCAAAAAGCTAAAATAGAGTAGTTACCAGACAACCTGGCCGTTCCACTACTAGGTATTCATCCAAGAGAAAGGAAAACATATGTCCACAAGGAAACTTATACATGAATGTTCATAGCAGCGTTATTCATAACAGCTGAGAAACTAGCAATAACCCAAATGTCCACCAACGTAGGAATGGCTAGACTAACTATGATGTAGCTATACAGATACTATTTGCAAAAAGAAAGAAATTAAATATTAATATATGTTGTAAGATGGATGAACCTTGAAAACATTATGCTAAATCACAAAGGCAAGTCACAAAATATTACACATTGTTGCATTTATGAGAAATGTCCAGAATAAGCAAATTCTCAGACAGAAAATAGATTAGTGGTTGCCTGGTGTTGGAAGGATAAAGCAATGAGAAGTGACTGCTAATGGATATGGGATTTCTTCCTCATTTTTCCCCTTGTTTTTGTAAATAGATGTTTTAAAGCAAGTTTAGGTTCACAGCAAAATGAGATACAAGGTATAGAGATGCCGCATATATCTCTTGCTACTGGCATGTGTACAGCTTCCCCACTGTCAAAATCCCAAACCAGAATCGTGCATTTGTTATAATCAGTAAACCTATACTGATTTATCATTATCACCAAAGGCTGAAGTTTACATCAGAGTTCACTCTCATTGTTGTACATTCTATGTGCAATGTAAACAAATGATAGTGATATATATCCACCATTGATACTATTGTACAGAGTGGCTTCACTGCTTTCAAAGTTCTCTGTACTGTGCATATTCATACCTCATCCCCTTTACTCCTGGGAACTCACAATTTCTTCCTATCTCCATAGTTCTGCTCTCTCTAGAATGCCATATGATTGGAATGACACATTATGTTGCCTTGTCTGATTGACTGATTTCATTGAGTAAAATGCATTGAAATGTCCTCCGTGTCTCTGTGTGTCTTGATAGCTCACTTCTCTTTACAACTAAACAGTATTCCGTTTCTGGACTTCGTCACTCACATTCTGAAGAACAGCATGGTTGCTTCAGTTTTGGCAATTATGAATAAAGTTGCTATAAATATCCATGTGCAAGTTTTCTGTAGACACAACTTTTCAACTCATTTGGGAAATACAAAGGAATGTGATTGTTGGATCCCATGGGAAAAGTATGTATAGTTTTTTTAAGAACTTCCATCTTTGAAAGTAGCTGTACCATTTTGCATTTTTTTTTGACAGGCAGAGTAGACAGTGAGAGAGAGAGAGACAGAGAGAAAGGTCTTCCTTTGCAGTTGGTTCACCCTCCAATGGCCACTGCAGCTGGTGCATCTCTATGATCCGAAGCCAGGAGCCAGGTGCTTCTCCTGGTCTCCCATGCGGGTGCAGGGCCCAAGGACTTGGGCCATCCTCCACTGCCTTCCCAGGCCATAGCAGAGAGCTGACCTGCAAGAGGGGCAACCAAGATAGAATCCGGCGCCCCAACCAGGACTAGAACCCCGTGTGCCGGCGCTGCTAGGCGGAGGGTTAGCCTGTTAAGCCACGGCGCCGGCCCCATTTTGCATTTTCACCAGTGGTGAATGACAGCTCCTGTTACTCCCCATTGTTGCTAGCATTTGGTTTTGTTAGTCTTTTGGATTTTGACCATTCTAAGAAGTATGTGGTGGTATCGCTTGGGTGTTTTAATCTGTAATTCCCTGAAGTATTGCTATGGTTATGGTGGGATTTCTGTTCCAGGGTTCTGAGTCATGTGCCATTGTTGAGAGGTTGTGGGGCTTAAGGAGGTGAAGCCTAGGGGAAGGTCCCTAAGTCACTGACAGTGCTGCCCTGCAAAGGGACTAAGGTAATTTTCATGGGACCCTGCGTTCTCATGAGAGTAGTGTTATAGAAGAGCCTCTTCCCTCGGGCTCCCTAAGTCATCACGTGGTATCTTCTCTCGCATGCTCCTACCACAGTGATGCCATGAGGTCCTCAGTAGAGCTGAGCTGATACTAATGCTAAGCTCCTGAACCTCCAGAACTGAGAACTAAATAAACCACTTTTCTTTACACTTACTTAGCTTAAGGTGTTTGGTTATAGTAATGGAAAACAGACCAATTTACATATGACATTGAGTAACTTTTCATACGCTTATTTGACAATGTCTTGTTTTTGGTGAGGTGTCTATTCAGTCTTACACCTTTTTGAAAGTTTTTATGTATGTATGTGTTGATTTGAAAGGCAGAGAAAATGAGATACCGATAGATAAAGAGTGTCCACAATGGCTGGGACTGGGCCAGGTTGAAGCCAGGAGCTGGGAACTGAAACCAAGGGGCGGGCCGGGCCCCCAGAGCTGGAGTCAGCACCTGCTGCTCCCGGAGTGGGCATCAGGGGGAAGCTGCAGTCAGGGTAAGAGCTGGGACTGGAGTCCAGGCACAGATGACACCCAGCACCCGTGCACGCCCATCTGCTGTACCATAGCTCTGCCCTTTTTTGCCTATTTGTAATATTAAAATGTTTTATTTTCTTATTATTGAATTTTAAGAGTTTTTGGTACATTTTAAATATCAGTCTTTTGAAAATATTTTCCGTGGATTTCCAGTTTGTGTTATTCTTTTGACAATGTCTTTTATAGAGCAAAAGTTTTTAATTTAAAAAAAATCCAGGTTATTAATTATGTCTTTCAAGGATAAAGCTTTCAGTGTTGTATCTAAAGTTTTATATTTTGTATTTTGCATTTAGATATATAATTCAGTCGAGTTAATTTTTGTGAAGTGTGCAAGATGTTTGCTTAGATGCATTTTTGCTCGCGGATGTTCAGTTGCTCTAGCACCATCTGTTGAAAAGACCGTTTTTACTCAATTGGATTATCTTTGTTCTTTTACCAAAGAACTTGAATATATTTATTATATTCTGTATTTGGATTCTGTTAGGCTCCATTTGACTGTCTAGTTTTTGATCAATATTACAATGCCTTGATTACTGTAGCTTTATAGTGAATCTGGAAATAGAGTAGTGCTAATCTATTGACTTTATTCTTTTTATCGTGTTGTCTATTTAGAGTCTTTTGCTTCCCCATTAAAACTTTAGAGTCAGTTTGTTGATATCCACAAAATAATTCGCTATGATTTTTAATTAGAATTCCATTAAATCTATAGCACAAGCTGGGAAGTCCTAGCATATTTACAATGTTAATTCTGTGCATCCATTAACAGAATATCTTTCTATTTAGTTCTTTTTAAAGTTTTGCAATCATCTTCATAGAGATTTTGTGCATATTTTATTACATACATGACTAAGTATTTCAACTTTGGAATATAAACAATACTCAACTTCCACTTTTTCATTGCTGGTATATGAGAAAGTGATTGAATTTTATATATTAACCTTATATACTACAACTTTGTCATAATCACTTATGAGTACCAGGATTTTTTTTGTTCATTTTTTTCAGACTTTTCTATATTAATCATCATGTCTTCTGTGAACAAAGATTGGTTTAATTGCTTCTTCCTAATCAGTTTATTTCTTGTCTCACTTTTTCCTCACATTGAGTTAGTTTTGACTTTCAGGATAATGTTGAAAAGAAGCAGTGAGAAGAGAGATCCTTGTCTTGTTCTTTACGTTGGTAGGAAAGCTTTGTGTTTCTCCCCGTTAGGTGTGATACTAGCTCTATGTTTTTTGTAGACATTCTTTAACAAGTTAAGGAAGTATTTTTTGTTTTTCTATTCCCAGTTTACTTAGAGTAGTTTTTATCATTATTGCATATTGAACTTCTTTTTTTAAGATTTTATTTATTTATTTGACAGATAAAGTTAAACAGTGAGAGAGACAGAGAGAAAGGTCTTCCTTCCTTTGGTTCACTCCCCAAATGGTCCCAATGGCCAGAGCTGCGCTGATCCAAAGCCAGGAGCCAGGTGCTTCTTCCAGGTCTCCCATACAGGTGCAGGGGCCCAAGGACCTGGGCCATCCTCCACTGCCCTCCCAGCCCACAGCAGAGAGCTGGACTGGAAGAGGAGCAGCCGGGACTACAACCAGCGCCCATATGGGATGCCAGCGCTGCAGGCGGAGGATTAAACTAGTGTGCCACGGTGCCGGCCAGGGATATTGGACTTTTTAAAGGCTTTTTCTGCATCTATGAATGTAATTGTGAGATTTTTCTCCTTTAGCTTGTTGATGTGATGGATGATCTTAATTGATTTGCAAATATTAAGCCAGCCTTGCATATCTAGGATAAGTATCACTTGTCATGGAGCGTAATTATATTTATATTTTGTTAAATTTATTTTTTTTAATTTCTTGAATGATTTTATTTAATGAATATAAATTTTCATATGTATAGCTTTTAGGGGTATAGTGTTTCTTCCCCCCATGTCCACCCTCCCACTCGCACTCCCATCCCACCTCCCACTTTCCCGTTCAATTTTCCATTAAGATTCGTTTTTAGTTGACTTTATAGACAGAGGACCAACGCTTTGCTAAGGAGAGATTTCTTTGGTGATATCTGGATGAGGATTTTATATCTATGTGAGAGATATTGGTTTGTGATACTTTTCCTTTCATGTCTTGTGTGATTTTGGTACTCAGGTAATGCTGGCCTTGGAGAATGAGTTAGGAAATGTTCCCTCTGCTTCTGACTTCTGAAAGAGATTGTAAAGGACCTGGAAGATTTCTTCATCAAATGTTGTGTACGGTTTGTCACTGAACCATTCTGGGCCAGGCACTTGGTGTTTTTGACGGTTAGTCACTATTGCTTCAATTTCTTTAATACATGTACACGGATTTTGAGAGTATATAAATATATATATGTATATGTGTGTGTGTATATATATATATATTCAGATTCTGGCTGATTGTGTCTTTTGGATAATTAATTCATTTAAACTAGGTGATAGATTTTGGGAAAAGACTTGTGCACATTATTCTTTTATTCTTTTCATGTGCACAAGATCTGTAGTGATGTCCTCTTTCATTTTTTGATATTACTGATTTATGTCCTCTGTTTTTATTAGACTGACTACATGTTTATTATTTTATTTATCTTTTCAAGAATGAACTTTTTATTTCATTACTTGCCTTTATTGATTCCCTGTTTTCAATTTCATTGAATTCTGCTTAAAGCTTATTATTTATTTTCTTCTGCTTCCATAGAATTTATTTTGCTCTTCTTCTTCTAGTTTTCTAAGGCAGAACCTTACATGGTAGATTTTATATCTTTCCCTTAATCAATATTTGCATTCAGTGCTACAAATTTCACTTTAAGTGCTGCTTTAATGGCATTTACAAAATCTTGATAGGTTGTGTTTTTATAATTTCTCTTGAGTTTTTTTTAACCATGTGCTGTTTGGAATTATGTTGTTTAATATTTGTATGTTTTGTTGTTGGATGACATAGTTAATGGACATAGATTTTCACCAGATGGCTGATGGTATTCTTAGTTTACCATGTCCTTACTGGTTTTCTGCCTACTGTTATCAATCCATTTCTGATAGAGGGTTATTGACATCTCCAGGTACGGTAGTGGGGTCATCCATTTCCCCTTGTAGTTAACCAATTTTTGCCTCACATATTTTGACACTCTGTTGTTAGCATATGCATATGAAAGATTATTATGTCTTTTTGAAATACTGGCTACTTTATCATTACGTAATGACTCTTTATCCCTGAAAACATCCCTTCCTTTGCATTCTCCCTTGCCTGAGATTAACATAGCTACTCCTACTTTCTTTTGCCTAGGGTCAGTGTGATATGTCTTTCTACATACATTTACTTTTAATCTATATGTTCTTTATATTTAAAGTGTGTCTTTTGACCCTGAACAAGGATTCCTTTTTGTCTGTGGAAACGGGGCCTGCCAGTATTCTTGCCCCCTCCCACCTCCAGTCCCCACTGCAGTTATGCCCCTGGGGAGACACCCATGCTGGGAGTCTAAATACTTTTATCTTTGACCCCAGAGAATTGATACAGCAGCAGTCTTAGTTTCTCTGCTGACAGCCTAGCCAGCATAGCAGGGGTCGCTATGGGGGAACCTTAGCCCATCTCTCAATTCAGTTGGCAAAAGCTATAAAAGCAACTTCAGAAGGAATAAGAAAGGCAAAGCAACAGGTAGATTGCCTGGCTGGACAAGTCCTCCAGAACCGAGAAGCTTCTGGTTTCTTGGCAGCACAAACTGAGGGTCCTTGTGTCTACCTAAATAGGAAGAAGGTTGTTTTTATATAAACAACATAGGACAGATGGCCATGCACCAGGAAAGCGCTGAAGACATCATCACCAAGACAGACGACTTCTCTGAAAGGTGCTAACCCATGATGAAAAGCCAGCTCCCCAGATGGTTATGGCCTCTGCTGGCCCCTCTTCTCTTGTTCTTGATAGCCCTGAGTCTTGGTCCTTGTCCCTCAAATCTCCTAATCCAATTCCTGCCCTCTCGTTTAGAGCCAATCAAGCTTTAGATGGTCATGCAGATGGAACCTCACATGAAAACCTCCTTCCACCAGGGACCCCTCAACAGCCAGACCCCCTCCCCCTCTGAAGCAGCCAGACCAGTTGTTGCTCTTTTCCCTAAAGGCAGAGTTGCCTCTGCAGAGGGGGATTGACAGGGACTCCAGAGGACACTGGGAAGAAAAGAAACATACATGGTATTAAACTTCAGGAGTCCTGAGAGACAGAAGAAATATACTCAAATATATACAACATAATCTTCAGATTTTTTAAAAGATTGACTTATTTATTTTAAAGTCAGAATTACAGAGAGAGAGAGGGACAAACACACATGGAGGGAGAGAGAGAGAGAGAGATCTTCCACCCCCTGGTTCACTCCCCCAGTGTTTGCAATGGCCAGGGTTGGGTCAGGCTAAAGCTGGGAGCAAGAGACTTCTTTCAGGTCTTCCACATGAATAGCAGGGGCCCAAGCACTTGGGCCAACCTTCACAGCTTTTCCCCGGCTACCAACAGAGCTAGAGTGGAAGTGGAGCAACTGGGACACCAAGTGGAACCACATGGGATGCCAGCGTTGTAGGTGATGCCTTTACCCTCAACACCACAACACTGGCTCCAGTCTGGAGATTTGGTTGCATCTGCTGAGAGTCATGCCCGTCACAGACCTGGTTGAGCATTGTGAAATCTTCACCTATGTAAGATAGACTACTGGATATCAGTCCCCTTATTGAGTCACAGGGTTTTGCCTTATTTATATACATTTATATACATGTATTGGATGAGTTTCCTCATTTAGAAACCCATAAAAACCCCTAGACACAGCCCTTCATCAGCAACCCTCTTGGATCCCCTCCCAGCTGGTAGGAGATTTATCTTTCATTTAATAACTTTCTTTCACTTTGCACACACACAAATAAAATCAAATAATAAAATGAATACAACAGTTGGTTCTTATTTTTCTTTTAATTTATTTAAAAGGAAGAGAGAGAGAGAGAATCTGCCATTTTCTGGTTCGCTTTCCAGATGTCCATAATAGCCAGGGCTCAGCTAGGCTAAAGCCAAGATCCAGGAACTCAATCCAGGTCTTTCACATGGGCGGCTAGAACCCAAATACTTGAACTATCACCACTGCCTTCCAGGGTGCAGGTTTGCAGGTTACCAGGAATTTGGAATCTAGAGTGGAGTCAAGACTTAACCTAGGTATGGGATGAGGGTATTGCAGATAGTAGCTTACCCACTACGCCAAACACACAACCTAGTTCTTGGTTTTTAATCCAGTCTTTGTCTACTAATTGGTGCATTTAGATGACTGACATTCAGAAGTGTTATTGGTACTGTTGGATTGGTATTTATCATATTTGTGGATATTTTCTATTGGTTGCCTTTGTTGTTCAATTTTTTCTCCACTTTTCCTGTTTTTGTAGTTTTAATTGAAAATTTTATATTATTACATTGCCTTTCCTTTCTTAGCATATCAGCTATTTTTTTTTGTTATTTTTAATGGTTATCCTAGAATTTGCAACTAACCCATGACCATGTAACACTATGTGAGTACCACTTCACAGATAGTGTTAATGCCTTATAATAATAAAATAATCTGAATTCCTCCCTAATATCACTTGTGTCACTGTTACCATTCATTTCACTTACATATAAACATATTTTTATATAATTTTACACGTAAATAATAATACATAAGTAGAGTCATGTACCACGTAACAGTGGGAACATATTCTGAGAAATACAACATTAAATTATTTCTTCATTGTGTGAACCTCATAAAGTGCACTTACACAAGCACAAGATCTGTGAGGCTGCTGCCAGTGTAACACAGTAACTGTTTCACAGTGAACTTTTGTTGTAAGAGAAATGCTCTAAGATAATGATAAAAAGCATGGAAGGGGCAGGCATTTAGCCTTGCAATTAAAATGACAGTTAAGATGCTCATGGGTATCAGAGTACCTAGGATCAAACCTAGCTCCAGTTTCTGATTCCAGCTTCCTGCTAATGCAACCTCTGGGAGGCTACAGTGATGGCTCAAGTAATTGATTACCTGCCACGCATATGGGAGACTTGAATTGAGTTTCTGGCTCCTGGCTTTGGCCTGGCCCAACCCAATCATTGTAGACATTTTGGGAGTGAATCAGAGGATAGAAACTCACTTTTTTTCTTTCCCTCTCAATACATCGCTCTCTCTCATCCTCTCTCCTTCTCTCCCTCTTTCAAATTAATAGAAATTTTTAAAAAGCATAGTATGGTAAATATATAAACTGGTAACATAGTTGTTTATTAGGATTATCAAGTATTACATATTGTGTGTAATTATATATGCTACACTGTTACACAACTAGCCACACAGGCCACACATGAGGTGCTTTTTACACCAGCACCACCACAAACACATGAGTAATGTTTTGCACTGTGATGCTGCAAAGGCTAAAACATTGCTAGGCAATAAGAATTTACCAGCTCCATTGCAATCTTATGTGACCACTGTCATACATGTGATCTTTCAATCAAAATATTGTCATGTAACAGATGGCTATATGCTTAATTGAATACATTGTAGCTATTATAGTGTATGTGAACAAACTGTTATCAGATTAAGAATAGGAAAAGTAAATTTTTATCTTACCTTTACTTTTTTCCCCCTTTCATGCTCTTTCTTTCCTAATGCAGATCTGGGTTTCTAAGCTATCCTATTTTCATTCCCTCAAGAACTCCTTTTAACATTTCTTGCAAGGCAGGTCTAATAGCTACAAATTCTCATACTGATTTTCTGAGACAGTCTTTATTTCACCTTCATTCTTTGAGAATAATTTTACAAGGCATGGAATTCTAGCTTAGTAGTTTTTTTTCTCTTAATATTTTAAATATTTTTCTGTACTCTCTTTGTGTTTTTATGGTTTTTGGAGAGAAAGCTGGTATAATTCTAGTCTTTGTTCCTCTATGGGTAAGCCCTTCATTCCCCTAGCTTCTTTTGGGATTGTTTTCTTGATCTTAGATGTTCTGTAGTTTGAAAATGATATGCCTAGGTATACCTTTTTTGGTATTTATCCTACTTGTTGTTTTCTGGCTTTCTAAGTCTGTGGTTTTGTGTCTGACATTAACTTGGGGAAATTTCCTATCATGATGCTTCAAATAAGTATTCTGCTCTTTTCCATCTTTCTTTGCACTCTGATAGCCCCATTCTGCTGAAGGTACACCTTCCATAGTTGTCTCACAATTCTCAGATATTCAATTTTTTCCAGGTGTTCTTTTGCTTTTCTTTCTTTCTTTCTTTTTTCTTTTTTTTTTTTGTTTTGTTTTGTTTTGTTTTGTGATAGGCAGAGTGGACAGTGAGAGAGAGAGACAGAGAGAAAGGTCTTCCTTTTTGCAGTTGGTTCACCCTCTAATGGCCGCCACGGCCGGTGCGCTGCAGCTTGCACACAGTGCTGATCCAAAGCCAGGAGCCAGGTGCTTCCTCCTGGTCTCCCATGGGGTGCAGGGCCCAAGGACTTGGGCCATCCTCCACTGCACTCCCGGGCCATAGCAGAGAGCTGGCCTGGAAGAGGGGCAACCGGGACAGAATCCGGTGCCCAGACCAGGACTAGAACCATTATTTCTTTTTAAGATTTATTTATTTATTTGAAAGAGAGTTACGGGGAGGGGGGTGTCTTCCATCCATTGGTTCACTCCCCATTTGGCCGCAAAGGCCAGAGCTGTGCCAATTTGAAGCTAGGAGACAGGAGTCTCCTTCGGGTCTCCCAAGGACTTGGGCCATCCTCTGCTTTCCCAGGCCATAGCAGAGAGCTGGATCAGAAATGGTACAGCTGGGACTCAAACCGGCACCCATATGGGATGCCGGCACTGCAGGCAGAAGCTTCACCCTCTACACCACTGTGCAGGCCACTCTTGCTTTTCTATTTTGGATGTTCCTGCTGACATATCCTCAAGCACAGATTCTTTCCCCAGCCATGTCAGCTCTACCAGTGAGACCATCAAAGGCATTCTTTATTTCTGTCATAGTATTTTTTGCTCTCTAGCATTTCACATTCTTTTTTAGAATTCTCATCTTCCTGATTACATTGTACATCTGTTCTGTGTGCTGCCTACTTTATTCATTAGAATCCTTAGCGTTTTAATTGTATGGTTTCAGATTCCAAGTCTGAAAAGCCTGACATCCTTGCCATAGCCGAGCCTGGTTCTGATGCCTTCTGTCTCTTCAAACTGTGATTTTTGCCTTTGGGTATACCTTGTAATTTGTACTTGATAGCTGGACATGAGGTACTGGATAAAGGAATTGCTAGAAATAGGTCTCTGATGTTGTGGTGGTAAGGTGTGAGGAATGGGAATTCATCCTGAAGGCCCCAGTCTGTCTTCTGCTGAGCCTCGGAACTGTGAACTTTACAAGTGCATCTCGGTTGTTCCTCCCCCATTAGGTGGGACAGATGGTTGAGCAGGGATGGAGTCTCCCAGATCACTTAACAGCTAACTGTTGACACTCTGGTAAAATAGTGTCTCTCGAGAGTAGGCTTTATTTTGAGAACAGACTTCTGTGTCCTATTTCAAAATAGTTCCTCCCCACTCCTGACCAGAAATACAATGCGTTTCTTCTCCATGATTCCCTATGAAAACTTGGTTGAATTCTTGGAGGTAAAGCCTCACAAAATCAGGGTATCCCCACCAGGACTGAGTCTCTCTGGAGTTCTCTATTGCTTGTTTGTTTTGTTTTGAACTCTCAGACTTTTCCACAGATTTTCCTACCCAGGCACTGATTCCCCCAGAGATTTCTGCTGCAGGGTTCTTTGTCTGTTGAATGGTGCTCCTCTCTACTGGCCTTTCTCCCCAGTCAAGAGAGTAACAGTGTTCCCTGTGATCTCATTTCCCCATGAGCCCCAAGAGTTTCTGGTTTTTCAGTTTGTTCCATTGGCGGCAGCCATTGGAGGGTGAACCAACCGCAAAAGGAAGACCTTTCTTTCTGTCTCTGTCTCTCTCTCACTGTCCACTCTGCCTGTCAAAAAAAAAAAAAAAGTACCTTTTACAGTATTTCAGTTCTGTCTCACTAATAAAATAATGAGGAAATGGCAAGAAATTCAAATGACCCTCACAAAATTCATTCCTCAGATAAAACAAACAGGATTCCAGCACTATTTTTGATTAACATAGTCATTTCATAAAATATAGTTGTTTTTTTTTTTAAAGGCTGTGCCAAAAAGCACCTGTTAGTAGAGAAGGACTGAAAAAAGAGAGACCGCTAGAAAAAGAAAGCCAGATTTCAGTGATCATCTTTGCATGGAACAGATTTGTGTCTCAATTCTACAACTATACCTCCACCACCAAAGTAGAAGTTTATCTTGTATCTCAGAGCAGGGAAAAACAGGTATTTTTTTCTCTCTCTCTAGAATGTCCCGGGTTCATATATGGGTCCAATAGTGGGAAGAGAGGAGAAGCAGAGTTTGGGAAATTCAGGCAGAGGTTGACGTGTGGGGAACAGTCCTACAGTTTGCTGCTTAAAGTCATATTAACACTCAGGAAACAAACTACCTGGATTTCTCTGTAATTTCCTGGTCAACTAACACTGGGCAAGTTACACACATGGCCTCTTCTGCCTCATCTTATTCTCTCTGAAATGAAGACAACAATAGTACTAATTTAGGGAGTAGTTTGTGATAAGTGCTATATACATGATAACTTTTATAATAATCAAGAAATGAATAGCAATGAAAATAAACCTATTATGGAATTATGCAACTTATATGTATGTACCCACATAGATACACATATATGTATGTATATATATTCATAGTCATACAATATGTGAGAAGTGCATACATATATGTTAATAAACTGATGATTAAATGAACAAAATTTGGGAAACCTTATTCATTTGCCCTAGTATGCTATGCTGTTATTGTCATTAAGACCAATGTGTTGTTTGATGAACCACAGGGAATAAGCAAATAAAAAACCATGGAGACTGTGAAAGAATCCAATCACACTAAGAAACTACCTTCATTCTCCCAGGAACCTTAATTGCTAAGGAAAGCAAGCTTGGCTGTGATGAAAAACCTAACAGTACGCCTAACCTCGCTGAACTGGCAATGTTGGCACAAGGGCAGACTTATTCCTGGAACTCCATCCTGAACCTGCCTGTTCCACCATCACTGTGTGTGAAGAAAAATTGTCATTATCCAAATATGTAATGTATTTGGCTATAAAATTTGGAAATGAAATTATAATATATATATTTATATTTGCTTAGGAATCTGTAGACTAGAAAAGAGGATAGAATATCCACTTCACAGAAAACAAGTGTGAATAATCATCCTCTATTTTTAAGCAGAATATTCTAATTCATGGGAGATTACGGATGCACAATCATGATAGCCTTCTCTTCTCAACCCTTCTACTTCATCCCGTTCCTTTCTTCAATCTTCTGCATTATTAGAATATGATTATGCCTGAAAAGAAACTTGTGGAGGCAGAAGAACAGGTATTTTCTAAAACCCTATGATAGGTGGAGCTTGGTGATTAGGTAGCACTAGACAGACCTGGATTTGATTCTTGCTCCACCTTTTCTTTATCATTTGGCTCAAATATTTCAACTTGAACATCAGTTTCCTCTTAATGTGAAGTGTCAACAATATCAGTCACTACATCCACACAGGTACTTAAGTCCTTACATTGTACGTGGCATATACCAAGCCTTAAAAATTCCAGCTACTATCACTTTATTCTACATTTTGATTACAACTATAAATTCTACTAAGCTAATAATTGACTTTTGTTCTTAGATTTATAAAAATCCAGTTCCCTAGTTCATGTTACTATGGCCAATTATTTCTTCTTGAGCTCAGTGTGTCTGTGGCTGAGGTTAGACTTTACTGTTAACTCACAACATTTTTGGATAAAATATAAGAATCTGATACTCAGCTTGTTATTTATGTTAAGGAATCAGCAGCCTATACAAGCTCGATAAGAATTCTAGAAATAGCTGTCATCAAAAGTATAGACAGAGAAGCATTTACAAATTAAGACAGATCCAAGTAGCAAGTGACTTCTGAAGAAGTACCTAAGTAGAGAATGACAGAACTTCTCACTATTCACCAAAAGGGAGAGAAATATCAAGTAATTTAAGTAAGGAAAGATGATATTTTCTGGTAAACATAAAGGTCAGTTTTACAAGTGTCTTTCCTCCTTCCTTCCTTTTTAAAAGACTTGTCTGAGAGGCAAATACAGAGAGACAGAGAAATAGAGTTCCCATATGCTGGACAACTCAAGATGCCCACAGCAGCAGCCACTGGACTGGGCTGGGCTGAAGCTGGGAGCTGGAAATTGAGACTGTGTCTTCTACCTGGGTGACAGGAAACCAACTACTTAAGCCATTTCTGTTGCCTCCCAGAGTCTGAATTAGCAGGAAGCTGCAGTCACAAACTAGGGCCAGCTGTGGAACTTAGGTACTCAAATATGGGGTGCAAGTATCTTAAGCAGTGTCTTAACCAGCAAGTTAACCACTGGACCAAATGCTTGCCTCCAATTGTTTATTAAGTTACTAAAAGGCCATTCTTAGGCTGTAATATGATTTTATGTTAGCACTCAAAGTAAAATGTTTGCTCTTTAATTGATTTACAAAGCTAACAATGCAAGTTTCTAAAATCTAAAATGTGATTCTTGCTTAAACTAGGACTGAAACTAATACTGTAAAAGAGAAAACTCTTTCCTAAGAAAGAGGAACTTGGGAAGAAAAATCCAAGAAAACATCAGGAAGTGAATTCTATATATGATCATTAACAGGGCAAAGGAACATTTCTTCATTATTTATTCATTATAGAAACATTTTTTGGAAACTCCTAAATATACGGCACTGTGCTCTTTGCACTGGAAACAGTCATGTTAGACAGCCTTGAAGAAACTTACAATGTAGCAATGGAGTGTGACTGGACTGCCAGTGGTTATACCGCAGGGCAGAAAACGTGTCATTAGTAAGAAGATACAGGAGGCAGTGAGTGACGGGAAAGTCACAGGACAACATAAATGAAATGAAGAGGGACACAAGAGGTTGCTCAGAAAAAGCAAAACAATTTTAATAATGAGTGTGTCTGCCCTTCTAAAAACAAACACATTTAATGCTCTGTCATATAATACACTGAAGATACATACACCTTGTTCTTCAAAATCTCTTTTCTCCAAGTGACTCTCAGGCTCAACTGTGATTACAAGATACATGAAATTAAGTATATTAACATGACACAACTACTCAGTACTCTAACTAGTGTGTGGTGTATAACACTCCACAAGTCACACAGCGTTTACAAGTTAACATGGGATACAACAACTCCTTATGTATTTATCCCTGCTACCCAGAGTAAACATTCTTTTCACATTGTCCCTTGGTGTCTTCTGCTTTGAAAGATGGACAGTGGAAGTTAAAAGTGACTTACTATATAGGCACTGCTGAATGGAAAATACATTTTGTGTTTCTATACATTGTAAGCTGGAAATGCCTTTTGAAAGACATGTTTATGTCAGAAAGCTTGACGAACACTGAACAGTCTGTAAAGAATGAAAACACCTTGCCCATCCATTCAGATGGATATAGTTCAACTATCTGCAGCAATATTAAGTACTAAATTCTGATCACTCTGAAATGCTTTGGTTATCAGGTACCAAAAGAGTTTTTAAGTGAGAGAACTGCTTTCTCCCTTTATTCTTTTTTTTTTTAAAGATTTATTTATTTATTTGAAAGAGTTACACAGAGAGAGGAGAGGCAGAGAGAGAGAAGTCTTCCATCCGATTGGTTCACTCCCCAATTGGCCGCAATGGTCGGAGCTGTGTCGATCCAAAGCCAGGAGCCAGGAGCTTCTTCCAGGTCTCCCACGCAGGTGCAGGGGCCCAAGGAACTGAGCCATCTTCTACTGCTTTCACAGTAGCAGAGAGCTGAATCAGAAGTAGAGCAGCCGGGACTAGAACCGGCATCTATATGGGATGCAGGCACTGCAGGCCAGAGCATTAACCCACTGTGCCACAGCACTGGCCCCTCAATTCCCTATGATATTTGCAGCTGAAAAACATTTTTTATGCATTTTTATATTAACTTAAGTAATACTCAATTAGGAGCAAATTTAGTGCTTTCTTAAAATAGGAAACGAAAAATACAAATCACTCCTGAATAACTTCAGAATCCCCTTTGGCTCCACGTGCAGAGTGCTGCATTCCGATCTCTCTACCTCTGTAGCCATAATCAGAACGGCCCCGTCTATTAAGAGTATCACGTGGCTTATATTTCTGAAGTCAGTCAGTCCACAGTAATACTTTAAGGAAGTTTCACTCCAATAAATACAGAATAGAAGTCTTTATAGTCTATGCATAAGTTCCTGAAAAGCACTTCAAGGAAATCTGGTCAAAATAACTGCCAGCAGATCCCAAAGCTTACACCTTTTGTTCCAAATGTAATTATGACAGCTTTAACAAAAGCAGTAGAAAAGCAAGACAAGAAAATATCAGCCTTTCTCAAATCATCTCACCCCCATTCCTTGGGAGAACAGGTAATGAAAGCACATTGTAGGTTGTGCTTGCTTTTAAACAGATGTCATGTACAAGGGGTTTCAGAGTTTTTCATTATCATCATTATTGATTTTTTTAAATGCGACTGGGCTTGCTTGCTTCAAAGAAGTCTTAGAAACATCCGTGTGCATAGTGGACATGGCTATCGTGTCATAGTCATCATCTCGGGAGCGGAAGTCACAGAAGTTGAAGAAGAACTGCAAGTCCCTCTGGAAGTTTTTGTTGAGGAATCCATAGAATATGGGGTTGACACAGGTGGAGATCATGGCCGTGAGGTGGCAGAGCAGGAACAGCAGGTTGTGGTTGCACGTGGCAATGATCTGATGGTTCCAGTCAAACACAGTGTTAAAGATGGTGAGAGGCAGCCAGCAGACGGCGAAGGCCACCACGATGGAGAGCAGCATGACGTTGATCCTTTTGGCTTCACTGGACCTGTACTTGTTGTCTCTCATCTTGTCCATCATGTTGTTCCTCCTCTTTAAGCGAATGTATATCTATGAAAGAAAAGATAATGAGTTCAAATACAACTACTCATTTTAGGAGGAATTCTGTGCCCAGAAGATAAAAAGGGAAATTAAGGGGGTCAGTCTTCTTACCTTGAAGTAGCATATAAAGATAAAACACAGTGGGCCAAAATACTGCAGCACCAAGAGGAGAGTGGTGTAAGACAACCTATGAGAGTCCGATGGAAATTTATCAAAGCACACGAACTTGTCCTTGAAGGCGTCGAGCGTCACGTTCTGGAATGGCTCATCAGTCAGGACCTGATAGATCAGGAAGGGCAGGGAAGAGGCCACAGCAAGGGCCCAGATGACAGCAATGCCTATGTAAGCGTGTCTGTTGTTGGGCCGCCACCCTCGCGGGTTGATTATCAGCTGGTGTCGTTCCACAGCAATGAGAACCAGAGAAAAAATGGACACCGTGATTGAAACACATTGCACGAAAGGATTCAGCTTGCACATTGTCTCACCAAAGACCCAGTGGTCCATTAAGGTGTAGACAAATGTGAAGGGGAGACACATGATGGCAACAAGCAAGTCTGAGAAGGAGAGGTTCACGATCAGGATGTTGGTAACGTTTCTCATCTCCTTCTGTTTCAGGACGATTATGATCAAAGCCAGGTTTCCAGACACCCCGAGAATGATCACAGCTCCGTAAGCCAGAGCTAAGGTAAATATCACGGCCAAGGGCAGATGACAATCATCATTTTCAAAAGCCAAAAACTGGGAGTTCCTCTCTGAAACATTATAGTAAACTGAGTGATTTTCAGCCTGGGAAAACAGCGTAGAATTCATTTTGATTGGTTTGGTTGTTATTTATTACTTTACAAAATTGGACAGTATGTTTCTTCCAAGCAGGTCAACCGTTCAGTTTATTCTTATTCCCCATATTGGAATGCATTCATCAAAATTATTCCAAATTCTTCGTTCCCTTGAACTGAACGATCTGTAAAGAGAAAATGACCGGTTGCATTAATAATTTTACTGAGGACAATCAAAATGAATTCTGACTCACATAACAGTTTAAAGACACCAAGATAAACACAATGTAAACCTGTAAACATCCTTTTAAAATAGCAGAAACAGTGCAAACATTTGAAAAAAAATCTAGCACTATTTTTAATTGGATTTGCTCATACATGGAGTTTCGGAAAAACACAATAGTCTGGAAGTAAGGAATGTGAATATCACGTCTGAAGTCTGACACACACAGCACTACCTTCCTAAACACTGTAAGATGTGAATATGACAAAAAACTCAATGCACCAATTAAACATAAAACATACATAGGAAACAAAGCTAAATAAGATGAAACAAAATAGCTAATCTCCCTCATGCTATAGAAATGGACGAATTAGTGTAGCAGTCAAACTGCAGGAATAACTCTAACCCACACTGGACTGCTTTGTAAGACAGACATTATTGAGCACAAGTATATTCAAAGGAGAATGATTAATGCAGTACCACATTAAAAAAAAACTTTGTACAGGAGGGACTTTTGAAAGACTACATGATATTTAATCCAGGAAATACTTAACAGGAATGGCATAGATGTCTCCTCATATTTCAGTGAGTGCTCTGTAGAGAAAAGGCAATAGGGCTTAGACTATTATAGCAAAACTACGGAAGTTGCCGGCGCCGCGGCTCACTAGGCTAATCCTCCGCCTTGCGGTGCCGGCACACCGGGTTCTAGTCCCGGTTGGGGCACCGATCCTGTCCCGGTTGCCCCTCTTCCAGGCCAGCTCTCTGCTGTGGCTAGGGAGTGCAGTGGAGGATGGCCCAAGTCCTTGGGTCCTGCATCCCATGGGAGACCAGGAGAAGCACCTGGCTCCTGCCATCGGAACAGCGCGGTGCGCCGGCCGCAGCGCGCTACCGCGGCGGCCATTGGAGGGTGAACCAACGGCAAAAGGAAGACCTTTCTCTCTGTCTCTCTCTCTCTCGCTGTCCACTCTGCCTGTCAAAAAAAAAAAAAAAGAAAAAAAAAAAACTACGGAAGTTAGACATAGGACAAAGGAGTGCATTTATTTTTAAAAATAATACCATTCTGAAGAACAAAAATTTAATCAAATGGAACAAACTATATTCAAAACTAGCAAGTGCTCCATACACAGAGGTTATAACAACTGCCTTAAAGATCACACTTCCATTGTGTAGCAGATTTAGGCTCAAGATGCTATGGTTTTATTACTATGTCAGAAACTTTGAGTTTTTTCCATGGATCCTCCCATTGCACCAGACTACATGCAATGCAACGCATGGATCTAGATTTCAGTTGTGACTTTCATTTTTCACAGCACTTTGTGCTATAACTATTCTCTCACCAATGAGAAAATCACAATGTTGAAGAAATTAAAGGCTCCCTTAAAAAAACTGATTACTAAATTAACTGTAAATTAACAGGCATTGTGCCCACAGTAAGAAACTGAATTGCATGTCTTTCTTCTTATGTGAGTACAAAAAAGAAAATCTTACAAATTTACTTCCACTGAAAGGAGGAAAAGTAATTTAATGAACAAAAAATTTATTTTCCTTTTAAGTGATGCCTTTGATGAATCTTTTCCCTTAGTGTTTTTGTTTATAAAATGTGAGGTTTTTTTTATTATGAAACATGACTTAGCCTTATACAAATGAAAAAAAAAAGGCTGCTATAATTAAGTCCAAATGAAAGTATTAATGAATGGTAATAGAATGATTTCAGGTATCAAATAATACTGAAGATATGGCTCTCCTTACCTGCAACAACCTGCAAAGGTTCCCCAAAACTTATGTGGCAATCACACCCTTTCTCTCAGGAATTTCAAAGACAGAATGAGCAATCAGCGTCAGTGAGGGTCTGAGAACAAATGTTGAAGAAGCATGCAACAACCTAAAGAGTCTTGGGGGCATGTCTTGCTTTTTGAAGAATTCAAGGAAGCTTAGCCACCTGCTTCAGGTTAAGTACAGAAAGAGTTGCCATTACTAATGCCTTAGTGATGGGTTCTTCTTCATCATGTAAAGTGACGCCATAACGAAGTACATCTGCTTTATCTCGTGGCTCCCTGTCACCAGGGGAATGAGGACCCGGTTGTGACAGGAGGGGTGGACTGCAGCGTACAGTCACATGTCAGTGATGCGGATTCGCTCTGACAGTGTTAGACTGTCTCACGGTGTGGGAACATCCCAGGTGTGCTCAGGCAAAGCTGTATGGCACAGACTACTACACACCCAGGCTGCCTTATAGACCACCACTGTGAACACCATCTGTCATTGACTGGAATCTAGTAGGTGGTGCAGGAGTGTTCATTCCTCAGCCTGATACCTGAAGACATCTACACGATGCTTCCCCTCTGCTCTTCGCCCCACTAACCCCAACACGAAGGCTGAGTTTGAGCAGGCCAGTCTATAGACAGTACACCAAGCAAAGCTCTGCAGCTCACCCAGCAGCTCCTCTTGTTCAGTGTTCTCTGTCTCACCCCCAGTCCAGATTCTACTTTTCAAAGCACTCTAATTAGCTCCTATTAATTTTAATACAATTTAAGGTACCCATTGTGTATACTTCATAGTACTCTGAAAATATCAGATTTATAATCAAAATTTGTTGACTAATATAGTAGATGCATGACTAGAATAGTACACTCTTGTGTAAACTGATGTTGACATCAAGAGCGCAATTCTATCACGCTCCTTCTGCATGTACAATAAATGATAATCATGATAGTCTTTCTATTAGATTGGGTATTTGGGGGAAATTTGTCATTTCTGTTAAAAGTTGTTTCTGAAAGAATAGATATCCATCCAACAGATATTTATTTAACACACATTTTATGTCAGGCAAAGTTTTAGTGGACAAGGCTTTTTTTTTTAAAACTGAGTTTCTGTTCTCATGCACAAAGAAAGATAAGAAAAAATAAATTCGTAAAGATTACAGTATGCTAAATGAATGTGTGTCAGGGAGAGAATAAATCAAGGAAGGGGCACTAGCAGTGTTAGGACAAAAAAGTACTGGATGGTAAGGGAAGGCCTCCACTTGGCCAAGAAGGTGGTATGTGAGTTAATGCTGGAGAGTGGTGAGTAAGAAAGACATGCAGGTATCTCAGGGAAACAGCCCACGTGGAAAGAACACCTACAAAATCCTTAAGGGTAGAGTGTGTCTATTGTGCTAAATGGCAGTGAGAAGTGGGACAAATAAGAGAGAGACTAGTAGAAAGTTAACAGCAGGGCAAAGGACTGGCGACTGGGACTATGCAGGGCCATTTTCTGTGGGGCTGGTTTCTGTCTCCCATCTGAGACAGAGAGTCATTGGAGAGTCTTGGGCAAAAGAATGAAGTTATATGACTTTTGTTCTGAAAGCAGTATGCTAGCTCTGTTTTCAACATATCTAAGGGAAAGAGAATTAGAGAGAGATTCATTAGGAGGCTAGTGCAATCATAAAGGCGAGAGCCAATAGCACTAAGGTGTCTGCAGTGGAAAGAACAATAAATTCAAATTTTATATCCACTGACTGGCTTTGACAAAAATCAATACAGATAGGAACCCAAGCAAACACGTAACGAAATTATTGCAATGTTCGGACTACAAAGACAGCTTTCTTGCAGGTGAGTTGAGGTAAACATTCAGAAACTCTACCCTGATACCTTTTAAATTATATCGGATAGACAGGTCCTGTGAAGAACAGCAGTTTTCCTACTAAGTAGAAGTTAACTTAGTTATACAGAAATGCCAACTTTAAGCATTTGCAAGCCTCTTCTGCCTTGTGTAGTCATTCCAGTTGGGTAAAACAGGTTGCACTGGATAAAATGTGTATGTTCAGTTTACCTTAGCATAATTTCAGGAAAGAATAGCTGTCAGCAAATAACAGTACTCAGAGTTTACAGATCTCTTTGCAAAAGAAACATTTTGATACTTAGCATTCTGATGCACGTTTGTACAATCAGCTGTGCAACTACAGACCCTGCAGAAATTCAAGCCCCTAAATGTCAGGAGAGCAGCAGTGTGCATTTAGAGACAGAACAGAGCTACTGCCTACATAGCCGGCTGCCAAGGCACCCTCTTGCAAGGAGATTTCCCTTTTTCTTCTTTCCAATTAGAAGGCTGGCCTTGCGTTGCTTGCTGTTGGCAAAGGCTCTTAGCTACCTGGAAATGCAACTCTCTGGTCCTAACCTGCTCCGCGCCTGCGTGCGTGCGTGTGTGTGTGTGTGTGTGCGTGCACTTTTTAAATACCCAGGACGGCGTGTTTGCCTCACTTGTTTTGGAAAAGAAACGTCAGGCTCCTCACAGTACAGCTTCCCAAAGTTACTGCCAGCTTAGCTAAATGAGTTACATAATTCCCGTTTCCTTCCCCGCAGGGGAGGGCTGGCTGCACACACACAGCCTCAGGGCAGTAAGGAATGGAAGGAGGCAGTGGCCACACCGCAAAGCACTGGGTCTTTAGTCCTGGGAGGGAAACTGGGCTGGAGAGCCCACAGTTTTCTGCTCTGGCTTTGCCGGGGACCCAGCCCGGGTGCACTTGGGACCGGCCGCTCCCCTGTCTGCGTTCAAGACCTGCCAGAGACAGGCAAGCTCTGCGCTCGCCCCGAACTGTGCGCTCCCCGGAGAGTGTCGCTGTCTCCGGGGGTGCAGGTGCACCTCTGAGGCGCTGAGCGCTCTCAGAAATAAAAATCGTGGGACATGGAAACACACTCCTCCCCCAGGTGTTCCCTGTGCCCCAGCAGCAACCAAGGAGTGAAATGGGGTGCCTTATGTCACAATTCCTATCTGTACGCTTACCCGCCTACCCCTTCCCTGTTGTGTAACTGGGCGCACCGCCCCAGTTCGCCCATTCCTCGCGCTCCCGCACACGCACATACTCACCCACCGCATCCATCAGGAGCCCTCTACCCGTGACGCCAAGCGGAAAACGTACAATCCAACGAGAAACACACCAGCAGAGCCCAAACCCCCAGTAGGTTCTCTGTCTTGGCCCAGCCTCAGCCCTCCACACACCCTCATCTCTCGGCGTCTACGTGGGGGGGGACCATCCGACACTCCCAACTGAGCCGCCTCCCCTGGCGGTCCATCCCCCTGTCTCCCAGCCCAGCCAGGCTCCTTCGTGACCATCGACACGGAGCTCAGGAGTTCGCTCCCCGGTCCAAACTCCAAAACAAGCGGACAGGGAGGGCTTGCGGTGTCCACCGGGGAGTGGCGACGGACCCGAGGGTCCAACACCCCCGGAGGCGGCTGGACCGCACCCCGAAGCGCCGAGCCCCGGAGGGCGCGGGAGTGCGCGGCCCAGGGGCCGGCCCGGACCTCGGGTCGCCGCCGCAGCAGGACACCTGCGCGGGCCAGGCCGCCGCTCCCCGCCCGTGGACACAGCAAAAGCTCCGGTGCGGCCAGCCCCCGCCGCGCTCCCAGCGCCAGAGGAGTGAGGTGCGGGGAAGGAGGGTCGTGGCGCCCGCCCACCTCCTCGGCCTCTAGGGGACCGGGAAACTTGCACGTCCGTCAGTCCCCCGGCGCAGGCCGTAGGGCGCGCGGGACCCGGAGCCCGCGGGAGAATCGGGGGCATCCCGCGCCCGCTCGGCAGCGGGAGGCCAAGCCCCGGGCGCACTCCACGCCCCAACACGGCGCCGCGGAGCCAGTGCCCGGCGCTCGCATCCCTTCCGCTCCGTCTCCCACAGCTCAGCCCAGCGCCGCGGGATTTCTCCAAACTCCTCTCCAACACCGAAACTTGAAACTCACCCTGCTGCGAATCCGTCCTGTTCGGGTTTCTGGTCTTTATTTCCACCCGCGTTTATGAGAGCGGGCAGGGTGTCACCGTCCGGGGCGAGGACCGGCGGGTCTGCCGCCCGCTCAAACCCTGAAGAAGAGGACGGTAGGAAGGGACGCCCCCTTCCCGCCGGACTCCACCTCGTCCCGGGTCACGTGGCGCCGCCCCGCGCCCCTCGCCTCGGGCGCGCGATCGTCTAGGAATTCGGGGACGACCGGCCACCGCGCGCAAGGCGCGCACCGCGGGACGCACTCGTCCGGGCTGAGCCGCGCGAGCCCGCGTGCGTCCCCGCACGGCCCCCGACTCCGGCGCCGCCGAGCTGCGGCTTTGTGCGCGGGTCAGTGCCACCTTGCGGCCGAGAGGGTCTGGTGCCCAGAGCCCGGCTCCGGCGCCCAGGGTGGGCTGCCGGTGTCCCCGGGGCGCGGGGCTCGGCCGCCGCGCCGCTGCGGGCTGCTGGCTTTCCTCCTGTGGCGTTCCGAGGCCCCCTGCACAGCTCTGTCCTCGGCGTGAGAGCTCGGGGGAAGAGCTTCGCAGAGCCAAGGCCGCGCGCCTCGGCGGAGAGGGGCTGCCCTTGAACCTCGCTTTCTTCCCGACGACAGAATGCACCTGCGGGGCTGTTCCCGGCGCCCAGCGGCTTTTTCCCTGGCTTCGTTAGGGGAGCGCGACGACGTGAAGCATTTCCCTCGTGGCCCGGAGGAGTTCGTGCGATTGGCTTAGTGCGTAAATGCCTCGGAGCTGCAGGTGGGGCGGACACGAAGGGCCCGCGCCGAGTGCGAGGACGGCGCGAAGCCGGCTCGGGCGCAGCGCTTGGGGCTGGCAGTGGCGCGCCGATCCCCGCTGTTCCTATTCCAAAACACGGGTGTGCAATCCACGTGCACACACATAATTCAGGTCACCGGGGCTTCTCTCTCAAAAAAAAAAAAATCCTCCCACGGCCGTGGATACAGGAAAAGGTTTTGGTACCAAACCACTCTGATCAGTCTCATCAGGCTAAAACAAATTAAAATTCCAAGACATATGGGATTGCTTGTGTACTGTTAAAAAAGGTGTGGGGGAGGTTCTTTTTCTCACTGGAAGGCTGCATAAACATTATTTAAACTCGAAAAAAAGCAAATTGATTTATGCATATCTAGATACTGACGTGCACAATCTCTGGGAAGTTTTTTTCCTCCCAGGAAAGCTGTCTTAAGATATTTGTTACTAGACGTATTTTTATATAGTTGGCTAGTGATTGTGTTTAACAATTAAAATGCTACGATCGTGTACTAAATGTAATTTGAGTGTGTAATAATATGAGTTTAGGTACTTCAGACGTTCATGGAATTAAAAGATAAGTTTATCTTGATGCAAAAGATTTTGAAATCCATGCAGATGAGTGTATAGCGGCTAAACAAAGTAAAATGACAGACGGTAATACATATAGCTCAAGGATAAAAATGCATGTACAGGGGCTGGTGTTGTGGCATAGTGGGTAAAGCCTCCACCTGCAACCCTGGCATCCCATATGGGCACCAGTGCGTGTCCTAGCTGCTCCACTTCAGATCCAGGTCCCTAATGATGGCCTGGGAGAAGCAGTAGAAGATGGCCCAAGTGCCTGGGCCCCTGCACCCACCAGGGAGACCCAGAAGAAGCTCCAAGCTTCAGCTGGGCCCAGCCCTGGCCATTGTGGTCATTTAGGGAGTGAACCAGAGGATGGAAGATCTCTTTGTTCTCTGTTCTCTCTCCACCCTCCTCCCCCTCTGTAACTTTGCTTTTCAAATAAATAAATCTTTAAAACAAAATAAGATGCATATATGTATAAGGTGCAATTTAGGAACTTTAGTTCTTTTAAACAGAAATAACATTTAGGTTATTTCTCATGCCCTCTATTCCCTTAATTCACATTCTGTTCTTGGAAGTTTTTTCCCATTGTGTCAATCATCAAAGTTACTATTGTGACCTGCCGCAAGAATTACAAATGAAATAATTTATACACTAAAAGTATAGTTTAATGTAGAAACTGCTCTCATATCAGCAAGATTTGAGAGTATAATTTGGACGTGGGTACCTTACTTTCTCTCTTTTCCAAAAACACTAGTAAAGCCATATCTGCAAGAAGACATGAACTAATAGGACCACTGTATGTGGTTATTCAGTTTTTATGAAATGGTCCCCCTACAACAAATCTATAAAGCTGCATTCTTTTTTTTTTTAAAGATTTATTTATTTATTTGAAAGACAGAGTTACAGAGAGAGGTAGAGACAGAGAGATCTTCCATCTGCTGGTTCACTCCCCAGATGGCTGCAACGGCCAGAGCTGCACCAATCCAAAGCCAGGAGCCAGGAGCTTCTTCTGGGTCTCCCACGAGGGTGCAGGGGCCCAAGGACTTGGGCCATCTTCTACTGCTTACCCAGGCCATAGCAGAGCTGGATCGGAAGTGGAGCTGCTGGGTCTTGAACCAGCATCCATATGGGATGCTGGCGCTTCAGGCCAGAGTGTTAACCTGCTGCGCCACAGTGCCGGCCCCCTAAAGCTGCATCCTTGAAATATTAATATCAAATACCAATCTTTGAAGGATCAGTCTTCTCAAAGACTACTTTCTACATGAATTCTGAGGTCCTAAAATGAAGTTTTGAAATGCTCTGCAACAAAATTATATAATTTTCTAGCAATATCATTTACAAAGGAATCTTTCCAGTATGTAAAACTAGAGAAATTAGGCATACATTAATGACCAAATGCAACATAGGATCTTCTGATAACATAGTTTATGGGAGGTTTGAATCTAACAAAATATTCTGAATTCCTCAGAGGACACATGTGTTAAAAGTCTCCATCCGTGTTTCAGGATGATTTGCTTTTCCACTCTTAAATGAATTGTTTCATGCTATCCTATTTGACATTCAGACTACATAAATCCCTATCTTTACTAGGGAGAAAGAAATTTTTCAAATTCTGTGTATTTCCTTCTAAAATTTCACAACAGCCTGATCTATAAACCATGACTAGGAGGAGTAGATTAATGACTTATTTTCATGTTCTCTTGGGCAATAATCTTGCTTTATTGTTTAAACTGAGGGATAGGATCTACATATTAAATCTAAGTAGATTTTAGTTTTATCATCTAAAAAGTGGAACATCTTTATGGTCTGGAACGGCCTTCAAATGCCGTGATTCAATATTTGTCTCAATAAAAGTGTGTCACTATGTTTGCTACTGGTACTTAAACACTGGGATTATTTTATTAGTCTCCTGATAAATTTATGATTCAAGAGTTAAAGTTCCTTAAACAATATTGCACCTTGAAACGGGTAAAGTAACATAAAGTATCATTCAGAAGAATCTTGACAGGCATCAACACTACATGTGAAAACTAAAAGGTAGATGATATTGGTAAGGAAGAAATTCCATTGGGGAAGAAGCATATTAATCAGTTTCTATTGAATGAATTGATACTTATCAAATTTTCCTTCTTTCTATGACTCCCATACTGAATTTCTCTGAATCTGTGATGACAAAGAATGTAAACAAATTTTATGGAAAAACATTGCTTTTTTTGAAAACATTAGAAAAATGCTTTCAGTAAAGTCATAGGATGCCATCATTTGTAACTAAATCTTAGAGTATTAAAATTGTTCTTTTGAAGAAGTCTGCATCTTAGAACCAATAAACATAGCTAGTGATAGTTTTTACAAACTTGGTCAGTATAATCCGATGGTCAATACAATCTCTTATTCAGTTGTCTTTTTGAGAGGATTAACTAGCAGAAAGAAGGGACAATTAATTTTATTAAAACAAAGACAAGCAATTCAGTGATCTCCCTGGAGTAGAAGGTGCCAAACACTGTAGGTGCTCCTGATTTGAATGCGAGCAAACTTCAATATAGTTCTTCCTTCATAGGCTTCACATTTAGGGTATTTTAAAACCTTTCAAATAAGACTCTAGACTACTAGGATCTTAAAATGATTTAGTAAATATCCAAATGCTTTTCTGCAAGATTCATATTGTCTGAAAGTTTTTAGACATTCCACAAAAGTGTAACATTTTGCTACAAAAATGTGACATCATATATTTATAACATGGAATAATGAAAAGAACTTTACTAGTATGACTATCATTATCCTAACAGTAATTGCTATTTCCTTCAGTATCTCCTTCCGGAGAGACAGGGTAGGAATAGCTGGTGACAAGGACAAGTGTGACATATGACCAGACCTTCCATTTCTATGACAAACGTCTCTCTGTGTTCATTTGTGCTCCCTATTCCCATGCCGTGAGCTCTCAGCTTTGATATTGGATTCTTTCACAATACTGCACTGCAATTCAGGTAGTCAATATCAATACATCAGAGCGGGCTTTGGATGTAAAGCTGTGACAGCACAATTTTTCTCAAAGATAGGAGGAAGAATGTACACTAAATAAGATAACAAATGGGCACAGGCAGAGGTGGTGGGAAGTGTTCCTGGTTATCTACTTAAGTGAGATAACTGTCCTCTCTTCACTCCTTTGTTCAGAGTCTAACTCTGCTTTTCCTTCTCCGTATACAAACATATTGACCAAGAGGACAAAAACCCCAGGATGGGCTATGGCTGAGTCTGACAGTTCTGCAAGGTTGACGTTGCCTGGCTGCCGCCCTCCACCAGCACAGTATGGAGGCAAAAGCAACTCAACAGCATGTATTACTGCAACTACAAATTCAAAACATAGTTGAGCCTTAAATAGTAGCCCAGAATTCTTGGACTTAGGTGACTCCCAATTCCTCTTCTCTTCTAGGTTATTTGAAACATTTTTTCTAAAAGGGAGGGAGGGAAAGGCTAGCCAAAGCCTTACCAACTCAAATTCTCACACATCCAACTTCTCTAAACATAAGCCACATAAACATAGTGTTAGCCATTTAGACCTATCTATTTTTTAATGGTCTACAAAACTCCACTCTACATCTGTTAACTATAGATAATATAATTCATATATATTCAGGCATAAGAGGCACCCAAACTTGCTAGCCTTTGGAGCTTTCTAACCCAGAGAAGTGGTCTACTGCATGATGTCACGTAGACAGGCAAGTTCCCTTCTTCCTCTTGTCCCCCAAGGGGCTCCTTGTTCTACCTCCCTGGTGGGTGAAGCCCTGCACCACTGCCTCTGAGGTTCTCAGGCTATCAGAGAGTAGCCCTGTCATGCAGCCTTGTCCAGGTAACACCCAAGCATCTTTCATGATTTGCTCTCCACCTTTATCAACGCCCAAATTAATGAACTTAACTAGAGATCCCAATCTTAATCATCTTTTTGTCAATAATTATACCCTCCACCATCAATTATCCTTGTACACTCATAACACCAAATCTCTATTGAAAGTACCAATCCCCATCAGGTTTCCTGGCCAAGTGTGATCTAGGCTCCTGGGGCTGATCCCAGCCTCATCATCCCATTCCCTCAGCCAGAACTGAAGACTCTTCCCAAGTATTCCCCCTCTCTCACACTTTCAACTCAGAGGGTCACAGATCCCACTGAGGTTTCTAATAAGTATCTCCCACACGTGTTCCTTCACCTCCACCAGTCTCTACTGACTTCTCTACTCAGTGCTCTCTGCCATCAGCTGCTTTATCATTCAGCTGCACTGCTCCCTACTCTCCATCCTCTGGTTACTCTCCACCCAGATCCCTCTGGTGGCTGTTTATTGATTGACTCATTGATTTATTCGTTCATTTATTTGAAGGAGAAAAGGAGGGAGAGAGAGTACCATCCATTGGTCTCACTCCCCAATGCTCTCAATGGCTGGAGCTGGGACAGGCCAAAGCCAAGAGCCAGTATACAACAACCCTGCTCTCCAAGATGAGTGACGGGGACCCAGGCACTTGAACTGAGGTTCAAGCAATGCCCTTTTAAACCAGTACTTTTCAATATGTCCCTCTACCCCACACATTGAGTCATGCTGAACCATCCACCCCTTCTCTTACACTCTTTCTCCTCCTTGCCATTGCCCCACCCCTCACTTCCCCACTCCCTCTTATCAAACCCTCAAAATGCAGATCAAGTATCTTCTCAACTGTAAGGCCCTGTCATATATCTGCACTTTCCATACTCTGCAGGATTGCATTCTCCTTTATAAACGAGACCCTGTATAAACCCTGTAACACTCTAGGTTTATTTCTAATGTAGAACTTAGCAAATCGTATTGCTGCTAATTATTTGCACTGATGTACACCATGGCCTCTAAAAGGTAGTGACTATTTTTTTTAAAGATTTATTTATTTATTTGAAAGTCAGAGTTACACAGAGAGGAGAAGCAGAGAGAGAGAGAGAGAGAGGTCTTCCATCCAGTGATTCACTCCCCAAATTGGCCGCAACAGCCAAAGCTGAGTTGATCTGAAGCCAGGAGCCAGGAGCTTCTTCCGGGTCTCCCACGCGGGTGCAGGGGCTCAAGGACTTGGGCCATCTTGTACTGCTTTCCCAGGCCATAGCAGAGAGCTGGATTGGAAGTGGAGCAGCCGGGTCTCGAACCAGTGCCCATATGGGATGCTGGCACTTCAGGCCAGGACGTTAACCCACTGCGCCACAGCACCCGCCCCGGTAGTGACTATTTTTCATCTTCTTAAACTTGAAACTTTGAATAATATTTGCCATATAATAAAATACTAAAAAAGTCTTGTTGAAAGATGGAAAAACTTGGAATAGTCTAGGACTACAAAAATTTTGCACATTATAAGTCAAGCCTGCTTGTTCTCCTCAACCATTTAAAAGAAAAAGAAAAAACACTGAGCTTTGTATGACGACGGGATCACTGCTATTTTTATGTCCACACGTTTCATGTGTAGTTTGCTTACTACTTTACTCCTCATGATTTTTCTCATTTTTTTTTTAAATTTTCTCGTACGACAATTCTGTTTTCACTGTTAGGTGTAAGCTTGAATGATGGGTCCCCCTGCCTTTGAAAATACTTTAATATCTACTAAGGGAAAGATCTCATTTCTTTCTACCTGCCAAACAACACACTGCTAAAGCCCGATTGGGGTCGATGTTTCAGGTAGCTTGGATGCCCTCATCCGATATCAGGCTGCCTGGGTTGCAGTCTCTGCTCCACTCCTGATTCCACACCCCGGGAGGCATCAGGCGATGGCTCAAGTACTTGTACATCTGCCATCCACATGGGACACCTGGATTCAGTTCCTGACTCCTGGCTTCAGCGGTGCAAGCATTCAAGGAGTGAACCAACAGCTGGCAGATGTCTGTCTCTTTATCTTTCAAATTAAATAGATCAATCAATTAATCAAATGTTAAAAATAATTTTTAGGGATTTATTTGTTTGATTTATCAGATTTACAGTGGCAGAGAGAGAGACAGAGAGATTTCCATCCCTAAGTGGCTGCGATGGTGAGGACTGAGCCAGGCCCAGGCCAGAAGCCAGGAGCTTCACGCAGGTCTCCCACGTGGATGGCAGGGAGCCAAGCAGTTGGGCCATCTTCCACTGCTTTTCCCAGGCTATTAGCCTAGAGCTGGCTTGAAAGTGGAGCATCCAAGAACAAGAACAGGCCCCCATATGAATACCTGCATTGCAGGCAGCAACTTTACCCACTACTCCACAACACTGGCCACTAAACATAATTTTTAAAAACTGAATTACTTAAGAGAATTATTAGAGTAGCAATATAGTGGCAGGAAATTTTGAAGAGTGCATCACTCAGTCATGTCAACTTTTGATTCTGGGCTTATGCTTTGAACAATTCTCAACATTCTTTCTAAAGACTATTCAAAACAAACCAACATACCAAAAATAAATAAATAAACTGTTCTCTTTCGTTTCCATCTAAATATAGTAAGCTTATATTTAGGCTTATAACTTGATTTAAAATATTAACCAGGAAAAATTCGATAGGAAGTGGTATTCCATCTTTTAAAAACATGATTAAAGATATGTACCAACACCACATTTTGAGATGAATTTTGATGTGCAAAAGGAAAGAATTCTATGGCCCATCTACAGGTTTATGTGATAAAAAGCATCCAAAGGAAACCATGTTTTCATCCTTTCTGTAGATTTTGTGCTGCAAAACTTAAAAATAATATAATTAGATATATTATAGTTATATATAATATAATTAGATATATGCTGATATGCATGGCACCTACAATTTTTTGAAAACAAAGAATTAAATATAATTATATAGCTATTACTAGCTATAGGGAAGAGAATGTACCAGTAATAGTGTGGAACATTATCAACAATATTTCTTTTTCTTTTCTTTTTTTCTTTAATCTGTTATGGAGAGGAGGCAACCCTGTCTTTATCAAATTTTTCTGATGATACAAAAATACTGTTGACAAGGCCAGTGCTGTGGTGCAGCCAGTTAAAGCCCCGGCTTGCAGCACCGGCATCCTAAATGGGTGCTGGTTGGGGTACTGGCTGTTCCACTTCCCATCCAGCTCCCTGCTAATGCACCTGGGAAAGCAGCGGAGAATGACCCAAGTACTTGGGCCCCTGCCACCCACATGGGAAACCCAGAGGAAGCTCTAGGCTCCTGGATTCAGTCAGGCCCAGCTCTGGTCATTGTGGCCATTCGGGAATGAACCAGCAAATAGAAGATACCTCTTTCTCCCCCTCCCGCCTTTACCTCCCCTCCTCTTTGCCCCCCACCCTGTCCGCCTTTCAAATAAAATAAATAAATCTTTAAAAAACGTTTTTGTTAGACACAGAAATGACCCTTTCCACAACTTTTCAGCATTTCAGATTTAAACCTACCATGATAGGAAATGTGGAAAAAGAAACATTTACTCTTAGTTAATACAACAAAAATCCTCAGAGTATAAAAATATATCAAATAAAATACTACTACTTTCTCTAGTTTACCCCGTTATTCCTGTAACCACAAATCATTTGCGGTGTTACTACAGCACTTCAGTAATTCTCTTCCACAAAGGGTGGCTGTTATTAAAATGCAGCAATGATTTGAGAGAAATAACCATGTTCCTTAGCACAATGTTACCCCAGGCATGTCAGAGAGAGTATTACTCAATAATTTGTCTTAGGAAAGCCCAGATGCTTTTTAACTTTTACCTCTACAGATAGATATTCTTTCATAATGATAACAAATCATGAAAACTGGGAAATAGTGAGTTTAATATTATAACATGTCTAAAATCCCACTTAATTTCCCAAATGGGCATTTTATGAATAATGAGTTGGAAAGACAGCTAGAGCCAAGGTGGACGTTATCACTTCTGTTCCCAGGGTGGGACTCCTCCTGCTTGAGTGTTGCTCCATAACAGAAACAAAATAATCTGTTATGTTAATGATCTACAAAGAGTGATGATGATCCGCGTGGAATCCCTCCTGGGAAATCTGAAGATGAAATCACGCTTATCTAGATTATCTTCTTTATGTGGCATGTTTTTGAAAATTTCAAATTGACAATGTCTTCAAAACAAGGGATTCCTAGGAATTTGTTCACTTCATGTATCCTTACTGCATTGTACAATGTATATTTCAAAAAGAATTTTTCTTTATTTTTTAAGCTTGTGTGTGGGTGCAGTGGGATGGGAAGTGGCGATATTCGAGGCTTTGTCTCTATAACATGGTGGCCTTTAATTTTTGATTCTTTGATAGCAGTTACTTCAACATAAGGTTCATCATCAAGAGGCAAAAGTTGTGGAAAAGAAAAAAAGATGAGATGCACCTTGTATTTTTAAAATGCAAGAGTTTGTAGTATAAACGACAAACGTCTAAGGAAGTTATCCTGAAGGCATTCCTTAGGAAGCTGTTGAGAGTCAGTGTGTATGTGAAAGGTGTGTGTTGTGGCTTTGCAAGGGCTGGAAAGACACAAATTCATATGACAGTCCATTAACTGTCCAGAGATTAGAGTTGAGAAAGTCTGAAGAACCAGGCCCTTGGTCTCTCAAGGTTATCCCTTCTTCACATGACCACCTACTCCCTCCCTCACCGCAGAATCCCACAGTGCCTATCCTGTTAAGCTTGGAATAAGACACTGCATTGACTGGAGGCATTTGGAGTTTCTTGGACAGCTCTCCAGTGGATGACAGGCCAAGCTACACAAATCCCTCCGAGTGCTGGCTACACAAATCCCTCCGAGTGCTGGCTACATCAGCAAAAAGGGGGCTCAAAAATCAGTGACTGGCTTCCGGGGTAGCAGCTAGCCATTGCTGTCCCAGACATCAACCTTTCAAGTCGCATGGCTCCCAAGGGACACATTCCTGAGCTTACAGCACGCCAGGCCCAGGGAGTGTCTGCACTCAGCAAGTGGCGACGTGACTGTCAAATAGTTTTCATTTCAGGGAATCCAGTAAGTACACTCCTGCGTGGGCACAGACCTCTGCCCACTCTGCACTCTTCTGCGCCTCTCCCTCCCTCTCCCTCTCCCTCTCCCTCTCTCTCTCGCCCTCTCTCCCTCTCCCTCTCCCTCCCTCCTTCTCTCTCTCTCTCTCTCTCTCTCTCTCTCTCTCTCTCTCTCTCACACACACACACACACACACACACACACACACTCACTCAAGTGCCTGCCAACTATTGGTTAGCTAAAAATAAAGCAAACCTGAGCAACACAGATGTGACAACACTGGGGATGGAAATCACGTTGAGGACTGGGAGGAAAGGTGTGTGTGTGTGTGGTGTGTGTGTGTGTGTAGTCCCCTAGCACAACTCTCTGCGCCCCTCGCCTGGTCTTCCTCACGAATGCAGCCTTGGGAAGCGCCGACTGCAGTCCATGCCCACTCCCAGCCCCACGCGCTCCCACGGCCCCCACTCCTCCGCGCAGCACCTCCGCCTACTCCCCCCCGGCGGCCCACCTCCCAGCCTACAGCTCTTCCTCACTTCCAAAGGGGCGACGAAGGGCAGTGTTGTGGTTTGTCTGCAGGCCTTGTTTATCGTTTTTGCTTTTTCTTGGCTGTTCTTCCCCGCGTAGCTTAGGCAGCCGGAGAGCCACCCACCCCCACATCAGTGGGAGACCGAGGTCGCCCCCCGGGGCCGGGGTCAGGACCCCCGCAGCCTCCTGCAGCCTCTCCCTGCGGCCCCCAGGCAGCCAGGCGGGGACTGGGGAGTCCCCGGCCCCGAGCCTGGGGAGAGGCTGGCGCGGAGCAGGCGCCCTGGCGGGTCTCGGGGGGTCCCCGGAGCAGTCACGTGCTCCCGAGGCGCCTCTAAAACCCTGCGGCTCCCTGCCCCCGCCTCCCCACCGCCACCTCCAGGTCCTGCTCCTGCCGCCGCCGCCGCCGCCGCCGCCTATCCTGGGTGCAGAAGCTGTCGCTCGGCGCGCTCCCCGGAGCCGAGGCGCCCCGAGGTACGGGCTTCAGCCCCCTGCCCCCCGCCGCCTCCCTGCACCGAGGGGCCGGGGCGCTGTCGGGGCTCCAGGGGCGCGGGGCGAGGAGCAGAGGACAGCGCCCCTGGGGACGTGGGGGTTAGGGCAGCGGATCTGGCCGCGGTCACGCGCGAGCAGGGAGCGGGGAAGGGACTTCTCTGACTGCCCGGGACCCAGCAGGTCCCTCCACCCCCACTCACCCAGGGTGGAGCGGGATGGAGACTTGGAGACCGTCCCGGGTCGGCGCGGGAGCCTCGTCCTGAGGCTGGGGAGGGGCGCCGGGCAAGGCGACGCCCGTGGCCAGTGGCGACCCAGGCCGGGGAGGCTGCCCGGCGCTCAGCCCCCGCGGGGACCCGGCGAGGCCCGAGAAGCCCCCGCGGGCGCCCCTCGTGCCGTCCGACCGCGCCGGCGTCCCGCGGCTGACCCAGACCTGGGGCCCGCGGCGCGCCCAGGTGTGCGCTCCCGTGGGCAGGGTGGCCTCGCGTGACAGACGGAGAGGCGAGCACACAGCCACCCCTGCACCGCGAATTCCAGAAGAGGGGACCTCGTAGCTCCAAGTTTGCAGAGCTGCAGTTTGTCTTTGTAAAGGAACGAGACAGGGCGTTGGGCCGAAGCCGGAACAGACCGTGGAAATAGCCCGAGGCGATTCTAGCAGTGTGGTGCAGCCCGGGTGCAATGGTAAACTGCAGACTTCTCCGGAGGAGAAACTGCCCCTGGAATGGAGAAGGGAGCAGGGTGCCTGCCTGCGCGTCTGTCAGCTGAACCCAGCTGTATCTCTCCCTGCAGCTCACACTGTGCCAGGTCTGGCTCTAGGGACAAATCTCGGGAATATTTGGGAACCTGGAATCTTGCCATTGTTCTAGGATCGCAGCAAGACAGGCACGAGTTGATTGCTAGAGGGAAAAGCCATTTTATTCCTTCGTGTGATTGGCAGCCTTTGGGAGAAGTATGCTGTGCATTTTCAACAAAGAAATCTTGGTTCAGTGTATCAGTCTTTGAGTGTCCTTTCAGTTCCCTGTAGTTCTTCTGTTATTGGAGAACTGTTTCCTTAAAGTACTGAGGCTTTTATTCAGAGTACTTCATTGGTGTCACATAGATCAACTTGAAAGAAAATTAAAACAAATCTTTTCAAAGATACTTTTTTTTCTTTAATAGTTTAATGGAGAACTTCTCTCTTTCTCACTTTTTCCTAAGGCAGTTAAAGTTCAGTTCAGCCTGGACATGCTAACGGTGGCAATTACACATGCATACAGAAGAGAAGAAGAATATAGAGGAATTAAGCACAATAAAGCAATAGAGGTTTCTCATGGTCCCTATGGGATTTCGGATTTAATAAAACTTCATTTTTAAAACATTCTGTCTTTGGTTACATTTCACAATCTCTGTAGTAATCTGAAGTGAAGCAAGTTTCCCACATGACAGTGCTTTTGTCCCACATACAATATGTTGTGTAAAATCACACAGCGTTCGTTATAGCACTTGTTGAAAAGCCGATAATTGTGATAGAGATTTATGTATACATTATAGGTTTGCTTATTGTGTTGCTTGGGAAGAGGGACAGGATAAGTTTAAGGAAAGAAATCTCTTATGTGTTCTTTAAGTAGTTCCTCTACCTTAGATTTTCAACTTTAATACAGAAGACTTAAGTCTTTTTTGAGAAATTTGCCTAAAGTTTAAATTATCTCCTGACTACAAGGAGGCACTTTTAAAGAAACTGCTTAACAAGCCCCACCCCCCCAAACCCACTATTTGAAATATGCAAATATGCAATATGCAAAATAGTGTGAGAAGAACTTACCAATCAGAGCAGAGTCCCAGAAGTAAAGTACTGTGTTAGGTGTTAACTGTGTGTATGTTGGTGTGGTGATGGCGGTGGGGCTACAGGGAGAGTAGCAAAGTTGAGGACATAGTCACACCAAAGTCAAATTAATAAATGAATATTAGAGAAAAAATATAGGGGAAAAAGATAACTTAGTGATCTATCAATAGGTACATCAGGCTCCATTAGATGCAGCAGCAATGCAAGTGTCCATGCAACAGTGGAAAGAGTGCATCACTAGCCGTCAGGAGAGTACTCCTCATTCACGTATTAATTCATGATCCATTTAGGGCCTTTGATTATCAGTTAGTCACCCTGTGGCCTTGGCTTAGTCACTTGTAGATGAGCCCTCTATTAATACTTTGTATTAGTCATCTTTATGCCATTAGAGCAGAGCAGATTCACTAGATATCCAGTAAATAACGAATCTTTCTTAAATACTCAGTAAAAGAGGTGTGTCCTTTAATATGTACATTAGCTGCTTGATTAAAAAAACACTTGACTACTTGAGAGAGAGAGAAATGTCCTCAGTTTCTCCCCAGTGTCCGGTGAATACTCATGATGGCATTTCTTTCACTTGTTCCGTAGGGAATCAGTAGTTTTATAATTTAATGGATTCAACATTTTAGGTGCATATATTTAAAATAGAAATATTTTAATAAAAATATGAGGTAAATATATTTTGCATTTTATTTTGATGTTTATGTTATAGCATTTACAATGAAATATCCAACTTAAAATTTTGAAGTGTTAAACTATTATTGTCTATGCGACTATCTCATTTTATTGGAGACCAGTTGAAGCATTTCTAATTACAGTGATTACTTATGCACACACATACACACACAATACGTTTTGCTGCCAAAAGCTTGAAATCCATTCAGTTTTCTTATAATATGCATTTCTCATGAACTTTTTGACATTCCCCCAAATGCAAGGATTTCAAAATTTCTTTGCACCCAAGTAAACTTTTAACTCCACTTTCCACAAATGTATATCCATACACACATAAATATTTATGTATATACATACAAACTTGTATACAAGTATGAATACACGTACATAGATAATGAATTTTCCCATGTTCCCAGGGTGATTCATTTCTGTTATTTGTAACATGGGAAAACTAAACTACTTCTCTAAAATGATGAGTAGCAAATTATTTAGCATCCATTATGTATGTGATACAACATCTGTTAAGCAACATCAAGAATTAAAACCTTTCCCTATTTCCATTTAATAGAGAGGTCTGATCAATTCTGATTGCACACTTTGGAGAAGATCTGAATTTTAGACTCAAAACTCCCTGTTTCTATCACCACCAATTGTACTGCATTTCCTTTTTACGAAAAGTTTTGGATGGTAATTTTCCTCTAAGTAAGTGTCATCTACTGTTACCGGCTCCAGGAAAGCACAAAATCATTGTAGAAGGTGCTGTTCAGTTTGCCTCTTGTCCCTGCCTTGATTGTGGGAAAGCAGACACTCAGTAACTGCTGAGCCACCACAAAGGTACAGGAAAGGGGTCGATTCAAGGACGTGAATCAGAACAAACTGGAGCGCAGTTGCCAGTAGCCTGCACAGATAATAAATAGGGTCTTGAAGGAGCTAGATCAAGCCAGGGGGTCACCAGAGCTCAGGAAATTAGGCAGAAATGCCAGCAGAAGATATGTGATCAGAAGTTCAGCGATCTACCCGGCATCACTGTGGGGAGGCTACCAGCTAGTCCTGTGATGAGTAAGCTCATCCAGCAGCCACATGAGTCACTTCTGTGCCGGCTACCCTTTTCCCCTGGAGGCAACAGCGAGGCAAATTGTTGGTTAAGGCCTCAGGAGGAGTGAATATGAGCTCCAGGTTTTAAATGAATTTGTCTTCAGAGGGATATCATCAACTTCCCGAAAATAATTCCAGAAATAAGGAAATAAAACTGAAGTTAAACTTACTTATAATGATGTATGTACACAATAGGAAATTTGGAAATTTGTTGAACCAGTAGCTGTAAGTCCTCATAAACTGAGACCACAATGTTTTTATTAATTTAAATATACATGTGTTTTACAACTTTAATTATTCAATTATATCTAGCAATAAGTGAGTAAATAGATATTAATATGTAGCCAAAGCATCTTTTTACCTACATAGAAAGGATCTTCAAAAATGTTACTGAGCCCATGTGCTGTGGTGGTTACAATGGTGAATGAGGGACAGTTTGTGCTTTTTCCGTGATTATAAGGAAGCAAGGCAGACTGGTAGGCATTAGAATCGTAGTGTAAAGCAGGTTGTGACATGTGGCATCAGGCAGAGCTCTGTACGAGCTTGTGCGAAGACTGAAGGAGACTGTATCAAGTGAGTAGGCTAAGGAGAACTTTAGGATACGTGTCTTTCAAGTTTGGCCTTGATTCAAGCATGAAAAAAGACTTTTTAAAGGTAAGATTATGGGACCTATCATGTACCAGGTATCTTGACTAGCCTTAGTATTAGTTCAAGATATATAAGATGCAGAAGTTATATATCTTGAAGTTCTTAGATACATTTGTCTTTAATTTATATTACTTCCAACATGAATTTAAAAACAAAGTTTTCTACTGGAACACAGATTAACTCAGTGTGGATGGACTAACTTCTTGTGATTGTCATCAACTAGCATTTGCACTGCACGTGGAACCAATTAAAAAAGTCACCTGGGGTCTGCATTGTGGCTTGGAAGATAAAGCCACCACCTGCAATGCTGAAATCCCATGTGGGCACCTGTTCAAGTCCTGAGTCCTGTCTGCTCCACTTTTCTTTTCTTTTCTTTCTTTTTTTTTTCTTTTTTTTTTTTTTTTTTTGGATGGGCAGAGTGGACAGTGAGAGAGAGAGACAGAGAGAAAGGTCTTCCTTTGCCGTTGGTTCACCCTCCAATGGCCGCCGCGGCTGGCGCGTTGTAGCCGGCGCACGAAGCCACGAGCCAGGTGCTTCTCCTGGTCTCCCATGGGGTGCAGGCCCCAAGCACTTGGGCCATCCTCCATTGCACTCCTGGGCCACAGCAGAGAGCTGGCCTGGAAGAGGGGCAACAGGGACAGAATCCGGCGCCCCGACTGGGACTAGAACCCGGTGTGCAGGCGCCACAGGCGAAGGAATAGCCTATGGAGCCACGGCGCCGGCCCCTGCTCCACTTCTGATCCAGCTCCCTACTAATGCACTTGGGAAAGCATCAAAGAGTGGCCCAAATACTTGGGTCCTTGCACCCATGTGGAAGACCTGATAGAAGCTCCTGGCTCCTGGCTTTGGCCTGTCCCAGTCCCTGCCATTGCTGCCATTTGGGGAGTGAACTGGCAACGGGAACCTCTCTCTCCATATCTCTCTCTGTAACTCTGCCTTTCAAATAAATAAAAAATAAAATAAATGTTGTTTTTAAAAAAAGTGCTCACTTCTCTTGGAGATTAGTAAACGAATGGGAACAAACTATCAAATCTGAATGGGTTAACTTCTAGCAGTCATATAATTTTTGCAAGTTGCTAATGAACATCTCTTTATTCCAAGCAGGGCTATAATATGGATTTAGAGCTCAAGGACTTTTATAATAAGACACTTGCCACAGAGAACAATACTGCTACTACTCGGAAATCTGACTTCCCAGTCTGGGACGACTACAAAAGCAGTGTGGATGACCTACAGTATTTTCTGATTGGGCTTTATACATTTGTAAGTCTCCTTGGTTTTATGGGGAACCTGCTTATTTTAATGGCTCTCGTGAAAAAGCGCCATCAGAAGACCACAGTAAACTTCCTCATAGGAAACCTGGCCTTCTCTGACATCTTGGTTGTGCTGTTTTGCTCACCTTTCACACTCACCTCTGTGTTGCTGGACCAGTGGATGTTTGGGAAAGTCATGTGCCATATCATGCCGTTCCTTCAGTGCGTGTCCGTGCTCGTTTCCACTCTCATTTTGATCTCGATCGCTATTGTCCGGTACCACATGATAAAACACCCCATCTCCAATAACTTAACAGCCAACCACGGCTACTTCCTGATAGCGACCGTCTGGACCCTGGGCTTTGCGATTTGTTCTCCCCTGCCGGTGTTTCACAGTCTTGTGGAACTCCAGGAAACATTTGGCTCCACACTGCTGAGCAGCAGGTATCTGTGTGTGGAGTCGTGGCCATCTGATTCATACAGAATCGCCTTTACCATCTCTCTCTTGCTGGTTCAGTACATCCTGCCCCTCGTTTGTCTCACTGTAAGTCATACCAGCGTCTGCAGGAGCATCAGCTGTGGACTGTCCAACAAAGAAAACAGACTCGAAGAAAATGAGATGATCAACTTAACTCTTCATCCATCCAAGAAGGGTGCTGGGCCCGAGGTGAAACTCCCTGGCAGCCATAAATGGAGCTACGCGTTCATCAGGAAACACCGAAGAAGATACAGCAAGAAGACAGCTTGTGTGCTGCCTGCTCCGGCGAGACCTTCTCAGGAGAAGCATTTGGGCATGTTGCCTGAGAACCCCAGCTCTGTGAGGAGTCAGCCCTCTTCCAGTAAGCTCATCCCCGGGGTCCCCACCTGCTTCGAGATGAAGCCTGAAGAAAACGCCCGTGTGCATGAGCTCAGAGTGAAACGCTCCATCATGCGAATCAGGAAGAGATCTCGCAGCGTTTTCTACCGACTGACCGTGCTGATCCTGGTGTTTGCCGTGAGCTGGATGCCACTCCACCTGTTCCACGTGGTCACGGACTTTAACGACAACCTCATCTCAAACAGGCATTTCAAGTTGGTGTATTGCATTTGTCACTTGTTGGGCATGATGTCTTGTTGTCTGAATCCAATTCTGTATGGGTTTCTTAATAATGGAATCAAAGCTGACTTAATGTCCCTTATACACTGTCTTCATTTATCATAATTCTCACTGCAAATAACAAATGTGGGGGAACATTTAAAAATGTATTTGTGATAACTGTGTATGTATAATAAACAGAGGTTTTGTTAACATGTGCAATTAATTTACATGAGAGTTCTAAATTTGAATGTGAATTCATAATATATGGAAGATAATGTGTTATAGTATAATTAACTCATTTAGTTGTACATAATCAGTGTCCATTCAATTTGTAATTTCATTTTAAAAAGTAGTTATATTCCTCTCCATTTCACGTTGTCTTGTTAACAAATGATTTTTATTTTTGTGTAAAATAAAAGTTATATCTAACCAACTTAGTAGTTTTGTTAAAAATTTTTAACTTATTGAAAAAGACAGAAATAAAGGGAGAGAGATTTTCCATCTGCTATTTCATTCTGCAAATGCCCACGACAGCCAGGACTGAGATAGTCAAAAACCAGAAAACTGGCACTCAGTCTGGGTCTTCCATGTGGGTGGCAGAAGCCCAAGTCATTGAGCTATCATTTGCTGCCTCCCACAGTGTGCATCAGCAGGAAACTGGAATGGAATCAGAGTAGCTGGGACTCAAACCAGGCATTCTGATATGGGATACAAGCATCCTAGTGGTCACTTACCACTACACCAAATGCCTGCCCCAATCCTGAACACTTTTAATAATTTTATTGTCCTCCATGTAATTTGTCCATAAGTCTGGCTAAATGCTACTAACACAGTTCAATGTGTTAGCAGAGTTAGAAACCAGAATTTTTAATACCAGATACTCAGAAATAATTCAGGAAATAACTTTTTAAGATAGTATGGTGGTCAAGGTCCTGTCTTACTCTCAAATTTACCATAAAAGTGTTTTTAAGGATAGTGATTAAAGAATATCAAGATATTACAAGTGGACTCTTGTAATTTGCACATGAAATTTATTCTTGTTCCTAATATTCTAATAACAATCACATTGCCATCAATAATCTATTATCCTTCTCCATCCCTGGATGTTTCATTATGACACTGCTGTGTAGATTTCCTCTAACCAGGAAGGATCTGGGTGTGATCTCAACCGGAGATGGATTGCCAAAACAGCACATGCCAGAAAGCCCAAGTTGAGGGTCTAAGCCAGTGCTGTGGCTTAGCAGATAAAAGCCACCTCCTGTGGTGCCAACATCCCATATCAGCCCCAGTTCAAGTCCTGGCTGTTCCACTTCCCATCTAGCTCCCTGTTAATGCACCTGAGAAGGCTGTGGAGGTTGGCCCAGGTACTTAGGCCCCTGCACCCACGTGGGAGACCCGGGGGAAGCTCCTGGCTCCTGGCTTCAGAATGGCTAAGCTCTGGCCATTGAAGCCATTTGGAGAGTGAGTCAGTGAATGGAAGATAACTCTCTCTCTCTCTCTCTCTCTCTCTCTCTCTCTTTGTGACTCTGCCTTTCAAATAAATAAATAAATCTTAAAAAAAAAAAAAAGAAATATGGGGCCAGCACTGTGGAGTAGCAGGTTAAACTGCCGCTGCCTGTAATGCCAGCATCCCAAATGGGCACTGGTTTGAGACCTGGCTGCTCCACTTGCGATCCAGCTCTTTGCTGTGGCCTGGGAAGGCAGTGGAAGATGGTCCAAGTCCTTGGGCCCCTGCACCCTGTGTGGGAGACCCAGAGGAGGCTGCTGGCTCCTGGCTTCAGATCGGCACAGCTCCAGCCATTGCGGCCAACTGGGGAGTGAACCAGTGGAGGGAAGACCTCTCTTCTCTCTCTCTCTCTCTGCCTTTCCTTCTATCTCTGCGTAACTCTGACTTTCAAATAAATAAGTAAATCTTTAATAAAAGGAAGCAGTCCAAGTTGAGTGTAGAAGGACAGTTTTCTCAAGCAGTGAGAGTGTCAGTTATGTGCAGAATTTCTCAACAGCAATAAATAGCTGGTGGATTTGCAGATGGAACTGAGACAGACGTTGTTAGCTAAAACATGAAAATGTGGTTAAAGCAGTTCTGGAATATCAAGGCAGCTGATTTCCAAGCAAACACCAGGTCCCATCTACTGCCTGTGAAGTTTCTGGCAAGATTGCATTGTTTCTAGGAGAACCTGCCGTTCTATCTTATTTTTATTGTACCTTTCATTTGGTTTTAAAGGTCCCAACATTTTACTGTGGACATTGGATTTGGAGGAGCAGCAATCATGACTAGGGGCAAGAGTCACGCTGTGTTACAGCACGTTGACTGTAGAAGCAGGTGTGTCCTGCGAGACAGCTGGATTTTCATTTGAACCTTTAATCCTCTGTGATTGTAATAGCTTCAGGAAGATAAAGCCAGAGAATGCAAAGCAACCCACGCATGAAGAAGAGTCAGTTTGGGGTCTGGTGTTGCTGCATGGGGTGAACTTGGTACCTGTGACTGTTGAGGGGTCACCTCCCAAAGATACTGACATTGCTCAGGTACTACCTGCTGGCGTACACCGGGCACTGAGATCCGTAGGGCTTCTGGCAGAGGAATACCAGTTGGTGTCCCAGTTCTCCAGGCTCCTGCTGGATTAGCAGGCCCTGTCCAAGGAGTTGGGTGCAGGGAGCACATCACAGCAGGTAATGACTCTACAGGGAAGAGGCACTGTAGCAGGTCCTGCTGTTGCTGCTACTGCCAGTGTTGCTGGAGCCCCAGTGATGTGCCCACCAGGAGGAGGGACTCCACCCACGCCTATTGACTGAGCAACACCATCTCCAGGCATGATGGCTTCTCTACCAAGTATGAGACCAATGACGTGTGCACCAGGTGGGCTTCCCCCTACTCGAGGGACACCAATAAGCATGCCGCCTCCAGGACTGAGACCCCTCCACCAGGAGTCAGGGTCCCACCTCCCCAAGGAAGGCACCCACCAAAACCCTAGGGTACTACTGGTCTATCTCAGTCACTTTTCCCCCTGTAATGCATCCTGTGAAACTATGCAGAGTGTCTGTGAGCTGTCTCCCTCTTTCTGCATTAATACCAGCTAATAAATGCATGGAGCCACTAAACAAGGAAAGAGGAACAGGGAAAGAGGTCCACTGTAATCTCAGGCTTCACAACCAGTTGTTCTTGGCCCGTCTTTCGGTCTGGGGAGCTAGACCTCCCACATTCAACAATAACCAACTTGACATTCTCTTCCCCAGTTGACCTGTCTCACCTCTCCTTTCTCCTAGAGTTAGCTGAGTATCTCTCACTGGTTTTTTTTTTTCTCCACATTTTACTGATTTTTCTTAAAGGAGAAACTCTGACAAGAGTTTCCCTCTCAGACTTACTAGATCATAATAATTGAAAGACGTGTTTTGAACTGAGCTCTGCTTTCTAAGGAGGCCTCTGTTAGAAGCAGTAGCACTTCTCAGGACGCATTAGTCCTGTGAGAGTTTAGGCAGCACACACCTGAATTTAGGTTCTTTCTTCAATTCCTAAGTCCTTCGAGAGAATGTTTCCACTCTCTCTGCCGCAATTTGACTCAAACCTAAAGTTCCTTGCTTGCCATCCTCCCATAACACTGATCACTTCACACACCTGTATATAGCATGAATTCTCCCTTCCTGTTTCCAAATATTTTAAAAGGTATAGTAGGTTAATATGTAATTGGAGCCGGTGTTGTGATTAAGCTGCTGCTACCTGAGAGTCTCACATCCCATGTCTGAGAGCTGGTTATAGTTCAGGTTGCTCCCTTTCCTGTCCAGCTCCCTGCTAATGTGTCTGGGAAAGCAATGGAAGATGGCCCAACTCCTTGGGCTCCTGCCAAACATGTGGGAGCTCAGAACACAGATCCTGGATCCTGGATTCAGCCTGGCCCAGTCCCAGCCATTGTAGCCATCTGAGGAATAAACCAGTGGATAGAAGATCCCCCTCCCCCTCCTTTCTTTGTTTCAGTCACTCTGCCTTTTACATAAATACATCTTTTTTAAAAGGTAGTATGTAGTGATCACTGATGTCATACTTAAGAGTGTTAATTGTTAAATTAACAACAAGAGTCACTGTGCACTAACTTCCCATGCAGGACCTCATCCTCAAAGAGTTGTATTATAATTATGTCTAAGTGTTTGCAAAAGATGTATCATTCTTGGTGGCTTCCTTAAGATCAATTAAGTTTCTAAAAAAAAAAAAAAGTGAAATTAAAAGAAAAAAGAGGTCAAATGATGGTTATCTATCTACATATTTATATACATCTCTATCTATGTCAAACAGATACATATGAATTTCCTCTTACAGTAGTCCTGTTTAGTTTGGTATCAGAGTCAAGTCCACTTCCTTGGGATGTGTATCTCTTGCATAGCCTCTCCACTAAAGCTGGAATAATAAGTAATTTCTGTGACACATGTTGAATCAATAAAAACAGATTGTCTTTTAAATAAGAAAAAAAGATTAGTATATAATTGAAAGGAATAGGGATGGCAGTGGGAGGGATCATACAGTTCAAAGAAATGCTTCCTATTCGTTTTCACATTGAAAAATTTTACTTTGAGACTTTTATTTTATTCATTTGAAAGACACACACAGAGAGAGAGGGAGAGAGAGAGAGAGAGAGGGATCTTCCATCTGCTCATTCATTTCCCAAATTGCCACAATGGCCAGGGAGGGCTGGGCCAGACCAAAGCCAGGAGCTAGGAGCTTCTTCCGGATCTCCCATGGGGGTGCAGGGGCCATCTTCTGTTGCTTTCCCAGGTGCATTACTAGGGTGCTGAATAGGAAGTGGAGCAGCCAGGACTTGAACTGGCACCCATATGTGATGCCAGAGTCGAGATGGAGGTTTAACCACTATGCCACAAAGCCAGCCTAGGAAAATCTTATTTATTAAAAAGAATTCAGCTAGGCTCTCAGTAAAATGTGTATGCTTATTAACCTGAGTGTGGTAAACCACAGAACAGTAAGGAGTGACAAAGAAAAGGCCTCCTCTTACTACTACTTAGTTGGGTGATGAAGAGTTTACAGTGGCCAATACAAGTAGTTCATCTATTCCCCCTGTAACCTTTACAGATAGCCACAGAAAGCTCTGAATTGCTTAATTAAAAGGGGGAGGGAGCTGGAATTATGGCTTAACAGATCAAGCCACCACCTGCAACGCATCCCATATGGGCATTGTATAGGGTCCTGGCTGCTCCACTTCCCATCCAGCTCCCTGCTAATGCACCAGGGAAAGCAGAAGAGGATGACCCAAGTGCTTGTGCCCCTACCACTCATATGAGAGACTTGGATGAAGGTCCTGGCTCCTGGCTTCAGCCTGGCCCAGTCCTAGCCATTGCAATCACTTGGGGAATGAACCAGTGTGTGGAAGACCTCTCTCTCTCTCTCTCTCTCTCTCTCTCTAATTATCTAACTCTCTAACTCTTTCAAATACATAAAATAAATATTTAAATAAATATAAATCACATGCAAGATTTTCATTTTACAATAAGTCTATCCTAGCTACCAGGTTAAGATCCATTCTTTTGTATCCGCTTTCTTGAGATGTAAGTAGTATACTATAAATTCACCCTTCTGTAGAGTACAATTCAGTGAATTTTGGCACAGTGGTGAAACCACCACCTCTTTAATTTTAGAACTTTTCTTCATCTCAAAGTCCCTGTAGCCATCATCAGTCACTCTTCATGTTCCCCCTTCTCTCTTCTCTGAGAAGCAGTAATCTCTTTCTGTTTGTGTGGATTTGTCTTTTCCGGACATGTCACATAAATCAAATCATATAATAATGTGGTCTTTTATGACTGGCTTCATTCAATGGTACGTTGTATTCAAGGTTCATCTACAGGGTGGCATGTATCAGTGCTTCATTTATTTTCATTCTCAATTAATAATCCATTGTATTAACAGCTACACTTTATCTATTGATCTGTTGATGGATGTGTGGGTTGTGGTCATGAAGGACTATCATCTATAATTTTGATTTTCATTTTCTCAATGGTCAATGATGTTCAGTATCTTTTCATGTGCTTATTGGAGAGCTAGATATTTTCATCAGAGAAATCCTTTTCCCACTTTAAAATTGGGTTGTCATTCTATTAATGAGTTGCAAGTGTATTTTTTTTTATCCAGAATATGTGAAGAATCAGGAATTGCAAATTTTCTGTGTCATTATTCCATAGGTTGTCTTGTCATTTTCTTGGTGTTCTTTGGAGCACAAGTTTTCTGATTTTGAGAAGTGCAATTTATCAAGTTTTTTTTTTTTGAACTTTTGGTTTATCCAAGAAGCCTCTGCCTAACCCAAGATCACAGAAAATTACTCCTAAGTTTTCTTCTAAGAATTTAATAGTTTTAGATCTTATATTTGTCTATGATCCAGTTTGAGTTAGTTTCCATATGTTTTGAGGCAGAAATCCACTTGATTATTCTACATGTGGATATCCAGTTGTCAGACCAATATCTGCTTTTTATTTTTTTAAAGAGAAAGGAGAGGCAGAGAGAGAGAGAGAGAGAGAGAGAGAGAGAGAGAGAGAGGTCTTGCCGGGTGTGGAGGCACTCAGTTCCAGCTACTAGGGAGGCTGAGGCTGGAGGATCTCTTGAGTCCAGGAGTTCTGGGCTGTCATCCACTATGCTGACTGGGTGTCCGCACTAAATTCAGCATCAATGTGGTGACCTCCCAGGAGAGAGAGAGAGAGGTCCTCCATCCGATGGTTCACTCCCCAGATGGCCACAATGGCCGATGCTGCACAGATCTGAAGCCTGGAGCCAGGAGCTTCTTCCAGGTCTCCCATGCAGGTACAGGGGCCCAAGCACTTGGGCCACCTTCTACTGCCCTCCCAGACCATAGCAGAGAGCTGGATTGGAAGTGGAGCAGCTGGGTCTCAAACCAGTACCCATATGGGATGTCGGCGCTTCAAGCCAAGGCGTTAACCCAGTGCGCCACAGCGCCAGCCCCCAATATTTTCTTTAAAAAAACTATTTTTTTTCTCTGCATTGTCCCAGTCAAAAACTGAGCATAAATGTGATGGCTTATTTCTGAACTCTGAATTCTACTCCATTGATCTGTTTTTCAGGGTTCCTATTAGTGTTGCACCACTTTGATGACTGCAGCTTTGTAATAACTTTTAAAATCAGGAAATGAGTTTGCCCAGCATTATTTTCCATATTATTTCAGGTACTTGCCTTTGCCTAGGAGTTTCTTGCTCTGTCCACTTTCGCCTATATCCGTTCCATGGTAAAATGAATTTGTTTTAGAAAAAAAATGGTTAGTTATTTTCTAGATTTTGTATTTGCCATTTCCCCAGGCTATTTTTCTTACTTCATTTTATTTTGAAGCAATACAATTGATTAATCTTTATGCTTGTGAATGCTGTTATTTTTGAAGTCTTGTGTACTCTTATTGACTGGCTCTTTAGGTGGATGGCACGGAAGCATACCATTTTCTCTTTTCTGGTAGTCACAAATAATTTTCATGATCACTATCTGCTCAGGGCAAATCCGACTTTGGAATGATGACGAGGGCAAGGACAGCAAGCTAAGTAACGGAGTCCTAACCCTGGGCACTTGCACAAAAAACATGTGCAACAAAAGAACGAGCCTCTGGTCTTCTCCACACCACAGTTTCCTCTGAACCTCTATGACCACTACACCGTCAATCAGACGTGGTGGCTGGCACTACCCTGAGCTGATCAGACCACCCATCAAAAGGAGGAATTATCCAGGACACAGAATACATGCTGGGATTTATTTTTGTTGCTCTTGCTCCTGTTCTGATGCCAACTTTATCTTGTGTGTTTTCTACCACTCTGTGGGTGGGCCCAGCAGTGCTACCTATTGCAATGCTCAAATAGAGATCAAATTAGAGATCCACTGCTTTAATGGGAAGTCATTAAATATAGCGAGGATAGAATCTCTTATGCTGGTTTGTTTCCTCCTAAGTGTGAACAAATCATGTATTCAAAGATGTTTGTTTTCAGTGTTGCACAAAAACCAGCTGGCAATGCTAGATAGACCCCGCCAATTTTCCACCTCCCTTGTAAATGTTTTTGGTGCTAACCTTTCTCTCTAAGATCAAGTTATCATTTCTAAAATGCATTTGAACATATTTATGTGTTACAGTTTCCATTTTCATTCACATCATTTTACTGTGCAATATTAGCAATTTCTCCTTTCACACTATTTTCTTTCAAAAGGATTTGTCTTAGATAATTTTTACTTCTAAATATTTTGACTACTTATCCAGAAGCAGGACATTATAATGAAAATTAACTTTAATGTTAGTAAGAATGTTAAAGAAGAAATTTCCTCTTAGAGTGATCTGTAGATATGGAGAAACATACACTGAGTTTAGCCATATGAAGTTGCTGGTATTCAGTCATTTTGACCTACAGAAAATAGTAGTACCATAAACATCAGCCTATAAATGAAAACCTGGAAGCTGTCCAACATTGGCAAGGCTAAGGGTTTAAGACTATTCCAAGAAGGAAATTTATTTTCCTCTACTTCTTTTTTCTCGGTTTAAAGTTTTCTTTCAGTTTATTGGTTTTTTAAAAGGCACTATATTGACTAATATGAAGTTCACTGCAAGGGTATGTGTGATAAGAGGGAGTTAGGAAATCTCCTGAGAACATTCCACTAGAATAAAATCTCCACTAGGCAGCAGTTTGGCTGAATTATTTTCAGTCTATCACTGTCTAGTTGGTGATAAGTGCTGTAAGATCGAATCTTTGCACAGACACTCATACAGCAAGTCCTCACAAAGGTATGTGTGGAGAACTGAGAGGGTCCTCGAAGCAATGGCGCCCTCTGTCACAAGCACCGTGTCTGCCATTTTGGGTTCTGCCACTGGGGTTGATTCAGTGGTTTCCCACGTACCTACTTCTCTGTGTGTAACTGTCAGCTCCTCATGCATTCAGTCTCCATATCATTCTCTCTGTGCCTTTCCTTTGTCTCCAAAGGTCTACTTGTTGTGACAGCCCCCTCTTCCCAGCCCCAAGTTGACATCCAGATCCCAAATGTCACATCCAATCTCTTGTGATTGCGTCTTTTAGGCTTGGCTTACATTACTACTGCTTCCTTTTCTGTCTTGGGGACCAAGCAAAGTCCCTGCTTAGACAGATGGCATTTTTAGACACAGTGAGTGCTGAAAAGTAGTCACACTCAAAAGGACATATTAGCTTTTGTCACTCTGGGTCTAGAGATAGGAGGTCCCTGTGGTAGGTCCAGCAAAGAGGAGAAAGTTGGTTGGTGGGCAAGCCCCATGGAAGGAAGGAGCTTTATAGCAGCGATTGTCACGTTGAGTCTTCTATTGCTGACTGCGCTTGGCTTTGTTGGGCATTCTTTCTCATCGTCATGTATCCCAGGTTCTCAGAGGTGACTACAGTACATAATACCTTGCTTAAGTGGCTTTCTTGGAGATGAATGAGAAAGAATGACGGTCCATGTCAGGGAAGTTGCAGGTGCAGAGACAAGGTAGCAGCTATAGGAGCATAGAATAGAGGTCGGAAGGCAGGTAATCGTATTTTCTCCCAAAATATAGGACAAAGGTGGCTCCAGAAAGGGCCACTCTTGACACTAAATGCCCCTGTGTGTATCTCTGGTGATCGATAGGATTTTAACTGCTCTTTAGTCTGGTTTTCCATCAGCTTTCTTCATTCCCCCTCACCTCTGATGTCCTTTTGGAAAAAAAAATAAAGTCTCCTTCAACCCAGTGAATGCTCTCTAATTACACAGTTTTATTATTGAATAATCATCAAACCAGGTTGTAATACATATCACAGGCCATTTGCTAGAGATTGAAAAGGAAGAAATCTCACGTCTTAACTAAAATAAAAAGACACAATCTACCACCCACATGTTCTTAAGATAAAGGGTAATTTTTCCGTGGACGAGAGAGCTTCTTCACAGAACGTTTGCTCTACATAGTTCACCCTGAAATCTGTTGGCATTACGTGGATGTCTGTGTTAGCTAATTGTCTTCATCCAAAATGAATGGCTTTGTATCTCTATGACAAGCAGGTGGTTCCAACTTGGACTCGGGCCCCTGGGTCAAAGGCATACAGAGACAAGGAGAGAGAGCTCAGTCCTTCCTGTATGTGCAGGTCAAGACAGGGCTTCCAGCCCCTTCAGGAAAACATCCTTAGGTTGTAAAACTGTCAAGAACCTTTTAGCTTTCATGAAGACTTACACACAAAAGAGACAGAGAATTGGCAATATCCTGTTTTAAGGGAAGTGATCTCAGAGGAGAAAACTGGCTATCGTTTCTTTTTGGCACCAGAGAGAAAGAATTTTTTATTTGTTTTTATCCCTATGCTGCCTGGCATTGGTTCCCAGAGAGGGGAGTTTTGCCCCCACAGGGTCACTTGATGATATCCAGAGACAATTTTGGTTGTCGTTGACTGGGGGAAGGGAAGCTACAGACATTTGGTGTGCACTGGTCAGCATGCTGCTAAAGCCTCCTGCAGTGCATAGGGGAGCCCCCATATCAAAGAGCTCCCCATCTTTTTTTTTTAAACTTTTATTTAATGAATATAAATTTCCAAAGTACAGCTTATGGATTACAATGGCTTCCCCCCCCCCATAACTTCCCTCCCACCTGCAACCCTCCCCTTTCCCACTCCCTCTCCCCTTCCATTCACATCAAGATTCATTTTCAATTCTCTTTATATACAGAAGATCAGTTTAGTATATATTAAGTAAAGATTTCAACAGTTTGCACCCACATAGAAACACAAAGTGAAAAATACTGTTTGAGTACTAGTTATAGCATTAAATCACAATGTATAGCACATTAAGGACAGAGATCCTACATGAGGAGTAAGTGCACAGTGACTCCTGTTGTTGTCTTAACAATTTGACACTCTTGTTTATGGCCTCAGTAATCTCCCTAGGCTCCAGTCATGAGTTGCCAAGGCTATGGAAGCGTTTAGGGTTTTCCATCTTCGATCTTATTCCAACAGGGTCATAGTCAAAGTGGAAGTTCTCTCCTCCCTTCAGAGAAAAGTACCTCCTTCTTTGATGGCCCATTCTTACCACTGGGCTCTCACTTGTGGAGATCTTTCATTTAGGGCTTTTTTTTTTTTTTTTCCAGAGTGTCTTGGCTTTCCATGCCTGAAATACTCTCATGGACTTTTTAGCCAGATCCAAATGCCCTAAGGGCTGATTCTGAGGCCAGAGTGCTGTTAGGACATCTGCCATTCTATGAGTCTGCTGTGTCTCCCCCTTCCCATGTTGGATCCTTCTCTCCCTTTTTGGTTTTATCAGTTAGTATTAGCAGACATTAGTCTTGTTTGTGTGATCCCTTTGACTCTTAGATCTATCAGTGTGATCAATTGTGAACTGAAATTGATCACCTGGACTAGTGAGATGGCATTGGTACATGCCACCTTGATGGGATTGTATTGGAATCCCCTGGCACGTTTCTAACTCCATCACTTGGGGCAAGTCCGATGGAGCATGTCTCCAATTGTACATCCCCTCCCTCTCTTTTTCTCATTCTTATATTTAACTGGGATCACTTTTCAGTTAAGATTTAAACACTTAAGAATAACTGTGTGTTAATTACAGAGTTCAACCACTAGTACTAGAACAAAAAAAATACTAAAATGGATAAAGTATTACATTGTACATCAACAGTCAGGACAAGAGCTGATCAAGTCACTGTTTCTCATAGTGTCCATTTCACTTCCACAGGTTTCCCCTTTGGTGCTCAGTTAGTTGTCACCGATCAGGGAAAACAAATGATATTTGTCTCTTTGGGACTGGCTTAATTCACTCAGCATGATGTTTTCCAGATTGCTCCATCTTGTTGCAAATGACCGGGTTTCATTGTTTTTGACTGCTGTATAGTATTCTATAGAGTACATGTCCCATAGTTTCTTTATCCAGTCTACTGTTGATGGGCATTTGGGTTGGTTCCAGGTCTTAGCTATTGTGAATTGAGCTGCAATAAACATTAATGTGCAGATGACTTTTTATTAGCCAATTTAATTTCCTTTGGGTAAATTCCAAGGAGTGGGATGGCTGGGTTGAATGGTAGGGTTATATTCAGGTTTCTGAGGAATCTCCAGACTGACTTCCATAGTGGCTTAACCAGTTTGCATTCCCACCAACAGTGGGTTAGGGGACACTTTTTAAGTTATTTATTTGAGAGGCAGCCAGATGTAGAGAGACAAAGTACCCATCCATTGGTTCACTCCTCATATACCCACAATGGTCAGTACTGGGCCAGGCTGAAGCCAGGAAGCAGGAACTGAATCCACGTCTACCATGTGGGTGGTAAGTATCTAACTCTTTGAACCACCATCTACCGTCTCTTAGTATGTGCATTAACAGGAAACTAGAATCAGTAGCAGAACTTAGACTGGAACTAGGCATTCAGACATGAGATGTGGGTGTCTTAACCACTAGGTCAGACGTTCACGCCCGGGCACACATTTTAGAATGAACAGCTGGTGCTGTTACTAGTCAGGCTGGGACACAGATATATAGCTGATGTATACTCACCTTGTCTATAAGCCAATTGCCAATGATCTGACTGCAACAAGTGTTTTCTGAGCACTAATACCATTGGCAGGATGTCAACTGGTATTATTGGCAGAGTGTCTCAGGATGACCTTCTGCAGGACACTGGGAGTGCCCTGTGACATATGTAGTGTAAATATTGCCAACACGGTAAACTTCAATCTACCAACAGGACAACACAAAATACGGAGTTGGGAAGACATGCACAGAACTACATCCTTATACTGAATTTCCATCATACAGATTAAAACAACAAAACTATCCTCAAGAGAGAACAAAATAGTTAAACATAGTAAAATAATTAGAAAGTTATATATTTGTAACACTGTTTTTTATGTGACTTATTGACTTATAAGTTTATGTAATTTTTTTACAAATTTTAATCCTGAAATTCTCAACTGCCTTTTTTTTTTTTTTTACTTTTTAAATCTTTATTTTATGTATTTGTAAGTAATAGTTACTGAGAGAGAGGGAGAGATAAAGAGAGATAGAGATCTTCCCCTGGCTGGTTCACTCCCCAAATGGCTCCAGTGGCCGGGGCTGGGTCGTGCTGAAGCCAAAAGCCAGGAACTTCATCTGGGATTCCCACGTGGGTTCAGGGGCCCAAGGACTTGCGCCATCTTCTTCTGCTTTCACAGGCACGTTAATTAGCAGGGAGCTGGATTGGAAGTGAAGCAACCAGGACTCCAACTGGCATACATATGAGATGCCAGCCTTGCAGATGGTAGCTTTGCCCACTATGCCACAGCGCTACCGGCCCCAGTTTATGAAATTTTTAATAATGAGTGTTTTTAACAACTAACTTGTAAATGTCTTGCAACTTAACAGTGGGGTTTCATGAGATGGTGCAGGCTGCATTCAATTCACCTCTAAAACTTATGATATAATGAGAAATATGAACTCACTTCTGGGCTCATAGATACAGGGTTTTCTTTTGCTATTTTCCTCACAGTATATACACCATTGCTGAAATCCTCCCCGAGTTTTCCCCTCTTTCAAGAGAATAGTGTGAAGGAAGGTATTTGTCCTAGTGGCTGGGACATACAGGTTCCACATGAGAGTGCCTGGGTTTGATTCCCAGATCCAGCTTCTAACTCCAACTTCCCGCCAGTGCAGACCCTGGGCAGTAGTGGAGATGGTCCAACTGATTGGGTTCCTGGCACCCATGTGGGAAACCTCCTCCCAGCTTTAGTACCAGCCAGTGGATCATTGTGGATATTTGAGAATGAGAGTGGATGGAAGTATCCTCCCACTCTCCCTTTCTCCCTCTCTCCCTCTCTCTTTCTGTCTCTCTGTCTCTCTCCCTCTCTCCCTCTCTCCCTCTGTCTCTCTGTCTCTCTCCCTCTCTCCCTCTCTCTCTCTCTCCCTCTCTCTGTCTCTCTCCCTCTCTCTCTCTCTGTCTCTCTGTCTCTCTCCCTCTCTCTCTCTGTCTCTCTGTCTCTCTCCCTCTCTTCCTCTCCCTCTCTATCTCTCTTCCTCTCTCCCTTTCTCCCCCTCTCTCTCTGACTCTCTCTCTCTCTCTGACTCTCTCTCTTTAAAAGAGGAGCATGTCACATTGGTCAGGGCCCAGGATATTTGTGGAACCATACGTTATCACTAAGAAGGGTTGCCTCACAAGCAGGAACCTGCACTCCACGTTGTCTCTGCTGTATCTGTTCCTATGCGACCAGGAGACTTAAACATGACCTAGCCTCTTTGTTCATGATCTTTAGGTTCGCTTGAACATGCTCTATCACTGCAGCTGGTAAAATCAGGAGGCCAGTTCTTTCTCTCTCCCCGCATTGCAAGCACACATGAGCTTGTTAACTTTCCATGTGCACATTGGGCTAAGGCACGGGCGAGCAGCTGCCCAGGTAGATCATGACCTAAGTGCCACGCTGGCTAACTTTAGCCTGAATTTCTTTTTTTCTCATGCATTTTGTAAAAGAAGCAAGAAACAGCCAGAAAATACTAAACTTTTGGTGTCTTTTCCTGCCATTTCCCTTATTGTTACCACCTCATTTGACACGTGTTCTGTCATCCAAAATGCACAGAAGACAATTGAACCGATAATTTGCGATTGCATAATATGGGTCACAAATATTCCTACTTGCAGTACCTGATTCCTCGTCACTTATTTATTTATCCAAAGACAATGTGACATTCTAGCTTTGCTTCTTGTTTAAAACTTTTGAGCATCAGTTCTTGTGTTATGTAGAAGCATATATGGCTATGAGTAAGAAAGACACAGGGGCCTGTGCTGTGGCGCAGCGAGTTAATGCCCTACCCTGAGGCACTGGCATCCCATATGGGCTCCGGTTCTAGTCCTGGCTGCTCCTCTTCCGATCCAGCTCTCTGCTATGGCCTGGGAAAGCAGTAGAAGATGGCCCAAGTCCTTGGGCCCCTGCACCGCATGGGAGACCCAGAAGAAGCTCCTGGCTCCTGGCTTTGGATCTGCATAGCTCCAGCCGTTGCAGCCATCTGGGGAGTGAACCAGTGGACAGAAGACCTCTCTCTCTCTTTGCCGCTCCTCTCTCTGTGTAACTCTGACTTTCAAATAAATAAATCTTTTTAAAAAAAGATACAAATAACATTGAATAAAATCAAATAAGTGTATATTTCTCTTTATTAAGTTAAAAAAATTGAAAAATATAGCCAGTAGTGACTCTGTTGTTTGAAGATCTCAGGGATCCATTTTTCACGTTGCTGTCATGCCTCCTATAGGCATGACTTGGAGCCTGTGCCTCATGATCAAAGATTGGAGGTAGAACACCAGTTATCAGAAGGGCAAAGAATGTGAACCTGAGCTCCCCCGAAGAAGGCTGACAAAAAACACTTCCACTTTCCTCCTGTGTTAGATTAGATAATCACTCAGAACATGTTCACTACCTGCCTCTTCATCGAAGGAGTTCAATTCCTTCCCATGCATGTCGGGATTGGTCATGTGATTGGCTTTCACTTCATAATGGATGGAGTATATCTCTCTGCTCCTTGAGATCACATTCGACCCCATGACTTGCTTTGGTCCCTGGAATATTTGTAGATATGACATGAACAGAGGCTTGAATGGTGCCCGTGTGGTTGAGTGTCCTCTTGGGCTCTGTCTTCTGCCATCAGAAGAGCATACCTTAGAGAACTGCTAGCCAAAGACAGGTGAGAGATACAGGAAGCTGAGCCTACCCCAACTTCAGAATAAGTACAGTAAGCCCTAGACGAGTATCCACTGAACTCCAGGAGACATTTGCAATGTACAAGAAATACTGGCGCCGTGGCTCACTTTTTTAATCCTCTGCCTGCGGCGCCAGCATCACAGATGGGCGCTGATTTTAGTCCCTGCAGCCCTTCTTCCAGTCCAGCTCTCTGCTGTGGCCCAGGGCAGGGGCCCGTGGAGGATGGCCCAAGTGCTTGGGCCCCTGCACCCATGTGGGAGATCAGGAAGAGGCATCTGGCTCCTGGCTTCGGATTGGCGTAACGCCGGCTGTAGTGGCCATTTGGGGAGTGAACCAATGGAAGGAAGACCTTTGTCTCTCTCTCACACTGGCTATAACTCTACCTGTCAAATAAAAAAAAAAAAAACTTTTTCTACCATAAATTTACATTAGATCAGGGTTTCTTTAATTACTAGAGAAGAGGGTAATGGGTACAAGTATTGACAACTAGTAGTGTCTACTAAAACACAGCAGAATCTTTTATAGGAGCCAGTATGCCTGCCTTCCTTGGTGTTTTTAAATCGTATGAAACTTAATTTTTTTTCATGCAGGTTGAACATCAAGAGATAGCCAACCTGGACATTGCTGTATTACAGCAGAATGTGTTAAATTATAGATATTTTCATTTAAAATATTCAATTTAGCTAATAACAACATAGACATTAAAATGTTAAACCCTGTCTTAATGGGCAGCTAGATAGCAGACGCAATATATTTACAAGTAAAATCATGTTTGAGACATCTCTTAAGATTGCTAGTTCTTGAAGTATTTATTTAGTCAAGGGATTTAAATAAAATTATTGGATATAACAGTCTTTTGAAAGGGATATATTAAATCTCCTAGCTAAGAGTCAAGAAGAGGCTCTAAATAGAAGTGACACAAAAGCTCATATTTGACTCATGGTGCCTGGTTTTATTATTATAAATGTGTATGCAACACATGGAGAGCACAATAAGTCATTACATATTTTATTTAGGCTCTTCACTAAAGCAGGGAGCTGGATAAATTGAGTCTTAGGGTAGGCAAAATAAATACAATTATACAGGTCCATTGGAGACCTGTGCTACCTGTGATAAACTCTTGACTTTCACATCGTATCTTGGGTGGGCTCCCCTCATGACAATTTTACTGATAGATGGACTGTGAAGGAAAGGGTAGAATGGAAAAGTTGGGATTCAAAAGTGAAGTTGGCAAAAGGATTGTAAGGGGATTGGTACAGTGGCATAGTGGATAAAACTACTGCCAGCTATGCCAGCATCTCAGATGGGTGCTGGTTAGAGTCCCAAGTTCCAATCCAGCTCCTTGCTAATGTGCCTGGGAAAGCAGTGGAGGATGGCCAAGTGCTTGCACTCCTGCACCTACATGGGAGACCGTGAAGAAGCTCCAGGCTCCTGGCTTCAGGTTGGCCAGCCCTGGCTGTTGCGGCCATCTGGGGAGTGAACCCGAAGATGGAAGATTCTCTCCCTCTCTGCCTCTTTCTGTAACTCTGTCTTTCAAGTAAATAAATAAGTCTAAAAAAAAAAGGATTGTGGGAAGCCTGGAGATGTTCAATCTGATTATGACAGCTAAATCAGACACCTAATTAGATGGAAGGTGTAGAATAAAAACGGCAACTGTGCAAAGATAAGCTTTCCTACTCCAGGAGGTCTGCACAATGCCAGTGCCTAGGTAATTCAGTTTACCTTGCTATGAAAGGCATTTTTAGGCTTTATACCATATATTTTCCTAATTACTCTTGATTATAGATACATTTTTGTGTGCTGAAACATTTATTTGGGTCAATTTTTTTTTTTTTTGACAGGCAGAGTGGATAGTGAGAGAGAGAGACAGAGAGAAAGGAGGTCTTCCTTTTTGCCGTTGGTTCACCCTCCAGTGGCCGCTGCAGCTGGCACATCGCGCCGATCCGAAGGCAAGAGCCAGGTGCTTCTCCTGGTCTCCCATGGAGTGCAGGGCCCAAGGACCTGGGCCATCCTCCACTGCACTCCCGGGCCATAGCAGAGAGCTGGCCTGGAAGAGGGACAACCGGGACAGAATCCGGCACCCCAACCGGGACTAGAACCCGGTGTGCCGGCGCCGCTAGGCAGAGGATTAGCCTGTTGAGCCACAGCACCGGCTTATTTGGGTCAATTTTTGATGGACTTATAAAATGAAAAACACTGATGGGGAATTTGATAGGAACTGCACCAGTGGCAAACATTATGTGGGTAAAGACTTTCCCTGGGAGTATGCCATTCTTTGTATTGACACAATCTCACTGTACATAAGCAAATCAGCCAAGTGAGAATCCAGTGGATCTGCGGGCTCGCAGATTTTTGTTTGGTGATTGGACTTGACCTACCTCTGCGTGGCTGATGCTTGTCAGGTGTTGCAAAGTTGGCATGCCCTTCCAACATGCCTCACCTCTATTCAGTTTGTGTGGGTTATGACTTGGGTGAACAAAGATAACAATGCCTGCACAGTCCTTTTAGGCCTGGGCCCACACTACCACTCTTGGATGTAATATGTCTGACGTGTTTTATCTTCTTCTTTGTATGTCAGTGGAGTGTGGTGATTGCATGGTTAATTTAACTATCTCATTAACCTTAGAGTGTTAGCCAACACTTATTTTGGCTATGCAAGATGTTTCTCTACCTAAAAGAGTGCAGTCACCATGAGTCCCCCAACACCTTCCTCCAGGTAGATTCAGTCAGTCAAGTTTAACAGAAAGGACCAGAGACTCTGGGCCAATATGGGCTGCATCAGTATTTTTACAAGAATCACTGAAAAGAGTATATGCTTGGCCCAAGGAACGCAATTCTCAGAAGCTCAGTACGTCCATCTGTTAAATTGGTAAGAGCCACCATGTTGGCACCTGAGTGTCAATGATGATAACACAATAAATTAGCTATTATGTCTGAGTAGGCCTCAGATAAAAGTTATCGATTGATGGCAACAGCAATACAAGATTTGTTTGAGGAGTGTAATATAAAATAATGATGGAAACTTGGATCACAGTGATGTTTATTTAAATCCTAGTTGCATCAATTACAAAATACACAAATGCACTCAGAACACGCCTGTTCACACCACTGGCAAGTTAACACTTCTGAAAATAAGTTGTCACATCTGTATGGTAGAAATTCATACCAGCCTCACAGAATTAAAGTGAAAATTAACTGGCATTGTGTGCATAAGGAACTTAGCTTAGTTCCTGGCACACGAGAAGCCAGCCGTCAGTGGTAGCAACTATTTTAAACATTGGGAAGATTAAGTGTGCCACACACTGAATGTCCTTCATGGGATGCCTTAGCTGGAAGTGTCAACATTGTAGCCAGTGCCACACTATCACAACTACAACCACCATCACTTCCACAGACACCAACAACAATGCCGCTGAAGACCACCTTGGCATGCTCACACTTCCGAAGGCCAGAATGCAAGTGATGATTATAATGAGTGGAGGATAAGATAAAATATTCCTGCAACTTTCACAGTCCCCCCACACTCACTTTGTCCTGTGGATTAAGTGCTCATTGATAAACTAGCCTTCTCAAAAATGACTTCTGTTTTATTTTTAACCCCAAATCTATGGAACAAAATCTCATGTTTGTCATCTGAAAACTAGTAGCTGGACTTCTCTGCAAAAAATAAAAAATAAAAAAATAAAAAAACATTTGAAAGTGGCTAAGTGGGAGTTCTCCCCCAGAGCCAGCAAGATCGTGGTGACTGCATTCAAGAATGTGCAAGCTCCTGTGTTTCCTTCTCTTTAATCTGTCTGGACCCCAGTCATCCTTTCTGAGTCTTATTTAATGATCTAGGACCTTTATTTCCTGAATAGAAGCAGATGCACACCAGTGAATTTTTCCCATTAGGGCACATTGAATTATTTTCCTTAGAAACAGCTAGATTCAGTATCTGAGAAAACCACAGAAGACTTTTTCCTCTTTCATGCTGTGAAACTAAATTTAGTCTTTAGAACCAGGAAGTTAGAAAGGAGTGACTACAGGAGTGTGCATTGGCCCTTAGAAGAAATAACATATTCCAGAAGACACAGAAGTGGGCTGGGAGGTGGGGGATGGAGTTTATTTTCATGCATCCCGCCAGAGATCTGCATAGCCCAGCTTAAATTCCTCACTGAAGATATGTCTGAAGATCTGAAGAAAATAATAAAGATTATTTTCTTACTGATATGCTGGGATTAATCAGAAATATATAGAAAGGTTCACAGGTTAAGATGAACTGTGTATTTTAACCTTTATTGCTCTACTTAATTTTTCCAAAAAGAAAGTAATGATTTTTTTTATTTGAGATGTGGGACAGCTGAGGCTTATACAAATAAATTACTTAAAGATGTCAACATCTGGATAGTAGAGGAGTCAGTATTTGAGGTTCAGTTGTCTGAATTCAAGGTCGCTGCTCCATCTTTGTTCCACACTATGCTTTTAGTTTTAAACCTAGTATCTCCTTGTTCTAAATAAAATAAATGACTTTATCCACCCCTGCGTCTACGGGTGTAGTTAAGTCCTCTAAGGATTGCCGACAGGCGGTGGGTAATCTGAGACACTTCCCCACACACATCCCTCTCAGCCCCACCATACTTTTCCACCATACTTTGCACTTACTAGAAAAGAACGAATTGGAACAGGTGCGACTCCTGGACTGAAAAGACCTGACCCCAGCTCCACTTTTCTTAGGTCTACTCTTTAGCTGATTTGCTAATATCTGGGCATGTGAAGTTTGATTGTTATTATCAGCTGGGACCTGTACCGGTTCTTAATACCTGGATGGATTCTTTGATTTGCAATTTTATACTAACAACATCAAAGATTTATCAAGCTTAGCTGTGCATCAAACTATAAATTCAAACCCGATCATTCTAGTTCACTTGATACACAGAATGAATGACCTTTCTTAAGATGATAGTCTGTGGTAGACATTTATAGCTTGTAGGCTGGAGAAGATACACAAGAATATGTCTATTTTAGATACTTCTTTTTATATATGTTCTTTAGAAAGTCATTAATACTGAAATATGGTTATATATATTGCATAGAATTGTGTTCTGTCTATGGCCTCCAGCTACAGTGTTTTCTCTGAGATGGTTTTTAATGTTCACATCCATTGTATCTAGGAAATAAGAGTTGTGTTAGTTTTTTACTTTCTTCTTTGCTCCTCTGAACTATGTGAATTCTTTGTAATAAGCATGCATCACTTTTACATACCCAGTGCAAGACAAATTCTATCGTAGCAATATGTATAGAGTCCATAAAATTCAACATTGTAAAGTGTGTTGTGCTATTGAACTGGTAGGTGAGGAAGTAATGTTTGTGAATTAGACTGTATAATATTGCTGTACAGTGTCAGTTGGACTATATGTCTAACTCTAAAGATGTGGTGTACACAAAGAACCTTACGCTGAGCTGAGAAAATTGTATCCCAATGATCACAAAGCAGTCACTTAACATCCCCTCCTAGTTAGTCTACAGTGATCTGAGCACAGATGCTCAGTAAATGATGCAGGCCCACTGACATCACATGATGTCCAAACTTGCATTGCAGCAAAGCATGCTTCTCAAGTGGTCTGCTGTATTAGTCATGCTAAAGTAACCATTTTATCTAGACAGTTGAAGATACACAATGCAGAGCAATTCTATTTAGAGAAAACTGCCCCCTTCCCCATACCCTAAAGACAGTGTTGTGGTTGATCCACATTGTACGTCCCAATCCCTACCTCAAGCAGTGTTATGTGTTTACCTATTTTCTATGTGACACTAAACCATAGAATGACAAGAAGTCAGTCACACAGGCTAAGCTGAGCCAGAAAACAGTGGGCTGAGAAAGAGGGAGAAGAATGAGCAAGAACAGGACCAGTGGGTTCAGATGAATATTTGGAGGGTTTAACATCACAAAGACTCCAGAGTATCTGTGAAATATATGTAAGAACATACTCCACAAACCTCTCAGAAAAGTGAAATTGAAAGATGTTTATAGAGGCCGGTGCTGTGGCGCAGTGAGTTAAAGCCCTGGCCTGAAGCCCTGGCATCCCATATGGGCGCTGTTTCTAGCCCCGGCTGCTCCACTTCCAATCTAGCTCTCTGTTATGGCCTGGGGAAGCAGTAGAAGATGGCCCAGGTGCTTGGGACCCTGCGCCCACGTGGGAGACCTGGAGGAAGCTCCTGGCTCCTGGCTTCGGATCGGCACAGCTCTGGCCATTGCAGTTGTCTGGGGAGTGAACCAGCGGATGGAAGACCTCTCTCTCTGTCTCTACCTCTCTCTGCAACTCTGTGTTTCAAATAAATAAAATAAATCTTAAAAAAAGTTTAAAAAAAGATGTTTATATTGGTGTAAAAAAATTTTGAAACCCATGTATAATGTTTTTAATAATATACTTTATCTATAAACTCTTTGAAACACTCATTCTCAGATTCAACAAAACCCAGATGGAAAAAATAATCTATACTGGATATGTACACATTGTTGTACTGTATATATACATTATATATAATATGGTATATAACATTTATATATTAGTTTACATAGATTCAGAGTAGAAGCAAAGTATTTTGAAAATTTTTGTTATGAATTGATTTTAAAGTTATTTTTTAAATTAATTATTTATTTATTTGAAAGGCAGAGTTAAAGAGAGAGAGGAAGAGACAAAGAGGAAGATCTTCCGTCTACTGATTCACTCCCCAAATAACCACAAGAGCCAGACGGGGCCAATCCGAATCCGGAAGCCAGGAGCTTCATCTAGATCTCCTACATGGGTGTAGGGGTCCAAGAACTTGGGCCAGCTTCCACTGCTTTCCCAGGCACATCAGCAGAGAGCTGGATAGGAAGTGGAGTAGCTGGGGTTTGAACTGGCATCCATATGGGATGCTGGCTTTGCTGCTGGCCACTTAACCCGCTGTGCCACAATGGCCCCGATTTTAAAGTTCTTTCAAGAACTCAAGAAAATGTTAGAATTTCTAATTACCATTGGATATCTGGACTGTGCCTCTTTGAATACCATTCTGTGCAAAGCCTGAGCCTTGTGAACTCCAAACTTTTATACAATTTATAATTCCATACAAATGAAATACTTTTCTCATATTATCAATAAACTTTAAGTAAAAGAGAAATGATGAAGTGATTAGTAGTGTAACTAGGAAATATCTTTATTCTAATTTCCTTTGGGTCTTCTAATTTTATTTGTTTATTTGAATGGCAGAGAGACAGAGGGAGAGGGAGGTGGGGGGAGAGAGAGAGAGAGAGAGAGAGAGAGATCAAACTTCTATGTACTGTTTCTGGGCCATCTTTCTCTGCTTTTCCCCTGCAATTAACAGGGATTGAAAGTGGGGTAACCATCCTAGGTTCTAACCCCTGATGCCATGGCTGGAAGCCAGGTGACCCCATGGCCCAAACACTGGTGTCAGCTCTACCCCCATCCTAGTGGGATTCACTGCTCCTACTTCCTTGCCCACCCCCTAGCAAAGTTTTAAGAAGACCTGTTCCTGAACACGTGGCTCTCTCGATCTCTTTCTCTCTGTCTCTTCATCTCTCTTATGTTCTCCTTCTCCCTCTTTTCTTTCTTTGACCCTTCCCTCTGGTCTGTTGAGTTTCCCCCAATAAACCCTTTCTTTAAAAAAAAAGTAGGGCAACCAAGACATAAACCAGTGCCTCTACAGGATGTCAGCGTCATGGGTAGCAGCTTTACCAGCTGTGGCACAACTCAGGCCTGCTGGTAGAAATTTATTAGCTACCTATGAGGCTCTAATTATTGTTCATAATTTGCTATTGCAATGATCAATTCAAGATCAACAAGGCCTTTTACCTTTTTTTTTTTTAAAGATTTATTTATTTATTTGAAGGGCAGAGATACAGATACAGGTAAAGAGAGAGATCTTCCATCCACTGGTTCACTCCTGAAATGACCACAAAGGCCCGGGCAAGGCCAGGCCAAAGCTAGGAGCCCAGAGCTTCCACCTGGTTTCCAACATGAGTGGCAGGGGCCCAGTGAGTTGGGCCATCTTGCACTACCTTTCTAGGTGCAGGGAGCTGGATCAGAAGTGGAGCAGCCGGGACATGAACTGGTGCCCATATGGGATGCTGGCACTGCAGGCAGTGGCTTAACGCTACACCACATCACTGGCCCCAAGACTCCTGAGTTTTAAAGAGAAGGAAGAAGACTTGAGGTGACTGGCAGGAATGGTTTATACCCACCCCAAACAGGAAAACACTACAGACAGAGATGCCAGGGAGATCCCCCGCAAAGCAGTTTCCACTGAAAATGCCAATAGATCACTTAATTACTGGCCCTTTAAATGACATTTTAAATTATTTATTTATTTGAGAGGCAGAGTAACAGGAAGAGAAACATCTGCTGGTTCACTCCCCAAATAGTTGAATTGCCCAGGGCTAGGCTAGGCTCAAGTAAGGAGCCAGGAACTCCATCAGGGTCACCCATGTGAGTGGCACCATCTGCTGCCTCCCTGGGCTCATTAGCTGGGATGTAGATCGGAAGCTGAGCAGCTGGGACTTGGGTTGGCACTCTGATACGGGCTTCTGGCTTAGAAAGAAAGCAGCTTAGCCCTGTGTGCCACAACACTGGCCTCGGGTCATGTTTTTTTTTCGTTTGTTTTTTTGGGTTTTTTTTTTTTTTAAATACTCTTGATGGTATGTTTCTCTAGATTCACATGTTTTTCTGTCCAATTATTTTTCAGATATAAATGGCCATTTGAAAACATTAAACTGAAAATCTTCAGTTTGAATTTTGTCATTTAAAATAATTGACATTGGCCAGCGCCACGGCTCACTAGGCTAATCCTCTGCCTGTGGCGCCAGCACCCCGGGTTCTAGTCCCGGTTGGGGCCCCGGATTCTGTCCCAGTTGCTCCTCTTCCAGTCCAGCTCTCTGCTGTGGCCTGGGAGTGCAGTGGAGGATGGCCCAGGTCCTTGGGCCCTGCACCCCCATGGGAGACCAGGAGGAAGCGCCTGGCTCCTGGCTTCGGATCAGCGCAGCACACTGGCCACAGTGGCCATTTGGAGAGTGAACCAATGGAAAAGGAAGACCTTTCTCTCTGTTTCTCTCACTGTCTAACTCTGCCTGTCAAAAAAATTAACATAACTATTTTTTAAAATATTTAATTTATTTATTTGAGAGGTAGAGTTACAGAGAGAGAGAGAGAGAGAGAGAGAGAGAGAGAGAGAGGTCTTCCATCTGCTGGTTCACTCCCCAGATGGCTGCAGAAGCCAGAGCTGGGCCAATCAAAGCTAGGAGCTGGGAGCTGCTTCTGGGTCTCCCATGTGGGTGCAGAGGCCAAATGCTTGGACCATCCTCTACTGCTTTTCCAGAACATATCAGGGAGCTGGAGCAGAAGAGGAGCAGCCAGGACTCTTACTGGCCCCCATATGGGATGCTGGTGCCACAGGCAGAGGTTTTGACCACCATGCCACAGTACCAACCCTAAACATAACTATTTAAACAGGCAATTCTTTCTGTAAATAATGTATAATAGGGCCAGCGTTGTGGCATAATGGGTGAAGCTGCTGCCACTTGTGGTGCCAGCTTCCCATGTGGGCAATGATTGGAGTCCAACTGCTCCATTTCCCATCCAGCTCCCTGCTAGTGTGCCTGGGAAAGCAGTGGAAGATGGCCCAAGTGCTTGGGACCCTGCACCCATATGGGAGACCCAAAAGAAACTCCTAGCTCCTGGTTTTGGATCATCCCAGTTCCAGCCATTGAGACCATTTGGGAAGTAAATCAGCAGATGGAAGACTCTGTGTGTGTGTGTGTGTGTGTGTTTCTTGTTCTCTGTGGCTCTGCCTTTCAAATAAAGAAATGTATAAGATACTGTTGTATTAAGTTTCATTGTGTTCATAAAAACTTGACTTGGAGAATGTACACTTTTCATAACAGAATACATTTATCATTTCCTTTTCTATTGTTTTCAGGTGACTTTTCCCAGCAAAGAGCTTTATTTTAGTGGCTTGTAAAACCAATATTAAATCATATGTATTGTGTGCTTTTTCTGATTTTCCTTTTGAGGCACATGAATTATCAATAGGGTTTTGAAGGTGCATACCCACAAATGAGTACTATATTTAACATTTCAGTTAAATAACATTTCAGCTAAATGTTGAAATTAAGCACTGGTTCAAAATTTCAACAAAACAGATAAATCAGTTGCCTTTCATGGGGTCTCCTGCTCATTGTGGATGTTTCCATCTATTTGAGGCAAAAACGAGCATCAGTTTTTGCTCCTTTATCGTTTCTTGTTTTTCTTACACCTGTCATTTCAAATTGTCCTTGTGCTTTCATTCTTTTTAAAAGTCCTGCTGGCTTTAGTTCCCTCCTTTGGCTTCACAGCTTACAGGAAGTTTTTAAAGAAAGAGATCACACATCACCCTGGCAACCTGGTTTGAGGGAAGTGGTACATCCTAAAATATAATACATCAAAGCAATCATCAGGCAGATATATTATTGCTGGCCACTTCTTAACTGGTCATGGTGTCCTGGTGAAAAGTGAGTAATGACAGGTCCTAAAGGTGCTAGATGCATTGCCTAAAAGCAATATGTGCATGCAAGATAAGCTAATTATTCTCCAGAGAGTACACTAGTAACTGCTAGGCTAGGAAGCTGAAGTATGCAAGTGGCGCTTGTCAAAAATTAAGCAACTGTCAAAAGATTCAGACTCAATATGAATAGGCATTGTTTGGAAATTCATAAAATTATAAAGTTCCAAGGTGAATGTCCACGTTGACTCTTTTTGTTCATTGTTGGAGAAAAGAAGGTCATCCAAGGTGACTAAGACTCACAAAAAAATAGAGATTTCCTGCCTTCCTCTCTCCTGTGTCTCATTTTTTTGGGCCCGCTTCTTGGTGAATCCAGTCAAAAAATGCACCAGAAGGAGTGGTCACACAAAGTAATTCATTTGCAGCAAATCAGGAGACTAAAAGGAGTCAGATCCAAGCAATGACTCCCCGAACAAAGGGAAACATGCTACATGAAGTGGGGGCACAAGCTCACACACATGCGGTTTATAAACATGCTCCAACACACATCACATGTTATGGCAATAAGGCCGAAGTTCCTCTTGGGGCGGAGATCTTAGCATTACAGCGAAGCAAACGGTGACCTCTGGACACCTTCTGGTCCACCCATGCAGGCATTGTCCTTGCAGTAGGGAATGGGCCAGGTCAGGGTGACTGGAGACTGCATCTCTCTGGAATATCGCTTAAAAGCCCAAGAAAACAGCTTTGGAGAACATCAGGCACTTTGGAAATTTTAGAGCCTTGAAGTAGAAATGAGTCACTATAAACACTTCCGAGCTGCTTGGAGCATTAGCCAGTGACAACTTGTGGTACTGTGTCCCAGGCTTGTGTGGCTTTTTCCACCAGCCGAATCTTCCAAACATGGATTAAGATCTTTTTCCTTTACTTTTCTCCTGCAATTTCCAGCTCAAGATGGGAGCCATCCTTACACACTTCTACACCAAATGTACCCAAAACTTGGAAGATGAAACAGAGTCACCAGTTAAAAGATAGAAATATTCCTTATCATTATATATTATACTGATTAGTATTTTCCTTTTCTCTTTATTGTATGACTTCAGCCTGGTCCAAGAGAAACCAAACAAGCAAAGAAAACAAGATGAAAGAGGCATTTTGACAGCCATGTTACTGCAAAACTAGCAGGCACCAGCTCCCAGTACCTCGCTATATAATTCACTCCAAAGTGATAATTGTCCAGTTTTCCTCCTACTGAGGAAAGGATTATTCTATAGCACAATCGCCAGTGAATTCCACCAAATCACTTTTGGCCAAAAGCTAAATGGACTCAACCACAATTTTACCTAAACAGCATCATTATGGTTAGGATACATTAGAAAAGGGAACAACAGGAAGATTTCAGAATTTGTTTATTTAAGAGTGAAATTTAAGAGAGAGTGCTCATGTCCTTGTTTCTAGGATAATTGCTTTCCTATGACCATGGTGTTACAAGGTGGGAACGCTAAAAGGTTTTCCCACAACTTCAAGAACATGCTAAGTTTACAAGCAGTGTTGGAGAGAGCGCCTGAGCTCCCTACAGCCTGATGGCCAGTTCTAAGCCCCACTGGTTTATGGCCAGTACTCACCTGGCCCTGCCAACTTCAACCAACCCAGCTTCCTTTTCTCCCACACGCTCGTGTCTTTCCTGGCTCTGATTCTGCTCATCCTTAAAAGGTATTGATGGTCTACATCTTGTCTGTTAACACTCACAGACTTCTCAAAGCACTATGAACCCACACAGCCTTCAGGGGTACAGTTTGGCAATGTCTTTCAGAAGACTTAAAATGTTAGTTCTTGGGGCCACCATTGTGGCTTAGTGGATAAAGCTGCTGCCTACAATGCCAACATCACATATAGGCGCTAGTTTGATTCACAGCCGCTCCATTTCTGATCCAGCTCCCTGCTAATGTGCCTGGGAAAGCAGGGGAGGATGGCCCATACACTTGGGCTGCTGCACCTACATGGGAGACCCAGATGAAGCTCCTGGCTCCTGGCTTCAGATCGGCCCAGCTCCGGCCATTGTGGCCATTTAGGGAGTGAACCAGTGGATGGAAGATCTCTCTGTCTCTAAACCCTGCCTTTCAAATAAATAAATAAATATTTTTTAAATTTATTTTTTAAATTTTTTTAAAATATTTTTATTTTTCTTCTTGACTCAGATATTTCACTCCAAAGAAAGTTTAGTGAGAAAAAAAAATCAAGAAAGTATACAAAATTAGCTATGGAATATTTATGAAAGTTTTGATATTATTTAAAGGGTGGTGCAGTAGGTTAAGCCACCATTAATAATGCCAGTATTCCATATTGAGGAGCTGATTTAAGCTCTGACTTCTGATCCAGTTCTGATCAGAAGTTCCACTTCTGATCCTGTTCCCTACTAATGTGCCTGGAAAAGCAGCAGATGATGGTCCAAGTACTTGGCCCCTGCCACCTACATGAGAGACCCAGATAGAGTTCTAGGCTCCTAACTTTGCACTGGACCAGACCTAGTCATTGAGGCCATTTGTGAAGTGAACCCATTTGTGAAGTGAAAGTGAAGAATAGAAGATTCTCTCTCTCTCTCTCTCTCTCTCTCTCTCTCATTCTGTGTGTGCATGTGTGTGTGTGTCACTCTTTCAAAAAAATTTTAAGTGATTAAAATGTCTATTAATAAGGAATTTTTAAAATTAGTTTTAGTTTTATCAGTACAGTAGAATAACAGACAATAGAAGAATATTGTAACAATAATATAAAATTCTCTTTCATGACCATGGTATCGCCCCTGCCAGGTAAGTCTCTCTCTCTCTTTTTCTAAATATTTATTTTATTTATTTGAAAGTCAGAGTTACAGAGAGAGAGATATTCCATTTGCTGGTTTACTCCCCAAATGGCTGCAATCGCCAGAGCTGAGACGATCAGGAGCCAGGAATAATCCACCATCCATTTGCATTTTTAGTATAGCCTCTCTGTTCAGGCTCTGTATAGTGAGGTTCCTTAGCCACTTCCACAGACTGAGGTATAAGGGCCATTTCCAACTTCTCCTGTGCAGCTGCTCTTTTTGCTGCTCTATCGGCTAACACATTTCCCTGGTTAACATAATTATCTCCCTTCTGATGTCCCTTGCAGTGGATGACGGCCACTTCTAAAGGCTCCAATAGTGCATGAAGCAGAGCCAGTATCTCTTTTCCATATTTAACAGGGGAATTGTTTGTGGTCAGTAAGCCCCTCTCTTTCCAGATTGCTGCGTGTGCATGTAACACAAGGAAAGCATATCTGGAATCTGTATATAATAACTCGCTGGCCTTGTCCCAGTTGTAAAGCCCTAGTCAATGCAATAAGCTCCGCCCTTTGGGCTGAAGTATTGTGTGGTAGTGCTTGGGCTTCTATCGTCTGAGTAAGATCCACTACGGCATAGCCTGCTTTTCCAACTCCTTCCTTCATGTAGCTGCTGCCATCAGTAAACCATTCGGCATCTGCATTTTCCAGGGTCCCATCTCGTAGGTCTGGCCCCCTAGAGTGCACCTGCCTACTTCATCTGGACCCTAGTGAGGACTGTTTGATGGATGTGGCTTAAAGCTGATCCCAGCCAAGACTGGAGAAAAGGCCACTCAACTTTTGCAGGTAGAGGGGTTTGCCTGTAGAGAAATTCTGAATAATCCTACAACATTAAGTGTTGGGAGTAGAGTCATTGACGTTAGAGTAGAGGCTATGATTACAAAGGAATGAGGCCCAAGTGGGCTAGATGTGAAGGACAGAGTCATTATTGGAGAACCCAAGAAAGATGCTATCTAAGACACAACTAAGTTTTCTGATTGAGAGGCAAATAGAACCCGACAGAAGGGGCTTGATAATAATCTGGTGGGCTTTAGGCCTTGTAAATTAAGAGGCCCAGATCTGTCTATCACTTCACATAGAGTACATCCTAAGGGAGGTGTGAACCTCCTTAGGGAAGGCACCCTGTTGACTTCCATTACCTAGCTGGCCTGGGAGGAGAGCTGACCAGGTAAAGGCAGGTGGCATCTCTAACAGGAAATTTACAAGCTCTGCCTGTAGTGTTGCTGACCCTATTTGGCCATCTCCTCTCAGCAGCGGTGGTCACCTTGGAAGCTGGGCCAAGTGAAGGGCTTTTCAGCTTGGAGCCAATAAGATCTGTGGCTCTGACCTGAAGTCCTTCGAGTCCAGGGCAGGTCCATTTCCAGTGATCCAACTCTTGGCTGGCAGAGCTGCCAGGGCTCTTCACAAGCTGACTTCTGCTGAAGCCCAGGCTTACCACATTGAAAGCCACTGCAGTGGACTGGCCTGTTGGGTCTCCTTGAGGGTAGATCACTGTACAGAACAGCCATTAATAGGCCTGCCTCTTACCTCTACATTGCTTCTGATGCCTAGCTTTTTCCTCCTGGTTTTTGTTAAAGCAGAACAGAGGTACATTATAATATCTTATATGGGCAAAACAAGTCACAAAAAAGGATACAGTATGAGTTTTAATCATAAAAGGAATTTTTCAAATCACGTATGAGTACATGCAACCAGATGATAAAGTTCAAATAGATTATGATTAAGATTTATATGTCTAATGGAATTTTTTCACTTTCCTGATTGAACAGGCATTATTTAAGTAATTAAAGAAAACACTGAGTTATTGATGTTGAATTAGCCGATAAATACAGCAAAATCTTTCACAGGCAAATGCATTATTCTAAGAGGCAAAGGCAGGATTCCAGGGTATTAAATTCTGAGGGTTAAAAGCGTGAGCAAGCATATGACCTAGTGCGTAAGCCACTAACTGGGCCACCTCGGAGTGCCGAGGTTTGAGTCCTGGCTCTGACTAATGACTCCAGGTTCCTGCTAATGTGCGCCAGCAGGTGATGGCTCAGCTTGGGTCTCTGCCTCCTGTGTGGCAGATCTGGACTGAGCTCCCAGCTCTTGGCCTCAGCCTGGCCCAGGACCAGTCATTGCAAGTATTTGGAGAGTGAACCAGTGAACGAAAGGATGAAAGCTGTTTCTCTCTCCCTCTCTTTGTCTCTCTCCTTCTCTCTCTCTCCCAAACAGATAAAGTAAAATATTACATATTCATTAGAATGGCCAAAATCCAGACCACTGACAACATCAATTGCTGGCAAAAATTGTAAAGAAAAAAGAATTCTGTGAGGAATACAAGATGGTACAGTCATTTGGGAAATAATTTGGTGTTTTCTTACCAAAGTAAACCTATTCTTACCATAGAATCCAATTGTGGTCCTTGGTATTTACAAGTGAGTTGAAAATGAATGTCCACACAGAACCATGCACATAGATATACCTGGATGCCCTTCAGAAGATGAACAAGCAGCTGGCATTGTGACACAGTAGATTAAGCCACCACTCTCTATGCCACCCTCCCATATCAGAGTGCTGCTTCAAGTTCCATCTGCTCGGCTTCCAATCCAGCTCCCAGCCAATGCTTCTGGGAGACAGCAAATGATGGGAGTACTTGGATCCCTGCCCCCAGTGTAGGAGACCCTGATGGAGTGCCTGGCTCCTGGTTTCAACCTGGCCCAGCTTCGGCCATTACAGACATGTGGAGATTAACCAGTAGATAGAAGATATCTCTCTGTTTCTCTAACTCTCTCCCTCTCTGTCTCTCCACCAGCCTTTTTTTTTATATTCTGCTTTTCAAATAAAATAAATCTTTTTTAAAAGATGTTGAATAAATAAATTTTGGTACATTCAGACAACAGAATATAATTTTGCACTAAAAAGCAATGAGTTATCAAGTCATGAAAATCCAGGAAGAAACTCGGATGCATATGACTAAGTGAAAGAAGCAACTCTGAAAATTCTACATACTGTCGGATTCCATCTATGACACTGGAAAAGACCAAACTATGGAGCCAGTAAAAAGACCACTGCTTGCCAGAGGCAAGAGAGGAAAAGTAAATCGCAGAACATTTTTTGGGCGGTGGAATTCTGCCTGATACTATCATGACAGACACATGTCATGACACACGTCTCAGCACCTGCAGAACGTAAGATACCAAGAGTGAACTTTAATGCAATCTATGGACTTTAGGGAATAATGACATATGACCAACATTATCACTCTGAGGTAGGATGCTGACGGTGGGGATGACTGTGCATATGTGGGGACAAGCATACAGGGGAAATCCCTACAGATTCCACTCAACTTTGCTGTGAACCTGAAACTGTTCTAAAAAAGATAAAGTCTGTTTCAAAGGAAACATATAACCATGTATATAATTATATATGTATGTACAGGTAGAGTATCAGACAATGTTGATAATCTGATTTTAAATCTTCAAAGTTAAAGGAATCAATGTAATCAGAGAGGGGGAAAGTCTCCAGACACAGAGAGATGGGAAGAAAACAAAGGAGTAGGAATTTTCCCCCTAAAGACAGATGCTTTCACAACTGATTGTTATCAGAGATCTGCTTGTTCGGAGAGGCCATGTGTGTATTTGTCCTCACTGGATTGCTTCTTGCTCATTGCCTCATCTTCTTTCCTCTTCTCCTGTAGTTTTCCACGTGCTCATCCTGCTTTTAGCTGGGCTTGTCTGATTTCTGTGTACTTTCATTACCCCAATTCTCTGGTATATTTCTAAAAAACACAATAAATACAAACTCTGAGACCCAAAGCCTTGGGGCATGTGGCTTCCTGGAATAAATGCTTCATTATGAAACACTCACAAAAATCTTCAGCCCAAAATCAACTACAGCTTTAGGCTTCAAGCACACAGGAAAACATACAAAGCCAACATCACATTTAAAGACAAAATTACAAAAACCAGTTATTCCAGAAGGAGAAAATTTGCTTCTGTCCACTGTTTTTGTCTTAATGAAAAAAATCGATTCACAGAACAGGCTACTCATTTTAGAAAGTACAGAAACACTTTCTGAACGGAGTCCATGATAGGATTCTACTCATGACACATGCAGGAAAACTGCTTGATTTCTTCCTTGTCTAAGGAAATGAGGAAAATGGAACCTCGACATGAGTACTCCAGAGAAGCTGCCAAATTCTATTATAAGATGTGTGGATGGGATATGATACAAGCTTAGTCAGCAATCATGTTTGTCATATCTTTGCCAGTGTGCCCCCAGTGCGGTTGGCATTTGTAGAATAGTCAGTGTAAGACACACTTTCCATTCTGACTAGCTGCCACCGGCTGTCTTGGATTCGCATGTGCAGAAAGTCAGCTGGTTCATTAAAGAAAAGAATGCTCTTTAGCACTGGATGGAGTAAGCGCTGCCATAGGACCCTGTTAACATCCTACTTTTACTTTGTTTGATTTTTATTTATTTATTTGAGAGGCAAAAATGGAGAGAGAGAGAGAGAGATTCGGATAGAGCTTCCATAAGCAAATTCACTTCCAGAATGCCTACAGTGGTTGAGGCTGAGCCAGCATGAAGTCAGGAGCCAGGAATTAAATCCAGCTCTCCTACAATGACTCAATGACTTGAGCCATCACCACTGCCTCCCAGGGTACATTAGCAGGAAGCTGGAGTCAGGAGACAGAGCCAGAAATTTTTCTTTAAGATTTATTTATTTTTTATTTGAAAGGCAAAGTGAAAGAGAGAGAGAGAGAATGAACTTCCATTTTGCTGGTTCACTCCCCAAATGGTGGCAGAAACCAATGTTAAGCCAGGTCAAATCCAAGAGCCATAAACTTCAACTAGCTCTCCTACACAGGTGATAGAGGTCCAAGTACTATGACCATCATCTGCTGCCTTCTTGGGAGTATTAGTAGGAACTGGGGGGGGAAGTGGAGCCACTCTGACTCCAACTGGCATGCCACAGTATGGGCATCACAAGCACCAGCTTAACCTGCTGCACCACAACTCCAGCTCCCCAGGGCAGAAATTGCACCCGAGCACTCTGATGGGGCACACAGGCATCTTAACTGGTATCTCTATCCAATGCCCACCCCGTCCTGTTGCTAGTACCTTAGCAGCCAGGAGAATGACTCAATTAACCCTTGTGCTAATCAGTTAACTAGACACCGAGAAGAATTGGAGACAGTGTGAACTATTGTATTGAGAAGCTTCAATCTAAAGAGCAGTGGGGACACAAGGCATGATTGGGTGGGTAAATGGGATCAGAAAGAATTGTTGTTCAAAGATGAGAGAAATTATAGCAAATTGGCAAAATGATGAGTATGATTCAGTCGGAGGGAGAAACCACATGGAAGAAAGTGAATTGTTAGAGCGATGTCCTTGAGCAGGGAGATAAAATGGGACCTAGCACGTAAGCGGAGGTTAGAAACTCATCTACATGAACGACAGGAAGGCAGTTCAGGGCTAGCTGCGTGCTTTGTGGCTCAACTGCAAAATGAAGACGCACAGCCTTGGCTGAGCACAAGGAAGTCAGTCCCTCTTCCCAGAAGCTGACTTCCCCAACTGTGATGTATGGACACAGTAGTCAGGATTCTGTGCAGAAACATAACCATAGGGTTTGTGTGTGTGTGTGCCTGTGTGCATAGAGTAAGAGTTTTATTTTAAGGAATTGGCATGTGTGATTATGGAGGCCGGGAAGCCCAAATTCTGCAGAGTGGCAAGCATTCTGGTGAATCAGGAAGAGCTGAAGTTGTAGTTCAAGTCCAGAGTCCAGAGACTGCAGACAGATGCTCTCTTGCTCATCGTAGGTCAACCTTTTGTTCTATTCCGGCTTTCAGCTGTTTGGAAGAGCTGCACCCAAATTCTGCTTTAAAAGAGCAACAATTTCAGTGTTAATTACATCAAAACCATCTTCACAGAAACAGAATTGGCCAAGTTAAGTTGACACATTAAGTCAGCATCACTGTCCACAGGTGACCACCGCCAGGCTGCAGCTTTCTCCCTGAGCTGTACTCGGGTCAGGGCTCAAGCAGGTACTAAGGACCTGGTCGTCCATTCAACGAGCTGGGCAGCGGCCAGATGTTGTGTGTGCTAACCTTACCCAATGTGTGTGCTAACCTTACCCAATGTGTGTACTAACCCTGACCTGCCTGGCATGGCATGGAGGCTGACAGCAAAATGCAGAGCTGCTGCCCAACGTAACCGCGGCTCTAGTGAGGGACTAGGCGGAGCGGCAATGAGGAGGGAGATGGAGAGAGGATGGGAAGGCTGCAGCAGGGAGCCAATGATCAAGGACCTTCTTGGGAAAGTAGAGGATGGACCTTGAGCCAAGCTCCAAGCCCCAGAAGGGTGCTTTGCTATCCTGTTAGACTTCACTTACTAAACACAAATTCAAAGGTAACAGCATGAAGAACGAAACTATCTTTGAAGACAGGAGCCGCAGAGCGTGACTCCTCAAGGGCCCTTGTGAGTGTGGGGCCCTGAGTGACAGCTGTGGTCCCATACCCACAGGGAAATCCATCTCAAATGGAAACAGCTGGCAGACATCTTGGTGGGCTGTGTGGAATTCTTCTGATTGCTTCTAGTTTCTGAATAGAGTAAGGTTATCAACTGAGGTGGGAGGGGAAAGGTCAGTGGTGGTTTCAGGAGACAGAAGAAAAAGTTAGATCACGTAGAAAGAGTAGAAGAGAAAGGAAAACTACAGAAGTACATTGGTGTTTGACTGGGATTTTTTTCCAGGCAAGTTTGATGAAGCACAAAACAACTAAGAGTTGAATTTGTATATAGAGAAATTATTAGAATGTTGGATCACAGCAACACACACACACATACAGACACACATACACAGATTTCTTAGTAAGCTCTTGATACTTTGTGCTAGATAGATTACCTTTATTATCCCCTTTGATCTTTCATTATTTCATTGGATCTTCAAAGCACTGTTTGATTTTATTTTCACTCATTTTATCTAACAGATGCTTGTTGAGCATTCGCTAGGTACTTCCTATAGCCATGGCTCAGTCATGGAGAAGGGTTGTACTTTCATGGCGCAGGAAAATGACAATAAGCACAAAGAAATAAACAAGGAGATCTCAGGCAGTGCAAGTGCTTTGAAGACAATACAACTGAAGAAGGAAGTGGAGATTGGCTGAGGTTGGAGAGGATGTTATATCAAGAGGTTGAGAGTCTGAAATGACGACAGAGCTGAAAAAGGGCTGAAGAAATGCGCAGACACTGAAGCTAATGTGTGCAGGGGTGAGAGAGAAGTCTTATGGCCACAGAAGCAGCTGAAACGCAGGTGAGCCGGTGGATGCTGCTCATCAGTGAGTCTGTGTGAAAGATGCCCCTGAGAGGTGTGGTTTACAACCCACAGATACGACCCTTAGTTAGAGGCATTTACCATTTGTGTACATGTTACAGAGCGCACTTTCTGCCGAATTTTCTCCTCCAATTGCAAACATAAGATTATTTTATATGTAGAAATCGCTATTATATATAAAAGAGGGACCTCAAAGAGTTGGTGGAAAATAGAATTAAAAGATAAATTTATGAGAGGGCATTGTGTACATGAAACCACCACCTGGATTCTCACATCCTATGCTGGAGTGCCTGGGATTGAATCCCACCTCCAGTTCCCTTTCAGTTCCCTGTTACTGTGCCTGAGAGTCAACAGATGATGGCTCAAATCCTTGAGCCCCTGCCACCCATCTCGGAGACCAAGATGGAACTCCTGGTTACTGGCTTTGTCTTGGCTCAGCCTCAGCTGTCCTATGCACTTGGGGAGTGAATCTGCAGATGAAAGATCTTGCTCTCCATCTCTGTCATCCTGCTTTGCAAATTAAAAAAATAAATTTATTTTGATGTAAATTTTGAACGCATGGATAGTTTTTTCATAATCTACTTTTGCATGAGCTTTTTGAAGACTTTTATGCATGGACTTCAAAACTTTTTACTCCAAAATTATCTTTTACTTCCATTCTCTACATTTTTTTATTTGAGAGAGAGAGAGAGAAAAGTAACTCCATCTTCTGGTTTACTCACCAAATATCCTCAGTGGTCAGGGCTGGGCCAGGCTGAAGACAGGAGTTGAGAGCTCTACCTACTCATCCAGTCTGAGTGGCAGGAATCCCACTGCTTGAGCCATCACTGCTACCTCCCAGGGCCACATTAGAAGGATTCTAGAGTCCAAAGTGGGACATGAGCACCTTAGCTGCTATGCCACATGGCCAGCTGTCTATGAACTTTTTGAAGTACCATGGTGCATTCCCAACTTAAAGGAACTTGCCATTCAAAAAGGGAAAACAGGCGTGATCATGCACAGGGTAGCTCTCCAGAGGTCCTAGAAACTGACAAATCAGTGAGTAAAGACACTAAAAAAAGAGGTTTGCTCTTGAAAAGAATGCCAATGACAAATTAGAAAAACATGCAGATTGGTAGTAAGCCACTCCCTGAGATAAAACCAATAAGAGATCAAATATCTCATACAAAAGGATAGTGAGGGTACCAGCCAGGACCTTGTGGAGCAACATAATCATATGCAGAGGTCAAAATCCTACACAATTCTATGAATACATGTTTGTGTGGTCACTGAGCACAATGTCATCTATACCTGGAAATGTTACAACTTCTGAGAAAAGTTTCTGATAACAGAGTTTTAAAGTTACGTTTTACTTGGTTTGAACAATATGACCAATTTTTATATTTATTTATGCTAATATTTTAATGATCAGTTTTAAAATTCATGTATCTCAAATTCTTTTAAGGGTTGTAGCCTTATCTGTTTGGTGTTGTGATAGACAAATATATTTTATATGTGCAAAATTAATTAAGATATTTCAGTTTTTACTAAGCAATGTTACTTCTTGATAACTCAATAATGTTTGCAATATCATGACACAGCAATATTTTTAATATATTTGCAATTTTAATTTATTTAAGATTTATTTATTTATTTAAAAGTCAGAGTTACAGAGAGAAGGAGAGGCCGAGAGAGAGGGGGGTGGGGAGCAATCTGGAAAACATCATGCTGAGTGAATTAAGCCAGTCCCAAAGAGACAAATATCATTTGTTTTCCCTGATTGGTGACAACTAACTGAGCACCAAAGGGAAACCTGTGGAAGTGAAATGGACACTATGAGAAATAGTGACTTGATCAGCTCTTGTCCTGACTGTTGATGTACAATGTAATACTTTATCCATTTTAGTATTTTTTTTTTGAACTCTGTAATTAACACACAATTATTCTTAGGTGTCTAAATTTTAACTGAAAAGTGATCCCGGTTAAATATAAGAATGAGAAAAAGAGAGGGAGGAGATGTACAATTGGGGACATGCTCCATCAGACTTGCCCCAAATGATGGAGTTAGAAAAGTGCCGGGGATTCCAATACAATCCCATCAAGGTGGCATGTACCAATGCCATCTCACTAGTCCAGGTGATCAATTTCAGTTCACAATTGATCACACTGGTAGATCTAAGAGTCAAAGGGATCACACAAACAAGACTAATGTCTGCTAATACTAACTGATAGAATCAAAAAGGGAGAGAACGATCCAACATGGGAAGGGGGAGACACAGCAGACTCATAGAATGGCAGATGTCCTAAATAGTACTCTAGCCTCAGAATCAGCCCTTAAGGCATTTGGATCTGGCTGAAGAGCCTATGAGAGTATTTTAGGCATGGAAAGCCAAGACACTCTGGCAAAAAAAAAAAAAAAAAAAAGAAGAAGAAGAAGACCTAAATGAAAGATCTCTGTTAGTGAGATCCCAGTGGAAAGAACGGGGCCATCAAAGAAGGAGGTACCTTTCTCTGAAGGGAGGAGAGAACTTCCACTTTGACTATGACCCTGTCGGAATAAGATCGAAGTCAGCGAACCCTAAAGGCTTCCATAGCCTTGGCAACTCATGACTAGAGCCTAGGGAGATTACTGACGCCATAAACAAGAGTGTTAAATTGCTAAATCAACATCAAGAGTTACTGTGTACTTACGTCCCATGTGGGATCTATCCTTAATGGGTTGTCCAAGGTGAAGTAATGATATAGCTAGTACTGAAACAGTATTTTTACACTTTGTGGTTATGTGTGGGTGCAAACTGATGAAATCTTTACTTAGTATATACTGAATCGATCTTCTGTATATAAAGATAATTGAAAATTAAAAAAAAAAACCTTGGTGTTAAATTGGAAATTACATAGAAAAGTAATCGATCTTTTTAAAAAAAATATCATGCAGGATCTCTGTCATTAATGTGCTGTCCACTGTTATTTAATGCTATGACTAGTACTCCAACAGTATTTTTTCACTCTGTGTTGCTATGTGAGGGCAAACTGTTGAAATCTTTATATACACTAAACTGATTTTCTGTATATAAAGAGAATTGAGAATGAATCTTGATGTGAATGGAAGGGGAGAGCGAGTGGGAAAGGGGAGGGTTGCGGGTGGGGGGGAAGTTATGGGGGGGGGAGCCTTTGTAATCCATAAGCTGTACTTTGGAAATTTATATTCATTAAATTTAAAAAAAAAAAAACATGGGTTAGGAAGCACGTCATCTGGTAAATCCTGTCCTCTAACTGCAGACATATAATTAGCATGTATGTAGAAACCGCTGCACTGCGCACACACACACATTCACACATAAACAAACTTTGTACGATTACTAACAGACGCTGATTTCCAGCATCTGAAAATTGAAGAAAGCCTTGACCGGTGGAGGTGAAGGGGATCGTCTCTGCTTGTCTGGTGCCTGTTTTCTGCCCTTGTGGTGCTGAGCTCTGCTCGTTCCTGTGTGTGTTCTCTGCTGTTCTTGTCTCCCACCCGTCTGTGCCCCCGTGTCACTGACTTGTAGCAGAAAGCATATTTCACTGCAGAACCTGTCTGGCTCCTGCTTCTACAACTACACAGTGTTCGTCCAAGTACAGAATCACCGCCTATTATATTTTCATTCTTTTAAAAAGTATTTATTTATTTATTTATTTGAGGGCAGAGAAATTGAGAGAGAAAAATGGACAGAGAGAAAGAATGTGCTTTCATCCCCGTTCACCTCCCAAACACAGGCACCAACCGTGGCTGGGCCAGGCAAAAGCCGGAACCCAGAACTGACCCAATCTCTTCCCATGCATGGCAGGGACGCAGTGACTTGAGCCACACGACTGCCTCCCAGGGTTTGCATTAGCAAGAAACTGGAGTCAGGAACCAGAGTTAAGTGTAAACCCAGACACTACAATGGGGGCCTCAGGCACTTGGCCAGTAAACCAAAGGCCTGTGGCGCCTGCTTTATCTTACTTTATTTTACTTTGCAAAATACCTGTTGCCAATTTCACATGCGAACTCTGGTTGGCGCTCTCTGCTCTGACCGACCTGAGCTTTAGCCACGTGACCCAGTTTGCCTTCTCTTCCTGCTCCACAGCCATGGAATACATTTTATTCTCCCATCCATGATGTCGAAGTTCGGCATAAAGAATGATTTTCTGAGTATGTTAGGAAACTGGAGCAGTTTTAGCCAGGTGGCCACATGGCCCAGCTACCTGAGCCAGGCTCCACCCCCATCCTAATGGGATTCGCTGGTCCTGCTTCCCTGCCCACCCTAGGGCGAAGTTTTAAAAGGGCCTGTTCCTGAACACGTGCTCTCTTGGCTCTCTCTTGGCTCTCCTCTCCTGCCCTCTTGGTTCTTCTCTTGGCTCTCCTCTCCTGCCCTCTTGGTTCTTCTCTTGGCTCTCCTCTCCTGCCCTCTTGGTTCTTCTCTTGGCTCTCCTCTCCTGCTCTCTTGGTTCTTCTCTCTTGGCCCTTCTCTCCTGCACTCTCTTGGTTCTTGTCTCTTGGCTCTCTCTCTCAGCTCCTCTCATCTCTCTTCTCTCTCTTCTCTCCTTGCTAGTGCCTCTCCTCTCTGTTTCTCTCTTATTCTCTCTTTCCCTTCGCAACCCCTTCACTCTGGCCTGTAGAGTGTTCCCCAAAAACCCCTTTCCCTTACTCCGGTGTTCGGTGTGTCTTGCGATGGCTGACACTAATATATAACATAGTACGGATGGAAAAGGAACCCTCATCTGAGTGAAAGCATGAATGCCATAACAGCACCCTGCGAACATTTCTGTTCTCCATCATGTCTTCTCACACGTCTGCTGGGCGGATTCTCCCATGACCACTGTCTCCTGAGGTAGAAGGAACAGGCTGCCGATCAGAAGGACCGGGCCTGGTGTGATTGCTCATGCCGATTAGCAAACTGCCGGGCCCTGTGGATTCTCTCTCTCTCTCTCTCTCTCTCTCTCTCTCAAGTGAGGCAGCATGGGCCCAGCCTGCAGTGCTCTCTAGAAGACTGAAGAAATGATGGATGTTATAAATGGTTCATACGCCAGAGCAACACTTTTTAGACCTAAAGCATGATGTTATTAGTACTATTTCTATTTGCTTCTCTGTGACACATTTATTTTAAGGCCATCATTCAGAAAGCTCAGAAAAGGATACAAGTGAAATTGTATCATGGCATATTCAAACATAACATTTTCATATATCTGCAAAAAAGGATTTTGGCCTGCACAACCTCCTGACTGTCCAGGGGGTAGGGTTAAAGATGTCCGCAGTAATTGATCTTTTTGTGAATGTGAGTCATGAGAAATTGAACTTCCCTAATGCACTAATGACTTAAAAGCCTGCGGGCTGACCAAAATACATACTTACACATGGGAAAGAACATCACGGCCTTACGGAGCTCTGAGGTCACGGAGCTGCTGTGAAAACGCCCAAGAGGAAGGAGGCTTACTGGGTTTTTCCCCCCAAGTTTATGGGAAGAAGGAAGTTTCATTAACAAATGGTTACTAAAAAAACCTCAGAGAGAAATTGGTACAGGAAAAGGAGTTTAAAAGGAGCACGGAGACAAGAGTTCAGAAAAATAAATAGCAAGGAGTTGCCTGTAGAAGTGAAATGACTCCTGTAAGTAACATTAATCTCGGCTCTTAAAACAGCTGGTACGAACTGCAGAAGCAGCAGAGGGGGCAGCTGCACGGGTTTTTGTTCCCAGTGCCTCGGGATGCTGGCTCCCAGCTTGTCCCTTCGGCATGTGAGTAGGCTTGCTTTGATTCTTTCCGCTTCAGTCTAAGTCTGTGTGAGGCTTTTGTCTAAACGGACATCCAAGTGAAGACGGGAGTCTCGGAGGGTTTCACATCGATGAAGTCACTAACCACAGTTCAAGCACACTTCTCCCCTGATCTGGCTGTTTCTAGTCTGCCTAACAGATCGTTTGTTTAGGTCCTAAGCCTCTTCATGGAATTCCTTCTTTCCTACCTAGATTTAGTGGAACACTTTCCTCACTAAGACTGTCACATTCTCTGTAATCATCTCAAGTGGAAGCCGCTCACGCTCTCCGTCAGTCCAGCAATGACACCAGCATAGCAGAGCGGAGATTTTTTTGTCTGAGTAAGATTAGAGGCCAGGGGGTTTTGGACAGAGAAGTGATCTGATCTGTGAAGCGCTTGGGAAGAGTCACTCTAGATGATCTAAGAGAGCAGGAGGGAAAGCAAAGAGGAAGCTCTTGCGTAACCCTGTTGATGGCAACGGTCTCTCAGGCTAGACAATTAGCGACAGAGGTCGGGGAAATGAGGTGACAGGCTGGGGATTTTTAAGAAGGAGAGCTGTCGCTGTTTCACGTTAAACTGGACAGGGACCTGAGAGACAAGGGTCAGCTGTCCCACTGGTGTGTATGTGTAGGGGTGTGCGTGGGGTGGGGGGTGTGCGTAGAAATGTGTGTGAGTGTGTGTGTGAGTGTGTGAGAGTGAGTGTGTGTGGGTATGTGTGAGTGTATGAGAGTGAGTGTGTGGGGGTATGTGTGTATGTGTGAGTGTGTGAGTATGTGAGAGCGAGTGTGTGAGTGTGTGGGTATGTGTGAGTGTGTGAGAGTGAGTGTGTGGGTGTGTGGGTGTGTGGGTATGTGTGAGTGTGTGAGAGCGAGTGTGTGGGTGTGTGGGTATGTGTGTATGTGTGAGTGTGTGAGTGAGTGTGTGTGGGTATGTGTGTATGTGTGAGTGTGTGAGTGAGTGTGTGTGGGTATGTGTGTATGTGTGAGTGTGTGAGAGTGAGTGTGTGTGTGTGTGGGTGTGTGGGTATGTGTGAGTGTGTGAGAGTGAGTGTGTGGGTGTGTGGGTATGTGTGTATGTGTGAGTGTGTGAGTGAGTGTGTGTGGGTATGTGTGTATGTGTGAGTGTGTGAGAGTGAGTGTGTGTGTGTGTGGGTGTGTGGGTATGTGTGAGTGTGTGAGAGCGAGTGTGTGGGTGTGTGGGTATGTTGTATGTGTGAGTGTGTGAGTGAGTGTGTGTGGGTATGTGTGTATGTGTGAGTGTGTGAGAGTGAGTGTGTGTGTGTGGGTATGTGAGTGTGTGAGAGCGAGTGTGTGGGTATGTGTGTATGTGTGAGTGTGTGAGTGAGTGTGTGTGGGTATGTGTGTAGGAGTGAGTGTGTGTGGGGGGGTATGTGTGAGTGTGTGAGAGTGAGTGTGTGTGTGTGGGTATGTGTGAGTGTGTGAGAGCGAGTGTGTGGGTATGTGTGTATGTGTGAGTGTGTGAGTGTGTGAGTGAGTGTGTGTGGGTATGTGTGTAGGAGTGAGTGTGTGGGGGGGTATGTGTGAGTGTGTGAGAGCGAGTGTGTGGGTATGTGTGAGTGTGTGAGAGTGAGTGTGTGGGTGTGTGGATATGTATGTGTGAGAGTGTGTGTAGGTGTGAGTGTGTGAGAGTGAGTGTGTGTGTGTGTGGGTGTGTGGGTATGTGTGAGTGTGTGAGAGCGAGTGTGTAGGTATGTATGTGTGAGTGTGTGTAGGTGTGAGTGTGTGAGAGTGAGTGTGTGTGGGTGTGTGTGTATGTGTGAGTGTGTGAGAGCGAGTGTATGGGTATGTGTGAGTGTGTGAGAGCGAGTGTGTGGGTGTGTGGGTATGTATGTGTGAGAGTGTGTGTAGGTGTGAGTGTGTGAGAGTGTGTGTGTGGGTATGTGTGTGTGTAGGTGTGGGGGGCTGAGGTTCCCCAACTAGCTGGATGGAAGTGTCATTTATTAAGATGGATAAGACTCGGAATGGGGGAGGATGATTTGGTAGAAGTGGAGGAGAGAAATTCATAAGTTTGGAAAGTCAATTAAACATCAATGTACAGATTGTCACAAAAGCAACCTGAATTTCAAGTCCAGAGTTAAGGAGAGGTCTTGAGCTTGAGAAATCACTTAGAAATTTTCTGTATAGACATAGTATTAATTAATTTTTATTCTTAGAGAAAACGGGGAAAGAGAGAGGGAAGAAGAGAGTGCGGGTTTGGGGGGCAAGAGGTCTCATTCAGTGGTTCACACACCGAATGTCCACAGTGCCCATGTCCAGGGCTGAAGCCGGGAGTCAGGAATTCCATCCAGGTCTCCACGGACAGCAGGAACCCAGTTACCTGAGCCATCACTGCTGCCTCCCAGATCTGCACTAACAGGAAACCGGAGGCAGGAGCCACAGCTGGGAATGAAGTCCAGACACTGCTGTGGGATGTGAGCGTCTTAACCACAGGTCAAACACTGCCCCAGAGGTGATGTCTAAAGCCAGGAGACTGGAGATTGGCCAGAGAATGAATCCATCTAGAGCAGATTCACAGCACAAGAGCTGTGCACGCAGAAGTCAGAGGACAGGGTACAGCAACAAAGGGGACTGAGCAGGAACAGAAGCGAAGGGAGAACCGAGAGAGAACAGTATTTTGGGGATAAACAGACAAAGCCTTTCAAGCAGGAAGAAGTGGTCGATTGATGCGGGCAAGTCAAGATGATGATGGAGTACAGGCATTTCCAGGAAATAATTCTTTGGGTTTGAGGAGTTTTCAGTGTGGACAGCTCATTTTGTGTGGAGCATCTTTAGAGATCCTGCCATTAAAGAAAATCAATATCTTCCCTGTTATCCAAGAACCCAGACAAATGAGAATATGAGTAGGAACAATAGTCAGAGAGACAGCAACAGCAAATAACAGGAATAAACAGAATAAGAGAACTATTGGACCTACGTGAAAACACAAGCTTCACTTGAGGGTATTGTGGTGAGTACGGTGAGACAAGACATAGTTACCTATCCAAAGACGGCATTTTCCTACCTCCCAGCACCTGTGAGTGAATCACCGTGAGTGGCCAGAGGGACTTTGCAACTATGATTGTCTCAAGGATCTTGTGATGAGCTGGTTATTCTGAATTATCTGGGTGGCCCCAAAGTCACCCTAAGGGTGATATCAGGGAAGAGGTCAGAGGGACCAGGGCCACTAGGCAAGGAAGGCAGGCAGCCTCTCCAAGTTGAGAAAGGTAAGGAAACAAATTCTCCCTTAAAGCCCCGTCACCCCTGTTTAGACCTCTAACCTCAAGGTCTATCTGATAACAAATTTATATTGCATTAAGCATGGGTTAATTTGTTATAACAACAATAGGAAACTAATATAAATTTTAAAAGACTTGAACCAAAAGCAAGACATTGTTTATTATTTATAGAGGTATAGATACAGAAAGAGGTTCATATATATATGAACTTCAAAAAGTTCATGGAAAATTGAATTAAAAGATAAATTTGTTTTAGTGTAAACATTTTGAAATCCATGCAAATGAGAAGTCTTCCAAAAGTTCATGGGAATACAAACTGTGGAAAAGCTATGCATAGATTTCACATTTTCTTGCATCAAAATAAATTTACCCCTTAGCTCCATTTTTCCATCAAGTTTTTGAAGTACCCTCCTATATGGGCCTGGAAAGGTTTCTAGAGGACTTCACAGTTGGGTAGTAAGACTTGAAACAACTCTAAAGAAAAACATTGTACTTGATCTTTTACTTTCTTCTGCTATTAGATTCTTCTTGTTATTATTTTTTAATTAACCATCTGCTATTTCCCTTTTTATAGAGTTTTTGAACATGTCCTGAATGGGTGCAGTTTGAACCAACTCATTTCCAAGTCGTTGCCCAAGGCGGTTTCGCACACCATTAGGAAGGTCAGAATGCTTCTGCCACTGGAGAAGACAGGGCTTGCTCTAGAAAAATGGTTCCAACCGGTGTGGACCCTCAGCACAGAAGCATACAAGCCAGACGCATCACAGGGGCAGACGTTATCAGGGATGCCTGCTTCCCATGTTGGAGCGTCTGGGATTGAGCTTTTTACTTCCACTTTGAATCCTGCTTTCTATTAGTGCTCCTTGGAGGCAGCAGATGATGTCCAAAGTATCTGGGTTCCTGTCACCCATGTGGGAGACCAGAATGGAGCTTCTGGCTCCTGGCTTCATCCTGTCCCAGCCCCAGGCTGCTGTGGGCATTTGCGGAGCAAACTAGCTTATGGAAGATTCTCTCTCTCTTTCCAGCTCTATCACTCCGCCACTTAAATACATGTATAAAAAAAGAAAACGGAAACACAAAGGAAATCTACCTAAGATTTCCAGGCTTTGCCAGATACTGTGTAGCCCAAATAAAGAATCAGTAAATAATGTTATTTTACATTTAGAAATGATGATGGCTTGGAGGCAGATTTCTTATGTCTGTCGCTGACTGTTCATTTCCTTCTGGAGGGGAAGGAATGCCATTAAGACTCATGAACAATAGCTCAAAGACTTAGACAGAATTGGGATTTTGGTAGAGACATGCTGTTACTCAGCGTCTTGTATTTTACTTGAAAGATAAATGGGTGGTATATGATGGGGCATAAATGTAGTTGTTTAGCAAGCAGTGTGGTTTGCATAATGCAAATGGTTAGGATGTAAATCCTTCCTGCAAAGCTTTACCATATCCATGTCATTGCAAAATGATACCACTGACAACAATCAGAGCAGTAACGGTCAGTATGTAGGAGTGAGAAGAACAAGGCGCAAACAACAGAACTGTCCTATTTTAGGATAACAGTGTTATTATAGGAACTATTGTTTGCTTATGCTGATGGATGTTTGCTTTTGCTTTTTTCAACCAAAACTTGTACTAACTGATGCCCATTCACCATCAGCCTAATACGGCCCAAGCACTCGGGCTATCTTCCACCACTCTGCTAGGCACATTAGCAAGGAGCTTGACGGGAAGTGGAGCAGCCTGGTCTCTAACGTGGGATGTCAGTGTTGCGGGCAGTGGATTTACTCTCTATGCCACAATACCACCCACCATGTTGTCTATATTAAATGTACACAATGAAGTTTATTTTAAAACAAAATTTTACATGTTTCCATTCAGTGATATTAATGAAAATATACACTTAACAATTATCCCATGTATAATTTATCATGAAATAATACTAAAATATGGATTTTTTAAACAAATATGGTTACAAATTGAGTATTTTTCTTAATGTTAGCCATCATCATTAATGTGATATGTAATTCTTCCAGGCAGAAATACATGCTGTTGCTGTAGCAGTCTGTAGAGGGTGCTATTTTCTTGCTCTGCCCATTGGAAACAAGAACATATTGATGACAATAGCCACTGGGCTTCTCGTGGAAAATGCAAATTATGAAAACACTATGAATGGATTTAAAAAAATATTTTATACCAAAAAAGTACCCTTTAACTCCCCCTTTTCACTTGCTTTTAGATGTATCCCATGCATTTATGGAGTGGGAACCCTATATTCTGCATAGGATAATTCACCAGCATAATTGAATATCAAACAACGCAGAATGAGGCTGACAGTTTAACGTTCTCTGCACTAAGGATAGAGTGACAGCTCGAGGCTAAGCGCTGGCCTAACGTCATGTACTGTTTGTCTGCAACCTTGCCTGCCTGCACTGTGGGAAGATGAGAAGGGGTATAATCTGCTCTTTTTTGATGACTCACAAGAGCCTTTGGGTAAATCCCAACCTAAAGAGAGCGCTAAAGAGACAGCAGGTGTTACTGTGTCCTAGCTACATTCAATCAGCTTTCTGGAACTCAGAGTTCTGTCTTCCTAAGTGAAAAAGAGAAAATAAGTCTTGTGATAAAGCTCTAAATATGCAATCTTGAATGAAGTGTTATCATTGCATCTCTTCAATCAAGGAGAAGCTTTGAAGCTACTTGACTGTACATTTTAACCTTAGATCTTTGCCTTTGAAGCTTTAAAAAAAACAAGTACTTCTGGGGCAGGCAAATTGGCCTAGCAGTTAAGACACCTGCATCACATACCAGGGTATGCCTGGGTTCAATAGTTGCCTGAAGCTCCTGACGTCAACTTCCTTTAAGATTTATTTATTTATTTGTCAATGCACATCCTACAAGACAGCAGTGATGCTAAAGTGGTTGCATCCCTGCCACCCATGTAGGAGATATAGATTGAGTATCTGACTCCCAGCTTTGGCCTTGGCCCAGCCTAGTCCCAGCTATTCCAAGCAATTGGGGAGTGAATGTGCAGATGAGAGCTCTCTTTCTACGTGTCAAATGAACAAATAAATGACTTTTTAAAAAGTGATTTCTTTCTTAAAGATTTATTTATTTATTTGAAAGGCAGAATTACAAAGAGGCAGAGGCAGAGAGACAGAGGTCTTCCATCCACTGGCTCACTCCCCAAATGGCCGCAACGGCCGGAGCTGGGCTGATCCAAAGCCAGGAACCAGGAGCTTCCTCTGGGTCCCCCACGCAGTTGCTGGGCCCCAAGCACCTGGGCCATCCTCCACTGCTCTTCCAGGGCCATAGCAGAGAGCTGGATCAGAAGTAGAGCAAGTGGGACCTGAACCGACACCCATAAGGCTGCTGTCGCTGCAGGAGGTGGCTTTTGCCTGCTATGCCATAGCGCCAGACCCCAAAAAGTGATTTCTAATCTGTATCATCCATTTTAGTAAGCTAAAAATTCTGTTATACTTCCATCTTTTATTCATGTTATTAATTAATTCATTCATATGTTTTATCAACAAACATTTGTTTACTGTCTACTGCATGAAAGTGTTGTATTAGGCACTCAGTATACAGAGTGTAAGACAGACCTGGTTCCTGTTCTCAATGAGCTTTTGATTCTTATCTGCTATAGACAAGAGACAACTCTGCTTTGCTGGCCATAGTGATTCTCTCTGCTAAAGGCTGCCTTGAACAGCCTCCAGCTGCTGGGGAACCTAGTTAACTCATCTGTGATAACTGAAATGTATGTATATCAGAGCCATGCAAAAAGAATGCCTGTATGAAACACCTGTTTAACTAAGTTATATGACACATTGGGGCCCAAAACATTCTGCTATGGGATCATTCTAACAAAGAGCAATGCAGAGAAGAATATTCTTTCCCTCTAGTCACAAAGATTCTTATTGCCCCACTAGAAAATGCAAAATGAGAAGACAAAGTTCAAGCTAATCTTGATAAGTTTTCTCCAAAGAAGTAAGACTTGTTAAATCTTCTCAGTATTTCTAACACTTGAAATGTCATTGTGTTGGGCCAGTACTGTGGGATAGCAGGTTAAGCCACTGCCTGTGACACTGGCATCCCATATGGATGCCGGTTCAAGTCCCAGCTGCTCCACTTCTGGTCCAGCTCCCTGCTAATGCACCAAGTGCTTGGGCCCCTGCACTGACATGGTGACCTGGAAAAAGGTCCTGGCTCCTGGATTTGGACTGGCTCAGACACAGCCATTGCAGCCATTTGGGAAGTGATACAAATGGAAGATCTCTCTCTCTCTCTCTTTCTCTCTCTCTCCCCCCTTCTCTTTCTGTAACTCTTTCAAATAAATAAAATCAGGATCTTAAAATAAAATTAAAGTCATTGTATTAGTATTTGCTATCTTTTTTTTTCCCTGTGAATATATCATTGATGATAAAATTTTTTTAGTGTTTTCATTGAAAAATGTTGATCACTGGGACCAGAGCAGTGGCACAGCAGGTTAAGCCTCTGTCTGCAGTGCTGGAATCTCATATGTGTGCCGGTTCTGGCCCAGGCTGCCTCACTTCCAATCCAGTTTCCTGCTAACGTGCCTGGGAAAGCAGTGGAGAACAGCCCAAGTGCTTGGGTCCCTATACCCACGTGGGAGTCCAGGTCGAAGCTTATGGCTCCTAGCTTTAGCCATTTCAGCCATTTGGGGAATGAACCAGTGGATGGAAGATCTCTCTCTATGTCTCTCCTTTTCTCTCTATAATTCTGACTTTCAAATAAATAAATCTTAAAAAAGTTAAATACCACAGCATTATTAAGAATTCTTTGCTTGGTTTTTGTTTGGCATTGTGTTCATGGTGCCGCACCACTGGTGAAAGCAGAGGCTGCATATGCTAGAGTACTTCCAAAAGTTCATGAAAAATGGAATTAAAAGAGCAGTGTATTTTGGAGCAAGAAGCAATGAAATCCATGCATAATTCTTTCATAGCACACATTTCCCATGAAGAGCCTTCTTATATCTAAACTGTTAGAACACATGCTTAGACTGTTTATTCCCAGATAATTCCTCAGCTTCTGTGTCCATGTGATTCTGGTAAGACCCATCTCAGCACCTCTCTCTCTCTCTCAGCCATAACTAGATCTACAGGGGTGGACACTGCTCCAGCTGACGTCCTTGTTTTCTAAGGAAAACTAACATAAAAAAGCACTCAAATAACTAAAAAATGTACTGCAATCCCAGCTGTCATTGCAGAAGAGTTCTAGAAAACTGTATTTTGAGAACAGCAGAAAAACACGTTTTTTTGCAGATACTAGGTTTTTGTAGATACTTGACTTTTAAAATGTAGTATACTTAAAACAACTATTGTTGGGGCCGGCGCTTTGGCATAGCGGATAAAGCTGCCACCTGCAGTAACGGCATCCCATATAGGTGCCAGTTTGAGTCCCAGCTTCTCCACTTCCGATCCAGATCTCTGCTATGGCATGGGAAAGCAGTAGAAGATGGCCCAAGTCCTTGGGCCCCTGCATCCACATGGGAGACCCGGAAGAAGCTCCTGGCTCCTGGCTTCTGATCGGAGCAGCTCTGGCCGTTGTGGCCCATTGGGGAATGTATCAATGGCTGGAAGACTCTCTCTCTGCCTCTCCTTCTCTCTCTGTGTAACTTTGACTTTCAAGTAAAATAAATAAATCTTAAAAAACAATAACAACTGTTGTCTCTCAAGAGAGGTGTGTATTCATAATGCATCGTAAGTTGAGTGGATATTTGTGACATACTCTGAACATATTTTGTTCTTGGTTACCACTTGAATATCATTTAGTTCTCATTTCCTAACAGCAAAGCATAAAAATAAACTCAAGGCCCACATCCCATGTTGGAGTGCCTGATTGGAGTCCTGGCTACTATGCTTCTGATCCAGCTTCCTGCCAATGTGCCTGGAAAGGCAACAGATAATGACTCAAGTGTTGGGTGTTTGCCATCCATGTGGAAGACCCAGATGGAGTTCCTGACATCTGCCTTTGGCCTGGTCCAGCTCTGGCTGTTGTGGGAATTTAGGGAGTGAACCAGCAGATGGAACTTCTCTCTATTCCTCTCTCACTCTCTGTCACATTGCCTTTCAAATAAGTATTAGATAACTTTTTAAACATGAACTCAAAGTAAAAATAAAAGACACTTAAATTTCTTTTTATTTACATTTCTTTTGGTTTACCCTTCATAAAATGCAGCAAAAACAACAAAATTTATTTTCTGTAGCTAAATGATCTACACAATCCAATGTCTGCCATTTCTGGAGACATACCACTAGTCACTTTTATTGAAACAATCAAATGTATTTACTGCATTTTGAATGTGTGTTTGGCTGTGCAGCCTTGAATAAGATTACATGGAAAGCAATTTCCAATTGTGATTTGATGGTGGAGGTCACATATTTTAACTTATGGGTCCCGCGGCTTATTGCTAGAGCTTCAGAGGCCTGGAAATGAGGTGTGCCAGACAATGGTTGCATAAGTAAGTAAACAAGGCCAGATCAGCCCAGCTGATCTGAATCACCAAAAAGCAGCCTCCACACCCAACTCCTATTTTTCAAAAGCAGCAACTAGAAAGAGCACAAGGCCTCAGGTTTATTCTCGCTGTGGCGAAAAAAGTCTTTTTTTTAATAGCAAATATCCTTACCTGAATAATAGGTAATGAAGCATGAATCCCAATAAAGCGGCTGTAGTTTAGATAATCCTTTTAATGATAGTATTCTTCCAGAACTGAAGAACAAAGAAGCATTTTGGATCAAGCTATGTGCATCAGTAGAAATACATACATGTGAAAGGAAAAAAATCTGCTGGAAATTTTCAGGCAAAATGTTTTTTATGTAAGTTCTCAGGTTTTTAAAATTAAAATGAATTCAAAAGGAGTTAAAGGCTTTGGTTTTCCTAGCCAAATTCATCACATTTTGGAATTTCCTTTTTAACAACAAGTGCTTCCAGGTTTGCTACTAATTATAATTCTTTCTTTTGATTAAAAATTATTACTACCAACTGTAAATACTTATAGGCTATGATTTGGCATTTCAATACGTGTATGCTGGTGTACTGTGCAAATCAGGGAAATCAACATTTCCCCTTCTCTGACATTACTCTATAATGTGCAGCTTGAAGCTCCTTTTTGCATTGGCTAGGATGTTGTCAACAACAGCCTCTCCACTGTGCTGTGAACATTAGGAGCTTATTTGTTTGATCTGACTCTGATTTGGTGCCCATTGTGCAAACTCCCTTGTATCACCCCCACCCCACTCTCTAGATTACTAGAGAGTGTTCATTCTGTGTTCAGGTTGGGGTTCTCTCTTGCTGCTCATCATGGGGCAGCAGGTCCGATGGAGCTCCTCAGGGCCAGCCTGGGGAGCTCAGGGGCCGAGCGGGATGATGAGTGTTGGCGGCAAAGGAACCACACCAGAGCCAGATCAGTCAACACCCAGGGCACAGCCGGGTTCTCAATTTTATTGAGAGGGGAAGAGCTTTTATAGACATAGAAAGGGGGCTGTCCAGGGCACAAGGGAACCGAACCAACCAGCTGAAAGGTAAGGCAGGACAAGAGCCGGGCACGCCCTCAAGGGCCTATCACAGCCGAGGACTCATACTGTTCACGAATATGGAAGTCTGCCAGGCTAGGTGCCTCCCCCGGGGGCCATCTTGGGTTGTTGGAAATGTTGAGTCACTGGGAAGCGGAAGTACGGTAAACTCGAGCAAAGGCTCAGCGGCCTTGTCGAGCGAAGGCTTAGCAACTTTGTTTCCTTTTTGATTGGAGCCTCCCCCCCCGCACTCTCTCTCTCTCTCTCTCTCCCTCCCTCCCTCCCTCCCTTCCCTTTTCCTTCTTCCTTCCTTTCTCTCTTTCTTAGCTCTTATATATGAGGGAGAATATGTGGTATTTGTGCTCCTGTGCCTGGCTTAATTCACTTAGCGTGATGTCCTCCACTCTTCATACATTTTGCTGCAAATGACAGGATTTTGTACACTTTTAAAGCAGAATAGCATTCCATGGTATATGTACACCATCTGACCTTTATCTAATCATCTGATGATGAACTCCTTCGATGATGCCATAACTGACTACTGTGAACAGTGCTGAAATAAACATGGTGGAGGGGTATCTCTTTGATGCAGTGATTTCGTGTCTTTGGGGTATATACCCAATAGTAGGATGGCTGGATCAAACGGGAATTCTATTTCTGATTTTTTGAGCCTCTCCATACCTTTCACCTAGTGGCTGTGCTAGTTCACATTCCCACCAACAGTATATACGATTCCCTTTCTCTACATCCTTCCCAGGATTTCTTACCTCTGCCTTTCTATCATAGCCATTGTCACTGGAGTGAGATGATATCTCCTGGTGGTTTTGCTTGGCGTTTCCCTGGTAGGTAGGGATGTTGAGCATTATTTCATACACTGTGGGCTATTTGTATGTCTTATTTTGAGGACTGTCTATTTAGATCCTTTGCACATTTCCTTACTGGATTGCTTGTTTTGCTGTTGTTGAGTTTTTTGAGTTCCTGATGTATCCTGGACATGTAACTTAAACTACAAGAACTCTGGTAGTTCTTCTTGGAGCAAACAGACAATCCAAGCTCCAATGCCACCTTTGCTACTAATAATAGTTCTTAGGGGAAAAGACTATCCATAGGCATCGGGCCATTGGTATCAGTAGCAATCTGGCTGACTGATTTTGCTAAGAGAAGTACACAGGCCCAGAAGATTCAGGAGCCCGGCAGCAGTTTGTCAAGCAAAGGGCCCTGGTCTACGGCACTGTAAAATCTGCACCCTTGTCCACATGTTGGACTTCATTCCCTCTCAAACACTCCAAAACACGGTGGGCTCCTCCTTCCTGTCAGTCAGTGTCACGTCCTAATCCACAGTCGAGGAAGCTCTCACTTCTCACCGAGGCTCTTTCCACAGCATCATCACAATGTCACCAATACCTTGTGATTTTAAACATTTCTACCATTGCCAAATGGCCCCAGATGGCCGCGAGAGCTGGAATTGGGCTGATCTGAAGCTAGGAGCCAGGAGATTCTTTCAGGTCTCTCACAGGAGTGCAGGGGCCCAAGCACTCGGGCCATCTTCCACTGCTTTCCCAGGCCATAGCAAAGAGCTGGATTGGAAGAAGAGAGCCAGGACTAGAACTGATGCCTATTTGGGATGCTGGCACCGTAAGGTAAGCAGAGGATTAACCTACTGTGCCACAGCTCCGGCCCCACCATTGCCTTTTTAAAAAAATTATTTTATTTATTTGAAAGAGTTACAGACAGAAAGAGAGGTCTTCCATCCGCTGATTCATTCCCCAAATGACTACAATGACCAGAGCTGAGCTGATCTGAAGCCAGAAGCCAGGAGCCTCCTGCGGGTCTCCCATGCAGGTGCAGGGGCCCAAGGACTTGGACTTTCTTTCAGGCCATAGCAGAGAGCTGGACTGGAGGTGGAGCAGCCAGGACCCAAACCAGCAACCATATGAGATGCTGGCACTGCAGGCTTTAACCTGCTGTGCCACAGCCCCTGCCATCCATTGCCTTTGATATTTTTGTTTTACCAGGGGTAAAAATAGCGTTCTGCTATCTGATTCTGACTATCAATAAGAAAATCAGATAGGATAATCAGCATAAGAATATTTTGAAACCGTAAAAGTTGTAGACATCTATGTCCTGACTATGCTTCCATTATGGAACAATAGAAAATTTTGTTTCCTAACTTAAAAATGACTCCACAAGAGCAGGCAGCTGTATCCTTCACTCATTGCACATCTAGAAAATCCATTAAAAGCTATTTATACATACAAAGAAATGGAAGTCATTTGCTGAGGGTATATGGGAAAATCCCAAATTAGAAATAAGAGGAGAGGGGTTGGTGTTAGGCACAGCAGATGGGATGCTAATTGGGAAGCTTACATCCCATGTTGAAGGACCCTTATGGGGGGAGGGACAAGAAACTAGGCCTGGGCAAATATCAGGGGCTTCTTAAGAGGTTAGATGTTCCCCAGAGTCTAGCCGGCAGGACATTCTCTGGGAAGGAAAAGTCAATCCCCTTCAGAGAACCTCTAGGCACGCCCAGAGCAGAACTGCCCCTCCCCTCCGGGAAACCTCTGGGCGCGCCCAGAGCAGAGCTGCCCCTCCCCTTCGGAGAGTCTCTAGGCGCGCACTTACGATGTCACTGCGACCGGCCAATCCTGTAACACCTCAGCACTCTCCCTCAGCATTCTCCGGTATGCTAATTGTCCCTCCGAACCAGCCAATCCCGTGCCACCTCTGCATTTTCCACCAGCACTCTCCACCAGCATTCTTCGCCAGCGTTCTCCCATATGCTAATGGTCCCTCTGAACTGACCAATCCTACGCATGTGCATTAGGAATATGCTAATTCGTTGCCTATATAACCTGTGTGAAACTGCCGCTCAGGGCTCCTCACCACCTGAGGTGGGGGCCCGTTTGCGCAAACGTTCAATAAAAACCTCGTGCTTGTTTTTTTTTTTTATTAAACTTTTATTTAATGAATATAAATTTCCAAAGTACAGCTTATGGGTTACAATGGCTTCCCCCTCCCAAAACTTCCCTCCCACCCACAACCCTCCCCTTTCCCGCTCCCTCTCCCCTTCCAATCACATCATGATTCATTTTCAATTCTCTTTATATACAAAAGATCAGTTTAGTATAAATTAGGTAACGATTTCAACAGTTTGCCCCCATATAGCAACACAAAGTGAAAAAAAAAATACTGTTGGAATACTAGTTATAGCATTAAATAAGAGTGTACAGCACATTAAAGGCAGAGATCCTACATAATATTTTTTAAAAATTAATTAATTTTCTATGCCGTTTCCAATTTAACACCAGGTTTTTTTTTTTTAATTTTCAATTATCTTTATATACAGAAGATCGATTCAGTATATAATTAGTAAAGATCTCATCAGTTTGTACCCACGCAGAAACACAAAGTGTAAAAATACTGTTTCAGTACTAGTTATAGCATCACTGCACATTAGACAACACATTAAGGACAGATCCCAAATGGGATGTAAGTACACAGTGACTCCTGTTGCTGACTTAACAATTTGACACTCCTGTTCATGGCGTCAGTAATCTCCCTAGGCTCTAGTCATGAGTTGCCAGGGCTATGGAAGCCTTTAGGGTTCGCTGACTTTGATCTTATTCCGATAGGGTCACAGTCAAAGTGGAAGTTCTCTCCTCCCTTCAGAGAAAGGTACCTCCTTCTTTGATGGCCCCGTTCTTTCCACTGGGATCTCACTCACAGAGATCTTTCATTTAGGTCTTCTTCTTTTTTTCTTTTCCATGGTATCTTGGCTTTCCATGCCTACAATACTCTCATGGGCTCTTCAGCCAGGTCCGAATGCCTTAAGGGCTGATTCTGAGGCCAGAGTGTTATTTAGGACATCTGCCATTCTATGAGTCTGCTGTGTATCCCACTTCCCATGCTGGATCTTTCTCTCCCTTTTTGATTCTATCAGTTAGTATTAGCAGACACTTGTCTTGTTTGTGTGATCCCTTTGTTTCTTAGACCTATCCAGGCCATCGAATGTGAACTGAAATTGATCACTTGGACTAGTGAGATGGCATTGGTACATGCCACCTTGATGGGATTGTATTGGAATCCCCTGGTACATTTCTAACTCCTTCATTTGGGGCAAGACTGATTGTGCATGTCCCAAATTGTGCATCTCCTCCCTCTCTTTTTCCACTCTGAAATTTAGCAGGGATCACTTTTCAGTTAAAATTTAAACACCTAAGAATAATTGTGTGTTAATTACAGAGTTCAACCACTAGTACTAGAACAACAACAACAACAACAAATACTAAAAAGGATAAAGTATTACATTGTACATCTAGAGTCAGGACAAAAGCTGATCAGTTCATTGTTTCTTATAGTGTCCATTTCACTTCAACAGGTTTCCCCTTTGGTGCTCAGTTGTCACCGATCAGGGAAAACAAATGATATTTTTCTCTTTGGGACTGGCTTAATTCACTCAGCATGATGCTTTCCAGATCCTTCCATCTTGTTGCAAATGATTGGGTTTCATTGTTCCTTACTGCTGTATAGTATTCTATGGAGTACATGTCCCATAATGTCTTTATCCAGTCTACTGTTGATGGGCATTTGGGTTGGTTCCAGGTCTTAGCTATAGTGAATTGGGCTGCAATAATCATTAATGTGCAGATGGCTTTTTTATTAGCCAAATTAATTTCCTTTGGGTAAATTCCAAGGAGTGGGATGGCTGGGTTGTATGGTAGGGTTATGTTCAGGTTTCTGAGGAATCTCCAGACTGACTTCCATAGTGGCTTAACCAGTTTGCATTCCCACCAACAGTGGGTTAGTGTCCCTTTTTCCCCACATCCTCTCCAGCATCTATTGTTGGTAGATTTCTGGATGTGAGCCATTCTCACCGGGGTGAGGTGAAACCTCATTGTGGTTTTGATTTGCATTTCTCTGATGGCTAGTGATCTTGAACATTTTTTCATGTGTCTGTTGGCCATTTGGATTTCCTCTTTTGAAAAATGTCTATTGAGGTCCTTGGCCCATCTCTTCAGTGGGTTGTTTGTTCTGTTGTTGTGGAGTTTCTTGATTTCTTTGTAGATTCTGGTTATCAACCCTTTATATGTAGTATAATTTGCAAATATTTTTTCCCATTCTGTCGGTTGCCTCTTTACTTTCCTGACTGTTTCTTTTGAAGTACAGAAACTTCTCAATTTGATGCAATCCCAAATGTTAATTTTGGCTTTGACTGCCTGTGCTCCTGGGGTCTTTTCCAAGAAGTCTTTGCCTGTACCTATATCTTGCAGGGTTTCTCCAATGCTCTCTAATAATTTGATGGTTTCGGGTCGTTGATTTAAATCTTTAATCCACATTGAGTGAATTTTTGTGTAAGGTGAAAGGTATGGGTCTTGCTTCAAGCTTCTGCACATGGAAATCCAATTTTCCCAGCACCATTTATTGAATAGGCTGTCCTTATTCCAGGGATTAGTTTTGGATCTTTGATCAAATATAAGTTGGCTGTAGGTGTTTGGATTGATTTCTGGTAAAACCTCGTGCTTTTTGCATCAACTGGTCTGGAGTCTGGATCTTTGGGCGTCCTCCCGAGCAAGTGGGCATCTTTGCAACTTAGAGGTCCAACAATGTAAGAGTGCCTGGGTTCAAGTTCAAGCTCCACTCCTGATTCCAGCTTCATAATAACACAAGCCCCAGAAGGCAACAGATGATGGCTCAAGAACTTGGGTCCCTGTCATCCACAGGAGAGATTCTTGGTTCCTGGCTTTGGCCTGGCTCAACCCAGGCTGTTGCCAGCATTTGAGAAGTGAATCTGTAGGTGGAAGATTTCTCTCTGTCCAGCTCTGTCTCTCTGCCTTCCAAATAAATAAAAATAACTAAAAAAATTTTAATAAAATAAGAGACCTTTCTCCCTTTTCTTAAAGCATGTACTTTAGAAAATATATAATTGTTGGTCGGTGCCACAGCTCAACAGGCTAATCCTCCGCCTGCGGCGCCAGTACCCCTGGTTCTAGTCTCAGTTGGAGTGCCGGATTCTGTCCTGGTTGTTCCTCTTCCAGTCCAGCTCTCTGCTGTGGCCCGGGAGTGCAGTGGAGGATGGCCCAAGTCCTTGGGCCCTGCACCCACATGGAAGACCAGGAGAAGCACCTGGCTTCTGGCTTCGGATCAGCGCAGTGCGCCGGCCGTAGCAGCCATTTGGGGGGTGAACGAGCGGAAGGAAGACCTTTCTCTCTGTCTCTCTCTCTCACTGTCTAACTCTGACTATCAAAAAAAAAAAAAAGAAAATATATAATTGTGAATTCTTTCTCTACCCCCTTTGCAACATGTGCAAATCTTTTTAAAGCTGAACAGAGCTCTTGCTAGCTTCATGACCCAGAAATGTCCTTCTCAAGGTCCTGGGAACCATGGCTTTGAAATGCAGTGATCAAGGCAGAGAGCAAACCCATCTCCTGGACTCTGTGGGAAGATTCACCTCCCCTGGCAACTCGAAAACGACCTCCTGTCATAAAGATCTGAGACTTTGTTTTTCCTTTAGAGAAAGCCAATTAGCTAACACAGATGGCCACCCCAATTACCAAGTGAATTTAGGATGAACCATGTGTGCCAAGTGAATTGAGGTTGAACTACATGTAACAAATGGTGCTGTCAAGTCCTCTTACTCAAGAAATAGTTATTGTTTATTTTGGGAATATAGATGTAGGTTGTGCCTACTTAGCTATATAAAATAGCAAACCCCCTCTCTATCTTGTAACCTCTTTGCTGATTTTCTGTGATGTATATACCCCATACAGGTTTAACATTTATTTCACAATAAAATTGTTTTCTTTCTCTTCCATCTTTATGTAGAGGTTTCCAGAGTTAGGAGGCGGTTTTGTTTTAAAGTGTATTTCCTCAACAAGAGACAGTGTGTCTGCATGGAGGCAAAGGCCCTTGTAACACTTGAATCATGTGCATAGCCCGAAAATGAAAACTAAGAGGACAATAAGCAGTGAGTATTTCAGCAGTGGAAATTTGAAAGGATGGATGTGACTCACCTTGTGCAAGGAATCCACGCTGACTTACTGTTTCTGATATTAAAGAGCTGTACTCTGTGCCCTTTCGAAAGAATGGTAATTCACTCAGTTCTCCTATTTGAATTGCCTGAATGGATGCACTAGGTATGGGAATGTGAGGGGTTACATACGTACGTGCAAAGTAGCCTAGAAAAGTGCTGGTGCGCAGGCTGTATTGAACTAAGGCAGTGTCCTCCAGGGCTCATTCTCTGTGACCCTAGCTCATGGGATGCTGTGTTATAAAGCAGTCAGGGAGCAAGGAAGGCATCCTTGGAGACTACACACTGTACCCGGCCTGAACTTCCACATCTGCCAACCTCATAAAGGGCTGGAACATCTTGTGATCAAGACATTTGTCTCCCATGGTTTGATCTAATTTCCTCTGCCTCCATGTGATCTCCAGAATACTTTATAAAACTATTTGTTAGCAGTCACAGTAATGTTAGTGCTTCACGGAATACAGCTACAGCCTATGAGGAGTCACTGAGGTTTGTTCAGCGCACTTGGGGTGAGCATTTGGCACAGTGGTTAAGACAATACTTGCATACCCGCACCCTGTGTCAGAGTGCCTGCTGGTGTGTACCCTGGGAGGCAGCAGGTGATGCCTCAAATACTTGGCTCCCTTCCCCCAATGTGGGAGATCTGGATTAGAGGCCGAGCTCCTGGCTTCAGCCTCACCCAGCCAAGGGCAGTCTGGTCTGGTCTGGGGGAATAAACCAGTAGATAAACGATCTCTCTCTCTCTCTCTCTCTCTCTCTCTCTCTCTCTCTGTGTGTGTGTTTACCTTACAAATAAAACAAAAGCAGCTTTTAGAATAATAATAGGTAACTTTTTAAAAATTTACTATACCAGTAGAATCTATTTTAGGAAACGCTGATGTAAGGCTAGTACTGAAAAATTCAGAATTCCCAATCCCCATTAAGAGTCTAGAGAAAAAGAGGCGCACCCCCGCCGTCATGAGGTGGAGCCGCACAGCAGTTTGCTCTAGAGTTCCGAGCGTGGCAACAGCACAATTCAAGGTTTTTGGTTAATGAGGATTAACAGACACAACTGGAAGCCTCAGTTAATCATTCAGAAAGAGTAATCTGTGGCAGTGGCTTTGAAAGTGCGTTTCTTTTCCTGAAGTTTTGGACTGTGCCTATTCTAAGGAAAATGGATTTCACGCTAATCCTTGAGGAGTAAAATTGACACGATATTTTTCTGTAATTAAATGAATTATTTTTAAAATCATATCTACAGCTTATACAAGCATTTCTCCAAGCTAAATAGTAGAAAACTAACTTCCCTGTGTGCTGAGGTAGATTGTTTCTCTGAAAATTCAGCCTTTAGAGGGAGAGTCAAAGCTACATACTCCTATACCCAACCTGGACACTGAGAAATGTAACCACGACCCTACAGTGCCCACGAGAACATGGCTTTGTTGCTGCATTGTCTTTGTCTTCGTAAGAGTGGGATTGTTTGCTGCAGGAATTTCCCGAAAGACCCATCAGCTTTTCAGTGGAAAGCACTGACCCTTCGTCGAGTCTCATCTCAGAATGCTTGCCTTGCTTTTTCCTCAGATTCTAGGCTATCGTACCATGACCCTACCCAATCCCAATCTAGCAATCTAGTCCTCTCACTTGTTGTTGTATTATTTTATTTGAAATACATAGTTACAGGGAGAGAGAGAGAGAGAGAGAGAGAGAGAGAGAGAGAGATCTTCCACCTGCTGGTTCCCTCCCCACATGGCTGCAACAGCCAGGGCTGGGCCAGAAAGAAGCCCAAAGCCTGGAACTCCATCTGAGTCTCCCGTGTCAGTGGCAGGGGCCAAGTACTTGGGCCATGTTCTGTTGCTTTCCGAGGAACTTTACTAGGAACTTGGATTTGAAGTAGAGAAATGGGGACTCAAATCTGTGCCCATGTGGGATGCTGGTGCCACAGGAGATGGCTTAACCTGCTGCACCCACAATGCCAGCCCCCAGTTCCCTGATTTGAAAGACTCCCTTCAAAGAAACTTCCAAGTTCTCAATACTGGCATTACCTTTTATAAAGAATTGAATTGTGTCCCTCCCCCATTCAAATGCTGAAGTCTAAACACTTGGCACATCAGAATTCAACCTCACTGGGAGAGATAGTTAACAGGAGGCCATTAGAGTGGATTCCAGTCCAATCTGATGGGTGGTCTGCTGAAAGAAGACACGTAAAGAGAATGCCGTGTGTGGGGAATGACTCATGGACAAGCTGGGGAACTGCAGAGAGTGCCATCAAAGGACCAGAAGCCAGAACAGAGGAGTCCTGGGGAGAGGGCAACCCTACTAACACCTCAGTCTCTGACTGCCAGCCTCTGGAACTGTGAAACAAAACATTTCTGTTGTTTAAGCCTCCTGGTTGGTGGCGCAGTGGTCCTCTCTCATGTGTTGTTTTACTCCTACAGCTTCAGTTACCTGCAATCAACCATGATCTGAAAACACTGAATGGAAAATTCTGAAAATAAAAAACGTGTAACTTTACATTTCCTGGTTGTGAGTAGCATCATGAAATCTCATACTGTCCCGCTCCATTCCATCCAGGATGTGAGTCATCCCTTGGTCCAGTGTACCACCATCTACGCGCTCCCTGTCCACTACTCATGTGGTAGCCACCTCAGTTCTCAGTTTGATTCTTACAAAATCGCAGTCCATGTGTCCAAGCAGTCTTCATTTTACTTAATACTGGCCCCCGAAGGGCACAAGTGATAACGCTGGCAATTCAGATATGACAAAGGCAAGCCATACACTGTGAAGCGGTGAAAGTTCTTAATAAGGGGAAAAATTCATATTCTAAGGTTGCTGAGATCTTCGGTGACAGTGAATCTTCTATTCATGAAATTGTGAAGCAAAAATAAATGGTTAGTTAAGAGGGAAAAGCCATTAAATACAGGATTTGGTAATATCCAAGGTTTCAGGCGTCCACTGGAGGTCTTAGGGGATTTGGACTTTGTCAGCACAGAAGCCCTCCCAGTCGTGCACTTTCCCCACCCGGGCCACTGCCAGCGCTCTCCGAAGACGGTGTGCTTTCCAGTAGTGACCAGCGCACTCAGACCTACCTTATCAGTTACACTGTGCTGGTTACATCTGTGGTACAGTGCATTCGACAGGAGAGACAGCCAGAGTTGCAAGTCACTTAGGTTTCCAAGAAAGACTTTTGACTTTGATGTTCTGTCATGAATTATTAGTCATAAGAGGTATGAGTTTGGTTCCCGGGGATGCCCACAGAGTACAACGGAAGTATGGCTGGAGGTAAGGCTACAAAAGTATCTGATGGTTTTGAATCATGTAGTGAAGCCAGTGCTTTCCCGAGAGCAATGAGAAATTATTAAAGGATTTATACCAGAGGAGAACACAAAAAAGTCCTTTAAGTCATAGCTAGCCATTATTAATTTTATTTTGGGACTCTGTTGTACTTACTATACCATACACTGCATATATGAAAAAATTTACTTAAACTCTGTTCTCAAGAACAATTATTCTCTCTCTTTCTCTCAGTCTCTCTCTCTCTCTCTCTCCCCATCCTCTATGTCTACCTATTATTTCACAGTTCAGAAAAAAGTAAAAATAATCCACAAGTATATACTGGAATTATTTAAAATATGACTGTAGTGAAAATGAGAAACCAAAGTAAGCAGCATAAAAAATTTTATGAAGTCTGAAAAAAGATATTTAGAGATTAGTATTATGTTATAAAATGTATTTAAACTTCAATGTATAAATTAGCAAATTGTATCAAATAACATACTTGAAAATCCCCTCTACATCTGGAAAAAATTACATATTCAGGCTGCTAAAAATTTATTTAAGGACATCTATTTTGGGGGATAATAGGAGATCAAAGAATCACCTTAAATCCGGTAATAAATATTGACAGGTATATAGAGAGACAGATTGATATTAATCATACATTTTAGCAGATCCACAAGTTTAACCTCCTTAAAGTTTGAGTTATTTGTTTGTCTGTATTGCATGCATACTAGGCAGCATTTTGTTACTATAATGAAATACCTGAAGCAGGCTACCTTGTAAAGAAGAGTTTTATTTTGCTGATGGTTTGTGCTATGAATTGAATTGATCTTGACTGCTCAAACTCATAAAGGCATTTAAACCTCAAAATTTGGGGCCAACATTGTGGCACAGCAGGTAAAGCCACCGCCTGCTTTGTCAGCATCCCATATGAATGCCTGATTGAGTCCAGGCAGTTCTACTTCCTATCCAAATTCCTGTTAGTGTGCCTGGGAAGGCAGGGAAGATGGCTTACGTACCCACGCAGGAGACCCAGATGGAGTTCCAGGCTCCTGGCTTCAGCCTGTCTTTCAAATAAATCAATAAGCCTAAAGAAAAAAAAAAAAAAACTCAAAGTCTTATATATGGCCGCAATGGTCAGAGCTGTGCCAATCTGAAACCAGGAGCCAGGAATTTCTTCCGGGTCTCCCACATGGTTATAGGGGCCCAAGCACTTGGGCCATCTTCTACTGCTTTCCCAGGCCATAGCAGAGAGCTGGATTGGAAGCAGAGCAGCCAAGACTTGAACTGGCATGCATATGGGAAGCTGGCACTGCAGGTGGTGTCTTTACCCACTAAGCCACAGCCCTGGCCCCTCAAAGTCTTATATTAATAGTTAATGGATTAATGGTAACAGTTGATGGATTAGGGTGGAGACATGATCTAATTACGATGACCAGGATGACCATGGGGGGTTTCTAGGTCACTGGGGACTGGCCCTTGGGATGTTGTTCTCACAAGAGGGTTGGTCATTTAAGGCAAGTATGCGCTAGATCTCTCTGCTTCCTGGCTACCGTATGATTGTCCTCCACACGAGTGCTGCCATTGGTGGCCACGACCAGATGCAGGACTAATGGGGTTGTCTGACCTTAAACTGTGACCCTCCAAGCTGTAAACTCTCCTAAACCTTCTCTCCCAAGCAAACTGATATATTCCTAAAGGTATGAAATCTGAGGGCCTCAGCTGGCCGTGCAAGACACAGGGAGCATGCATGTGTGTCTAAAAGGTTTCCTCCTTTTTTTTTTTTTTTTTTTTTGACAGGCAGAGTGGACAGTGAGAAAGAGAGAGAGACAGAGAGAAAGGTCTTCCTTTTGTCATTGGTTCACCCTTCAATGGCTGCCGCGGCCAGCGCACTGTGGCCGGCGCACCGCGCTGATCTGAAGCCAGGAGCCAGGTGCTTCTCCTGGTCTCCCATGCAGGTGCAGGGCCCAACCACTTGGGGCATCCTCCACTGCAGTCCCGGGCCACAGCAGAGAGCTGGCCTGGAAGAAGAGCAACCGGGACAGAATCTGGCGCCCCGACCGGGACTAGAACCTGGTGTCCCCGTGCTGCAAGGAGGATTAGCCTGTTGAGCCACGGCGCCTGCCAATAGTTGCCATTTATATAAACAAGGAAATAGCCAAAAGATAGGCCCCGAGAGGAGGGGCCTAGGTTCTAAAGATGAACCACATTTAATCACATCTTTGATTTCATAATCATCAAGCTTTTGTACTTGTCAGCAGGTTCAAACCTTCCCTCTGAAGGTTCAAACTGAATCTGTCGAAATGAACTCAGAATAGACAGGTTAAGTCCAACAGAAGCAGCACACACATTTTATTAACATGAACAAGCATAGCAACTGTAAAATATGCATAAAACTCAAAGGAAAAGTCCAATGATTGAAGCTTAATAGTGTTTTGAACTACAAAGAGAACAGGGACTTGGGACTCCTGGGGAAAGGATACTGTGAACAGAGTGTCTCACTCTGCAGGCAGAATCTCCCAGGTGATCTCTTGGATTTGCTCCCAGAGAGTAGATGGAAAGTCTACACGGGTAATGATTTCTAATTTATTGTGGTCTCTGATGTTTTTTAATCTTTCTGGACTACTTAATGTGATTCTAGGTTTCAGTGGTTAAGACAGTTGCAATTTTTTTTGAAAGACGTTTGCTCAGTCAGATAAGGAGCAGCATAGGAAGCCTTCCCTTGTCCCAGGAGGGCAGAGCAAGGTAGGGGGAGAATAGATTTTGATGCTAAGATCCTTTCTTCAGCTCAGCTTGTCAAAATATCACACTTCGGGGGCCGGCGCTGTGGCATAGCGGGTAAAGCCGCCGCCTGCGGGGCTGGCATCCCATATGGGTGCCGCTTCGAGACCTGGCTGCTCCACTTCTGATCCAGCTCTCTGCCATGGCCTGGAAAAGCAGTAGAAGATGGCCCAAGTCCTTGGGCCCCTGCACCCGCGTGGGAGACCCGGAGGAAGCTCCTGGCTCCTGGCTTCGGATCAGCGCAGCTCCGGAGCTGCGCCCATTGCAGCCATCTGGGGAGTGAACCAGCGGATGAAGACCTCTCAAGACCTCTCTCTCCCTCTCTCTCTTTCTCTGCCTCTCCTCTCTATGTCACTCTTTCAAGCAAAAAAATAAATAAATCTATTTTTTTTTAAAAAAAAGGTATCACACTTCAGACTAACGTTTTCTGTACCCTAGTACTCTCAGCAAATTTAAAAAGGGTCCTTTCAGTAAGTGGAATAACAGGGCGCAGTCAGAGTGAATCTTCCTATGGAGGAACATTGCCAGAACACCAGCAAGGAAGCCCTGCCGAAAGGGAGCGTCCAACACGTAGGTAGCACGCCCTGAGCGTGATGAGTGTATGCTAAACACACAGGATTTCCAAGTCCTGCTGAAATGCCCCCGCCCAGCCCCAGAACGCAGAGTGCCGCTAGGCCCATTCACTGACCACAAGGGAGTTGAGTTCTCTAGAGACTGACAGAGAAGCGCGCAGCAGAGAAGGCCGCCCTGGCCAGGGACGACTTCACATCCACCTGTTGCGCCGGGGATGCTGCCTCGGGACTACTTCACAGAGCTACATGTATTTTAAAACCAAAGAGGTAGTAGCTTCATTTCAAAGACTAAACCACATGCAACTCAAAAAGACAAAGAGGAAATATTATGCAAAACAAAACCTTCACAAATATACCTCAAAGAAATACAATAAGAACCTTGCCTACGCTCAAGGAGGTTTAAGAACATTTTCATATTCTATGGCCAGGTCTCAGGTCTCAGTGAAACTGGAGTCCACACTGTGCTATTTGCAAAGTAATGTATTTCAATAGATAACTTCTTAAATAATCTGTTGAAGTGTTCCAAATTTTCTCAGTATCTCAGTATAGGGGACATTATTACATATCCCAGGAAGCTTTCAAAATTATTTCCAAAAAAAAAAATTAACAATTTTTAACATGAGTGAATGCTGTTTGCTGATGAAAAAAAAAATTTCCTGATGTCCTTGTGAAATGAAAGCATATAATGAGGTTCAGGATCATAATGATGTGTTTCAGTGAGATGGGAGTCTGGCTTAGTTAGAAGCCCAAATTGAGGGATGAAATCTTGCAGATGATGTTCAACATTATTCTATCCTGGTCTATGTGTTTCATTTAAGCTTTAAAATATGGGCTCTCAGAGTCAGCACTATGGCATAGTAGGTTAAACCTGTGCCTGCAGCACCAGCATCCCATATAGACACCAGTCCGTGTGCTGGCTGCTCCTCTTCTGATCCAGCTCTCTGCTAAAAGCCTGGGAAAGCAGTAGAAGATGGCCCAAGTGGTTGGGCCCCTGCACCCATGTGGGAGACCTGGAGGAAGTTCCTGGCTCCTGGCTTCAAATGGGCCCAGCTCCAGCTAGTGCAGCCATTTAGAGAGTGAACCAGCAGATGAAAGACCTCTCTCACTGTCTCTCCCTGTCTCTGTCTGTAACTCTACCTCTCAAACAAATAAAATCCTTTTAAAAATAGGCTTTCTATATATCCTTAGATTCTTCAGTTTGACTTCCTCAGTTTTGTCTAGTGTAAGATTAGAGTAAGGAAAAAATTACTTCCAGGGTTACTGTAAGAAGATGAAAAGTCCACTGATGAGGAAGACTTGAAATTATCTTTATCCAATATTTTCCACTTTCTGATGTCTCAGAACCTAAAACGCATGAGTGAAAACTTAGAAAGAAAAATGTGACGACATGTATTTCATACCTAAATATAGAGGTGTGAGAACAAACTGTCCCTAAAGCCCACCGACTGAGGCCTGCCTGCGGGTCTGGACAGGGCTATCATTCTTACCCACCATGTCAACGTGGCTTGGATGACGTGCATAGCGTGTGTTTCATCCTAACCATCTGGGACAACCTTGAACAATCCTTGGTTCTTTATTCCTCTTCTATTCCCAGAAATGTCCTTAAAATTAATCAGTAGCGTTCTTACCTCTTTTTAAAATAGCAACCGGTTATATCCCAAGGGAACTAATCTTTAACCCACCGGAAGTGTGCCCCTGCTTACCAAAAACCTGCCTTTTTGGATCAAGCCAATGCATGTTGACTCTGTGGTGGTAAACAAAAATTTGCTGTCACGGAATATATAAATCCTGGCTAGAATTTGATCATGTGGGAACACTTCCCAAGATTCATGGAAGTCGTTGGGTTTGGGTCTCCCTGGTCTCCTAGATAATCACATTCCTCCTGGAGTAAACCTTATATTAATTTTTTGCATAGCCTGATTGCTTCAATAAATAGGTACATAATAAATATTTCATGTGACTGGCATTGTGGCATAACTGGTTAAGCTGCCACCTGGAATGCCAAATTTCCATGTGGGCACCAGTTCGAGCCCTGGCTGCTCCATTTCTGATCCAGCTCCCTGCTAATGCACCTTAGAAAACAGAGGAAGATGGCCCAAATCCTTGGGCCCCTGCACCCACGTGGGAAACCCAGATGAAGCTGCTGGCTCCTGGCTTTAGGCTGGCCATTACAGCCATTTGGGGGAAGGACCCCAACCTCTTCTGCAGCTCTGCCCTTCAAAAAATAAAATAAATCTATAAAATAATAAGTATTTTGTGGGGAAAAAAGTGTCATGCATATAGTAAGTGCTCAATAAATGTGGTTTTTTTTGAGTGAATGAAATGCAAATGAAAATATAATCTGTGTAGGTTTCCCCTAATTTGCGAGAAGCATATACTAATGAATTCTTCATATCTTTAGCATATTCTGAACATCTTGGAAAAACTGACAGGATCTACACTCTAGTAAAATAAGTCTTTATGTGTATTGCCCTAGTAAATTGGTAGCACAGTTAAAACCACACAGTTAACAGTGAGATCTTTTCTTTGTCTTTATTCCTTGACAATATAATAATAATTTGGCAAGGAAAAAAATTACTGACTTTTAATCAAAAAGAAAGATAATCTGATTTGATTTTTCAATTAAGTTTATTAAAAACTTTAATTAGGGGGCCGGCACTGTGGCATAGCAGGTAAAGCCACTGCCTGCAGTGCTGGCATCCTGTAGGGGTGCCAGTTTTTTTTTTTTTAACTTTTATTTAATGAATATAAATTTCCAGTGTACAGCTTATGGATTACAATGGCTTCCCCCTCCCATAACTTCCCTCCCACCCGCAACCCTCCCATAACTTCCCTCCCACCCGCAACCCTCCCCTCTCCCGCTCCCTGTCCCCTTCCATTTGCATCAAGATTCATTTTCAATTCTCTTTATATACAGAAGATCAATTTAGTATAAAGATTTCAACAGTTTGCACCCACATAGAAACACAAAGTGAAACATACTGTTTGAGTACTAGTTATAGCATTAAATCACAATGTACAGCACATTAAGGACAGAGATCCCACATGAGGAGCAAGTGCACAGTGGCTCCTGTTGTTGACCCAACAAATTGACACTCTAGTTTATGGCGCTAGTAACCACCCTAGGCTGTCGTCATGAGTTGCCAAGGCTATGGAAGCCTTCCAAGTTTGCCGACTTTGATCATATTTAGACAAGGTCATAAAAGACAAGTGAGGATAGTAACCAATGATCCTAAGAGTGGCATTTACCAGGTTTGAACAATTATACAGCATTAAGTGGGGAAGAGGACCATCAGTACACACAGGTTGGGAGTAGAGCCATTGGTGGTAGAGTAGAGGTTATGATTACAAAGGAATGAGGCCCAAGTATGCTAGACAGGGTCTAGAACAAAGGACAGAGTCATTATTAGAGGAGCTAAGAAAGGTGCTGTCTAAGCTACAATTAAGTTTTCTGATTGAGAGGCAAATAGAACCTGATAGAAGGGGCTTGATAATAATCTGGTGGGCTTTAGGCCTTGTAAGTTAAGAGGCCCAGATCTATCTATCTCTTCACATGGGGTACATCCTAAGGGAGGTGTGAACCTCCTGGGGGAAGGCACTCTGTTGACTTTCATTACTTGGCTGGGCTGGGAGGAGAGCTGGCCAGGTAAAGGCAGGTGGCATCTCTAACAAGAAATTTACAGTTCTGCCTGCAATGTTGCTGACCCTAATTGGCCATCCCCTCAGCTACAGTGATCACTTTGGAAGTTGGGCTGAGTGAAGGGCTTTTCAGCTTAGAGCCAATAAGATCTGTGGCTCTGACCTGGGCATCCTTCGACTCCAGGGCAGGTCCATTTCCAGTGATCCAACTCTTGGCAGAGCTGCCAGGGCTCTTCACAAGCTGACTTCTGCTGAAGCCCAGGCTTACCACATTGAAAGCCACTGCAGTGGACTGGCCTGTTGGGTCTCCTTGAGGGCAGATCACTGTACAGATCAGCCATTAATAGGCCTGCCACCCATTGCTTCTGATGCCTAGCTTTCTTTTCCTCCTGGTTTTTGTTAAAGCAGACCAGAGGATGCAAGTCAAGGGAGTGCCCATGTCCCATCTCTAATCTTCGGTGGCCTGAACTACAAGTCTATAGTCACAGGCATGTTCTGTAGTACTTTTCTAAAGTAGACAATGCCCATGAGGAAAATTATATTCCCACTTTAAAGATTTCTTTCCCTTTGGTCTGAAAGGGAGGTTTTTTCTACTTACTGTATACTTTGCTGATGGCGAAGTGAATCTATCTATGAGATTATTATTTAAGTTCTTATGCTATTACAGAAAAATGTTAGCCATCTCTTTTATAAGGTCTAAAGATTAAATTGTGCGTCCTACAGATTCCTTCATAATAGAATTAATTTCCTACCTTGAAGAGAATAGAGAAATGAAAGAACAAGTTGGGCTTAGAATAGAGAAATGAGGGAGCAAGTCCTAGATCGCTTGCTGACAATAGCAATATCACATGAATACTTAGCAAACAGTTTCAACCATTAGATAACAACTTAAGAAAACATTTACCAGAAGGTCCAATGCCGTCTATAAATTTTAAGAATCATGTATTTGAAAACACCTCTTAAGTATCTAACATGGTGTAGTTTGTTTAACCAGTAAACTTAAGCACAACCATATAAAATGTTTTTAGTTTCTTTCTACCAACAAGTTTAAAACATATGATACACAGATTCAGGTCACACAAATTAAAATGTATCTTTGATTGATTTTAGCAGCTTAAATTTATGGACAATCTTATCTATAAGCCATTTAAAATAAAACTCTTAATAAAATTTCCCCATGTGGACATACAATATGTACACACATATAATATAGCATAATAGACCAATATAGCAATTTTAATAATAGCTTTTAAAATCTTTAACTCTTTTTGTAGTTTGCCAATTGATTTGAATTGCTTTTTCTTTTTAGTAACCTCAGTTAACCATACTTTCTCTCAGTTGGTACTGTTAATACATCATTGGCTTCATCTGTTTACAGAGCCATCCCAAAGTACTGAATACAATAAAAGTGGCTGGAAAAAGTCCATAGGAACCTGTAGGAGGACAATTAAACACAGAACCAACAACGCTTTAGTTTTATGAGCAGCAAATCATATATAACTGTGGACGACAAAAGACTTTAAGTTGCCATGTTTAAAATTATAACTCATCAACCAACAAGAGGCACTTGCTTACTTCACAGTATTTTTGAAAGCACCTGTAGGATTTTACAAGTATTTAACCCTTTAGGCCTCTGGGGCTTTCGCATTAAGATAACTATCATGTCTAGTAACACAAGATCATTAGACTTTTTAATTCTCAAACATTTGTATTAATAGCATTTTCCATTATAGAAACTTAAAGTCTGGTACCACATCACATCTTGACAGTCCTTCTAATATAATCCAAATAGCCTGATTGGTTGGTGTCTCTGTAAGATGAGAGACATAGGTCCTTCGATTTTTTCAGTTGGGCCCAAACTGGAAAAACCAAAGTCCAGGATTTACTGGAAATTTTAGAGTTCAGATTGTTTGAAACTTTGATTTTTTGAATGCCTGTCAAGAATGCCAAGAAGGCTCAAAATCCAAAATATCTGGTTGAAATAAGATTCCTTAAAATCATGACATAACATAGACCAAATTTGATCATTGTTACAAGGTGATTATTCAAATCTTTGAAAATAAGCACATATTTAAATAACTCATAGCTCTTAATAAAAATTCAGCTATTTTTGAACAATTAGAATTTAACAGACATCAAGAGAACATAATAGATTACTTTAACACATTGCTTTAACAGAGCATCAGAGTTTAATTCTATGTCAAAGAGAAATTGAGCTTCCTGTGATCTTTTGCTGTGAGGTCTCCTTCCTTTACCTTCTTTCATATTGGTGACCATGTTTCTGTGTGTAACACATCTTTAAGCATCTTTTGCAGGGCAGGATGAGTGGCAACAAATTCTTTCAGTTTCTGTTTGCTATGAAAAGTCTTAATTTCACCTTCATTCACAAATGAGAGCTTTGCAGGGTATAATATTCTGGGCTGGCAGTTTTTCTCTCTTAGTACCTGGGCTATGTCTCGCCATTCCCTTCTAGCTTGTAGGGTTTCTGATGAGAAGTCAGCTGTGAGTCTAATTGGAGATCCTCTGAGAGTAATCTGACGTTTCTCTCTTGCACCTTTTAGAATCTTTATGTTTCACTGTGGTGAGTTTGATTACAATGTGTCGTGGTGAGGATCTCTTTTGGTCATGTTTATTAGGGGTTCTATAAGCTTTCTGTACTAGGATGCCTCTGTCCTTCTCCAAACCTGGGAAATTTTCTGCTAGTATCTCACTGAAAATGCCTTCTAATCCTTTCTCCCTCTCCATGCCTTCAGGAACTCCTAGAACCCAAATGTTGGGTTTTTTAATAGTATCCTGTAGATTTCCGACAATATTTTTTAGATTTCTAATTTCTTCTTCTTTTCTTTGGTTTGCCTGTTTCCTTTCCTGTTCTCTGTCTTCTAAGTCTGATATTCTCTCTTCTGCTTCACCCATTCTGTTTTTAAGGCTCTCTAATGTGTTTGTCATTTGATCTATTGAGTTCTTCATTTCATTATGATTTCTCATCACTATCACAGTTTCTTGTTCTACTAGTTGTTTCATTTCATTTTGATTCCTCCTTAATATTTCATTTTCACGAGAGAGATTTTCTATCTTGTCCATTAAGGATTTCTGTAGTTCAAGAATTTGTTTTTGAGAACTTCTTAATGTTCTTATCAATTTTTTGAGATCCGCTTCTTGCATTTCTTCGATCTCATCATCTTCATAATCTTGAATTGGGGTGTCTTTTGCATTTGGGGGCGTCATAGTTTCTTCCTTGTTCTTGTTAGCTTGGTTTTTGCATTTGTTGTTTGGCATGTTGGAGATATTTGGTTTCTTCACTGTGGTGTTTTTTCTTGTTACACTATGGCTCTATATTAAGTGGACTGTCTGCTTTCAGTGGAGCCTTAGAGGCTTGAAATGAGTGTGGACTGAGAGCTGTGTTTGGTTCCTCAGGGTTGAGGGTGTGTCAAAGATGACATTCCCAGGTTAGGTGTGGTAAATCTCTTTCTTTCTTTATTTTTTTGATTCAAAAGGGAAGTAATTCCACACAGCTGAACGTAATTGGAGGTAGTTAGCAGGCAAATGATATACCCACAGGAGCCAGAGATTGGAGGCTCTTTCCCAAGGACCACACAGGGAATCTGTGCTGCCCTCAGTGTGGGCTCCAATTCTCCTGCAGTCTCCCACTGGGTTGCCAAGTTAGATCCTAATCTCCTGTTATTTCACCCCTCCCCCCAGAGTCAGGTTTTTCTGCTAGGCTCAGGGCTGGTGCAGACCTGAGGTCGCCCTGCTTATGACATATGTCCAAAATGGCGCCTGCTCTTTGTCTTGCTCGCCTTTAGGGGTGAGCGGAGAGAGAGAAACTTGTGTCCGTATCGGTCACTTTTTTTTTTTCTCTCTCTCTCTTCTAGTTAGCCTGGTGAACTTTTCCCCACGGAGTTTCAAGCCTCATTCCCTCTAGTCTCCTCTTTCCGCTTGCCCGCTGGTGTCTCGGGCTATTGAGATTCAGCTCACCTCGCGTTCCAGCACTGGTGTGTTGAGTCTGCCGCTGATGTCCCGAACTTGGGCTCCCACGCTCTCCACGCAGGTCCACTGTGAATCACTAGTTCCGGAAGAGTTTCCTCTGCTGTTTCTTCCCCTACTCTTCCCTGAACCTGTAGTATCTCCACTTTTATTAACCTGTCTCTCCCCCGGACTAATAGTGTGCTCCCTTCCTATTCCACCATCTTGCCGCTCCCCAGGGGTGCCAGTTTGAGACCTGGCTACTCCACTTCTGATCCAGCTCTCTGCTATGACCTGGGAAAGCAGTAGAAGATGGCCCAAGTCCTTGGGCCCCTGCACCCACATGGGAGACCCCGAGGAAGCTCCTGGCTCCTGGCTTTGGATTGGTGCAGCTCTGACCATTTGAGGCTATCTGGGGAGTGGACCAGAGGATGGAAGACCTCTCTCTCTCTCTCTCTCTCTACCTCTCTCTGTAATTCTGCCTTTCAAATAAATAAAATAAATAAATAAATCTTTTAAAAACATTTTAATTGGAAATATAGATTTAATGAAAACTGGAAATTAAAATCCACAGTCAGTTCGCAGCTTGTTCCATCTCCTCCATGCAATGGAAGAAATGTGGCTGGCAAAGTGAAATATTAAACTCATTATAGAGTCCAAGTTGAGGAGACAATAGTGGGGCTTCTAAACGTGAACAGTTCTTAGGGCATTTTGAAGGACCAAAGGATATGGAAATAAATTGAAATAAACAGACTCAGCTTCATGCATCTATTGGATACATTGTTATTCAGATCACTGCAGGGGGGAACTTATCTGTTCAGTGGGAGGAGCTACTGGAAGTTACTTAATTAACAAGTGTTGGGAATGGGTTCCATTGCAGGCACCTGTTTAGGATATGGTAGAAAAGAAGGGTCAGACACACATCAGTAGGTAACCCAGAAGGTGCATTAGGATAGCGCTGATTACAGGCAAAGTTTAGTGAAAGCAGGAGGAAATCCATTTCCTGAAAAGCATACATCCAGTGGAGTCGGTGTCCCTACGGGGGACACGAGGCTGTGGAAGGAAAGTGAAGCCCTCACTGTCTGTTGTCTGCGAGTCGGCTCCATCAAGTCCTACCAACTTCTTGGACAGATGAGAGCTGGCAGAAAGTTGTGCGACATTGATAAATTGGCTGTAATAAATTTGACAAATTAGGTTAGAGACCAATGTATTAAAGCTATTACTTTAATAATCTTTATGCATCCAGGATCAGCTACTAATAAATGAATATTAAACGCAAAACAGGTGTTTGTGTCTCTAAGAGCACATTTCATATCATTCCAAATGAAAGAATAAAGCCTGAGGGATTGGCATTGCGGCCTAACAGCTTAAGCTGCTGCCTGCAGTGCCAGCATCCCACATGGGCGCCAGGTCAAGTCCCAGCTGCTCCACTTCCGATCCAGCTCCCTGCTAATGCACCTGGGAAAACAGTGAAGATGACCCAAGTCCAGGGGCCCCTGCCACCCATGGGGGAGACCTAGAAGAAGCTCCTGATTCCTGCCTTGGGAGTGCTGGTGAGCTATGGCCTGACCAGAGTCACTCCATGTTGTCCCTGGGTATCCTCTAACCAGTCCCACAACTGCTATCTGCTCAAAAACTAACGTTGTAAGAATGTTGTCTGCAAGGTTTGTTTACAGTAAGCACTGGGAAACCCGGAGATAAGTGTAAACTTGCTTGCTGTAGCTTCTGTAACAAATGCTTGGCTTTGTAATCAACTTCCAACAAGATGCGGTCTTCGCCTTCATAAGCTTACCCCTGAGCTCAATCGGGGCCGCATGATTTGGAGAGCACGTGCCCCCGTGCAGCTGCCGGCTTTCACAAATAGACTCCATAATTCAGCCCTGAGACGGTGGCATCTTCTGTAACTTGCTATTCCAAATGGAACAATAGAGCCTTGGTCACAAATTCTTTTTAAGTGTTAATAGCATTTTATGAAATATTAATAGGTATATGTCCATTTATTAGCATCTTGGAAAACTTACCAAGAAAAAGTTTAGGAGAAGCTCATTTAGAACGTGTGGAATTCTACTTGCCAAGTATTAAAAAATTTTTAATTGTTTTAGTAAATATTTAAACTACAACCACAACATTTCTGCATCAGTCAGACTTCTAGGCGAAAAATGATAGATTAGAATAAGGTACATGAGGGTGTTTGAAACTGTTAAGGATAAAGGACATTCAAACAAATCCAATGAATAAACTTTCTTAAAAAGATTTATTTTATTTATTTGAAAGAATTACAGACAGAGAGAGAAGGAGAGGCAGAGAGAGAGAGGTCTTCCATCTGCTGGTTCACTCCCCAATTGGCCACAATGGCCAGAGCTGCGCCCATCTGAAGCCAGGAGCCTTCTCCGGATCTTCCCACATGGGTGCAGGGGCCCAAGGACTTGGGCCATCTTCTACTGCTTTCCCAGGCCATAGCAGGGAGCTGGATGGGAAGAGGAGCAGCTGGGACTTGAACCGGCGCCCATATAGGATGCCAGCACTGCAGGCAGCGGCTTTACCCACTATGGCACAGCGTTGGCCCCATGAATGAACTTTTTGCAAAGGCAAGCGCAAGATGAAGAGAACTCCCAGTTGATACAATGCCTCACGTCTGGTGACAGCAGAGAGCTCTGTGCCATCCTGGCTTGAAGGTGTGAGGAGAGGCTCAGCAGTGGACGACAGAGTCCCCTTGCGGGTAGAGCTATGAACGGAAGCCTCTGATGGAGGCACACAGCACGCTGCAGCAGCCTGGAGAACAGACCCACAGCAGTAAGCATGCAGACTGCACAGGCTGCCAGTCCGCCAGGGCTCTGCAGTGTGTGCTGTTGGCTGAAGCAAGGCAAGCGGCTCCCTGAAGCGAACCACAGTGTGGGCAGGTAGACGAACTAATAGGCAGTCCTGTCAGGGCCCTGTCGGAATGAGAAAAGAGGCGGTTTCTCCAAGGGTGTACACAGAGCACACTTCTCCCCAGCAGCTGCCTTCAGCAGAACCAAAGTGCCAGTCCCACCCCTCTGAGTTTCTGGCTTTATCTTGAGAACAGAGAGAAGACGTGCCCTACCCTGTCCTTCCGATGGCTTTCTTGTTTTATCACAGCAAGCTGGACAGGACTATGATTCTGGCCCTCTGATGGGTTTTGTCCCCTCCTAGTCATGGATTGCTGGCTGCCGTCATGTTCTTCCCCCAAACTGTGCTGAAAAGACTCCACCTTGGCCGGTTCCCCTGGGTCTTCCTCTCTTGGAGCACCCCCTTCCTGATGCCACAGAAGGAGGTTTCTGACTTAACCAACCTTGCTCTGCTCACCGTCCTCTGTGCACAGAAATTCTCCTATGTGAGGCGAGAACCGAGGTCGCCTTCCTCATCGCCATTTCTCTAACAGTATCAGTCAGCATCCTGGGCACGAGCTGGGACTGGAAGGTCAACAGTGCATCTAGAAAGGAAAAAAAAAAAAATTCCTGGTAATTGTAATATTTCTTCTTGGTAAGATTTTAAAGTTCCTCTTGATGGCAGACCACAACAAAATGAAAGTAGGGTAAATAAAAGGCAGAACGGTTGTGTTTCAGCTTCAGATGAGAGAAGATCGCCTGGCAGAGCCACGAGAGGTCAAACCAGGGCCAGGATAGCAGCGTGCCAGAGCCGTAGTGCACAGGTTCTGGAAGGCAAGTGTGAGGGGTCGTCTATTCTAGTCTATAGAAACATATTGAGGTGTAACATAGCAGATCATGAATAGGAAATGGGATGTATTTTTTCTGAGAATTTATAAATGCACATTTGCAGTTTGAAAACAACTTGAATCATACTGTAGAATTGCTTTGTAGAGGCCAGCACTGTGGCTTAGTGGGTTAAGCTGCTACCTGCCACACCAGCACCCCAGATCAGAGTCCCAGGTGTTCTACTTCCACCCCAGCTCGCTGCTAATGTGCCTGGGAAAGCAGCGAAAGGTGACCCAAGGACTTGGATGCCTGCCAACCACAGGGGAGACCTGGATGGAGTTCCAGGCTCCTGGTTTTGGCCTGGCCCAAATCTATTGCAGCCATCTGGGGAGTGAACCAACAGATAGATGATTCTCTCTCTCTCTCTCTCTCTCTGTCACTGTCTTTCAAATAAATAAGTAAATCCTCTTTAAAAAAAAAAAAGAGAATTGCTTTGTAAACTTTTTCATTTATAAATTATGAATAATTTTCAATAGCATTAAAAATACTTCCAAAAATATTTAATAGCTATGCATATTACTTTGTAAAATTACTTTCTAATTTATTTAATTAATCCCCTGTTAGTGGACATTCAGTTTATTTTATTCTCTTTTTCACTTTAAAAATATGATGCTATATTAATGTGCTTTATGTGCATCTGTTTTAAGGTCTCTGATCTTTTAATGTTTATTTATTTATTTTCATTTACCTGACAGGCATAGCTACCAAAGAAATGAAGAGAGAAAGACAGGAAGAGAAAGAGAGAGAGATTCCATCTACTTGTTCACTCCCTAATTGTGCACAACAGCCAGGGATAGGCCAGGCCCAAGCCAGGAACCCCAAACTTAACCCAGGTATCCCACATGGGTGGCAGGTGCCCTAGCACTTGAGCCATTACCTGCTGCCTCCCAGGGTGCACATTTGTAGGAAGCTGGCTCCGAAGTAGAGGGACTAGGGGGGTGGAACAAGGAGGACAAGCTCAGTTACTGTCTCATGTCGAAGAATTTCCAGGTGCGCAGGGACACAGAGTGGGGTTTTCCGAAAGCAAGATGCAGTAGTCAGGAGAGAGACACCAACGGAGGAGCTGCCAGAGAGGCTTGCAAGTGCTGCTGCCTTCTGTATACACAAAGTGGCTCCCTCTGGTTAGCACCTTTCTGAGAAGTGAGTACAGCTTTAACCAAGCAGGGAGGTGGGGGTGGTGCAGAATGACAACAAATCAAGAGGTCAGAACAACAACCAATCAGGGAACTGAAGGTGTGCTGATGAGAACCCACAATGGAGGAGCCTGTTTTGCAAGAAGTGTGCAGAGTATTCAGTAGGCCTGTTTCGCAGACTCAGCAATATCTGAAGATTACATGTTATGTGTTCTCCCATCTCCAGTCTTCCCCTCCCTCCTGGCTCCTAGAGTTGCGTCACCAGGACTCAAAGTGGCCCTCTAATATGGGATGCAGGTATCCCAAGTAGCTATTTAACCTGCTGTGCCAAATGCCTACACTCTGTTTTCTTAGAAAAAAAATTCCTGTGATACCTTTCCTGTTGCTCTTGAGGTATTTCAGCAGATCTGTATTTCCCTTTGATGTCATTTTCTTTCTGCCTCAAGAATTTCTATGACCATGTCCTGTAGTGTAGCTCTGCTAGTGGGAAAACCCTTTCACTTTCATGTCAGAAAATGTGTTTATTTTACCCTCATTTTTTGAAAGCCATTTTTAAAGATTTATTTATTTATTTGAAAGGAGTGTTACAGAGAGGCAAAGGCAGAGAGGGAGAGAGGGAGAGAGGGAGAGAGAGGGAGAGAGAGAGAGAGAGAGAGAGAGAGAGAGAGAGAGGTCTTCCATCTGCTGGTTCACTCCCGAAATGGTCGCAAGGGCTGTAGCTGTGCAGATCCGAAGCAGGAGCCAGGAGCTTCTTCCGAGTCTCCCAAACAGGTGCAGGGGTCCAAGCACTTGGGTCATCTTCCACTGCTTTCCCAGGCCATAGCAGAGAGCTCGATGGGAAGTGGAGCAGCTGGGTCTAGAACCGGCGCCCATATGGGACGCTGGCACTGCAGGCAGCAGCTTTACCCACTATGCCATGGTGCCAGCCCCTTGAAAGCCATTTTGATCTGGATTAGTATTTCTAGGTTAAGAGGACTTTTTCCTTGTTCTTGTTCTACTGTTTCCCTGCTGCCATTGTTTCTGCCAAGAAACCCACTCCGTTTCCCATCTCTGTTTCCCTATATTTAGCACGTTGGGTTCTATTAATTTTTTTCTGACTGCTTTTAGGAATTTCTTCTTATCATTACTTTGAGAAATTTGTGCTGGGTACGGATGAGGTTTTCTTCATTCTCTTGTATTTGGTGGTTATTATCCCTCTTGGATTTGTGGGGTTATAGTTTTCATTAAATTGGAAAAGTTTTTGTTAATACTAGCTAGCTAGCTAGCTAGCTAGCTAGATAGATAGATAGAATGTTGTTTTCCCTGTCTCATATAATAAATTGCATTCTGTAGAGGAAGAGTGAGCCATTTTTAACCTGGCACTCTCATATGGCAGCATTCTATTTCAGTTATAAATGCTATTTTGGAGTTGCTCATGTCTTGAGTGTGTCCTCTGAGTGATCAGCAGTGCCGGGAATCTGGGTGGATTTTGTAGAATCAAAAGACGTTTCTTCGCAGCCGTTCAGATTTGATTCTGTTGATGGAAACCCTTAAAAAAAATAGATGGTTTTGCAGGCATCTCCTTACTAATCAGCACAGTGACTTAGTCAAGCAGATCAGGAGCTGGGGATCCAGTGCTGGCAAGGGAAGAACACAACCGCGTCTCGAATGCTCAAAAACAGAGTTCCCACGGTGACAACTCCTCCAACTATAGACAGTCTGAAGCAGGAATGTTGCAGGGACGGGCTACAGGGCTGGTGACTATCAGAATATATGGGTGCAAACTGTTGAAATCTTTATACTAAATTGATCTTCTGTATATAAAGAGAATTGAAAATGAATCTTGATGCAAATGGGAGGGGAGAGGGAGCGGGAGAGGGGAGGGTTGCGGGTGGGAGGGAAGTTATGGGAGGGGGAAGCCATTGTAATCCATAAGCTGTACACTGGAAATTTATATTCATTAAATAAAAGTTTTAAAAAAAAGAATCTTTTTTTCAAACAAAAATTTCCTATTTAGAAAATTTTAATTCTATTTGGTAGCAAGCAAGACACTGGATTTGGTAAGCATTGTCATTGAGGTAATTCTAGAGCGCGCTTTTCAGATTCAAGCTAAGCATTTTACCTAAGCTTCAAACTATTGATTTCAACTCTAAGCAGTTAGTGGTTATTTATAGTTAATGACTAGTTTGTAGAACTAAGAACACTATTCTTTTGAGCGTATTCTTTTACTTAACAATTGCCTTCCTGCTATTCATCACAGATAATATTTTAATGATATGTATTCCTGGATTGCAATTCACACCCTGGGGATGGGAGGCAGGGATGGAAAAAGATTAAGAAATGCATATTTTTTTCAAAGTACCACCAGCCTTTCACTTTAAATTTTGAGAATTCATCCCTGAGGTTATGAAATAACACATATATTAATTTCACAGGAGAAAAATAGCTTTTAAATCATTTTAAAAACCAGAAAAGACATTTTCTTATAGCTGAATATGTAGCAATAAATTCAACATCAACATTTGTTCAACTCGGATAAAGACATAGCTACTCAGTTTTCAAATCTAGTCTCAGAAATTAGCTTATTGAGTCTCCGTAGATTAACAGTCAGCATGGATATTTTTACTAATAAGGGTTTGTTTTCAGTCTAACCCTCATTAACTAGACTAATTTAGCCATTCTCTAAATTGATCTTTCTCATCTACTTCTTCACTCCACAAACTGTCACCATTAGTCTGAGGTTCTCCCTGGAACCGTCATGAGACTCACCTGAGTTTGTCTAATAACATAGGCTTAAATACAAATTTTGTCGAGAGGCTAAAAGTACAAATTTTTCCCATTAAAATTCATAGCTTAATAATTCTCAGTGGCACAGATTTTCATTTAAAAGGTAAATCTGTGCTGTCAGCATGAATCACTTTCTCAGGAGAGAAAAGAGTGATTTACAAAGTTAACTTGATGGATTCCCATTACAGTCAAGGGAAAGTCTCACCCAACCCAAATAAGTTTCTTCTTTCCAAACCTTTCAAAGACGAGCTCTGCTCCCATCGCCATCACCAGCACCGTGTGTGTCGCCAGGCAACCTGCCCACCTGTCTGGCTCACTTTGTTCACTTTCATTTTGGGGACAAAAGCATCTGACACTCTAGTGGACATTGTGATTCACACCCACCACTTCCTTAGTTAATTCCTCTTCTTCTCCAGGCTCTCATTCCCCAGCCCCCTGGGATGTCGACTGCTGAGGGCTGGCAGCTGAGCCTCTCTACAGGCATTGTCCTTACCTCTGCCAACACCCTCTCCTGCTTAGGTGACCCAGTGATGTGAGAGGCCACATCTCCACCCCCGTCCTCAGCTGGGGACCAATCCAAAAGACTGGCACTGCCTGTGGGACTTGCTAAGACCTTTATGGGGACCACTGTTCTCCGTCCTGCCCCCTGTTGTCACTCACAATGATTGTTCCCCAGAGCTCTTCCCAATAAAGCTTCCTGGTAAATACTTCTTAGAAGTACAAGCTTTAAAAGAACTTAAGACTTCATCAAAGTTTAAAATTTCTGCTCTTCAAAAGTCACTGTTGAGAAAATAAGGGACTGGAGCCGTGGTACAGTAGGTCAGTCCTTTGCCTGCGGTGCCAGCATCCCATATAGGTAGGTGCTAGTTTGAATCCTGGCTGCTCCTCTTCCAATTCAGCTCTCTGCTATGGCCTGGGAAAGCAGTAGAAGATGGCCCAAGTCCTTGGGCCCCTACACCTGCGTGGGAGACCTGGAAGAAGCTCCTGGCTCCTAGCTTCAGATCGGCCCAGCTCCAGACATTGTGGCCATTCGGGGAGTGAATGTGTGGATGGAAGACCTCTCTCTGTTCTCCCTTTCACTGTCTGTAACTCTCTCAAATAAATAACTAAAATCTTGAAAAAAAAAAAAGGAAATGAAAAGATAAGTTCCAGACTAGAGAATAATTTTTTGCAAAGCATATATGTGATAAAAGTCCTGTATGTAGAATACATTTTAAAAGTACAGAAAACTGAATAAGAAAATAAAGGACCCAATTTTAATAATGGGCGGAAGATTTGAACAGCCATTTCACCAAATAATATAATGCAAATGGTAAGAAACCACACAAAAATATATTCAATACCATTAGCATTAAAGAAGTGAAGATTCAAACCCCAATGAGATATGATTGCATGCGCATTAAAATGGCTAAAATCAAAGCAATTGACTATACAAAGTATTGATAAGAATTCGGCACTTTCATATACTACTGATGGGAATAGAAAATAACATAGATATTTTGGGAAATAGTTTGGTAATTTCCTAAAAAGTTAAATGTATACTTATTGTATAATCTCATCATTACAGTCTAGGTACCTATTAAAAGAAAAGGAAAATATGTGTCTATGAATGCTCTTATATTTTCATAGTATTTTTATTTATAATAACCGAAAAAGTTGAAAATAACTCAAATGTCCTTCAACAAAAGTCAGATGGCTAAACCAAATGTGATACACCTGTAAAATGGAATACTACTGAGTAATCAAATAAGTTAATTATTGATACACACAACGTAAATGAATATCAAATTAATAATGCTGAGTGAAGGAGGGAGAAAAAATACTGTATGACTTCACTTATATAAAATTCTAGAAATATGCAAATTTATAATGATAGAAAGCAATTTTTTTTATAATTTATTTTATTTATTTGACAAGAGGAGAGACATTGAGAGATCTCTCTGGTTCTCTCCCCAGATGCCTGCAATAAGCATGGCTGGACAGGAGCCTTGAACTTTTTTTTTTTTTAATTTTTTTTTTTATTTGACAGATAGAGTTACACATTGGTCTTCCTTCCATTGGTTCATCCCCCAAATGGCCGCTACGGCCAGTGCTGCACCAATCCAAAGCCAGGAGGCAGTTGCTTCCTCCTGGTCTCCCATGCAGGTGCAGGGCCCAAGCACTTGGGCCATCCTCCACTGCCTTCCTGGGCCACAGCAGAGAGCTGGCCTGGAAGAGGAGCAACGGGGATGGGGACTGGAACCCGGCGCCCATATGAGATGCCGGTGCTGCAGGCAGAGGATTAACCAAGTGAGCCACGGTGCCAGCCCCAAGCCTTGAATTCAATCTGGGTTTCCCAGGTGGGTTGGCAGTGACCTAACTACTTGAGTCATGTCTCCAGCCACCCAGGCGCATTAGTAGGAAGTTGGAATTGGGAGCAAAACTGGAAGTTGAACCCTACTACTATGATTAGGGATGTGGGAATCCCAAGCAGTGTCCTAAATGCTGTGCTCAATGCCTGCCCAGAGATAACTTTTTGGTTGAGAATTGAAGGGAAGCTATTGTAAAGGGACACAAGAGACTTTCTTGGCTGATGGGTTTATTCAGTCTTTTGATTATGGTGATGTTTTCATGGGTATAATTGTGTAATTTAAATATGTTAAACCTATTATAGGTCAATTTTGCTTCATTAAAACTTTTATTTTTCAGGTCCTAGTTAGCCCTATTGTCTGCTTCATGAAATCTGTGGTGAATGCTAAAAAAAAAATGAAGAAACAAATCTTGCAGCTCTGTGCTATATAGAGTTAGGCTGCAAGAGACTGAGAGATGCAATCTGGGGAGACAGATTCACCAAATATTGAAATGGCATGCAATGAAAAATCATGTGGGCTTAATAACCCACTGAGTGAAGAGTGATGGAAATTCTTCAGCCTTGAAAAATAATGGTGGCTAAAATAAGTTGGGAAATCAAAATCGTCCTGCAAAGGGTGACTTGCATCGTTAGATAAAGGATTGCTGAAACCAGTAACATTAATTTAGTCTCTTATGCGGAAGAAAGCAGATGCCCAAATATGAAAAACCTTACAAGCAGTAAAGGGTAGATATGCAATCTGTGATTTCTTTTCTCACAGCATGACAGTTAGCTGGAGGAAGGGGCTGTAGGGGATTTAACTTCAAAGCAGGGTTCTGGCTCTTGTTGCCCATATAAATAGGAGCCAGTCAGACACATCACAGTTTCCTTGATATCCGTATTAGAGATACGAGATTGGGGCCTGGTTCTGTGTCGAAGCCAGTCAAACCACGCCTGCAGTGCCGACATCCCATATGAACGCTGTGCTGAGGTTTTGAGTCCTGGCTCCTCCACTTCCCATCCAGCTCCCTGCTGATGCGCCTGGGAAAGTGGTCAAAGATGGCCCAAGTACTTAGGTCCCTGCACCCACGTGTGAGACCTGGAGGAAGCTCCTGGCTCCTGGCTCCTTGCTTCAGCCTGGCCCAGCAATGGCCAGTGTGGCCATTTGGGGAGTGAACCAGCACATGGAAGATTCTCTCTCTCTCTGTCCCTCCCTCTCTCTCTCTCATCTCTCTCTCTCTCACTCTCTCTCATCTCTCTTTCTCTCTCTCTGTATCTCTGCTTTTCAAAACAAAACAAAACAAAATGATAAAAAATTACTAATGCCAAACTCAAGATTCATTGTGAATATATATCTTTATGTAGGTGGAAGGTCTGTGTACTGTACGCTGCTAAGTCAATATATGGTACAACTTTTGTAGAATATTGATTTTCTTTTCAAATGGTGTGTATTAGTCAACATAATCAATGCTTAGCTATGCCAATAAAACTTAAATCTCAGTAGCTTAAAACAACTCACCTTTATTTTTCAAATTTTAAAGTCTTGTAACTCAGGTGACTTCCTTCTTGTGATGATCCTCATGTCTTAAGTCCTCTAAGTTCTTTCCAGCAAGGGAGGGGCGCAGGGAAAGGAAGAGACTTCATTTAAAGCTCATCTTGTAGACACCTGTCCTCTTCCCTATACGTGAAACTTTAAAGTTCTGAACTTGGAATAGGGATTACCAGAGACTGAGTGGCAGGGAAGGGAGTGGAGAGAGGATGGAAAACACAGAGGAAAGTGTTGCACAGCACAGTGGGGTGACTATACCTCACTGTCATGTATTCAATTCTGCACAGGTAACTGGAAGAGAGGAGCTGGTAAGAAAGGAAAAGGAAATGGAAAGACTGGTTACCTGGCTCGATTTACAATGCATAAGTGTTGAAATTTTACAGAACAACCCATAGGAATGTACAAACCTAGCATGTCAGTCAAAAATTTTAAAAATAAAACTAGAGTGGCTGGAGTTGTAGCATAGCAGGTAAAGGCATCACCGGCATCCCATATAGGGGCCAGTTTGTGTCCCAGCTGCTCAGCTTCTGGTCCAGCTCCCTGCTAATGCCCTGGGAAAAGCAGCAGAAGATGATCCAAGTGCTTAGGCCTTGCCATCCACGACAGAGACCCGTATAAAATCTGTAGCTCCTGGTTTCTGCCATTGCATTCTCTTGGGGAATGAACCAGCTATAGAAGACCTCTCTCTCTCTCCCTCTCTGTGTGTGTGTGTGTCTCTCTCTCTAACTCTGACTTTCAAATAAATAAATACTTCTTTAAACAATAAAATAAAAATAGATAAAATAACAAAGCGAATGCTCAGCTTGGCAGTAATTCTCATTAGTTTCTCCCCTGTTTGGCCAGAATGAGTCTATCCTGATTAACTGTAGAGGTGGAGAAATGGTTCCTCCCAGGACTCTCCACAAGGAGAGGGCTGCGAATGGCTGAGCACCAATGGTCTCTCTCACAGCAGACCACCAGGTCAATTTGCAAATGCTTAAAAGGCATTTTCATTATTTCAGACCATATTTATTGGCATGAACCGAAATGCACATAGTTTATGTCCTCTGGCACTTAATAAATACTGGGCTTAAAACATTGTTGCCTAGTTAAAATATTAATTTAGAGGCCAACATTTGGCACGGAAGTTAAGATGTACTTGGGACACCCACATCCCACAATAAAATACCTGGGTTCAAGCGCCAGCTCCACCCCCAATTCCAGTTTCCTGCTAATATGCACATCGGGAGACAGTAGGAGGTGGGTCAAGTATTGGGTCCTTGCCCACCCATGTGGGAAACCCAAATTGAGGTCGTGGCTCCTGGCTTCAGACTAGTCCAGCTTTGGCTGTTATAGGCATTTTAGGAATGACCCAGTAAATGGAAGGTCTCTCTGTTTGTCCCCGTCTCTCTGCCTTTGAAATAATTTTTTTTTTAAATGCACAAATCTAAAATAATCTATACCTGGCAGGAAGATGCTTCTCACTTTGCCATCATTTGCCTGAGTGTTTCTAATCCTCTTTTGGGGAACACATTGATCCAGCTCTTTCTTACCGTCCCCATCACTAATATTCCGGTCTATGGCCTTTCCATCACTTCTCCTACAGTGTACTCTATGGAACCTCCATGATGACCTTTTAGAAGTCTAATTCAGAACATGTCAGTCCATTGCTCAAAACCCTGCAGGCCCATCATACTCAGATTCAGATCCAGAGTCCCTGTGTTGGCCTATAGAATCCTGCCGGTACAGATTGATTCATTGCTGTTACTATGGTGACCTCAGGGGAACATGAAATTGCCACAGATTAATGGTTTCACTTAGGGGGTCAGTTTTCATACAAATAGACATGTTCCTTTTGTCCCTACTCTTGTTGACATTTACCAGTGGTCTTACATCACATTTTAAGACACACTGTCTCGATTTTTTTTTTTTCAGGAGATGACACGTCCAGGAAACTGAAACAAAGCATATTTCAGCTGTTGACATATCTCCCTAAAGTAACTAGTGAACTCATTAACTATTTCAACTAAGTGCATTTGCTTTAACATTGGAAAATGTTGCAGAGGCTACTAGAGGTTGATTAAAAACCATTGTCCTTTCTTGGCACAAAACAGGACTCTGTCTCTACAATCGGTTTGATTATGTGAGTTGGGTCCTACCCAGTGGATTGCAATCAGAGTTTATATGTGTGGTAGGCTTATAAAGTCTCCTAAACAGTTTCTTCCAATTCCTTTCCCTTTCTGGCTGACAGGATAGTAGCATCCCATGGGGCTTTGCGTGCAGCGCATCAAACGTAGTGGGGACTAGCAGTCTTGTCAGTGAACGGTTTTAAAGGAAAACCATCATGCGGACATTGATATCTACCTGTTCTGTTACAGAATAAAGAAATAATCTTGTTCTTTAAACCATTGAGTTCTGGGAATATATTTGTTATCACAGCATAGCCTACTCTAATTAATCCTAACCTCAGACTTGGTATGGGGGTAAACATGTGTGTGTGTGTGTGTGTATCTCATACCAGTCACAATCATGAATTGAGAAGATATAATTATTAAAGGAAATTGAATTGTAAGGCTCAACAACAAAAAAAAATGATTGCATCTTCACCAACGACTTGACCCTGTCGTGGGGAATCAACCGGAAGAACAAACACGTGTTCTATTGCTTATGTCTTTTGCTTAGCATGAACCATCTAAAATATTGCTAATGTAAGGGATGTAGTAACCTCATCTTTATTGTCTAGTAAACGGTACCCATGCATATTTCTGAAATTTAGTGGCTTTGTCATTATTTGGAGTAATCTATTTTGTTATCAATATGGTTTCATCAAATTGTGGCAACTGGCTAGTATTTCACTGCTGTCATGGTACCTTATAAGATGCAGATAACAACATTTTAATATAGTAACAATCCTACATGAGCAACTTTGACATCAGGTAATAATAGTGTTAGTAGTTATTATCAAAGCACTTACTACCTGCAAGCAATATAAATTTAATCAGGGCCAGCACTGTGGCGTAGCAGGTAAAGTTGCTGCCTGCAATGCTGGCATTCCATATAGGTGTCTGATAGAGTCTCAGCTGCTCCACTTCCCATCCAGCTCACTGCTATGGCCTGGGATAGCAGTAGAGGATGGCCCAAGTCTTTGGGCCCCTGCAGCTGCGGGGGAGACCCGGAAGAAGCTCCTGGCTCCTGGCTTCAGAGCAGCTCAGCTCCAGCATTGCAGCCATCTGGGGAGTGAACCAGCGGATGGAAGACCTCTCTCTCTGCTTCTACCTCTCTGTGACTCTGCCTTTCAAATAAATAAATAAATCTTTAAAAAATTTTTAAAATTTTAATTGATTCTATGTACCAAGTTTGAGGTTGATATTATTAAATACATTTTAAAGATAAGAAGTTAAGACTCAAGGAAACTTAAATAACTTGTCCAAAGCCCTACAAACATAGTGAAACTTGGATATGGATCAAAATTGATACTGTGACCTCATTTCTCCCTCTACCATCTCAGAGAGCAGAATACTCAGCAAAGTCACTTTGTCAGTTTTCCATGGGGGCTACCAATATACAATTATATGCTGTACAGAGTGTACTGTGTACTAGCAAGACATTGAGACAACTTTTATTGCTAAGCCAGAGCTGGACCTTTAAGTTCTTAGCTTTTTTAAAAAGATTTATTTTATTCATCTAAAAGGTAGAGTTACAGAGGCACAGAGAGAGAGAGAGCGAGGTCTTCCATCAGCTGTTCAGCCCCCAGATGGGCACAATGGCTGGAGTTGAGATGATCTGCAGCCAGTAGCCTAGAGCTTCTTCCGGGTCTCCTATGTGGATGCAGGGCCCAAGCACTTGGGCCATCTTCCACTGCTTTTGCAGGCCATAGCAGAGAGCTGGACTGGAAGAGGAGCAGCCAGGACTCTAACCAGCACCCATGTGGGATGCTGGTGCTGCAGGCAGCAGCTTAAAACGCCATGCCACAGTGCCAGCCCAAGTCCTTAGCTTCGTATGACATCTTGTTTGAATTAAGAAGAGAATAGAATAACAATTTTAAAAAGTTGGAAAAATGATCTTCAAAACTAAATTATACCTTTAAAAATGCCAAAATATTTAGGCGATATCTTGGTTCCTCTATATCTACTGTGAAACCACATATGACGTCACATCCATTTCTGCTTACACAACAATCTGATTGTTTATCCTTCAACTGCTATTTCTAACCTGGGTTTCATAACAATATTCCAAGTGGTTATAAAACAATTGCACCTGGATTTAATATTGAAAGCTTTAGTACAGCAGTTCTTAAACACACAATACCCATCCTGACATGCCTCTTTATGTCCCCATTGAAGGATGTGTTTTCCATCTTCCTGCTACTTAGTTTGTACTGTATGTATTCTGCTTATCAAAAATTCATGACTCGTAACTTTTTGTCCATGGTCTACATCTTCTAGTTGATGCAAACTATTTTATGCAACTAACTTTTGTTTAGAAGAAATTGAATTTACAAATTCTAAATTCAACAATTTATTTTATCACAAATGTAAGAACTGGTTCTTTGAACTAGAAACGAGCATACCTTCATATTCATCTTATAATTCCAAAAAGATTTAATGTGAAGGCTTGAATTTAGCTGGATCATGACAAGTATCTGCTGAGTAATGAATTGCACCTACATACCTTAACAAAGAACCCTAGAACTAATAGATAAGTTCTATCCTGAAACAAAGAAGACCAATTCTTTGAAGCTCAAGTGCAAATGAATCAAGTCCAGTATCGAAATCCATCTTACACTATGGCATGGAGAAAATTTTACTGATAATATCAAGAGGATGAATAGGCATCTACCAAAAATATAGCTTATTTACAAAGAGTCACAATCTTGGAAACTGTCAACATTTTACAGGCATGCTATTCTGTAATGACAGGAGGTTTTGGAGCATAGTAAAAGTGAGGAAAGTGGAATAAGTATTTGTCAGCGTTCATCCAAAAATATGCAGATGATAGACACCTATTTGACAGAGTTGAGTATTCAAGTCATTTTTAGAAAAATGTTCTCTAAAGAGGAGCAAAAGCAATTCTCCAGGCTTAATCAGGGAAGATTATTCATGTCCTCTGGCTCAGCCTCCTAAGATCTCCCTTCCTTTACCAGATAGCTTCATGCTGAGAAGTAGGTACTGCAACTCTTGGGTTTGAATAGCAGGATCACGGGAAGGGCTGCAGTCTCCATCCTCCACTGTAATAAGGGTATCAGTATGCGAAGAGGCAGGTGGCGTGGCACGTATTGTGGAGTCAGAATTTAGGCGAAATCCTGATTTTACCGCTATGAAACGATGTGCTCTGAGCAAGTCACTTTTTCCTTCTGGTTTCCACCTTCTTCATCCACAAAATGAGGAACTAGGCCTAACATCCTTTATAGGTTAAAGAAAAACGAAAAACAAAGCGGTGATCAGAAAAGACTGCATTCTTAGGCCAGACTCTTATCCAGGCAAGAGCTTTCTTACAAGCATCGTTCTTACGGTGATGCAAATAGTCAAGGAGAAAGCTAGAAATCTCCCAAGAGGACGATGTTCTTTCAAAGTCTCACCCATTTATTTCATGTTTATTTAACGTGACACTTCCAGTCAGGGAACATGTTTCTTCAAATGGAGACTTTTTATTCAAAACATTAATATATACTGTGATTACTATTCGGATAACGCTTTGAATAATGTAACAAACGTCCATGTGCTTTTCAAACACACATGCTGCGTGTAAGGAATCATGACAGCTGCCAAAGTTGTGGTCTTATCTTCTTTCCACATCCTTGAAAACAAACAGGCAGCATCTTGTGCATTTTGAATAGGGGAAAAACTCTGGCTCTGGACTTGACAATGTGAAATCTGGTCTTGTCTTTGAGGTTAGGAGTATCCCAGGATCCATATTAGAATGTATCATGCTCTAGAATAAACCTGCCTCTCCAGGGATTCCTACACTATAAACCACATGGCATTGAGTATGTTGTACGAATTTTCTTTAGTTTAGATCACTTCACTTCTCAATTAAATTTAAATGATACAGCTCGTTTCACTAAGCTAGAATATCAATTATCAGGATAAAGTAAGGCTGAAATGTGAATAAGTGGGACACCCAAGGCATTTATAACAACCCACAAATAAAGTTACTTAGAAGGAGTCTTGTGGCCAGCATTGTGGCATAGCGGATAAGTCTGCCACCTGCAACACAAGTATCCCAGATGGACTCCAGTTTGAGTACCTGCTGCTCCGTGACAATGACCTGGGGAGATAGCAGAAGATGGCCAAGCGCTTGGGTTCCTATACCTATATAGGGGACATGGAAGAAGCTCCTGGCTTCAGCCCCAGCCATTTCAGCCACTGGGGAGTAGACCAACAGATGAAAGATCTTGGCCGGCGCCGTGGCTCACTAGTCTAATCCTCTGCCTGTGGGGCCAGCACCCCAGGTTCTAGTCCCGGTTGGGATGCCGGATTGTGTCCCGGTTGCTCCTCTTCCAGTCCAGCTCTCTGCTGTGGCCCGGGAAGGCAATGGAGGATGGCCCAAGTGCTTGGACCCTGCACTCACATGGGAGACCAGGAGGAAGCACCTGGCTCCTGGCTTGGGATCAGCTCAGTGCTGGCCATAGCAGTCATTTGGGGGGTGAACCAATGGAGGGAAGACCTTTCTCTCTGTCTCTCTCTCACTGTCTAACTCTGCCTGTCAAAAATAGAAAGTTCTCTATGTGTGTATATCCATAACTCTGCCTTTCAAATGAATAAATAAGTCTTTTTTTTAAAAAAAAAAAAGATTTTTATTTGAGAGGTAGAGTTACAGACAGTGAAAGGGAGAGACAGAGAGAAAGGTCTTCTACCTGCTGGCTCACTCCCCAAATGGCTGCAATGGATGAAGCTGGGCTGATCCAAAACTGAGAGCCAGGAGGTTCTTCTGGGTCTCCGTCTTGGGTGCAGGGGACCTAATACTTGGGCCGTCTTCATCTGTCTTCCCAGGCCACAGCAGAGAGCTGGATTAGAAGTGGAGCAGCCAGGAGTAGAACCAGCACCCATATGGGACACCAGCACTGCAGGCTGAGGCTTTAGCCCGCTACACCACAGCACCAGCCCTAAATAAGTCTTTAAAAAAGGAGTCTTAATCAAACATTTTTTGATGGACAAGAGCAATTTGACTATATTTGTCAGAAATTAACCTATGTGTGTGGGAAAGGCCTAAGGAAATTGACATCTACAGCATCCGCATTTCAAAGTCGCCCCGATAACTTGGAACCTTCCAGGTACACAGTATCTGCCCTTCAAAGTCCCACCCAGATCCTGCTGACCTTCCAGGGGGCCCAGGGGGTCCTGCCCCTTCTACCTGGCCTGATAAACATCCTTCCTCTAAGGCAGACACCCTACAGAGAAGCCCCCTCTGCCAATGGGCCAACACCAGCCAGGCTTCCCCTGTCTGACTACTTCAGCGGGAAACTCAGAAAGGAATATTTTGTATTTATACCCATCAAGTCCTTTGTTCTGGAGGAGAAGGAGAGAGGGGAGAGAAAAGGTGGGAAGGCAAGACCCATCCCCTTAAAAACCCCAGCCTAAATGTGAACTGAGCTCTCTCTCAGGTCCTGTCTAGAGGGCCCATCCGCTCTTACGGCTGTCCCTGCCCTAATAAACCTTGCTACTTTGCTTTCCACTACTCTCTGTCTCACGCCTGAATTCTTTCCTGCGTGAAGACAAGGACCCTTAGCTTCATAACCACTTTAACTAGTGAGTAGACTCCTACTTCCTTACCTACTTTTGCCCAAGATCGACATTGTCTTTCATGCCAATTTAGCCCCAAATGTGAATAATAACATCGTTATGAAACCATCAGGTTTTAACCCCAATACGATGAGTTAAATATATTTGAAAACAATTGAAACTCAAAAGTCTGTTAGCTTCGTGTATCTGAGTTGCCATCAAGCTACGTATACAAAATGACTTAGGTGAATAAAATAGAATCATATAGAACTAAGAATCGCCACCATTAAGTAATTTTTTTAACACCTGGTGCCAGTGCTGTGGCATAGTAGGCTAAGCCTCCACCTGCTGCTCCAGCATCTCATATGGGCGCCAGTTCAAGTCCTGGCTACTCCACTTCCAATTCCACTTCTCTGCTAATGACCTGGGAGGGGAGTGGAGGATGGCCAAGTGCTTGGGCCCCTGAACCCCTTTCAGAGTCCTGGAAGAAGCTCCTGGCTCCTGGCTTTGAATTGGCCCAGCTCCAGCTGCTGTGGCCATTTGGGGAGTGAACCAGGAGATGGAAGACCTTTATTTCTTCCTCTCCCTCTCTTTATCTGCAACTCTCAAATAAATGAATAAAAATCTTTTAAAAATTAAATAAAGACCCTTTGAGGAGAATGTAATTTGGGATTTCCTGTGGTGAGTCATAAAAGAGTAACTGAACAAAATGCCTGTGATTTTAATATCCATTAATCATAGTTTTAAAATGTTTAATGAATATGTTGTGTAACCGCTCTTTATAGATCTGATCTAAACCAATATTAGCAAATTTTGTTAGAGGACATTGAAGTAAAATCAAAACAGAATAATTGCTAATCTTCCTTCAGTCATATTTTTAAAGCTTCAGTAATGAACCCAGTGAGATATTAATGAATTTCTACACATATGTGTAGAGTAATTATGTGATGCATATTTTTCTCAATATTTATTTAGAAAGGACATGAAACAACTTTTAAATTTCTATCAGCATAGAAGTTTGAGATTTTTGGTTTCTCTGGAAATTCAAGTATTTGCTTTCATCATTAAGATAACCGAAAAACAAATGAGGCTTTAACCAAATGGTTCTGTAACTGAAGATGTCTATCCGCTTGTAACTCGAGTTCTCATATTTGTGGTCATACTGAAGCAGGCAGGCATACAGGTTAAAATCGATTCGATTTGTAAGCTGGAAGACCACGCCTTCACCACGCCCCTGTGTGACCTCATGCCCCTACCTGGTCACACCTGGGTGCCCACCAGCCAATTAGGTTAATTAACCACTCCCCTTTGGAAGTGGATTAAAAGCCTGAGGCAGGGTGTGTCCAGCCTTTTCCTCCTTTTTCCTCACCCTGGCTTCTTGCCAGGAGGGGGCTGGCTGTAGCCCTGTGCCTTCAGGGTGCATGGCCTTAGGGCCACCTGCCCTAGGCTTCCTGACCTAGATGCTCCTCCACATGGCTGGTTCCTGGTGCTTAGTATGAACCCAGATTTACCTCTCTCTCTTAAATAAAGCCCTCACTCGCCTATGCATCTTTCGCACCGAATAAAAGCTTAAAATGTACCATGCTGCCTCGTTCATTTATGCCGGTATTCAGAATTCTTCTCTGAATATTAGACAAGAACTCACCTGGGCTTATTACTATTGGGGATTTAATAATCAGCATATGGTGATCTCGTATGGCACCCCAAACTCTGATAACATGTCCCAGGTGGGACTTTTGGGGAACTCTAAGGGGCCACATTCCGATATAATTTTAAGGGATCAAATTCCAATATCAATACCAGTGGGGTATCAATAAGAACAGGTAAGATCACTAGCAAAATCAGACAGAGTGACTTGCATATGAAAGGAGAGAGGGATGCTAGGAGAGACATGAACAAACAGAATTTAGGGAAGAAAGAATCTGTGGGATTTAACACCTGCGACTGCTGGGTACTACCTGGGTGATTTGTTCATTGACTCCTTGAAACGCTCATTTATTCAAGGTTTATGTATTAAAGACCAAAGGAATATTCTGGCTTCTGGTGATAGTTATGTGAAAGACAAAGACTTTTGAACTACAGGTCCTCTTCTTCTCTGTCCTCCTGGGCAGAACAGGCAGAGCATGCCTGAAGCAGTTTTCAAAGAGGGAGAGAAAGCGTGGGCCCTCTCTCCACAGCAGCGAGTGGCCCCCACCTTACTGGAAGCAGTGGGCTACATCTACCCTCTGCTCACATCTGTTTACATCTACTCCCTCCCAGTAGCTTCCTCTCTGCTTCTATTTCACCCTGGTGTAAATGAACTTTATCTTGCTTCCCATTTCAGAATCTGCCACATATCACACAGATTCAAGGATGCTGTAAGTGGAATAGTGGACATTCTACTACACTTGGGTTGTTCAGTGTGGCTTTCTTTAAATTGTAAGTCTGGCCGGCGCCGTGGCTCAGTAGGCTAATCCTCCGCCTTGCGGCGCCGGCACACCGGGTTCTAGTCCCGGTTGGGGCACCGATCCTGTCCCGGTTGCCCCTCTTCCAGGCCAGCTCTCTGCTGTGGCCAGGGAGTGCAGTGGAGGATGGCCCAAGTCCTTGGGCCCTGCACCCCATGGGAGACCAGGAGAAGCACCTGGCTCCTGCCATCGGATCAGTGCAGTGCGCAGGCAGCAGCGCGCCTACCACGGTGGCCATTGGAGGGTGAACCAACAGCAAAAAGGAAGACCTTTCTCTCTGTCTCCCTCTACTGTCCACTCTGCCTGTCAAAAATTTTAAAAAAAAATTTAAAAAAAATTTTAAAAAATTAAATTGTAAGTGTGAGTAGAAGCTATTCTATTTGCAGAAAAAGAGTTCTTCACATCCTATAACTGTTCTGAACTAGCAGTGTCTTCTGAAACTAGGTGGAAGGTCTTTCAATATGAGGGAACTCTGTGCATAAGCCCAAATGTGATTCCTTTATTGGTTGAACACTTAACAATACTGTAATATTTTGCTTATTCATTACACCTACAATAAAAAAATTTGAACAAAAGTTGTGCTGCTATTCTTGACGTATTTAACACTTCAATAGATGGCAAAATTTTTTTTTTACTTTTATTTAATGAATATAAATTTCCAAAGTACAGCTTATGGATTACAATGGCTTCCCCCCATAACTTCCCTCCCACCCGCCACCCTCCCCTTTCCCGCTCCCTCTCCCCTTCCATTCACATCAAGATTCATTTTCAATTCTCTTTATATACAGAAGACCAGTTCAGTATATATTAAACAAAGATTTCAACAGTTTGCCCTCACATAGCAACACAAAGTGAAAAATACTGTTGCAGTACTAGTTATAGCATTAAATAACCGTGTACAGCACATTAAAGACAGAAATCCTACATGATATTTTTTTAAAAATTAATTAATTTTCTATGCAATTTCCAATCTAACACCAGGTTTTTTTTTTCATTTTCAATTATCTTTATATACAGAAGATCAATTCAGTATATACTAAGTAAAGATTTCATCAGTTTGCACCCACACAGAAACACAAAGTGTAAAAATACTGTTTTAGTACTAGTTATAGCATCACTTCACATTAGACAACACATTAAGGATAGATCCCACATGAGATGTAAGTACACAGTGACTCTTGTTGTTGACTTAACAATTTGACACTCTTGTTTATGGCATCAGTAATCTCCCTTGGCTCTAGTCATGAGTTGCCAAGGCTATGGAAGCCTTTAGGGTTCTCCGACTTCGATCTTATTCGGACAGGGTCATAGTCAAAGTGGAAGTTGTCTCCTCCCTTCAGAGAAAGGTACCTCCTTCTTTGATGGCCCCATTCTTTCCACTGGGATCTCACTCACAGAGATCTTTCATTTAGGTCTTTTTTTTTTTCTTCCAGGGTGTCTTGGCTTTCCATGCCTAAAATACTCTCATGGGCTCTTCAGCCAGATCCGAATGCCTTAAGGGCTGATTCTGAGGCCAGAGTGCTATTTAGGACATCTGCCATTCTATGAGTCCCACTTCCCATGTTGGATCTTTCTCTCCCTTTTTGATTCTATCAGTTAGTATTAGCAGACACTAGTCTTGTTTGTGTGATCCCTTTGGCTCTTAGACCTATCAGAGTCATCAATTGTGAACTGAAATTGATCACTTGGACTAGTGAGATGACATTGGTACATGCCACCTTGATGGGATTGTATTGGAATCCCCTGGCACATTTCTAACACCACCATTTGGGGCAAGTCCAATTGAGCATGTCCCAAATTATACATCTCCTCCCTCTCTTTTTCCCACTCTTATATTTAACAGGGATCACTTTTCAGTTAAAATTTAAACACCTAAGAATAATTGTGTGTTAATTACAGAGTTTCAACCACTAGTACTAGAACAACAACAACAAAAAATACTAAAAAGGATAAAGTATTACATTGTACATCAACAGTCAGGACAAGAGCTGATCAGATCATTGTTTCTTATAGTGTCCATTTCACTTAACAGGTTTCCCCTTTGGCGCTCAGTTGTCATCGATCAGGGAAAACAAATGATATTTGTCTCTTTGGGACTGGCTTAATTCACTCAGCATGATGTTTTCCAGATTGCTCCATCTAGTTGCAAATGACCGGGTTTCATTGTTTCTTACTGCTGTATAGTATTCTATGGAGTACATGTCCCATAGTTTCTTTATCCAGTCTACTGTTGATGGGCATTTGGGTTGGTTCCAGGTCTTAGCTATTGTGAATTGAGCTGCAATAAACATTAATGTGCAGATGGCTTTTTTGTTTGCCAATTTAATTTCCTTTGGGTAAATTCCAAGGAGTGGGATGGCTGGGTTGTATGGTAGGGTTATATTCAGGTTTCTGAGGAATCTCCAGACTGACTTCTATAGTGGCTTAACCAGTTTGCATTCCCACCAACAGTGGGTTAGTGTCCCTTTTTCCCCACATCCTCTCCAGCATCTATTGTTGGCAGATTTCTGAATGTGAGCCATTCTCACCGGGGTGAGGTGAAACCTCATTGTGGTTTTGATTTGCATTTCCCTGATGGCTAGTGATCTTGAACATTTTTTCATGTGTCTGTTGGCCACTTGGATTTCCTCTTTTGAAAAATGTCTATTGAGGTCCTTGGCCCATCTCTTCAGTGGGTTGTTTGTTTTGTTGTTGTGGAGTTTCTTGATTTCTTTGTAGATTCTGGTTATCAACTCTATTGTAGCATAGTTTGCAAATATTTTTTCCCATTCTGTCGGTTAGATGGCAAAATTTTTAACATTAAAAAATTGTATTTATTTGTTTATTTTTAATATATTTGAAAGGCAGAGACAGGGACTTCCCATCTTCTGGGTCACTCCCCAAATCCCTCCCCCAACACCATCCCAGCTGCCAAAGTTAGCCCCAGCCTTAAAACAAGTTCAGTCCCTGGTGAGACTGCTGCTTATCCACGATTACGTTTCTTTTCCAATTTTACCCAGAATCTTTAGTTCCTAAAAACATCCCATTTCTATAATCTAAACATCTAGTCAAAAATAGAAATGATACAAGGAGCATCTATCCAGGATTAACCTAGAAGATTCTAGGATGAGAAGATCCTCTGCCCATAGCATAGTTTATAAACATGAATTCCAGTTTGTTTATTTTAAAAGAAGAGGTTAATATTATCTTGGCCTAATACATGGGCCACTGAAATGAACAGCTTAATCCTTTTCTGATAATTCTGGAAATTTTCTATAGAGAAATGTTGCTTGTTGAGCTCAGGATTATAACCCATAAGGTGAGATGTTCCCAAGGCACATCTGCCAACCTTTAATACTCACATAAATTGATTTTCTCTATTTTAGAGAGGGTTGTATCTAAAGCAACTTGGACCAACAATTTAGAATCAGCACTTCTTGTTGCAACAGACCAATTTTACTCTCCACATTGCTTTTTTGATAGTCCTTATCAGTTAGCAACAGTTCTGTCACCACCACACTATCTAGTGAACAGAGTGGAGTTTCTGTGATTATACTTTATCTTCTTTAGTTTCCACAATCTGTGGTTTCCTGGCTTGTTAAAATTAATCAGTGAACTAGCTCATAAGCAGGATCTAGGATAAGCTATCCCTGGGGAGTTTCCTTAAAATAATTAAATCTATCTATAGTTTGTTGGCTGTAGTACCTTACAATGAGAGGAGAATTTATTTTCTCAAATTTCATTCATTTAATGAAGCCTGCACCTATGTGTTTAATCAATTCTTTGAGTGTTTTTTAGCAAAATACAAAAAAATTGAAAAGTTCATAGTTATAGAACCTACAGTGTGAAATAATCATTTAATTTTCCAATATTTTAGGGATTTATCAGCTGATATAAGACAGATGCAAACTTTTTCTGTACTGTCAGGAAAATAATTGTGTCTACGAATAAAATAAACTTTGCAAGTTAGTATTATGAATGAAAGATCTACGTGGTTCTCTTTGAAGGTTTCCATGTTACATTCTCATCTACCTAGTCTATTTTTCCCTCAGTTTAAAACATCATCAAAAAGTTTAATGAAATCTAGAAAGCACAGGGGAAAAAGCAAAATATTGTGTGGGTATTTGGCTCAGTGGTTAGGACACAATTTGGCTTGCATGTCCTCATCCCATTTCAGAGTTTCTGAGTTCAAGTCCCAACTCTGCTTCCAGTCCGGCTTTCAGCTAACATGCACCCTAGGCCAACCCCAGGTCTATCTGACTCTCTCCTTCTCTTCGCCTCTGAAGTTAATATATTTACTTTTTTAAAAAGATTTATTTATTTATTTGAAACTCAGCATTACACAGAGAGAGGAGAGGAAGAGAGTAAGAGAGTCTTCCATCCGCTGGCTCACTCTCCTGTTGGCCACAATGGCCAGAGCTTTGCTGATCTGAAGCCAGGAGCCAGAAGCTTCTTCCTGGTCTCCAGTGCAGGTGCAGGGGCCCAAGCACTTGGGTCATCTTCTACTGCTTTCCCAGGCCATAGCAGAGAGCTGGATTGGAAGTGGAGCAGCCGGGGCTAGAACCAGTGCCCATATGGGATACTGGCACTACAGACAGCAGCTTTACCCACTATGCTGGCCCCAATACATTTACTTTTTTTTTTTACAATAGTTAATTTTATTTGTTCAAGAGCTCATTTTTGCAAGCATTAAGCCAGGCTGCGCTTGGAGTCTGAGCCCAAAATTCACCTAGTAAGGAGGAGGAAAAGCAAACTGTGCCCCACACCCGGGGATGAGAGCTATGGGCTCAGGACTAATCCCATTAGAGCTTTGGTTTCTACAGCCTAGCACCCGCGAGTCACAGGTCTTTGAGGTCCTTCTGGATGTCCCACAAGGTGTCTACACTTTTCTTGAGCTGGGCAACCTCGTCGTCCTTGAGCTTCTGGTTGATGACGCTGGTTAATCCCTGGGCATTGAGGATGCACGGAAGGCTTAGGAAGACTTCATTCTCAATGCCATACATGCCCTTCACCATTGTGGACACTGGGTGAATCCTGGAGAGATTTTTCAGCATGGATTCAATGAGATCAGCCACACTTAATCCAATAGCCTAGTTAGTGTACCCTTTTAGCTTGATGACTTCATAGGCACTTTCCACCACCATCTTGTGCACCTCCTTCCAGTTTTCACTATCATTGTCTGTTCCCATCTCTGGATTCAGTTCCTGGAGAGAAACACCTGCCACATTCACTCCACTCCAGACAGCCACACTTGAGTCTCCGTGTTCTCCCAAAATCCATCCATGGCAGCTGCTAGGATGAATGCCAAGTTTTTCAGCCATGAGATAGCAAAACCTAGCAGAATCCAGATTGCACCCACTTCCAATCACATGGTGCTTGGGCAGTCCACTTAGTTTCCAGGTCACGTATGTAAGAATGTCACTGGGTTGGAAACCACGATGACGATGCAGTCGGGACTGTACTTGACAATCTGGGGAATAATTAACTTGAAGACACTCACGTTTCTCTGCACCAGGTTGAGACGGCTCTCCCCCTCCTGCTGTCGGACTCCCGCGGTCACCACCACAATCTTAGAATTGGCCGTCACGGAGTAATCTTTATCTGCCACAATTTTGGGTGTCTGGAGAAACAGACTCCCATGCTGCAGATCTATCATTTGAGTTTATCTTCCAGGACATCCACAAGAGCAAGCTCATCAGCCAGAGACTTTCCCAGAATGCTAATAGCGCAGGCCATCCCGACTTGTCCAACACCCACTACAGTGATCTTATTGTTGGGGACCGCTGCCTCGTTGTCTGCGACTAGTGCAATGAGTTTCTCCTTAAGGGTTGCCATTGTGCACGGGCGGGCGGGCGCGGAAGCTGCGAGGCGCGCAGGGTCAGGCGGAGGAGACAATGTCTGCGGCCCCAATACATTTACTTTTAAAAGAAACAATATATTCCGCCTTGCGGCGCCGGCACACCGGGTTCTAGTCCCGGTCGGGGCACCGATCCTGTCCCGGTTGCCCCTCTTCCAGGCCAGCTCTCTGCTGTGGCCAGGGAGTGCAGTGGAGGATGGCCCAAGTGTTTGGGCTCTGCACCTCATGGGAGACCAGGATAAGCACCTGGCTCCTGCCTTCGGAATAGCGCGGTGCGCCGGCCGCAGCGCGCTACCGCGGCGGCCATTGGAGGGTGAACCAACGGCAAAAGGAAGACCTTTCTCTCTGTCTCTCTCTCTCGCTGTCCACTCTGCCTGTCAAAAATTAAAAAAAAAAAAAGAAAGAAACAATATAGGATGAGAAGATCCTCTGACTATAGCATGGACCATAAATTTAATCTCAAGTATTGATGTCCTTTAGGGAAAAAAAGTACCTATTGACTTTGTTACACTGTATGATACAATTTTTTAAATTATATAATATCAAGAAAAAGGAATTATACATAGGAAAGATTAGAGGCTTTGAAATCAGAATTCAGGGACCAGCCCTGTGGAACAGTGGGTTAAAGTCCCAGCCTGCAGGACCAGCATCCCATATGGGTGCCAGTCCAAGCCCCGGCTGTTCCACTTCCAATCCAGATCCCTGCTATGGCCTGGGAAAGCAATGGAAGATGAACCAACTGCATGGGCTCCAGCACCCACAAGGGAGACCTGGAAGAAGCCCCTGGATCCTGGCTTCAAATCAGCTCAGCTCCAACCATTATGGCTATTTGGGGAGTGAACCAGCAGATGGAAGACCTCTCTCTCACTCTCTCTGTCTGTCTTTCTCTAACACTTTTAAATAAATAAACATTTTTAGAAAAGAAAGAAATCAGAATCTACTGGCTTCAAACAATAATTTCAGTTTTTATTGAGGTAGACATGGGAAAATTACAACATTCCCTTGATCCTCGGTATCTGTATGTATTAGAAGTAGCTGATAAAAAAATAAATAAAAAAAGAAGTAGCTGCTTTGAAAAATTGTTCAGGGATTATAGACAATTGTTCATAGAACAATTAAATGATTCCCATGTCTCTGGAGTATTGTAAGATGTTTTTGATGACATTATTATAATTATGTTCAGCAGATTATGGGATAGCATTGGTTGTTATTTCTGAGAGTAGATCACTCAGATCTTCTGAGTTCTTCTCAGATCTTGGGACCAGCACTGTGGCATAGTGGGCTAGGCCTCCGCCTGCAGTACTGGCATCCCATATGAGCACGAATTCAAGACCCAGCTGTTCCACTTCCAATCCAGCTCTCTGCTATGGCCTGGGAAAACAGTAGAAGATGGCCCAAGTCCTTGGGCCCCTATAGCTGCATGGGACACCCAGAGGAAGCTCCTGGCTCCTGGCTTCGGATCAGTGTAGCTCCAACCATGGTGGCCATTTTGGGAGTGAACCAGCAGATGGAAGATCTTTCTCTCTGTCTCTCCCTCTCTCTATCTGTAACTCTGTCTTATAAATAAAAAAGAAACATTTAAAATAATAATAAAAAAAGTTATGGGGGGGAAGCCATTGTAATCCATAAGCTGTACTTTGGAAATTATATTCATTAAATAAAAGTTAAAGAAAAAAGAAAACAGAAAAAGAAGAAAAAAAGGCCTATAGGCATATGGACTCTTGTGTAAGGGCATGGTCAATAATGAAGATAGATGATTATTTTATGCTTCAAGAAAGATAATTCAAATATAGCAGATAATTGCATAAAATCTATTTGAATATAGATGGAGATTGAAATTTATAAATATTTATAACATATTTATGTCATGCTTCTACCTTTTCCAATCATTTCCGGCAAATTTTAAGCAGGAATTTAGTTCATAGGAAGTATTTTTATTTATTTCATGACTGATATCAAAATAACAGATTGAGAGGGAGGAAAAGACATGTACAGTAAAAATTTTGCCATTTAGTTACTCTCAGATGTCCAGGGAGATAATGCAAACATTTTAAATTTTAGAAGGAAAATATAATTAAGAACAAATGATGACAGGGGGTGGATTGGAAAGAAGTCCAAGAAATGGTGGCGCATGATGGGCCCTGAAGTCGGGAGAGAACTGGTGATGTGGACATGGATAACGGGCCTGGAGAAAGGAAACCATGAGTGAAACCGTTGCAGCACAAAGAGGATTGTGGGAGCGAAGAGAGTGAGAGGACTGAGGTCAGAGTGAGGAGATGGGCAGAGACCAGGAGGGAAAGCGCCCATGGCTGGGTATAGTGGGGCCAGGTGGTGGAACTCTTCAGGGCGGAAATGCGCATACGCTTTAGGTCTGATAAGCAGTTAGAAACAACCGATTCGAAATCAGATCTGAGTTTAGATGTTTGCTCTGAATTCTTGGCTGGGTGACTAGTGGAATGCAGGTTTACCTCTCTGATCTGTTTCATCATCTGCTATACCTGGAAAAGAACTCTTACGTCAGAAGGTTTGTGTACCTGGTTATATAGCTCTCAGAAGACAGAGTTTCACAGTACAGTTCTTACAAGGAAGCTAAGGATAGAGAAGGTCCAGTGGTCGCCGGCGCCGCGGCTCAATAGGCTAATCCTCCGCCTAGCGGCGCCGGCACACCAGGTTCTAGTCCCGGTTGGGGAGCCGGATTCTACCCCGGTTGCCCCTCTTCCAGGCCAGCTCTCTGCTGTGGCCAGGGAGTGCAGTGGACGATGGCCCAAGTGCTTGGGCCCTGCACCCCATGGGAGACCAGAAGCACCTGGCTCCTGCCATCGGATCAGCGCGGTGCGCAGGCTGCAGCGGCCATTGGAGGGTGAACCAACAGCAAAAGGAAGACCTTTCTCTCCGTCTCTCTCTCTCTCTCACTGTCCACTCTGCCTGTCAAAAATAAATAAATAAATAAGTAAATAAATAAATAAATAAAAGAGAAGGTCCAGTGGTGTGAATTAAAAGTAGACTTGAAAATCAAGAAGGGAAATGATTTTAAAGTGGGGTAGGTGTTGTCTGGCAGTGGGTTAAGCCACTGCCTGTGATACAGGCATCCCATATTGAAGCATTGATTCCAGTCCCGCTACCTGCTAGTGTGCCTTGGAGACAGCATAAAGTGAGTCAAGAGCTTGGGCCTCTGCCACCTGTGTGACAGACCCAGACAGAGTTCTGGGCTCCTGGCTTCAGCCTGGCCCAGGGCCAACTGTTATTGCCATTTCAGGAGTGAGCCTGCCTGTGCCTCTCCCTCTGTCTTTTCAAAAAAAGGCTCTGCCTTTCAAATAAAGAAATAAATACATCTTAAGGAGAGAGAGAGAGAGAGAGAGAGAGAAGAAGAAGAAGAAGAAGAAGGAGGAGGAGGAGGAAGGAAGGAAGGAAGGAAGGAAGGAAGGAAGGAAGGAAGGATGGAAGGAAGGAAGGAAGGTGCTTAAAGCTGAGTTATTACCGCTGGCGGCCTTGGTTTTCAGTCCCATAGGCCCTTCCATTAACTTGCATTTAATTTGCCAATTGTGCAAAATCCCAGATGCACCTGGAGCAATTTGGAAATCACTGATCTAGCAGAAAATGATAGAAAAAGTAATTTGAACTGTATGCTATGAATCATTTCTATATGCTATGGCTTATTTTCTCTTATTAATTATACAAAGAATGACAAACCAAAACAAAGATTTGAGCAGAAAACATACAAAATAACTTTCATATGGCCTGTCCAGAGCATATGATGATATGTAGCAATGTACTGATAAACAGTGAAGCGATTCACTTACGATAAGTAAATATTCGAGAGACAACTTTCAGGCCATTTGAGCTGTAATAAAGGTCAAAGTTAAGAGTTATATTTACTATGCTACAGGCCTGGAAAATTCTAATGGAACTGAAGAATTCATTTGCTTCACACTGACTAATTGCAGGACCTTGAAGGATAGTCCCTGCTATGTACAATGAGACTTGCACCTTTCAGAGAAAGATGTTTGCCAGGAGGTCAAGGCTTTCCATGTCCACATGCCTTCATTTTCAGACTGACTACAGCTTCGCCAGCAGTCACAGGCCGGTTATTATATGCAAACAACTGCGCTGGGAGACGGGGGGATAAATACATATGACATGGCTTCCTCCTTAAGAATTCTCCACGTGGCCGGCGCCGCGGCTCAACAGGCTAATCCTCCGCCTTGCGGCGCCGGCACACCGGGTTCTAGTCCCGGTCGGGGCGCCGGATTCTGTCCCGGTTGCCCCTCTTCCAGCCAGCTCTCTGCTGTGGCCAGGGAGTGCAGTGGAGGATGGCCCAAGTGCTTGGGCCCTGCACCCCATGGGAGACCAGGAGAAGCACCTGGCTCCTGGCTTCAGATCAGCGTGGTGCGCCGGCCGCAGCGGCCATTGGAGGGTGAACCAATGGCAAAGGAAGACCTTTCTCTCTCACTGTCCACTCTGCCTGGCAAAAAAAAAAAAAAAAAAAAAGAATTCTCCATGTGGAAGACGGAAGTTCCAAACAGAAATAACTGTGTAAGGAAGAAGAACATGAAACACAATGAAAGGAAAAAGCATGGAAGTTTCCTTAAGAAGAAAAATATTTTGCCATCTCCCCAAGAAGTCAGTGGCATGGCCGGCTCTGTGGTACAGAGCGTTAAACTGCCATCTGCAACTCTGGCATCCCGTACTGGAGTGTCGGTTCCAGTCTCAGCTGGTTCGCTTCCAATCCAGCTCCCTGCTAATGCACCTGGGAAAAGCAGCAGAGGATGGCCCAAGTACTTCAGCCTCTGCTTCCCGCGTGGTAGACATGGATAGAGCTCCTGACTCCTGACTCTGTCCTGGCCCAGCCCTGGTCATTGTGATCTAGTCTTAATTATTTCCTATAAAGCAACATGATTAAGGATATTTGTAGAAAATTTTAATTATGGCCGGCGCCGCAGCTCACTAGGCTAATCCTCCGTCTGCAGCACCGACACACCAGGTTCTAGTCCCGGTTGGGGCACCGGTTCTGTCCTGTTGCCCCTCTTCCAGTCCAGCTCTCTGCTGTGGCCCAGGAGGGCAGTGGAGGATGGCCCAAGTGCTTGGGCCCTGCACCCCATGGGAGACAGGAGGAAGCACCTGGCTCCTGACTTCGGATCAGCGCAGTGCCAGCTGTGGCAGCCATTTAGGGGGTGAACCAGTGGAAGGAAGACCTTTCTCTCTGTCTCTCTCTCTCACTGTCTAACTCTGCCTGTCAGAAAAAAAATTTTTTTAATTGTTTTCTATTCTTTAAATGTTTTTTAAAGACATTTTATTTGAAAGGCAGAGTTACAGAGAGAGATGGAGAGACAGAGATCTTTCATCCACTGGTTCACTCTCCAAATGACTGCAATAGCTGGAGCTGGGCCAGACTGAAGCCAGGAGCCAGGAGCTTCTTCCAGGACTCCCAGGTGGGCGCAGGAGCCCAAGCAATCAGGCCATCTTCCACTGCTTTCCCAGGCACATTAGCAGGGAGCAGGATCAGAAGTAGAGCAGCAGAGACTTGAACTGGCGCCCATATGGGATGCTAGCACTGCAGGCAGTGACTTAACCTGGTTGCCACAGTGCCAGCTCCAACTTTTTTTAATTTTTAAAAATCACATTGATTTGAGAGACAGAGCAACTGCCCATCATCCAGTTCACTCCCCAAATGACTGCAGAACACACGTGGTGGCAAGAACCCAACCACCTGAGCCATCACCTGCTGCCCTCCAGGGCTGGAGTCCTAAGCCCAAGATGGGTACCAGAGCCAGACACTCCGATGTGGGACTCAGGCATCCTAATCTATGTCCTCACCACTGCACCAGAAGTCTGCCCCTTCTCTCTAATTTCAATGTAGAAAAAGTTTGTCCTCCCACTTTTTGTTATTTTGGGTGTTTTTTGCTTGCTTTACTTTGTTCACTTTTTGTTTTCATTAATTTACTCCTATGTGGACATTTCCCTTCCATTCAACATTCAGTACAGTTGTTAAACAAACATGCGCTATTCCACCATGTTACCTGGAAGTCACATATCGTCTTCGGTGATTAAACTCCATGGGAAACTGAGAAACACGCTTGCTAAGCCTGGGCTGAAATTTAGTTTTATTAGCTACAAGACATAAAAGAGAATTTCCCTTCCAGTGCGTACCTGGTTAGGGGTGAAGCATTTTTGGAGTTTTTAAATTAAATCAAGTCAGATGTTTCATTCTCTCTCTGTACCAGATTGAGGATTGCCTAATGAGCCCAAAAAGGAATTATCCCAGGAGGTACAAAGATCATTCCAGTAACCGTAAACCAATAGCCTCAATCCAGTTTTTACCACAATTTAGGAAACCTTCATTTTCACAGGATGTATAAGTCTCACTCTCTTCTAAGGAAGTGGCATTCCCTTGATTGCATTTTCCAAGATTCTGATTGTTTCCCCGGTGTGAAAAATCTCTTGGTAGTAAATCTGGCAACTGGATAAAAGAAACTGATATGATTAATCTGAGAGCCTCACAGTGAGTTTCTCATTAGGGCAGACTCCTGGCACCATGACTAAGACTGTGTGGAGGTACAGGACAAATTCTAAAGTGGCACAGCTGAGGGGCCCCACAGATAAGCAGTCAGTGAAACTTTGTGGTGTAGCTGAAATCAGAGAAACTGAGTAATTGACCAGAGCAAATCACTGAAGAGAGAATAGGACAACGGAGGCATCTGTGCTCATTTTAACTCCGTCATCCACAACGCATATACCTACCATTTGAAACTCCTCTTCCCTGTTGAATTCCCAAGAGATTAAACATCATTTTCTTTTAAAACCAAGCCATTTGTAAGTGTTTGAAATATCTCCACAAACTACAAAATCAATGTGAAACTAGTCCCAATGGTCTCCTCTAGGGACGAGAAACAGAAACTGGGCTACCTTGGGACAGCAGAGAAATTTACTTGTGCTACATGCTCTCTTCATATCTTTTGAATTTTGTACTCTATGATATTTTTATAGTTCTTCACTAACATGCATTAAATCTGATACTAAGGGACAAGCCTTCAGCCTGGTGGTTAAGCCACCAGTTAAGATGTCTGCATCGCACACTGAACCACTTGAGTCACATACCTGGCTCTGGCTCTGGCTCTGGCTCTGGCCTCTAGCATCCTGTTTGTGCAGACACTGAATGTAATAGTGATGGCTCAAATAACTGGCTCTCTGCCCACCCGGGAGGGGGACCTGGATTGATTGCGTTACAGCTCCTGGCTTTAGTCTGGCCCAGCTTTGGTCATTGTGGACATTTAGGGAGCAAACCATCAATGGGACCTCTCCCTCTCTCTTTCCCTGTGCCTCTCAAGTAAGTAAATTAAAAATAAAACTGATAGAGAAGGTTATGTGTGAATACACATATGGAAAACAATGTGTGTAAGTGAACAATGTAGGATTTAACTGTCTTTGTCTCATTGTCTCATTCAGTGCTTACAAGAACACTGGAAGATTTTAGGAAGTGGAAGAACCTAGATTGCTAGTCTATGATCCTTTCCCTTTTTTTTCTCTAATAAACTGGGAGACAGCTTTGGGGAAATGAAAAAGGACAGATGAACCTTGGCAGCAATTTCTCTGCTCTTCTGAATAAACTCTGGATAGATAGTCTTTGGCAGAAGGAGGATGTGACTGTGGAATGTTTTTAATCAGATGTCTTTGAATAAGTGTAATGTGTAGTACATAAACCCCAAAATCTATAGTTCTGTAAGGCATGGCTCTATAGAAAATGTCATATAAGCTGGAATATAACAATGGAGATGTGCTGTGTATGGCGGACCCACATACATATAACCTACTTTGAGACCTGGGTCTCTTTAGGGGTCGGAGAGTTTGTGGTTAATGCAGAAAGCAGGAACTTTGGGCCAACCTAATGCCTCAGAAGTCTCCAAGTCTCCTATGTGGGCAGTATCTGTCTTTTTTTTTTTTTTTTTTTTTTTTTTGGACAGGCAGGGTTAGACAGCGAGAGAGACAGAGAGAAAGGTCTTCCTTCTGTTGGTTCACACCCCCCCGCCCCCGCCCCCGCCCCCACCCCAAATGGCTGCTGCAGCCAGTGCGCTGTGCCAATCTGACCCAGGAGCCAGGTGCTTCTCCTGGTCTCCCGTGGGGTGCAGGGCCCAAGCACTTGGGCCATCCTCCACTGCACTCCCGGGCCACAGCAGAGAGCTGGACTGGAAGAGGAGCAACTGGGACAGAACCGGCGCCCCAACTGGGACTAGAACCTGGGGTGCCGGTGCCGCAGGCGGAGGATTAGCCTAGTGAGCTGTGGCACCAGCAGTTTCTGTCCTGTAGCCCCTTCTTGTTTCATGGCTCCTAGAGGGAACTTACCAACTGCCAAGCATCCCCTTTACGATAAGACATCTAGGAAGCGTTTCAAACAGACCTGAATTACTCCCTATTTGTGAAAAAGGAAGAAAAAGGCAGTAGAAAAAGATGAGAAAAGACTGAATGGAACTATATAAATCAAATCATTCCAATCATTAAAATATACTATTTGGTCTTCCAAAACATAAAAAGTGTAATATTTATCTGTGCATGGCTTGTGAAATCCAAATGTTGAATTAAGATAGCCAGTCGCCAGCGCCGCGGCTCACTAGGCTAATCCTCTGCCTAGCGGCGCCGGTACACCGGGTTCTAGTCCTGGTTGGGGCACCGAATTCTACCCTGGTTGCCCCTCTTCCAGGCCAGCTCTCTGCTATGGCCTGGGAGTGCAGTGGAGGATGGCCCAAGTGCTTGGGCCCTGCACCCCATGGGAGACCAGGAGAAGCACCTGGCTCCTGCCATCGGATCAGCGCGGTGCGCCGGCCGCAGCGCGCTACCGCGGCGGCCATTAGAGGGTGAACCAACGGCAAAGGAAGACCTTTCTCTCTGTCTCTCTCTCACTGTCCACTCTGCCTGTCAAAAAAAAAAAAAAAAGACATCCTGTCATCATCGTCATTGCCGCTGCTTATTAAATTCTTGCTTGAGAGACCCTAGAGTGTACAGTTATGAGCACAGCCTCTGGATTAAAACCGGACTCAGTTTGAATCTCTGCTTTGCTATTTAGCTGTGAACTTGGCCCCTCATCTGAAACATAGGAACAATATTATTAGTACTTAGCTTACAGAGTTGCTGTAAGGATGAAATGAAAGGCCACATGTGAAGAACTGATACATAGTACGTACTTCATAGAATTGATGGTTGCTATACACAGTGTTACATCTAAGGTTAAAAAAGATAAATGATTTGCAGGATCCTCCTGCTTTTTGTAAACCAGCATGCTGTAGCAAGATATAATCTTGTCTTGAAAGATCTCATCCACAGTGTAAAATTAAGATTATGCTTCAATCTCTGATCCCAGGGACTGCACTTTATACATATATATTTTAAACTATTTCATGGAATTTCTTGTGGCTTTGCTTTATTTTTTAATAGATTTTTCATCCAAACAGTGATTTCAGAGCAAAACTGTGGTGCGTTCATCACTGATTTACCAGTGTCTAGTGTGGTGAACGCTAAGCAGTGGTTTATTTTTTAAGGTTTTTTTTTTTTTTTTTACAGGCAGAGTGGACAGAGAGAGAGAGAGACAGGGAGAAAGGTCTTCCTTTTTCCGTTGGTTCACCCCCCAATGGCTGCTGTGGCCGCCATACCACGCTGATCTGAAGCCAGGAGCCAGGTGCTTCTCCTGGTCTCCCATGCGGATGCAGGACCCAAGCACTTGGGCCATCCTCCACTGCCTTCCCGGGCCACAGCAGAGACCTGGACTGGAAGAGGGGCAACTGGGACAGAATCCAGTGTGCTGGTGCCGCAGGCGGAGGATTAGCCTATTGAGCCGTGGCGCCAGTATTTTTATTTATTTATTTGAGAGGTAGATTTACAGACAGTGAGAGGAAGAGACAGAGAGGTATTCTATCCGCTGATTCACTCCCCAAATGGCTGCAATGGCAGGAGCTGAGCTAATCTGAAGCCAGGAGCATCTTCCGGGTCTCTCACGCAGGTGCAGGGGCCCAAGCACTTGGGCCATCTTCTACTGCTTTCCAAGGCCATAGCAGAGAGCTGGATTGGAAGTGGAGCAGCCGGGACTAGAACCGGTGCCCATATGGAATGCTGGAGCCGCAGGCTGAGGATTAACCTACTGCACCACAGCACCGGCCCCTTAAGCAGTGGCTTAAATAAGCATATGACCAAAAAGTACTAAGCGGAACAAGTAATAATAAAAAGATTCTATCAGGTCTGTAATTTTTCTAACTTTTCAAATCATATTACTCAAATGTTTTATCATACGTAGTTACATTTGAACACATTTTTGGTAGAATATTGCCCAAACTTTGAATGATATTTAGTGACAAATTAAGAACACTTTTTTTTCTGGAGTTGTTCTCCTTTCAGTGTAACCACAGCATCTACTTAATGAATGTCACTTACGACTCCTAGGATAGTGACTCAGATTTATCTCATCACTTCATCAAAAGGAAATATTATCTACTGCTCAAGAAGCAGATCTGCCCAGGAATTGGAATCTTGGATACCGGAGATGTGTTCCAGTCATTTAACCAAGGCTGTGCCTCTGCAAAAACAAAGAACTGAAAATAAACTTGAAGATTCCTTTCGGTGTAGAAAATGTTCTCGGGGCCAGCGTGGAGGCGTAACAGGTTAAGCTGCTGCCTGCAATGCCAGCATCCCATAGGAGCACCAGTTCGAGTCCCTGCTGATGTGTCTGGGAGAAGCCGCGGAAGGTGGCCCAAGTACTTGTGCAGGAGACCGTATGAAGGTCCTGGATCCTGGCTTTGGCCTGGCTTGGCTCTGGCTGTTATGGCCATTTAGGGAGTGAACCAGCAGATGGACGATCTCTGTATCCCCCCCCCTCTCTCTCTGTAACTCTGTCCTTCCAATAAAGAAAAAATATTTAAAAATAAAAATATTCTCAGTAAGAGAAGAAATGAACATTAATGCAGCAGGATTTATGAACATTATTCAAACATTCTTAGACTTATTCATGGCAGCTTTCTGTTTTATGTAAAATGTACAAACACACACATACCCACACACACAAGACAGATACCCCCAAATATTATAGAATTTACAGCTATTAAAAGTGGGAGAGTACTGACTCCCTGATTACTACAGGAAAACGGGAAGCCATTAGGGGCAACAACATTTAGCTTTGCTGGAACCTGTTGGGCCAGTGGGGCCTGAACCCCCAGGCCTGATGAAAGGGCACAGACAGATAATCTAAAGGCAAGTGGACTGTTTATTGCTTGGGAAAGCTCCTCATTGGGACATCCCAGATTGCTAAGACAATGTGCTATAAACTTCCCCAAGCTGCCTTTCGGCATATCTCCCCTCCTCTGGCCACCACCTTATCAGGGTCCATGTGCTGCTCTGCACTGCCCCCAACAGGCAACTTAAGGCCTCTGCCTGACTCGGAGTACAATGTTTCAACGCCCCTGCCCTATGTCCAGGCAAGCTGAACTCCCACTCTTTTCTTTACCCACCTTGTCTGTCCCTCTAAAATAAAGTTGTCTCTACTTTAAGTGGCCATCTCCTTGCCTTCTTGGATCCCTTTAAAATCCCCAAACCTCACAAAGTTGTCAGTAAGAACAAGTTAATATGAAATGTTATTTTGAAGGTATCATTCAGCCTCTCCAAATCCTTTACAGCATATAATTTCAACTTCATTTTGGATTGCAATGGCATAAACTTGCCTATGATGCGAAGATGTAAAGAACACTTTAACAAAAACCACAAGTGACTAAGTCACAGCATAATCCAAAATGTATTTTGGTGGCTTTGGTGGAGTAGGATACGTCCATCTCCACATGCTATGTCAAGTGGAAGCTCCAAAACACCAAGTTCTATATTTCATATCTGTAGATATCCCACTGGGATATCTATATACTGCAATATGCCATGTAGTCATGTGAACACACACAGGATCTGTTATGTGCCTGTGATTATCTTAGTGTCTAATGCTGGGGATGAAACTCTTATCAGATAGACTTGGTTGTTTTTTTTTTTAAAGATTTATGTATGTGTGTATGTGTGTATGCATTTCAGAGGCAGAGCTGCAGAGAGACTCAGGTAGCCTTCAGGAGCTGGAAAAGACAAGGAGATGGATATTCTTCCGGGCCCTCCGGAAGGAAGCAGCACCTTGATTCTGACTCTGTGAAACCTAATTTGGAGTTCTGACTTCAAGAACTGTAAGATAATAGCTTGTGTTGTCTCAAGCCACTCAGTTTTTCGTAGTTAGTTCTGACTACAGTAGGCAACTAATACATCACGGTCTCCACAAGTCAAGAGTACCCGAGGTTGCTGCTGACCCTGTGTAACTCCGCTCATAATATCAATTCTCTTACAACAGGGGAAGTGTGTCAGTATTTCCATACTGGAACATGGTCTTGGTTAAATTGATCATTGCTAAGAACAAATGCTTTATTTTCCTGGAAGCATTTCAGTACAAAACATTTTTAAGGGTTTAGCACATTGATAGTGACCTCACACCAAAAATAAAAGAATGGTTATGTTCTCTGTTTTTTGAAAGAATAATCACTTTTCAAATCTTAAACTGAATATAGCCCATACCTAGTATTTACATAATGGCATAGTTTACCCAAAGACAAGTTATCTTTTTAATTTTTAACAGGGAGTTATTTTAAAGCCTCAATAATCATTTGAATATAATTATAGCAAATTTTTTTAGCTGGGAAAATTCCACAGTGTTTTTGTTTTATCCATGTTCACCCAGAATTGGAGTAATAGCTCATTAAGCATAAAGCTCATGACCTGAATTGCCCTTGTTACTCTCCAGACTAGACTGGCCAACACACAGAAGGCTGTGTAAATAATACAAATCTGCAGCCCTTGTCCCTGTTTTGTAGTGAGATATCCATTGCCTTCACCATGCTCATGTACACATTATAAATCTGTTGGATGATAACATTGACATATTGCTGAGAATATTATTTGCAGTCTTAAGTTAGTTTGCATAAAATATACCGTTGTTTTATCCATCTGCTTGTATAAAATAAAATCAACTATTGCCTTTATATAGTCAGCTTGAGGAGATAGCACGATTTTGATAATAGAAAGGTCCTTGTTTTATAAGCTAGTATAGCTCTTTGTGGAAGCAATTCAAGAACAATTCGATCATTTGTAAACATCATTTTCATAATGCTAGAGCTACTGTTGCTATTTAATTCATCTGAAATCATGCTGTTCTGAGAACTGGCTCCTAGCAACCAAAGATTTTTTTAATACAAAACGTGGAAAGGGAATTACTATTTAATGACACAGGTTAACAGTATGTGCATAAGCTTTGAAACCATTCCAGGAAATCATAGATTACAGTTGACTTAGTGCTATAAAGCTTTTTTAGTCAAGGTAATTCAGTAGACCCCAAGTTTGCTGTATGAATTCTACTTAGATCAAAGGATGATAAATTATATTGCTGTCTGTTTTTAAGTCAATGTGAGAAATCCGGTAGCTTTGGAAAGTATTCACAAATTTATAGTCAGATTTCCTAATTAGCCCTTAATGCTTGAACAAAAGTCTTATTATAAACTATCACTTTGATCTTCTGTTCCTAGAAATGTATCACAGCTCTTTATACAAATAATGAAAACCCAGCGGGCAAGGTCAAACATGAGGCACAAAGACTGAATCACAGAGCACAGATGTCAGAGGGGATGTTAGAGATCAACCAACACCTTTATTTGTACAGATTAGGAAACTAAAATGCATAGAGGTTAAAAGACTTGCAAGACCAGGGGATTCCAATTCAATCCCATCAAGGTGGCATGTACCAATGCCATCTCACTAGTCAAAGTGATCAGTTTCAGTTCATAATTGATCATAATGATAGGATTAAGTGTCAAAGGGATCACATAAATAAGACTAGTGTCTGCTAATACTAATTGATAGAATTAAAAAGGGAGAGAACGATCCAACATGGGAAGCAGGATACACAGCAGACTCATAGAATGGCAGATGTCCTAAACAACACTCTGGCCTCAGAATCAGCCTTTAAGGCATTTGGATCTGGCTAAAAAGCCCATGAGAGTTTATCAGTCATGAAAAGCCAAGACACGGTGGAAAAAAAAAAAAAAAAAACCTAAAAGATCTCTGTGAGTGAGATCCCAGCAGAAAGAAAGGGCCATCAAAGAAGGGGGTACCTTTCTTTGAAGGGAGGAGAGAACTTCTACTTTGACTATGGCCTTGTCTAAGTAAGATCGAAGTTGGCAAACTCAAGATGCTTCCATAGCCTTGGCAACTCATGACAAGAGCCTTGGGTGATTACTGATGTCATAAATAAGAGTGCCAATTGTTAGGGCCAGCGCCGTAGCTCACTTGGCTAATCCTCCACCTGCGGTGCTGGCACCACGGGTTCTAGTCCCAGTTGCTCCTCTTCCAGTCCAGCTCTCTGCTGTGGCCCAGGAGGGCAGTGGAGGATGGCCCAGGTGCTTGGGTTCCTGCACCTGCATGGGAGACTGGGAGGAAGCACATGGCTCCTGGCTTCAGATCAGTGCAGCACCGGCCATAGCAGCCATTAGGGGAGTGAACCAACGGAAGGAAGACCTTTCTCTCTGTCTCTCTCTCACTGTCTATAACTCTACCTGTCAAATAATAATAAAAAAGAGTGTCAATTGTTAAATCAACAGTGGGAGTCACTGTGCACCTACTCCCCATGTGGATCTCTGTCTCTAATATGTTGTACTATGTGAATTAATGGTAAAACTACTACTCAAACAGTACTTTATACTTTGTGTATCTGTGTGGGTTCAAACTGTTGAAATCTTTACTTAGTATATACTAAGTTGATCTTCTATATATAAGAAACTTGAAAATGAATCTTGATGAAGAATGGGATGGGAGAGGGAGTGGGAGATGGGATGGTTGTGGGTGGGAGGGTGGTTATGGGGGAAAAACCACTATAATCCAAAATTTGTACTTTGGAAATTTGTATTTATTAAATAAAAGTTGAAAAAAAAAGACTTGCACGAATGCAATGAGTTAACATAGCTACAACTAAAAAGCTAACTTTTTTTTTTTTTAGTTTCTATCCTATATTCTTCTTATTAGATTAGTTTATCAAATTAATTTTGTCCAATTTTTTTGATTCATGTAACAAATATCCTTATGTGTCAAATATTGTGCTGAGAGATGTTGTCAGAATAAAAGATACTATGCACTCTTTCTTAAAAGATTTATTTATTTATGTACTTATTTATTTGAAAGGCAGAGTTACAGAGGCAGAAGCAGAGAGACAGAAAGGTGTTCCATCCACTGGTTCACTCCTTAGATGGCTGCAAGGACTAGAGCTGCACCAATCTTCCAGGTCTCCTAGGCCAGTGCAGGGGCCCAAGCACTTGGGCCATCTTCCACTGCTCTTGCAGGCCATTGTAGAGAGCTGGATCAGAATAGGAGCAGCCAGGACTAGAACCAGTGCCCATATGGAATGCTGGCACTTCAGGCAGAGGCTTCACCTGCTACGCCACAGCGTTGGCGCTATACTATACACACTCTTAAGGAGAAATAAATATGCATATGAATAAATTGTATTCATTTCTGATCAGTGCCAGAACAAAAGTAGTGTGGCTTCAAAGAGCAAAGAAATCAACTCAGTTCAGGAAGATCAGGGAAAACTTCACCAAGGACTTAAACAGAGTTGGGCTGAAGGTGGGGGTAAAAAAGTTGGCAGTTACTATCAAGAGCATGGGTCAAAGCAAGAAAGAACACATCCTTTCTGTTGAATTTTCCTTGCCTCTACACCTCCAATAGCAGAAGTTAAACAAAACCAGGAACTTCCTGTACAATTGGTAGGAATCAAGTGGGTACCCCTTCCTGTATAATTGGTAGGCATCAAGTGGGTACCCCCTGTTAGAACCAAAGATGGTGCAACTCTTGGGAAGACTGCCTCCCCTTGGCCTCCTCTCCTGGTTGGAGTAAGTGAAGACGGGACCCATACTCAGTGAGCTCTCAACAAAAGGCAACCTCAACTCCAAATCTGGTGGCCCCAATACCATATTCTGCTGAGACAGCTGGTGTTGATCTTGTCATAGATATCATCCATTTTATGCCATTTGGGTAGTGAACCAGCAGATGGAAGGTCTTTCTCGCTCTCCCTCTCTCTCCTTCTCTTTCTGTAACTATGCCTTTAAAATAACACATAAATAACTCTCTCAAAAAGAGGAAATACACTCTTTTCAAAGGTACATGGAGCACTCATCTAACTAGACCATCTGGTGGATGATTCAAATGATCTCAATGAATAATATAAAAACAAAGAATTAACACATATTTTTGACCATTATGGTTAAATCAGAAATAACAACATATATGGAAAAATTAAAAATATATGACATTTTAAAAATACATTTGCATGGTGTAACTAAAGCAATGTTCAAAGCAGAAAAAGGTTTATATTAACACTTAAAGTAATTGCAAAAGATTTTAACATAATTGTGCAAAACAATGAACTAAGCTTCTATATTAAAAACTGTAATAGTTAACAACAAGCTAAAAATAAATTAGGAGAAGATAATGCAACAACATTAACATGAAAGAAATATAAAAAGCACACACAGAAAAAATCAATAAAACTAAAATTTCTTTTAAAAGATTTCTTTTAAATTTATGCACCTTAAGCAATACTGATTAATGGAAAGCTTGGTGCACACAATAAATACATAAAATCAAAAAGGAGACTTAATAACTTATTAAAAGGATAATAAGCATATATTATATAAAGGGAACAATTTAATGTCAATAAATTTGACAACTCAGATGAAATGCATGAATTCCCTTAAACACTGACACAAGAATATTTGGAGAATTTAGAGGATATTCCTATATCAATTAAACAAATTGAATTCATGCCTAAAATTTTTCTATAAAGACTAATTAATGCTCAGATATTTCACTGATAGATTCAAACATTTAAAGAATAAATAATACCAATCTTACAACCTAGCTTTTTAGTAAAGAGAGAAGAGAATATTTCCAAACTTGTTTTATGAGGCCCGCGTATCTACAATACAAAAATCTGACAAATAATCACAAAAACAGGATTAATATTTCTAATGAAGACAAATGTAAAACTTTAAAAATATTAGCTAATTGTATCCATTCATATAAAAGAAGTATAAGGGGGCCAGCGTTGTGGCATGCATGTTAAGCCTCCACCTGTGATGCCAGCATCTCATATGGGCGCCAGTTCAAGACCCAGCTGCTCCACTTCTACTCCACCTCCTTGCTAATGCACCTTGGAAAGCAGTACAGGACGGCCCAAGCCCTTGGGCCCCTGCACCTATGTGGGAGACCCAGAAGAAACTCCTGGCTCCTGGTTTCATCCTGGGCTAGTCCTGACAGTTGCAGCCACTTGAGGAATGAACCATGGAAGATCTGTCTCTCTCTCTCTCTCTCTGTCCCTCTTCCTCCTCTCTCTGTAATTCTGCCTTTCAGATAAATAAAATAAAGACAAAAAATAAGACATTATCATCAATTTAATTTTATTCGAAGAACAAAAGTTTGGTTTAGTGTTCTAAGATCAACCCATATAATTCTCTGTATTAGTAGAAGACAGTATTACTAAAAACATGATCATCTCCATAGATTCAGGGTGAAAAAAATTGGCAAAATTAAACATGTGTTCATAATAAAACTTGTCACCAAACTAGGCAATAAAAAAAAAGTCATCAGCATGATGAAGGCCATCTACAAAAATACTTAAAGCTAATATAGTCAATGGAAAAGTTAAATCTTGGTTTTCCCTTAAGTTTCAAGAACAAGGCTAAGCTATCCACTGTCAGCACTTCTACATGACATTGTACAATTTTACAGAGCCTGTACAATAAGAAAAGCAAATAAAAGATACAAATATTAGAAAAAGAAGAAAAACTCTTTTTCTTCAGATAACATGATTTTATGTGTAGATAAGCCTTTAGAATCCATCCAAAAAAAATCCTACAAATAAACATAATAAGACTTCATAACACAAGCAATAAATCATTTTAACTGAAAGGTTAAATATATATGCATATCATTTAAGGCAGCAAAACCAAGTGCCTAGGAATAGATGTAGCATATAGTTCTCAAATATAAGTGGTGTTCCCCTGGAAGTGGACATTTGACAACATCTGAAAATCTTTTAGTTGTCACATGTGAAGGCCACTCTTGGGAGAGACCATGTTCAGGAAGCTGCAAAATGCTCTACTCTGCACAGGAAGAACCCACGATGATTTGTCAGGTCCAAAATGTCAATAGTGTTGGTGTTGAGAGTCACTGATCTAGCTTAAGATGTGAAAGATTACACAACAGAGAAACACACAGAATATCTAACAGAGAGAAACTTTCAAAGACCTATATATACAGAAAACTCTAATAGTTCATGGGTCACTATGATACATGTTCTTTCAAATTGATTTATAGATTTGACATAATTCCTATTTTGTTGAATTTATGGATTTGACATAATTTCTATAATATTGCTCTTTCCCATTGGGTTCTATTTGAACAATTAAAATATCCAGTGATATAAAAACCATCAACGTTTCCAACTTTCATCTAGTATAGAATTCCCTCCACCCCATGTTGAAAGCCTTTCAATGGCTTTGTGTGTTGGACTGGGTGGGAGGGGATGCGAAGGATCAGAGGTCTTTTTGTTTGTTTGTTTTCTTTTTGAGAAATCGTCAAGTTTATTCTAAAATTTTATAGAGTCATAAAGGATCTGAAATATCTAAAACAGTCTTGAAAAATATAGGACAAACTTAGAGCTCTGATACCACTGGATTTTAAGACTTACTGTTGGAGTCAACATTGTGGTACAACTGGTTAAGCCACCACCTTTGACACCAGCATCTCATATGGGTGCCAGTCCATGTCCCAGCTGCTCCACTTCCAATCCAGCTCCCTGCTAATGCGCCTGGAAAGGCAGCAGAAGATGGTCCAAGTGCTTGGGCTCCTGCCATCCACATGTGAGACTCAGATGAAGCTACTGGCTCTTGGCTTTGGCCTGGCACAGCCCAGGCCATTGCTGCCATTTGGGAAGGGAAGCAGCAGATAGATGACCTCCGTCTCTTTCTTTCTCTCTGTAACTCTACCTTTCGAATAAATAAATGAATCTTTCTTCCTTTAAAAAAAGCCTTCTGTAAAGCTGTAGTGCAGTACAATGGCAGACAAATAAACATTTCAACATCTGAACAGAATGGATAGGGTAGAATTACATCCATAGAGCTAATGGATTTGCAACCAAGGGGACAATTTCATTCAGCAAACAAACAAAAGCCTTTTTAACAAATGTTGTACCACAACTAGATATCTGCATGGGGAAAACAAAACAAAACGAAAAAGAAAAAAATTAAGAAAACCTCATCTCATTTTTTTCCAATTTTTATTAATACAAAGAGAACAGATTTCAGGTATTTCATTGATACAATTCTAAGATAATCATACTTTCTTCCCTCCCTCAATCCCCCTCCTTACTTTCTTTTTTTTGTTTGTTTGTTTAATTTTTACAATAACATAATTTCAACTTGCTTTATAATCACAGGCTTAATGTACCCCTAACCATAATTTTCAACAAATAAAAAATAGAAAAACCATGTTCAATAGGAATACAGACAAGAGCTATAAACAATAATCAAATCATAATATGTCCATTTCATTCTTATAAATTAGTGGGTATTTTGTGTATTCTGTACTAACTACCACATCTCAGAGAACCTCATCTACTATCTCATACTAATCACAAAAACTTACATGGGACATATATTTATATATTAAATCCAAAATCATAAATCTTCCAAAAGAAAATATATTATCTTTCAGAGCATGGATTCAGTAAAAATTTCTTGGATAGGGCATAGACAACAGTAACTGGAAAACTTTAAAAGTAATTAATTAAATTATACGAATATTTAAAATGGCTGCTCCTCAAAAGACACCATTATTAACATGAATATGGAAACTGAAGACTAAATAAAAATATTTGTAACAACTGACATAAGATTTAATACATAATACATAAAGAAAAACTATAAATCAATCATAAAAGACAAACATCCTAGTTTTTAAAATGAGGCACAGCCGGCACCGCGGCTCACTAGGCTAATCCTCCGCCTGCGGCACCAGCACCCTGGGTTCTAGTCCCAGTCAGGGCACCAGATTCTGTCCCGGTTGCCCCTCTTCCAGTCCAGCTCTCTGCTGTGGCCCGGGAAGGCAGTGGAGGATGGCCCAAGTGCTTGGGTCCTGTACCTGCATGGGAGACCAGGAGAAGCACCTGGCTCCTGGCTTCGGATCAGCGTGTGCGCCTGCCGCAGCAGGCACTGGGGGGTGAACCAACAGAAAAGGAAGACCTTTCTCTCTGTCTCTCTGTCTCTCTCTCTCTCACTGTCCACTCTGCCTGTCCAAAAAAAAAAAAAAATGAGGCAGAAATTCAGACACTTTACCATAGAAGATGCACAACTGCTCCATAAACACATGAAAGCTTAAATAGTTGATATGTCAAGGTGACATATTTTGGGGTAGCATGTCTTCAGCTCCCTCAAGAACTAAACATCCTTAGTCATCATGAATATACATATTAAAACCACAGTAAGATACTATTTCACTTCAGATAGGTTGGCTAAAATGAAAAAGGACTAAATCCACGGCTGGTTGGTAAGGATATGGAGCAACTGGAAGTTCACCTTAGCTATATCCTCGGAGAACTTCTCCACTGTTGTTCTTAGGCCATGGGTATCAGGTGGAATGGAATCTACCTGTAGACTCCAGGGATACGCAGAAGACTTGAATCAGAGCTAGCTGTTTAGGAACTGTCCCCTGACCCAGGACAGCTCCATTAAAGAGTAAAGTCAACTCCGGATCTTCGTAATTCTTAGGACAGAAATGTTTCTTCTTCTGCATGGGCACCTAACCCGGTAGAAAGTAAAGCTGGAGCAATTGCTGTTTATGGTAATTACCACCCTGAGACAACCTTCATAAAAAGAGAATTACCCCAGAGTCATGAGCAGATGAGAGGTGGAAAAACACAACTCATCTTGGCACTAAGTCCAGCAGTAGAGTAACATGTTCTAACCACGTAACTGACAACTAGGAAAGTCAATAAAATCCCCCTTTCTTCAACCCAGTTAGGAATCTACTTTTTTATTTGCAACTAAAACAATCTTAATTAAAACAGAAGTATACCAGATTCTATTTTTTTTCCTTTGCTAGTTAAAAAAAGTCTAGAATTTATGTTAGAATCCGTCTGGGTATGATATGCTTTTAATGTATGACTTGAGCAGGGGATTTCTCCTTTAAAAGTTAAATATTGCAGAAAGCTTTTTTCTAAAAGGATATCAGATAAACTCTCATACGCTGTATCAATTTTAAACGGAGACTTCAATTCTGGGGGAAAATTAAAAAGGTATAATGAACGTGCCTACTTGATTAAACTACAAAGGCATCGGCAGTGCCACAAGAAATGAAATTCCATTATCTAAAGTGGTTGAGCTGGAGAATGAGCAGGACGATGGTGGGAATGTATTACTTCTTCTATTCAGGCAGAAACCCCAAAACATCCCCAGGACTCCTGCCACTGGTCAAACGCAATTCCTGCATGTAAAAAACAAAAAGCAATTTTAGAAATTTCCGAGATTGGCTGAAAGTGACAAGCTTTTATAGGACCTACTCAGAAACTTAGGACTGAATGATTATAAAGAAAAATATTTACTTAAAAGCACGCAATGACTACGTCCACCATCTATCATGAGGAAATTCTCAAAATCAAGAATTATGTCTGGCATTCAGCATATCAAAATAATGTAGACAATCAGATCGCTGGCTCTGATCCAGAATCCACAACTTCCATACTAAAATATAAAAAAATAAGTATAATTGGTGATGTTATCTTTGGACTAAATGTTTAAAATCTCATCAGGCTGAATTTTTAATATCAAAAGTTAATAATATTTAGTTCATTACATAGCATTTTGTAATAAGCTGAAATGTCTTTTGTTTGAGTAAAAATCAGGCATACAGGCCCATCTCAGATAATAAGAAAATATCTTCTAACAGATTGTTTAAGACATAATAGATTTTATTTGAAAGATACAGTGATGAAGAGAGAGAGGGAGGGAGAGATGGACAGATGTCTTCCATCTTCTGTTTCACTCCCCAAATGCCCACAACAGCCAGGCTAGGCTAGACCACGCCAAAGTCCCGAGCCAGAAACTCCATGAAAGTCTGTCCCAAGACTGCTAGGAGCCCAAGTGCTTGAGCCATCATCTGCTGCCCTGAGGCACCTTACCAGGAAGCTGGACAGGAAGCCTGGAGTGGCGGGGTTCCCACCATGCGCTCTGATAATCGGATGCGGGCCTCCTAAGCTGCAGCTTCCTGCTGTGCCCAAGGCCCAATACCTGCTCCCTTTCAGTCGACTTTATAAAAATAGCTGCATATATATATATATTGGAAGCTAATATATTCATCACTATAATATAATTTTTAAATGCATTATTGCATTTATCCTTATGACAACCCTTTCTTATAGATTTAATTAAGGCCATTATAAAGATGAGTGATCTAAGAATTATAAAAATCTGATAAATACTTTTGTGTGAAGGTAGACAGAAAATGTAGGATTTGGTGTATCTCATTTCAGATACTGAGCTCCTAAAATTATTATCCCATACACAAGTTAAAGTAGCAAAAACATTTTTTTTTAAATGTCAGGAAATTCAAGCACTAAGAGTAACATAAAAGATCCCTAAATGAAGGAATTACAGAAATAAACATACTAAAGAAAACCCAGTCCTCAATTTCTATAACTGGCTTCAGATCAGTTTTTAATAGGAAATCCCATATGCATACATAAATTATTTAAACATTTCAAGCTTTGAGAGTGGACATTTAGCTAGTGGATAAGATGTTGGCATCCCATATCGGAATACCTGTGTTCAATTCCTGGCTCTGGCTCCCAACCAAAGTTTGCTGTTAATACAGAAACTGCAAGGCAGCAAGTGATAGCTCAAGTAGTTGGGTCCCTACCACCCATGTGGGAGAACTGGACTGTTCCCTGTTTTCAGCTTCAGCTTGGCTCCCCACTGTAGGCATTTGGGGTGTGAACCAGCAGATAGAAACACTGTCTCTCTCTCTCTCTCTCTCTCTCTCTCTCTCTTTCAATAGATACCAATAGATGATAGAGACAGATATAGATTATATGTGTCTGCCTCTCTCTCTCTCTCTCTCTTTCTCTCTCTCTCAGAATGTGTGTGTGTGTGTGTGTGTTTTCTGCCTCCTGAATAATATTTCCCAAAAAATCAAGTGCTGAATTTTTTTGTAAATCCCTTGGAAGAAAAAAAGTTCAACTCTCACTTTAAATAACACTTTAAGAATCTGATTTAAAGTTTGATACAAAAATAAAACCATCAAATTTTTGGAGATGGTCTTTGAGAAAACTGGCACAACATTAGATCTGACAAAACATTCGTAAGCAGGACAGCACACCCAGAAGCCATGGAAGACAAGCTGGTATAGTTGACTGCAGTATTGCATCCAACAACATGTACCCAGGCCTGCATCATATCCACTGTATACATCTCCCCCTCTATTGTTTGCCTTTTAGATTTGTTGTAATAATTCCAATATATGAACAGCTTACCAACTAATAATAAAAAGACAAATGATTATAGAAAACAAGTATTCCATCAACAGACAATTCATGAAAGACAAAATTCAAACAATGTCAAACATAAAACAATCTTCAGTGTCTCCATTAGCGAGGGAGCTACAACATAAAACCGTAATGAGATGCCATTTTTGACTCATCCTATTGGCAAAAATTTAAAGAGGAAAATATCTCTTTTTGGCCATGACTCAGAAAAATCAAGCACTGGGAGAGGGATTTGCTAAAACCATTTTTGCAAAGTGATCTGTCAATAGCTGTTAATATAAAAGATAAATACCCTTTGGCTCAGCAGCTCTATTTTTTTTTCTAATCTCACCCACAGAAACATGAAATTGTTTTTCCTGAATATACTTGCCCATAGACAAAGTTGTTTTTTGCAGTATGGAAGCCCTTGAATGTCCACCAATTGAATAATTCTGACTAAATTATGTTTTACCCATCCTTGGAATATCTCGAAGGAATAAAGAGTGAGTTATATCTCCAGCCACTGGCCTGAAGGGGCCGTTATGAAATTCTGTTCAGGAAAAAGGAGAGTTTGAGTATCATGGGTAGGTAACAACTCCATTTTAATTAAAAACAAACCAGAAATTTTCCATGTCTTTTAGAGGCAAACAAGAATTAGGGAAAGCCCACTTGTCTTTGTGTGAGAAGGGGCTTATTCAACCAGCCATTAACACCAGGCACACAGAGGAATGAGCTAAGAGTCAGTGGGAAACATGACATCATTCATTCCTTTTCCTAACAAATCTCTGTATTACTTTTCTCAGTAAAATCAGCATATGTTATCTTTTGGCCTTTCAAAAGCTAAAGAAGAAAGACAAAAACAATTGAAAGTGTAGTAATGATATGGGGTCAGTTTTAGTGTCGAAAATTCCCAGCATGAGAAGAAGCTGCCATATGGCAAGGAGAATGTGTGTGACTGCAGAATGAGTCACTACACGGCTCCAGGGAGCCTTGCAGATTTTGCACCGTGGGTGGCCCTGTGACAACTGCGAAGCCTTCCGATTTGAAAATTACGGGATCTCGTGTCAGTTCACCTGGGGCTGAATTCACGGAGGCCTCCTCTCAGGAAGAGTTCCTGTGTCCTTTGGCAGACAGGATGTACCCAGAAGGGGAAAAACTGGGGGAGTAAAGCTGTAGACCCTAAAGAAACGATTGGATCAGACAGTTCCTAAGGAGCAGCCTTTGAAAGAGGGAGAGACTCTCCTCTTCAGGAATGCAAGTCTGGATGAGGGCTCCCGTCGATCCTTCAACAGTGCACCGAATATCACAGTCTTAGTCAACACCTACACAGCGCTGACTCTGTAGCAGACACCATTCTGGGAGCTTTGTACGATTAAATCCTCCAACAACTAGGTCTCCTAGTATTCTCTTCATTTCGCAGATGAAGTAACTAAGGATAGAACAGTGAAGAGATTTGAGAGTCTTGTAGCTTAATAGTCTTAGTGATATATGACATACAGTCTTTTAGAGATACTTGTTTTATTTAAAATGCAAAGAGAGAGAAAGGAGAGAGAGGAAGAGAGGATTCGGGGGAGAGAGATCTCAGCCAGTGGTTTGCTCCTCAAATACTCACGTCAGCCAGGACTGGGCCAGGATGAAGCCAGGAGCTGGGAACTCAATCCTGGTCTCCCATGTGGGTGACAGAAACCCAAGTACATGAGCCCTCATTGCTGCCTCCAGGGGCTACCTGGCCGGAAGCTGGGATAAGAGGCACAGCCAGGACTCAATCCAGGCACACGGAGATGGGATGCATTAGGTAGCCCAAGTTGCGTCTCAGTACTGAGCCAAATGCCCTCCCCAGTGTACAGTTTTAACACAGTCTTAATTGTCTTATAGGTAGTAAGTGACAGAGTCAAATTTGAACCCAGACAGTCTGGCTACTTGAGATTTTCCAATAGCAGCATGTTTCTGATGCCTCCTTGGATTACAGGTGGAAGAAAGATGACCTCAGTTCTTTGTTGCACATGAAAGAATTTCCACATGGACACGGCAGAGAGAAAAGCAGGATTTGTTTAAGTCAGGAACCTCCTGCCGAAGTGGCCTGGAGGAGGGCTGCAAGAGGACTTGCAGCCCTGAACTGTGACAGTCTGAGTCTTTTGAGCAAATATTTTTTGGGAAATAAAAACAGAATAGCAGCTAACAATCAGTTAGAAGGCCGGGACAAAACCCATCAAAAATCCAGGTTTTTAGTCTTACCTGTGCTGCCTAGCTTGCTCATGTTAACACAAAAGTAACCATCAGAAGGGTGGAATCCCTACTCCTTTCTATCCTCATGTAAGACTGGAAGCTTCCAAGAGTGGGACAGGCACTTTGATTTTGCCAAAGGTAACTTTTGGGGGCAGCAAGCATTTTGCACCCTCTTAGAGGGACTCCCCTTTCCTCATTTCCCACCAGGACCAACCTAGCTGCCTATTGACCCTCACACTAGAATAGGTTGTTCCTTAAAATCTTCAAGTCTAAAACATCTTCCTTTTGTGTGGAATATACTTTTATCCACATCCAAAATCGCCACTCTATTTCCCAATCTCTAGACCACCTAACACCCAACTCTTGCCATTTTTCAGAATACGTTGAGCCACATTTCCAAATTACTGTATAAATGTTAGGGTATTAGAGTAAACCACTTGACACTGCTAATATTTGACCAATTTTGACCTACAAAAATGGCAGTTTTATCAATATGTTATCTGTGTTTTGCGAATATGGCTATGGATAAATCATTCTCTCTGAAGAAAGACCTTCTTCAGTGTCCAAATCTATTTTTTCCTTATTAAATCTCTGTACCTTTAAAGCCTAGCAGGTTATACTCTTCAAAGGATGTATTTACTAGATGCCTATGGAATATAGAAATAAATGAAGATAAGGAGAAATTCTGAAGCAGAGAAGCAGATGAGGTGAAAATGAGAGACAACAAAAAAACCAAAAAGCACACTAAGGACAGGAACATTGAGGGTCCAACACTGAGCGCGTGACTTAGCTAACTTCGGAAGAACAGGCATAGCAATGCTCATAAAATGCATTGTTTCAATATTCTTACACTTTGTGGTTATGTGTGGGTGCAAACTGATGAAATCTTTACTTAGTATATACTGAAGTGATCTTCTGTATATAAAGATAATTGAAAATGAAAAAAAAACTTTTTTTTTTAAATTGGAAATTACATAGAAAAATAATCTTTTTTTAAAAAAAATATTTTGCAGAATCTCAGTCATTAATGTGATATACACTGTTATTTAATGCTATAACTATAACTTTGTGTTGCTATGGGAGGGCAAACTGTTGAAATCTGTATATATATTAAACTGATTTTCTATATATAAAGAGAATTGAAAATGAATCTTGATGGGAATGGAAGGGGAGAGCGAGTGGGAAAGGGGAGGGTTATGGCGGGGGGGAGTTGTGGGAGGGGGGAGCCTTTGTAATCTATAAGCTGTACTTTGGAAATTTATATTCACTAAATTAAAAAAATATTAATTAAAAATAAAAATAAAAATAAAATGCAGTATATTCTCCAGCTTTAAAAAAAAATAAAGTGCATTGTTTCAGCGCTGTTGGGGTTAAAGGCACCCCCAAGTCTGCTCATTAAGTCAGTTATATGTTCCTGTTTTAATTCTGCATATCGATTTGTGCTGAAGGAGGCAAGTCAGAAGAAGAAGCGGTTCTAAATGGTTGGGAAGTGGGTTAGCATCCACTCAGACTCAAGCCATTCTTGAAAACATGCAAAATGATGTGAGTCTCGTCTTACGAATGCTTGGAAAGTGCACTCAGCATCAAAGAGGGAGGGAAGTGACCGGAGGGCTTTCAGGAGAGGCCCTCAGGCTGAAGACAGCACGACCGGGCAGGGGTCCATAGTCCACAGAATACGAGTGTGGCTGGGAACAGCCTGTAAAGCTACTGGATGTACCTAATCCAAGTAGCATTTAGTAAGTAATGCAAACCGGCACTAACAACAATGTTTTATGGTTTTATGATGGAAGAAATGAATTTTCAGGATATTAGTGCAAAGCTGGAAAGGGTGAAAAACAAAGATGACTGATGTCATGGACATAAGTGACATTTTGAGTTCTTAGGTTGTGATTTGTGAATTCTATAATTCATGAACAAATCTATATAGTACGTCTCAGACTCTCAGTGGATAAAACTGGAATCTTATGTACCCTAGATCAATACCACCTTATATTTTCTTCCAGCTTTCTTTTTCTTTTTAAATTAATTTATTAACTTGATAGGAGAGGGGTGGAGTACCATCAGCAGCTTTGCTCTCCAAATGCCAGTGTGGTTAGATCTGGGCCAGTAGTCAAGAACTCAATCCAGGTCTCCCATGTGGGTGGCAAGGGCCCAACTACTTGAGCCATCACTCTCCCTCTCAGGTTCTTCGTTAGGAGAAAGCTGGTCAGGAACCAGAGCTGAGAATTCAAACCCAGCACTCAAATATGGAATGTGATGGTCCTCACCACTCACCCAAATGAACGCCCCAGGTTTCTGCATTAAAACTCCTCAGTACTCAAGCCTTATATGAAATTTGTTTATTTCCTTTCTTCCTAATTTCTTCTTTAAAATGTTGATAGCATTTCTCCTCCATCAACTTCTATGCCTGAACTATGCCTCGGTTTCCACTGATCTTAAAAACCCATTTGCACAAAAGTCTTAGTTTTTGAAGTACTGTTTTATTAGGGTAATAATCCTCAAAACTTTCATCATATATGACTTGCTTAATTTTCTTACCGCTTGTTCCATCTTTACCTATTAGAATTTGGCTTCTACTTTCCCCTTGTTATTGCATATGCTCTCTTGAAGAAAAAAGGGAGTTGTTAGCGGAGTAAGGTCCAGAGAATCTGAGAAATGACAGAAGCAAAAGATCTAAACACACAAAAAAAAAGCCTTGAAAAAGGGACAGCAGCGTTGAAATGGCTCTGGAGAGAGCAGAAAAGAGAGATCTTGGCCAAGCCCAGGTAAGAGTATTACTGGTCAGTGACACTAAATTATGGAGAAAAAACAGTGTGACAGGGCGCTCTGATCTCTGTGGAAACTAGCAAAGCGAGAACCAAAGGGTTGACATCTTGACTAGAAAGTTGTGAACACTTTAGCTCATATAGCAAAGAAAAGTCATTATCACAGTGTAAGTGAAATGGGATTTCTTTCCTGACTGCGAAAGAGGCCATGCCTTTACTGTGCAACGTTAGCTATGTTGGTTGTAATCCATGTGGAAAAAAAAAGCAAAGAGAGAAGACAAAGCGCTCCATGCAGTATGTAAAGTGTGGGCAGGAGGCATTGACCTGAAAGATTAGTATTTAGAAGCCTTTGTTAATATATATCCTGAGGCCAGGAGTTGAAGTTCACAAAAATTCTCTTTTCCAGTTTTCACCATAGACCTAACATCCAATGAATTCTTCTCTCAAGGACTCTGAATTTAGTAAGCTTCTTTACCTTCCTTATCACCTGTACCAGACCGGTTTTCTGGAAGGACTGTTCAGACATCGGCCCCACTCGTACATCAATCTTTGTTCCTGTCACACCTGATTTAATGACCACTGTTCTCAAAAATGATAATTCAGGCTATGTCCTTGGTTACAGAATCGGCTTGCCCAACTATAACTTCCTAAAAAAAGGACAGTTTTTTACTGAACTGATGCAAATAATGGTCACAAGGTAACCTGCCATGAAAAATAGGGAAAGTTATTAACAGTTTTTTAACCTTGGGGGAAACAAATATAATTTTTAAATGTTCCACTTGGCTTGCTACAAATAGCACCTATCAAATAATTATTGTTTAGATAGCTCAAGAAGAGAGAGAAATGGCTTCCTTACATATCTAGGAACATGGATTATAAAAACAAAACCAACAGTACTGCAGAGGCAAGTGCTGTGGAGCAGCAGGCCACACCACCACCCCGCACGCCCACATCTGGCGTCTGAGTGCCTGGGCTCAGGTTCCTGGCAATGTGCCTGGGAAGCAGCAGGTCTCAAACACTGGGGGCCCGGCCCCTGCTGTGGGAGGCCCGGATGGAGTTCTGGGCTCCTAGCTGCAACTCTGCCCAGCCCTGGCTCTTGCAGGCGTTTGGAGAGTGAACCAGTGGATGGAAAACTCTCCCCGCTCTCTGTCACTCTGCCTTTCAGATAAACAAATATTTTTTGAAAAATAATATCTAAACAGATAGCCACAATACATTTTCCCCTCCAGTTCATTCATCCATTAACTGTTGTCCTGATCTTGGGTCGGCACTCCCGTTGTGCTGTCTGTTGGCTGTCTCCGACTTCCTGGTACTGGGACAGTCCACTAATGGAGTCGAGAGTCCTCTAAATGATGTCTTCAAGGGCCTGTTCTCTGAACGGCCAATAGTTTTAAATACCCGGTAAAATCCTTTTCCAGCATTCTCTGAAACTGTCCTTTGATGCTGAAGACAAAAGCTCTGCTCTGCAAGTTTTAACAGAGACTACTATTAGACCAAAGCAAAAACCGACCGTGGGTGACAGAGACTTAAAGTGGCAAATTACTCCACTACCCCATGACTAGCAGTTTTTAAATGAGAGTTGAAAATAAGAATAATACAGGAGATTTTTAAAAAATATAGTTGCTTCTATGGCTTACAGAACAAAGATAATAGCATTCTTCCAAAATAAAATTTAGACAAAATGTTCCTAAGGTAAAGAATTAAGTCTCTTTTCAAAAGAGCCAGCGAACATCACATCTATTTTATACAAATATATGACCACAAGTTTTACTAAGGACAAAACTTATATATGTTCCAGAAGAATTCTGAAAGTTAATTGTTCTAGGTTAAGAAAATAGAATTTGAAAGATACCAAAAGTCCAGCATCTGTATGTTTATAAAATTGAAAGTATGGTGTGGACGCTGTGGCATAGCGGGTAAAGCCACCACCTGCAATGCCAGCATCCCATATGAGCGCTGGTTTGAGTCCTGGCTGCTCCACTTCTGATCCAGCTCTCTGCTATGGCCTGGGAAGGCAATGGAAGATGGCTCAGATCCTCGGGCCCCTGCACCTGTGTAGGAGACCCAGAAGAAGCTCCTGGCTCCTGACTTCGGATCCACCCAGCTCTGGCCGTTGCAGCCATTTGGGGAGTGAACAAGTAGAACGGAAGACTTCTCTCTCTCTCTCTCTCTCTGCCTCTGCCTCTCTGTAACACTTCCTTTCAAATAAATCTTTAACAAAAAAATTTAAAGGGTAAGCGTGAGGTGTACTCCCAACCGAGAACTGCTGGCTTGAAGATGCTAGATTTGAATTAAGGAAGTACTGTTGTGGCCAGCTGACATCTTAAACAATAACTACAGTTATGACTGACAACTCTCACAATTGCTGCCTAATAAGCACAGCCAAAAAACTTTAAAGTACATCTAGAGAGAATAAATATACCAAAGAGTTTTTGATAAACATTTCTTCTGAGGTTAAAGATATTACAAACAAAAAAAATTTTTTTAAAAGATATTATGGTCAGCAAGAGCATTGGCAGATCTGTGAAAACTTCCATAATACTGCAAATTTCTTCAGTATTGACATTAATAACGTTTTACTTGTGCCAATTTAGACTAATGAAGGCTGACTATAATGCTCCTCCTATGCTTCTCTTGGCATACTAACAGATCAACCCAAATTATTTCTAGTATTTCTTTTTATAAGATGAAAAATAGATTTTTCTTTCCCAAGTGCCTTCTCGGGTATCTTCTTTAGATTTTTTGTTTACTTATTTTATTTGTTTGATAAGCACAGAAACAGAGAGGGAGGGAGAGACAGAAGGCAAAACGTAAAGTAAGCTAAGATGTGCATCCTTGAGTAAGATGGGATCTGATTGATAATACTCGATTACCTATTTAATCAATGTGATAATAAAAATTTTAAAAAGACATATAGAGTCCACAAGAGGAAAGAGTATTAGATCTCTCACAACTGAGAAAACTGTTATGACAGAACACTCGAACACTTTCCTAAACTAGTTGATGCTGCTATAGATACCCAAACCTGGGTCTACTCACCAGATGGGCAGAAAGACAATCGTTGACTTCAGGGAGGTAGAAGAAAATTGGTCCTTATTTGTAAAGTGCAGAGCAAAAAGCTAGGCAGGTATCACTTAATTCTCTTACTCCCCAAGGAGTAAGAGGTGAAGGTACCTTTAAAAAAAAATGTATTTTTATGCGAAAGGAAGAGTTGCAGAGAGAGAGAGAAAGATCTTTCATGAGCTGGTTCACTCCCCAAATGGCTGCAATGGAGCTGAGCTGATCCAAAACTGGGAACCAGGAGCTTCTCCTGGGTCTCCCACTTGGGGGCAGGGGTTCAAATACTTGAGCCATCTCCCACTGCCCTCCCAGGTGCATGAGCAGGGAGCTGGACCAGAAGTGGAACAGCCAGGGCTCAAACCGGCACCCATATGGGATGGCAGCATAGCAAGTGGCAGCTTCACCACTACACAACATCAGCACCAAAGTGAAGGTTCTTGTAGAACGAAGATGAGGCCAGGAGATGCATGTTCAGCATGTGTCAAAGTTCCTGGCTGGTCTGTGGTGCTCACGGCCTGCCTTTGATTGGTCATCAGTGCCACTCTCTTCTGAGAATTTTTATGATGGCCATGTGGGCTTCAGTCAGTCTTGGGGATATATGGTAGTTACTTTCTACCCCAGGCCTGCAATTCCCCTGTCCAGACCTGGAAGAAGTCCCCTACCTGAAATAGCACAAGCTATCAAGGTATCGTCGACTGGAGAAGCAAATGACTTCATGAGTCTGGCGATTAGAATCTTGTAGGGTCAGCTGTACAATTCCTTCAATCCGGTGAGTTAACTTTAGTGTTGTTAAAAGGCAGGGCAAGGACACTTAAAGCTAAGAGAGGGATCCTAGGAGACTGGGGCATGATGGTATATAGCATCATTGGGAAGGTACCATAAACTAGACTTTTATGGTTTGGCTAAGTTTTCACTTTTTAAATTTTTTTAAAAGGACTTATTTATTTATTTGAAAGGTAAAGTTACAGACAAAAAGAGGGAGAGAGAGAGTGAGAAAGAGAGAGAGAGAGAGTGAGAGAGAGAGAGAGAGAGAGATCTTCATCCATTGGTTCACTCCCCAAATGACTGCAATGGTCGTTGCTGGGCCAGGTGAAGCCAGGAGCTTGGACCTCCATCCAGGTCTTCTGCGTGGGTAGCAGGTGTCCACATGGGCTATCTTCCACTTCTTTCCCATGGGCATTAGCAGGGAGCTGGATCAGATGAGGAGCAGCCAGGACTCAAACAGGCTCTCATATAGGATGTCGGTGTTATATGTTGTGGCTTACCCTGCTGTACCACAACACTGACCCTGAGTTCTCATTGTATCAGAACAATTTAACCACAAATTAAACTGCAAAGTAGGTGGTTTTAGGTGGGCCTGAGTGGAGAGTAGGGTCCTTGGTCCCTTCCTTGGAGGAAGGTCTCATGGCTCTTCCCCTAAGTCCTCTTATCAAACTCTCTGCCTGATAATAGAATATTTTGTGCTCACACAATCAGAAGTAAAGGCTGTTCTAAATAACAGACATATACACATGTAGAGTAATTGACAGCTTCAGCTGTATAATTTGAGTCTCAAGTAAAGAGAAGGAAAGAGCTCACCAGTCCAGATATCAAACAGCCGATCTTTGACCTGGTGGGCTCCAACTGCTTTATTGATCTGAGATGAAACTACACATATAGAAGACACACAAAAAATTCATCATAGTTCCCGACACAACAGGAATACACATTTATATGCATTCATCCATTTACAGAGACCACCAAAGGGTCGCATCCAGACCAGTTTCATCTGTGTGCAAACTCTGCAGTGGCACAGAGCTCCACACTTGGGTTAATCCTCTGCTGTTGTTACCGGAAATTCTTAATCATCTCCTAACCAGAGGTTTTATGTGTTTATTTTGAATTGTGCCCATCAAATTATGCAATCAGTGTTCAACATTTTTCTTTTTCTCAGATTATCTTGGCAACTTTTATATATTTGTCGTATTATATAAACTTGCTTATATATAAACTTTTATATAAGCTTATTTATATTTGTTGTATTATATGACCTTGAGTATCTATCTGTTCTATCCTCACCCTAACACTTGTAATGGGTAAGAGAGAGATCAGAGAAAGAGCCGGAGGAGATGTGACACCACACTACTCCCTTCAGAGATGCCTCTAAGAACTCCTCCCATGGCCAACAACCCCAAACTGCTATTGGAGCAAAGCCAAGGCCCAGAACCCGCACCAGCCAAAAATATCTAACATGGCTGATTCCCACGTCCTTGCAATGATGTATAACCTACTCTGATGTCATTATACTAAAATTACCATGGCTGACAATCCACTCCCATTACATACCTGACGCCATGACACCTCTGAGCCTTCCACAAAACATCAGCTTTTGGGAAGTCCCCAAATTCCTGGAAAGCTCTGCCCTTTCCTAGCAAACTCTGCCCAAAGCCCCACCCTGTAGGCCTTCAGATTACACGAAGGGATTGTTGGGGAGTGACGTGGGGTCCAAATTCCTATTCGAGGTCCTTGATTTTACTCAGAGAAGCATTCTAAGTACAGGCACATGTAAGGTGAAGAAAGTGATTTCAAAGGTGAGAAACACACACACACCTGTGGGGATAGTTCAGGAATAGAATGAGCCCAAAAGGGAAAAGGAGGGATGAAGGGAGTAGAGAGTACCTGGGCACTCTGTCTTACCCTCAGCCTCTTACCAGGTTGGAAGGGGAGTGGTTATGTGGTACCTCCCCCAGGTCCCAGGTGAAAGGAGATACATCAGGGGAAAGGAGTAATTTGACTGACAGGTGGCCAAGTAGGATTCCACGGGGTTGGAGTAGAGGGGTAGGGTGTCTTCAGGCTCATGGTCCTAATCCAGCTATCTACCTTCTCCCATATTAGAATGACCTTGAATCTTGTGGTTTGCAGTGCACTCTGAGTGTGTCCAGAACTCCTCTTGAGTGTGGACTTTTGCTTTGCTAATAAATATTATTTATCTGCTGTCTTTATCTCATCCTGAAGTTCTTTTGTCCTGGACTTCTTTCATGAGTTGGAGACAAAAGCCTGGACCCCTCAGCTCTGCCTAGCCCCAGAACACCTTCCCCACCTTACTTGCTCTCCACACACCCTTTTAGTATTGTATTTGACTTTATTTTTTAAGATTTATGTATATGAAAGGCAGAGTTACAGAGAGGGAGCGAGAAAGAGGGAGAGAGAGAGAGAGATCTATCCACTGGTTCACTCCCCAAATGGCCACAAAGCCAAGGCTGGGCAAAGCCAAAGCCAGGAGCATGTAGCTCCACCTGGGTCTCCCACTTGGGTGCCCCAAGAACTTGGCCATCCTCTTATAGAGGAAATACGGCCAGAAGCAGAGACAAAGGAGGGAACACATACCCCCTACATTGACCTTGAAAAGCGGCTGCTCACAATTATCTGGTGAAGCAGCTGTGCACGGTTCTCTTGTCTAGGGGGGAAGATGTCCTAACTCTGCTTCTGTAACTCCAGTCGTAAATCTGTCCTATAAATCTTCCCCTGGTATCTCTCTTACAAGCATACCGGACCCACCAGCCATTGGAAGGTGGTCCTAAGTCATGTAGGCTGCAGTTTAAACCCACCAATGCTGTAACGGCTAAGGTGTGATGCTGATGAACTACAAATACTGTAAGGAAGTGGGGATCGCTGCTCAGTTCTCGGGAAGTGATTCCAGCTGAGCCCGCTGGCGTAATGAACTGCTCTGGATCCTCTGCTGTCTCTGGTGCCTGTTTGAATGGAGGGAGTTTCCCACCCCAGGTTTCTGTAACAATTTGGTGCATTGGCTGGGAACCCCCGCTGTGCCCATTAGCCCGAGCTGGGAGACCCCTGTGTGTTCAAACAAGGCTGACCTTTTGAGCCTGGACCTGCAGTACTTGGCTGGGGCCTGGGCACGCCTCCTCATTCTCTGGGATCCTAACTCCCAAGCTTACCTGCTCCCCCCAGACTGACTCCCCACGGCCGACTGAATGGGATAAGTGGACAGACCCCCCTGGACTTCAGGACCACGTAAGTCACCCCGGGGTGCTCAGTATTCAGGTCCGTCTTCGTGCAGAGACTGGTCCCCTCCTGGCAGTCATAGCGATGGCTCCCGAGGTACCCACCTGGTTCCTGTAGCAGCAATCATTGCATTTGCTCCTGCTGGTACTCATAGGGAGGTACCTGTCTGGTGTATGTAATGGAAGAGAGTGTGCGTGTGGTGTGAATGTGTTTGTGGCTCCATGGCCCTGCGGCTAGAGTCTGCTTGAGCCCTAACCTGTGGCATGTTCTTTGCAAGGAGAGCAACAGGCAGGCAAAGCGATCCCAGTCCAGATCAGTGCCTGTTCTGAGGTCTTTGTCTCTTCTTTTGCGACACTGACCAAGGGTCACACATTATGGGAAATTTCAATTCAAAACCAACAGTCCTAGACTGTAATGATAAAAACTTCAGGGGCTGGTGCTGTGGCTTAGTGGGTTAAGCCACCACCTGCAGGGCCGGCATCCCATATGGGCATCGGTTCAAGTCCCGGCTGCTCCACTTCCAACTCAGCTCCCAGCTAGTGTACCTGGGAAAGCAGTGGAAGTGCTTGGGCCCCTGCACCCATGGGGGAAACCCAGAAGAAGCTCCTGGCTCCTGGCTTCTGCTTGCACCAGCCCCAGATGCTGAGGCTATTTGGGGAGCGAACCAGCGGATGGAAGACCTCTCTCTCTGTGTCTCCCTCTCTGTCTCTGTAATTCTGCCTTTCATATAAATAAAAATAAATCTTAAAAAAATTTACAAAGGGTTGCGTGTATAAAAATGGATTCTGCGTTTAAAAAAAGAAAACAGGCATTTTAGACTTTTTCCCTCTCTTTGGATTGTGGTGTGCTGACTCCACCCCTTTGCTGGGAACAGGGAGGAGAAAGTCAGTTGCCTGTCAGCAGGAGGCAGTTTTACTTGAAAGTCTTCTAAATCAAGTTAACAATCTCCAGTGAGCTTTTCGCCCAGGACACCCCAACCCATGGCCCACAGTCATTCTTGGGACCCGTCCTGCAGCTGCTTGAACAAGTTTGTATCAGAGACGGTCCCAGGTATCTGACTGTTGACTGGGTGTGGCCTGGGACGCTTGTTTGGTGAAAGACTAGGCTCAAATTCAATTTAAAATCTAGGGAGACATACTTGATAAGTAACAATCTCATGCATAAAAATGCCAGAGTTATGGCTTTTGTGATACTTTGGTAAAATGTAACTGGACATTAAGTTTAAAGAAATGTCTCTTTTGAATCTTAAAAGATAACTGCTTTAAAAAGAAAAGTCTGTGCTCAGAGGCCACGC